>NC_140972.1:83849773-83877273 GCF_056783735.1 Eptatretus burgeri | reverse complement strand
AAACACACCTCAGGCCAAGATTGAGAGTTACCGATCGTTCACCGTGAAGATCGTTCGAGCATAGAAGCTGGAGCAAGAGCTGCACGAGGCCATAACGAGCTTCAGGCCTCGGCAATGTTTATAGTTCGCTCTCTTACGAGCCTCGACAATGTACACACACAAAAAATATGGAAATGGTTGATTTGTTGACAGGCTGGAGAGTAAATGCAGATGGTTTACGTCTATCCATAACCGTTGGGGGTAAAACGCTGACCTCAGCTCCAGTGTCAATGAAAAATCGGATGCCAGTGTTGTTGTCACTGATGAAAAATAAGCGACTTGGTTGTTGGTCGCCAGACTGACTCGTCACTGCTAATCGCTGACTGGCGTTTCCCGACTGCGAAACGGGGCGGCTTGTGAAGTTGCAAGGCTGAACACACTTATATTCATTCTCTACAAATCGCCAATGACACCAACAATCGCCCCCTGCATGTTGCTACTTGCCAGAATGAGAGGATTGTCGCCTGTGCCCTTGCTGGTTCCCACGGGTCCAACTGCGACCACGCTCTTCTTTAAGATGGCACGTAAGAGCCTGCACTTGGACTGTTAGCTGAACATAACATACGATCACGATGACCAGTAGTACATCCGATTTTATTGCCACGTCATCGACATGCACACCGAGCTTGGTGTCGACAACGTCTGAGGTTCAGGAGACAAGATTGGGGTGCTATCTTTACAGATGAACCGAGGTTCCATATTGACAGCAGTGATGGCCACTGTCGAGTTCATTGGTGGAAAGAGGAATGTTACGCTGACCAACGTGTTGTGCAAAGTTCGTCGTTAGAAGCATGATGCTATGGAGAGGCATCACCACATATCACAGTACCCAGATAGAGGTCTTTAATGGTAATTTGACAGGTATTCAGTACTGCGATGAAGTTCTCCGTCCTCACGTCCTCCCGTTCCTGCAGGTTCATAGACGTCGCATCACACTTCAACAGGGTGACGCGTGCCCTCACGTCACATGAGTGGTCAACCAACTTCATCGCACAACAGAACATCACCACACTTCCCTGTCCAGCTGTTTCACCTGATCTTTCTCCCAGAGAACACATGTGGGATGAACTGCAACGACAATTGCACCGTCTTCAAAACCAGCCGGCGATGTTGGCCCAGCAATGACAAACCTTGTTACAGATCTGGAATGACATCCCTCAAGCCTTCTTCCACTATCTTGTGCTCCCAATGAGGCGCCGTTGCCAGGCATGTGTCAACGCAAATGGTGGTCATGCCAGATACTGAGCTGATAACTGACTTTTGACTGCACCCATCTTTGAGCTTCCGGAGACTTGTCTTGCACACAAGTGTTTAAATTCTTACGTCAATTTAATGTTTTTCAAACACTACATATTGATATGACCAAACAACACGATGTGTTTGTTTACATTTCTCATCGGTGTAAATGAAGCACAGGAAATTTTTTCCGTTAGTATAAATATATACCGTATGACTCAAGCCTTAAGAACGAGGGTTCAATATGCTAGCATCAGAGAAAATAGCAGAGCTGCAGACGTGTTTACTCTTATTAGAGATCAATACAGCATCATGCTGACAATTATCCTCGACTTGATCGTCCTTAAAGACAGCTCGATGTTCGTGTGGCAGAGAATGCTTGTTGTTCAGAAATCTGGCAGCAATGGGACACTATTTGTTTGTGTTACTCTGTGCAGTTATTGGGGTATTACATACGATATACAGTGTATATACATATACGTGGATGTTAAAGATCCCACAGTGTCCTTTGCGAAGAGTCAGCGAGTTATCATTGGTACCCTGAACAAATTCCAAATTATCATTCTAACCTTCAAGGGGAATTGCATTAGTGGCACACAAATGCCCCACATTAGAGGCACAGACATTCCCACATTCCCTATCGCACAACAGAACAATGAAATGTATCAGCCTTTTTGTTGTTCAGCTCACTCACAAGTGGAATTTTTCCTCCCACACTGGGTTCAGGTTCTTGTAGATAGTTTTCGTTCTCTTCTTCACCTTTCCCACTTGCACTGTTACGTAAGGGTCGCTCGCCCCAGTCTTATCCTTGGCTTGCAGCCCCTGGGCGCTGTGCACTGTCGGATCAAAAGGACAATCAAACAGAATCGTACAATTGTCAGCTTCAAAGAAACACTGCATGTGAAACACCTTTTTTCAGTGTCGTTTAGGAAATTAGGAATTAAAAAGTAAGGCACTGTTGTGCAAGTAAGTGGTATTTTCTTAATATATTGTGCGCAATGTTGTATAGGGAAATGTTGATTTTTTTACCGACGTTAACTGTTTTTCTTTCATCTACTCTGGAAAGCCAGGAGTACTTGTCTGGAAAAGCTGAGTTGAAGCATGGCAACTCAACTTGTAAAAAAATAATCCATCATCAGAAACATTTACTTTCATTATATTGTGATCGATCTCGAGGTAGTGCTTTTCAATAGTAAGTGGCTGTCTCCCATGATGAACAACCAGAAAGCTCTCTATATAGTAAGTTGGGAACAGTGGTCACATCTCATGAGAGAGCAGTATGATAACAAAGCAATGGTCATGTGTGGTATATGTTGGAGGGAAATCACCAGCATGGTGATTCAGGGCAATAGTGGATCTAGAGGGAGGGCGAGGGTGCAATGGCCAGGGAGGTCTGAACTCACCTTTTCAAGGATAAAAAAAATAAAAGAATGACCAAAAAGGAAAGACAAAAATATTGTTGAGGCTCTGCAAAGCCGGCACTACTCCGAGGCAATGGCACCCAACATATCGTGATCCCGAGACAGTTATTTCATTAATATTCATTCAGTTAGCCCTTTCCACATGTCTAGTGGGTAAATGGGGCAAGATGCATTGCGTAGGGCTTTTAGTTAGGTCTTCAATCCCCTATTCTTTCATTTATTTTACTTTAATTTATTTCGTACACAAACCCACCATGCATGGACGTCAGATCAGTGAGGTTACTCGCTAGCAGGAGGAACGAGCAGCAGCCGCAGCCTCATATGCACAAGCGCGCAATTTCCTTATTCAAACGGCGCGTCATAAACCAACCGACTCCTCATCTCAGACCCTCACCACGCTCACCATGACACTACAACGCTCACCATAATTCTCACAACGCCTTCTAAAAATCCCCACAACGACTTACGTCTGACCTCTTCACCACAACCACGACCAACCACGTCAATCTCATCAACCACTCCCAACGCCTCAATGCTTTCACCACAAACACCACAGCACTTCCTCTACCTCACAACTGCTACAAACCGCCCCGACCACATAAAGCTCCCTGGATGCTCATTACAGTCTCTGGGATACCGGGGGGAATGAAGGACATTATGAGCCAGGGTATTTCAATGTGTAACTTCAAGCGCAAATATGCGCTGGGGCTTGTTCAATGACGCCCAGGTATCCCTAGCACTCAGCGAGATAACAACGCATAAACAGAGTCCAGCGCACGTTCATGGCTGGAGAGCACTCCCGAAAACCATCAGCCAATGTAAATTATGGAGCTGTGTGCATGGCCAGGATGGAACGTAACTGAAGCTATTTTCGGCTCTGGAGTCTGGCAGGGCATGGCTACAGCCCAGGGTGACGTTTGTGCGCCAATGAGGGAGCTCAGAAATGCCTACAGGCTCTTTTGATCGACTTTTTGACTCTTCCTTCACTCTGGGCTCAAAGAGAGAGCAAATCAGAGCCATTCAGTCGAGTCCTTTGTCCAGAGCCTTTGCTGAGCTGAGCATTAATCCGAGCTGTAAGGGCAACATAACCGAGCGAAGTGAGCAAGGTGAAGCGAGCATTGCCAGGGTCGTTACCAGGTCATCCCCGGGTCATCGGCACTCCACGTTGATGGTGTTCTACAGTCATCCTCGTTAATCATATATTTACGGATTCTCTTACACATGCCCCATTATGCTATCTCTCACGGATCTTTTCTCCATCTGTGTCTCATCTACAAAAAGAGCATGACCGATTCGCACCTTTCACAACTTATTCTTGCATCACATGTTGCACCTCCCACTCACGCACCATAAACATCTCCAGTTTTCTTCCCTCCTCCCCCCTCCTAAGCGATTGGGTTGCGTAGGTCTGGCAACCATGCCAGGTACAACAAGGTCGCGACACCTCAACTGCCTCTCCTCTTTCTGAACTCTCTAGCTTCCTCAGGTATGTGTGTGATAGCGCCTGTAATATGTATCGCATAATATAAGATTGTAGAAGATATTATCAGGTTAATTCTGCTTTGTGTCCTCTTTCTTTTTGTAAATATTTGCACTTCTTTTGCCGCACCCACAAATTCCTTGCTTTTCCCTGCTGTACATTTTGTGAATAAATCCCTTTTTAATGTGTCACATTATTTTCCTCGCCTTGTTGTTATAAATGTACCCAGCTCATTTTGTGTTTTTCTTCATTGGTCTAGCATGGTTCACACATTAACGAAGGTAGTAAGTTCTACCCCAACAATCTGCTTTTATTAACCAGTGCGTACTTGGCAGCTCCACTTGGCTGCACCCGAAATGGTAAGTTTAACGCAATCACACAGCGAGGGCACATGGCCCGCATTGACTCGGCTTTCCACAGGTAAGGTATCACGTGAAGTAGTGCAACCCTGCCCAGATTGGCCGTGCCAATCAGCGTTCATGGTTGCCTAGCAATCTGCCAGTGTGCGGAATTATGTGCTTGGCGGCCTCAGGACCGGTTGTTCGAGAGGGACCCAAGTGCTTCCCCTCGTGGTGAGCCTCTAACCCCGAGTCTGCAACAATATATTGTTGTTATTGACACAAAGCAACTTACCCGATAGCCCTGTTTACATGACTACCCTTCTTCGCACTTTGAGAGGATTATCAAAACGGTATCCATCTCATGTCTCATGAGATTTGAATGATGAGTGAACATGGTGCACATTTATTAAGCAGATCCAGTGGTTCTGGACTTGCAGTAAATTGCACTTTAGTACACTGAAAAAAATTAAGAAAAGTCCTTAAAGGCTCCATGAGGCACAAACTTTGTTCCATTTCCAATGGTGAGTGCCTTGATCTGGGAAGGATTATTTTGACTTTTATTTATTATGAGGTCAAAATGTAGTAATAAATTATATTTATTACTGAATATTTTGTTCCGTCTATACAGGGTAGTGTTCCCCCACTGTTTTAGGCCATAGTTAATGTTGACATTTAATGAAAACCTGGTGTTGGCTTTACCATAATGGTGGCTGGCTGGCTTACGATCTTAGGGTCTTGAGTTTGAGCCCATGCCATGCTGTTAAAATAACACCAGGTAGGTTAACTTAGCGTATCATCGTTCTGAGGTTGGCAAAATGAGTACTAGCTTCCTGGTAAAAGGGGAAGGGCACTGCGTCAGCGGCACAGCCGCGCTTCCAGAAAATGATACAACCAGCAGCCACAGGCTGCATATGAAACAACAACAGCCTTTAATGAACCAAACAAAGGTATAGGTTCTTTGTGGCAACCTAAAAACAGTCATGCACATGACAAGCCAGAAGCAACACTTTCTTCCCTTCAATACTGCATTACCAAGAACAGAAAGCACATTTGGTGAGCACTGACCACTGGTCTTAATGGATGAGTGAGGAATTTAGTTTTGCTTGCTGAGATGAAGGCAGTGGTCTCATGTGGCAGGCAAAGAAGTTCGCAAAAGTCATGTACACGGCGCACTTCTGATTGCTGTCGCTTTGTGGCACGGTAGTGTTTACACTATAGAGGGCACATCTGCATTCTGTACAAAGGTGGGCTGCAAGATATTCTTATAACCAAGCCTAGGAAATTTGGCCCAACAGTTCCAGTACTAATGAGGGTTCAGCTTAACAAACTTCCAAAACAAGAAAAAGAGCAATCAGAGATTGCAGACTCTCACCAGGACTTGTTTTGTGTGATGATTGTGTACTTTTGTGTGGAGTTTGTGTACTGGTGTGTTACATGATTAATAAGAGACATAATTAGAACTGCCACTTTATAACTGCTGGCAGTGATGAGCGTGTACCAAGACGCCCCGCTTTGATGAAACCACGCTTTGATTGGACACCTGACACTGACCCATGACGTTTTTCATGATTATTCAACTGAATTTAGAATGGGATTAAAACAAATTAAATTCATATCAAATGGAAGACCAAATCCTGCATTCCTGTACAGTTCTGCATTGGAGTAATAAGAAGGAATCCAAACAAGCAATAAGTAAAGACGGGGTCGTCAGAAGGAACCTGGATAGGATTCGCATTTCAGTTGCTACTCCTCTACCCTCAATCTCACCCAGGCACAGCCAAGTGAGTCTCACTCAAAAAAAACAAAAGAAAAAAAAAGAACAAAGGAACCCACATCAAAAAATTAAATAATTCTGACTGCCAGACCATATGTTCAATAAAGTTGAAATTTAAAACACTAGTACGGGCCCGTAGGTGTGTGCCCGTATGTGCGTGCCAGTATGTGCAGCTTCGTGCCTGCAGTATCAGGTCCCCAGCATCAATTGTGACGTCATATCAAATGAAGAAGAAGAATTGTGACGCCCCCTCTCTCCCCCTCTCTCCCCCCTCCTCTGTCCCCCTCTCTCCCTCCCCTCTCTTGCCCTTCTCCTCTCTCGCCCTTCTCCTCTCTCGCCCCTCTCTCTGTAAATGTATTCACAAATGTCTACCAAGCACAACAATTAATTCCAACCTTGGGAAAAAACAGCTTTCAAACCCTTGGGAAACAGCTGTTTCCCTTGGGAAAATTCAAACCTTGGGATTAATTAATAATTTGAACAATTAATTCAAACCTTGGGAAAAAACAGCTTTCAAACCTTGGGAAACAGCAAAAATGGATGAAGAAGAACAATATCAAACTTTGAAAAGGCACATACTCAGGTCCCCAGTGTCGATTGTGACGTCATACCAAACGAAGAAGAAGAATTGTGACGTCAATCGTGCAAAAATTTTTTTTTAAAAAAATAAACATTCGTTGTGACGTCATTCGTGATGTCATAGCACCGTGTCCTGTCATTGGTTGACAGATAAATGGCCGTAACTTGGGAACCGCTTGTCCGATTGATATCAAACCTTGAAAAGGCACACCCGCGGGGCCCAGGCAATATTCCTGGCAAGTTTCAATCCGATCGGACCGGTGGTCGTCTGGTTATTAATAATTTGGGAAAAAATGGCATGATAAGGTGAGAAGGTGGAACGACACCTTCAGCTGCCATATATAGACCTTTTCAACACTGAAAAAGCAATAAAATTGCCATAACTTGGGAACCGCTCGTCCGATCGATATCAAACCTTGAAAAGGCACATCCGGGGGTCCCCGGCAATATTCCTGGCAAGTTTCAATGAGATCGGACCGGCGGTCGTCGAGAAATGGCGGTCGCAGACAACCAGACAGACAGACACACAGAGATTGCTGGAATTATGGATAGATGACGTGGTTAGATAGATTGCTGGAATTATAGATAGATAATTCCCACCCCTACAGGCCCGTACTAGTCTATCTATAATTCCAGCAATGTGTGTGTGTGTGTGTGTGTGTGTGTGTGTGTGTGTGTGTGTGTGTGTGTGTGTGTGTGTGTGTGTGTGTGTGTGTGTGTGTGTGTGTGTGTGTTTGTCTGCGACCGCCGTTTCTCGACAACCGCCGGTCCGATCTGATTGAAACTTGCCAGGAATATTGCCGGGGACCCGCGGGTGTGCCTTTTCAAGGTTTGATATCAATCAGACAAGCGGTTCCCAAGTTACCGCCATTTATCTGTCGACCAATGACAAGACACGGTGCTATGACATCACGAATGATGTCACAATTAATGTTTATTTATTTTTTTATTTTAATTAAAAAAAATTTTTTTGCACGATTGACGGTCCGATCTGATTGAAACTTGCCAGGAATATTGCTGGGGACCTGCGGATGTGCCTTTTCGAGGTTTGATATTAATCGGATAAGTGGTTCCCAAGTTAAGGCCATTTATCTGTCCACCAATGACAAGACACGGTGCTATGACATCACGAATGACATCACAATTAATGTTTACTTATTTATTTGTTTTTGTGAATACATTTGTGAATACATTTACAGAGAGAGGGGTGAGAGGAGTAGTGAGAGAGGAGGGGGGAGAGAGGAGGGGGGAGAGAGGAGGGGAGAGAGAGGAGGGGGAGAGAGGAGGGGGAGAGAGGAGGGGGAGAGAGGAGGGGGAAAGAGGTGGGGTGAGAGAGGGGGTGAGAGAGGGGAGGGAGAGAGGGGGAGAGAGGGGGTGAGAGAGAGGGGCGTCACAATTCAACAGAGGGGGAGAGAGGAGGGGGCAAGAGAGTGGGGGCGAGAGAGGGGCAAGAGAGGGGGGATGAGAGTGGGGGGAGAGAGAGGGGGTGAGAGAGGGGGGCGAGAGAGGGGGGCGAGAAAGGGGGGTGAGAGAGAGGGGGCGAGAGAGAGGGGGCGAGAGAGGACTGCACATACTGGCACTCACCTACGGGTACCCACCTACGGGCCTGGCTCTACGGGCCCGCCCCTACGGGCCCGTACTAGTTTACCTAATTAGCCGCGCGGTCGAGCTACCGGGGAAACCACACCCTCGGCCGGCTTTGTCCGAACCAAGTCGCTGTTACCGACTCGGATCCGGCGTAACTGAGCAGGAATTACCAAAGCCGCGCCGGTCCAAATAACAATCTAGGGCACAATTGGCCTCACTATAACTCAAACCCGAACCATGCTAGGCCAATGAGAGAAAGCACAGAAAACGAGCTGGTACATTTAACACGGGGTTTATTCACAATAATCAGGAAGGGAGACACAGAGCAGCGTTAATCCGACTAAATTGCATGTACAATAAGCAAGGCACTTATGCAATTCTACTTATAAAACTGGCCACAGACACACACACCCAAAAAGAAATGGCACCAACTGGACTTTATTCGGACCCTCCAGCCGCGGAGGATAGGCAAGCTGGGGGTTAGAGTTTGGTCAGGTACCTGGCCACCTCGTGCGGTCTGGCTGACCCGCACTTGTGAGCTCGGAGTCCGTTAAAGGGATCGGGGTCCCCAGCTCGAGCACTCCATACGAACCACAATCCAATGAGTGCACATGAACCACCCACAGCTGGTTGGGACTCAAACCCACAGCCAGAATCCAGATAGCAACCAGGATCCTATGGAAGACCAGCCACCAACGAACGATGACGACGACCAGGGAACGAAGATGGGGACCAAGATGACCAAGGCACGACCGAAAAAGGACCCCCACTCGTCTTTGAGCACCTCACGATTCTTTTTATCCCCCGGTGTGGGGTGAAGGGATCCGTTTCCCTGGTAACTCGCCTCCGGATTGGACGAGGGGTTTCGGGTGTCGTGCTGGCCATCCATGATTGGAGGAGGGGAGTGTCAGTGTCTCGGTGCTCCTTCCCCAAGAGAGGCTCTTTTGCCTTCCCCAGTGTCGACAGGGGAAACATTCTTTTTTTGATGGGGTGGAGTCAGAGCTCCGAGGCGAGGGGGCTCCGCCCACGTCCGTAGTCAGAAACACGTGCGTTATGGTGCCCTGGTGTGAAGTGAAGGTTGGGCGGGTGAAGCGCTTGCTCGCCCGCAGAGTGGGAGGAGGAGTGAAGTGAGGATTTTGTTGGCGTTGGCAAATTTAAAGACGTAAAAAATCTGACTATAAAAGAAACCCGCAGTGCACACATGAAATTAACCCATTAGACATAGGGGAGGGATTCTAACTATCCACATAGGGGAGGGAGCAAGTCACCATCCTGTGCACATTCATTGTTGTTGCAATGCCTTTGTTCTTGACAGACCCATCAATGACAATCCACTGTAAATCAGGTCTACATATCATGATAGTCTCTCGATCTTTCAGAGCATTCTGGGCAGCCATGAAGGCGAGAAGTAATTAATCAGACCACACTATCTTTTTGTTTGATGTTTTGCCAACAGTGACCATGTCTAAAGGATCCAGCAAGCCAGCATAGCCATACAGGACTCAGCTGAGTACTTTGTATGCTCCCACAAACGACCGCAAAGCCCAAACAGTCAAGGAGGGGGGATCCACTGTGGCCAGGCTAGTAACCTTGTGGGGCCTTGCGCTTAATGTTCCGTCACGCTGCATTCATCCCAGTACTGTTGCTGAGCTTGGGCAAATATTAGTTTTCGCTGCCGAAAGTCATAGGTTGTTCTGTTGTAAAGCAACCAAGACTTGGTATCCATTATTAAGAGAACTCTCAGGTGTATCACCACCTCTGTAGAGGTCGTCAGCCATCTTGGCAATGCAACCTTCCTGGATAAGCTCCCCCAAGACCCTCGAGAGACATGACAGAAGTAAATAGACACCATGATTTTTAAAATAATTTATTTATTGAACATATGAAGGCCATTTGATCCATTTTATTTCATACACGAGTGTTTCGTAGACTTGCCATTTGCAGATTTCAATGCTTTTACTCTTTCAGACATAGAACGAACAAGTTCCGAAATTTTCTCTTGTGGGATTTCTGCCCAGGCTTCCCACAAAAGGTTTTGCAATTCTGCCCATGATGTTGGCTTCCTGGAATTTGTCTGCACAGCTCGATCCAATATGGCTCAGAGGTGTTCAATGGGATTCAAGTCCGGAGACTGACTTGGCCATGGAAGTCGCTTGATCCCATTTCTATCCTGCCATTCTTTGGTCTTTTTTGCAGTGTGGCATGGAGCTCCATCTTCCATGAACAGAGTGTTCTTTTTGACCACCTGATCAGTGGAGCAGACAGAGAGATGTCCATCCTCAAGGATAGAAATGTGTGTCGGCGTGTTGATGTTGCCAACACACTCCACAAGCTCAGACCGACCAGCACTCCAGATTGCTCTTCACACCATCACTGAAAAAGCACCGTGAGTGACAGTTGGCTGCAATTGGTTCAAAGAAAACTCATGACTGAGAAGTCTCCGGAGCCATGTGCGTCCACTGTCAGAAAATTAACTAAATTAGGACTCATCTGAAAAAAATTACAGTTTAACAAAACTCCAAGGGTCTGGTGGCCATCTTGCCAGCCCACTTGGTTCTCCTTTGAATGTTGGCTGGTCGAAGAAGAGGTTTTCTCAGAGCTGCTCTCTCATAGTAGCCCAGTTGATGAAGGTACAGCACGGCAGTTCTTAAGCTAACTTGGACCTCCTCTGCAACATCTGCTGCCTTGCAACGGGGAGTTTTCTCAATGGACCGCTTGGTAGCTCAAAGACACCTTTCTGAGGGCCCAGATCAACCAGAACGGAAAGCTGTGGATTCCTTGCCTTCGCTGGTGAATTGCACAATCACCCGATTATCTGTAGAAAGCAGAATGCCAAGGTTATGAGCTATCTGATGCTGGCTGACTCCACCTTCCGAATGGCCAACAATTCGTCCTCTTTGAAAATCGGAAAGTTTGTGTGCTCCCTGGGTTTGCGGCATAGTTAATTGTCGTACAAGACCCAGGAACTCGTTTCTGCAAAGAAATACTCAAATATTAGTACAAATCACTGAGTAAAACTGCGTTTTACAGAAGAAATGAAGAAATTTAGGATGTCTATTTACTTCTGTCATGTCTATTTAGACGAGCTCCTCCAAGCATGTCTCTGAGCCATGAATCCCCATCGCTGACCTAGTGTAGATGCGGATTCCTTTATATGGGGGAGCAACACCACAGAACTTCAGTCATGAGATAATGGGATCTGATAGAAGGCCTTTATGAGGTCTGTGGTCATGATGCACTGCCATTTTGCAATCTGTCGCAGCACATTGTCAACGTTTAGCATCAGGGAAGGTTTGGATACTGCACTATCTCCCTAAAGGATGTGACGAGTCTGGTCCCTCCACTTGGCTTATTGATAAGAAAAAGGAAGGGTTGAGATACTCTACAGTCTACGCGAATGTTGACATGCTCGGGCTTAGCCACGACGCCTGCATCTTCCAGTTCATCAAACTTGTCTTGCAATTCGTCCAAGCTGTTCTTGTTGTATTGGGGATATCTCCCCTTTCTCTGTCGAGGTAGTGTTGGACCTATGTTGACAAAGGCCTCGTTGTTGCCGCTAGCCCCATTATAGTTGGAGATCTGAGGATTAAATACATCGTCGTAGGCATTTAGATTTGGTGGAACTGATTGCGCACTTCGGTTGACAGGTAGGAATCAGAGTCGCCGGAGACACTGACTGAGAATGGAGGAGCTGGTCCTGCATTGGGGGGCAGCACTCAGAGGAATGTTTACCCTGCATATGTCACTGACAAGTAAAGTTGCCCTTGCCTGGCAGACATGTTCGCCCCAATTGACCAGCATAGGTGAATCAATGTTGTTTGTGACACGCATGGCACCGCTGATGGAACAAATTCACTGAGGAGCTGGCCATGCATATTCGGGCTTGAGAGTGTTAGCATGACTGTCTAAACGTGGTTCTATCGCCCATTCAGCATCTGGCTCAGTGCTGGCAGAAGTGTGTAGTTCTAGGTGTTCTCCTGGGAGGAGAACAGTCTTGCGAGGATTACGCAGTAAAAATGCTTGGGTGCATGTGGCCGAGGGTACTTTACTGTGTCGACTACTGTGCGAGCGATATTCAACGGAATCTTCACCTTTAATGATGATTTGCCTCTTCAAGGGTTGCCCAGCAATGCCGTTGGAAACCAAAAAGCCAGCAAGCACTCCCACGTCAAGTTGCTTGACAACGAAGGCATCAAGTCGGTACTCTAGGCTCCCTCTCGACAAGTTGCAGTGCACCTCACCAATGACATCGATTGGGGTAATACCATCTGTCTGCCGAGCCATCTGAGAGGCTGTACGGATTGGTGTATTGTAGGCCTTAGCTGCGGAAGCACGGATCAAATTTGTCGTGGCTCTGGTGTCGAGTGTAAGTGTGACAGGATGGTTCTGGTAGAATGTTTTCAAAACTGGAGATTGGATGACATTCACTCTCCAGCTGGGCAGAGGGCACTCAACATGGTGGGCTGAAAGCTCACAATCATCAGACACCTGTTCAGTGGCATTGTACTCATCAGACATTATGGCCTCATCCACGTCACAGTCATCACCAGCAACTATCGGGATCAACCAATGGATCAATTGTCACTGTCCCGTAAGAAACGACACTCAGCCATGTTGTGCATGTCGTAGGATCTCCCGGATGTTTTGCATAAGACACAGTACTTTGGCATAAATGCTTTTCTGGGGGTATTATGGCTGGGAGTACTTCGCCTGAAGTAAAGGCTGCTGGCGATATCATGGCTCTGCTGTCCTCGATTGTGCGTAACTCTTCTTGGAGGATGACCAAAAAGTTTTCCCATTTTTCCCAACATGGCTGCCACACCACATGACCTATGACGTCATAATTATAATTAAAACATTCTCCACGAGTAGTCGGATCTGTGTTGAAAATTTCGTTTCGATCCGCCAAGCAGTTGCGGAGAAAAACACAAAAGTTCTGCATGTACAAACAAACAAGAAGATAACATCGTCCAGAGCACGAAACTTGCAAAATCCATAAAACAAATTTGACCTCGAAAATAACTGGTGGTTGAACTCAATGACCAGATATGCAACTCCTCTTCAAATTTCAAGTCAATCGGATGAAAACTGACAATTTTGGAAATTCCGCCGATGTGGACCTCAAAAATAATTGGCTGTTTTTACTCAGTGACCTTAAATATAAATCCTCTTAAAATTTGAAGTCAATCAGATGAAAATTGAGGATTTTAGAAATGCCACCTAATTTGTTGACCTTTTGTTCCATGTTGACCTCAAGAATAATTGGTTGGTTCAAATCAGTCACCTGAAATATAAATCCTCTTCAAATGTCAAGTCAATCGGATGAAAATTGAGGATTTTAGAAATCAACACCTTAGTTGTTGACCTTGGGCCTATGTTAACCTTTTGTTCAATGTTGACGTCAAACAATTGTCTAGTTGAATTCAGTGACCTGAAATATAAATCCTTTTCAAATGTCAAGTCATTCGGATGAAAATTGAGGATTTTAGAAATACCACCTCAGTTGTTGACCTTGGGCTTACGTTGACATTTTGCTCAAGGTTGACCTCAAAAATAATTGGCTGGTTGAATTCAGTTGCCTGAAATCTAAATCCTCTTCAAATTTCAAGTCAACCGGATGAAAATTGAGGATCTTAGAAATCTCACCTAAGTTGTTGACTTTTGGCCTATGTTGACCTTTTGACCTCAAAAACAATGGGTTTCCTCCTTTTGACAAACTCTACCATGTGGTGAAGTTTCGTGAAGATCGGTTGAAAATTGTGACCTGCAGGTGACAGACAGACAGACAGACAGACAGACAGACAGACAAACAGAATAACAAAATCGACTAACCAACATACTTGAAAAATCTTTGATTTTGCAAGTAGCAAACAAACCCAAACACAATTACCTGTCCTTTGGCGAGGGTAAAAAAGAAAATGCATTGCTTGGCTCCACGGGGTGAACATTATGTGGTCCCATGATGCAAGCTCGTTTTTCTTTCACTGCATGTTCTTGTTTGTTCTTATTACCACAAGCTTGATCTTATTATACTGCAATACATATTCCTGAGTAATTTGTAAATCAGCTTGGGACATGTCCACGTCCACGTGGTTGATAAACCTGTACGTAGGTCACGAAGTGCTATTTTAGCGGCATTGCTGCTGTTTTACAGGCACAAGTTGTTTATTTATTAAGTAATTTGATGGAATGATGCGAAAGAACAGTAGTTAACAATAGATTACAAGATAATTACCGAAGTTGAAAAGCCGCTGAACAAAAAATTCATCAAAAAAGAACTTCTTTTGATCTCAAAGACCGATGATGATGCAAAGTACTGGAAGCTCTCGCTTCATTTTTTTGTAAACTCAAAGGTTTGACTCCTGTTTGTTTGTAGTTTTTGGGGTTTTTTTGTATACATTGTCGAGGCTCGTATGAGAGCTAACACACAATGCACAGCAAGGGGTGGGGGGCATGAGACAAGAGGGACAGGAGAAGGAAGGACAAAAAAATGGGGAACAGAGATATTAGGAGATCTGTGGAAGAGAGAGGGATGGGTGGGGAACACGGGGTATACAAGATGGACATTACAGGGACTTTCAGGAAGGAAAGCAGGGAATTTGAAGGAGGTGAGTTTGAGGTGGATTAACGGGGGTAGAAAAGATTGAGATTTTGTTTTGTTAAAGATCGAGGCTCATGGAAGAGTGAAATGATAGTGCAAAAGGGCAATGGACTGACAGCGGGGCAGTGGGGTCACAGTTATAATCCTTACTATAATTCACGGACCGGTGTGTGTGTGTGTGTGTGTGTGTGTGTGTGTGTGTGTGTGTGTGTGTGTGTGTGTGTGTTTGTTTGTTTGACGCTCGACTCCTCCAGTTCTTGGCTGATTACATCTGTACTTGCTACATAGGATCAGCACGACCCCAAATGATGTAATGGGGTGTTGTTATCTTTGCTGGTGGTCTTGGGGGGGGGGCTGGGGAGATGCAAATTCTCCATATAAATATGTATTGCGATGCACCACCTCCAGATGGGGGAGAGTATTACAAGTCTCCACCATTTACAGTGCAGTATTCCTGTCCCCACGTATTCCAGTGCTGCGAGGTGTTTTGAATTATAAGCAGTAGGTATGTTTTTGCTTCATACACGTAACCCGGGTTATGTTTTTGTTTTTTTTGCCTGTGCAGAGCTGTCAGTTGCCGATGCACCGCCCAAATAAAGGTATGAAGAACGTGTTGCATGTTTGGAACCAGATCATCCATCGGGCGGGTACTCTGCTCGTAATAATAACATGAGTTCCGGTACAAGGAATTTCAATGCAGGAGGAGGCCAATAGGCCCATAAAAAAGTTTTCACTATTATTACCAACTTATGGTTGCTTGTCCTTGCTCTATCCTTTTAAATGCCGAGCATCAAGCAAGGAAGCAGCATGTACCATTTTTAAAGTCTTTGCTATGACTCAGCAGGGGTTCAAACCACCAACCTCCCAGAACTCAGAGTGGATGCTCTAACCATTATTGCCACCGAGGCTGGTTTTTATTCCGAAAATAAAAAGTTGGACTCAATATACAGGGGAATGAATGGACAAGAAAGGAGGAGGTGAGGGAATTAACACAGTAACCTATGCGAGTAAGAGGGTTGGGTTAGGTTAGGTATGGTTAATGGGGGTTAAAAAAAAGAAGAAGATTGAAGGTAAAGATGGGATCCTATGTATTCCATTTCAACAAAGCTTCATCATGAGCCCTTAAAATAGATTTTGTGCATGTCAAATCATTGCAGGATGTTGTGCAAGTTTAACCTTAACTATCAATCATATCATGAGGTTCATGAGCACCGGCTGGTATTGAGAAAGTAAAGGGTTAGAGGTGCCAAGAACAACCACAACCATTAACAAGCAGACTCGAGCTTGCTATCTGAACCGAGACAAGGCCACTGGACTCCAGCCAATGTTTAATCAAAGCCTGGGTATCTCGAGCAGACGTAGCTCCTGCCAAGAACTAAACAGCTCTCCTTTTAAATGATCACTTTATCTTCCACCTCACCTCATGCTACCTGATCATTTTGCTCCCAAGATCCCATCAGGTGGCAGATTATTGGCTACTTCCATCCTGTGAAGGGTTATTTTGCCTCAAACTTACTCATTAACTCAAGATCCTATGGATTAGTTGGTTGACACAACAAAAAAAAAATGGGATAATTGCAATGTTATTGAAATAGCTGCAATATAAAACTTCACATTATTCATTACATAAATGCATTTGTGGTTGACGAAGAGGGGGATCCTCCATTCTATGGGGCTGTTAGTCTGTGTCTTGGGGGAATGCAGAAACAACTACAACAAAGGGTTCCTCATTCATTCCCTTCCTCATTTTTTAGCCTTTCCATTGAATTCTTGTTACATATTATGTTGGCAGCTCATTGTCTTGCATGCAAATGGATCAAAAAAAGAATGAAGGAAAGCGAAGCAAAGATACTATGCAGTTTAAACCTAATTGCAAAACCACCCACTGGGTCACCTGGGAGACATTTGGCTGTGCTGGGCTTTCTGTGAGTCTAAATAGCACTTTCCTTACAATCGTGCAATTCATAATATTCCCAATTCATTGGGGGAATTACCACGCACCTGAGACGGGACATGTACCGAGAGGCGAAGGTAACTCGTAGTTTAAATGTATCAATTCCTGAAATGACATAAACAGCTTCTGCTTGTGCATTCATTGATATTTTTATCCTCGTCTCTTGGACCATTATGCTGAAATACAAGATAACCAAGGTTAGTAGCTTTCAGCAGATCTTTTAAAAGCAATAGTAAATATGGTACTGAAATTACAGATTTAATTGAAGCACAATATGCATGAACAAAGTTGTGGTATACTCTTGCTAACAATAAGCAACAATGAACAGCAACATGGTTTGCCTGCATATTCTAATATTTTTTTAATGCCATAAGCTGAAAATCCAATAATTATAGACATCAAAACCTACACTACCTTATTAAGAACTAGCAGGGGCTGCCCGGAGAGGTTTAGGGGTGGGGGGGGAGGGGGATACCTGGTGCTGCCCCGGCTGGGGTCAGACTTTTTCCCAGAGGTGGTTTCAGGACGTGTTGGACATTGAAAAGCTATGAAGTTATTGGCCTGATGGTGGTTACCTTTTGTCTATGGGCCAGTGGTAGCACTGCCTGACCCCACATCCTGATATACACTTTGTAGCGGCCTGTGATCACCTCAAAACGGATGTCAAGGCCAACGTGTGGTCGCTTAAAACCTTGTAAATATGCTGAAGTACTACCACCCAAAATTTGGAGGCTCTCGGCACTACGGTTTGGCAAAGAAAGAATAACGTACAAATGCACAAACAAACACAAAAATGCACAAACAAACAAACATTTGAAAATATTTAAAAGATAAATTATTTTTGAAAATAATATTTACAAGCTATGCCACTTACAATTCCCAAAGTATTGGGAGAGTGCACCCAAACTTTCGTTGAACCCTCCCAACCTCCAGGTACATATTTTTCCCACAATGTAAAGCAGCATGCACTTTATGAAGGCATTGTGACATGTTTGGCCTTGCTGTGCGACTAGTCAGGACCCTTACGTATAAGAGCATGTATGGTAGGATACCTTTCCATGTTGTTGTATCTATAAAGAAGCTGGTTTGAGGATAACAACGTTGAAAATTGGCAGTGACTCGCCCTGCCTTACACTCAATCAAACCATCAATGTGAGTTCTCTTACAAGGAACTTCAATTCTGGAGGAAATCATTCGGCCAACCAAAGCCTGCACAATGTTTGCCAACCTAAGGTTGTTTATCCATGCTGCATCATTTGTTTAAAGGCTGAGTATCAATGAAGGAAGCAGCATGTAGCATTTTTAAAGTCTTTGGGATGACTTGCCTGAGGTTTGAGCCACTGATCTGCCAGACTCAGAGCGGGTGCTCGAACCATTATGCCACCGAGCCTGGTTGTGGAGCATTTAGCCGAGATTATTGGATTACATGGAGAGTCACCAACAGAATCAACCAATGTGCACTGGAGCTGAACTTGCATGGACCATTACATTGCTAGACATATTAGACCATTAAAGTTGTCCAGTTAAACAGCTATACGGTTCAATGCCACCAATTTTAACAAAAAAAAGCATCTCTACTGAAACTATGAGTACATTAACAGTAATGGACATTGTAACCGAGGGGAGATTTGCCTTTCAGGTATTTCAGTAAAATGCCATCAGAGGCCGACTAAAATACCTTCCTAAAATTGGATAGCACGTCATTAATTAGCAGCATTGTCAAAAACTTTTCAGTATTAAACTTGCAACAGTGGGATGCTGCGGAATGAAATTACACTATGAAGTTTGGGAATGGTTGTTTATTCATGATGTAACCTTGCAATTACATGCTATTCAATAAAAGGTGTACCAAGTGTTTAGAACAAATAAATAGAAGGCCACACTCGTACAGTAAGTGGTTGACCAAGGAAGGGGTTGAAAACTTTTTTTTTCTCATTATCTTTTTAACCTTTAGTGTGAAATTCACATGTATTTTTAATTTGTAAAAGTTTTTTAACATTTGCGCTTTGTATCGATAACAGGTGTAAAGATCAGCATTCAATGGCTGATCAAATGAGGTAGGACTAGACCATTTACTTGCCTAGAGAGCAATCATTGCAATAAGATGCCAGCTCGGTAAAGTGTCTCGAATCAATGAGTCTTGGAAATAGCATTTAAGGGATTCTGCTGGCAGAGAGCTCAAAACAAATGAGCTGTGCAGGTATTTAAAAAACACAGAGGATAAACTATTCAACCAGAGTGCTGTGACTAAATGTCACCTGATTTAAAGTGGGTGGTATATCAGCATGGCTCAAACATTAATGTCCTAAGGTGATAAATGAAGCTATGATTATGATAATGTAAATATCAAATCCTGCTCACCATTGATTGATATCTTGCATGACCATTTTGAAGTGCCTTCCAGCACCATGGCTTTAATGGCCTTCATGCTGGAAGCGTGGTCACTGTTGGGTACTCCAAATACATCACGGATGAGCTCAAATATCTCGGGCATGTTGCGTTCGCGCACCTTCATGCGGTCTTTCATGGCTGCGATGATTGTCGCCGTTTTATCCTCGGCACCATGCTTCGAACTTTTCTCAGCAGCACCTGCATGATGAAACGCCAAATGTGGAAACATTGGCACATTCCAACACTTTAGAATGCGCTGTAAGCTCTGACTTGAAACTCATTATATTTTGCTGATTATTCCTAAAGGAAGAAACACGTGTTTAAAATTTATGCACAACATTCGGAGCCTGCATACTTCCCTTACAGGATTGTTGTCTTTGGAGAAATATATATGTATATATATATATATATATATATATATATATATATATATATATATATATATATATATATATTTATATGAGGGTGTGTGTGTATATACACACAGTGCCAATATAAAGTCCACACCCCCTTTCAACATTTTCACCTTTTGTTGCCTTATAGCCTGGAATTAAATCAGATTTATTCCACCTTTATTTACACATCGTAACCGACAACTTCCAAGATATATATATATATATATATATATATATATATATATATATATATATATATATATATATATATATATATATATATATAAATTCCACAAATTTCAGAAAATACAAAACTAGAATATCTTGGTTGGACAAATGTCCACCCCCTCGAGTTAATACTTGGTGGAAGCATCATTGACAGCTATTACAGCTGTGACTCTGTTGGGATAGGTCTCTACCAACTTTGCACACCTTGATTGGGAAATATTTGCTCATTCTTCTGCACAAAACTGTTCAAGCTCAGTCAAGTTGTGTGGGGAGCGTTGATGGACGGCAATCTTAAACTCTTTCCACAGATTTTCGATTGGATTTATGTTGGGGCTCTGACTGGGCCACTCAAGGACATTTAAGTTTTTGTTTCTTAGCCACTCCAATGTAGATTTGGCTGTGTGCTTCGGATTGTTGTCATCCTGAAAGGTGAACTTCCATCCCAATATCATCTTTTTTGCAGAGGGCAGCAGGTTTTCCTCCAGAATTTTCTGTATTTTGCTCCATCCACTTTCCCTTCTATCATGACAAGTGCCCCAGTCCCTGCTGATGAGGAGAAACATCCCCATAACATGATGCTGCCACAACCATGCTTCACAGTTGGGATGGTGTTCTTTGGATGATGTGCTGTGTTGGGTTTGCACCAAATGTAACTGTTTGCATTTTGGCCAAAAAGTTCCATCCTTTTAAGTCACACCACCAAACTTTTTGCCACATGGCTTCAGAATCTCTGGAGTGTTTTTTTGCATTCCTCAAATGGGACTCAAGGTGGGCTTTTTCAGTAATGGCTTCCGTCTTGCCACCCCGCGATACAGGCCAGGTTTGTGGAGTGCTTGGGATATTGTTGTCATACACATAGTGACCAGTCTTTGCCATAAAGGCATGTGACTCTTTTAAAGTTGCCACTGCCCTCTTGGTGGCCTCTCTGATCAGTCTCCTCCTTGCTTAGTTATCCAGTTTGGCGGGATGGCCTGATCTAATCATGGTCGTAGTGGTATCATACGCCTTCCACTTCTTAATGATTGTCTTGACTCTGCTCCAATGGATATTCATAAAATTCATAAGATGCCATAAGAAACTTTGAAATATTTTTTCCCATCCCCTGATCTGTGCCTTTTCAAAACTTTATCCCACATGTCTTTTGGAAACTCCTTGGTTCTCATGGTTGTCTTTTCTGTGAAATGCACTACCAGCAGAGGAAACCCATATGGACAGCTGATTTTATTGTGAGTAATTAGAATCACTACAATTTAGAACAGGTGGAGGCCAATTAACTTGGTATGTGATTTTGAAGGTGATTGGTTACACCTGAGCTAATTTACAATTGCTATTATTAGGGTTGTGGACACTTACCCAATCAAGGTATTCTCGTTTTGCATATTTAATTAATTTTCTGAAATTTGGAGAATTTGTTTTTCATTTGGAAGTTGTGGGTTGTGATGTGTACATAAAGGTGGAAAAAGTCTGAAATAATGCAATTTATTTGATGGCTCCAAGGCAACAAAAGGTGAAAATTTTGAAAGTGGGTGTAGACTTTCTTTCAGCACTGTATATACAGCTCTTTCTAACCACTCACTGACTGACTGATATTAAAGATCGGTGCCTTCCGGGTGACGTAGAAAGCTGAAATGTTGCATGCTGATGGGTATCGAAGCCAGTACACCAGGAAAAAAAAATCACAGAATCGTTGGACAACATCCCTAAATTAAAATATAAATAAATGAAAAAAAGAAAGAAAAATCAAATGCAGGTGAGCGACCCGAGACAATGGGGAAACACGGTTTGTTTGCTTACACAATGTGTAAGCACACCTCACTAGTATACACACACACACAAATATCACATGCATATTAAGTTGTTAACAGTTTGTGAATATGCATCCAATTTCATTACTCAAGTCGAGTTTGAAAAGTTGTTTTCCTTGAAGAATGCTCATGAGTTTTCCCTTTCTCTCTCACAAACTACCAGGATGGAGTTTAACTCACATCTGAGTATCAGAAGGTCCAGGCTATTAATTAACCAAGACCTTGGATGGTAAAAGTGCAGGATATGGAGGCAGATTGGGTCCCTGTATAATGACCACAAGAGCAAACGGTGCAGGATCACGAACCACCATCGCATGGTTTTGTAATGGTGCAATGTCCCGTTTGTTGTAGTCCTGTGATGGACGTGTTGATTTTCATGGTGATGTTTGTTCCTCCCACACCCAGCAGCTGGCTATTTTGTCATTTGTCAACCATTGATATAAGTTCCATCCGTGAGTGGAACATACATTTCTAAAATAAATCAACAGAACCGTGTTGCTAATATATATATATATATATATATATATATATATATATATATATATATATATATATATATATATATATATATATATATATATATATATATATATATATATATATATATATATATATATATATATATATATATATATATATATATATATATATAGCCTGGTGTTGGCGCAGTGGTTAGGGCAGCGGCTTGGGATCCAAGAGGTCCTGAGTTCAAGCCCCGTTGAGCCACTGAATTAATACACCAGGGGGTTGACTCAGCCTGTCATCCTTCCGAGGTCGGCGAAATGAGTACCAGTATACTGGGCCGGTGTATACCCCGGTTAAAATAGGTGTACCATATCCCTGTGTCGTAAGACGCGACCAGGGTTGCGTCAGGAAGGGCATCCGGCGTAAAACATGTGCCAAATCACTATGCGGATCATAATGGATGATCCGCTGTGGCGACCCCTAACGGGAGCAGCCGAAAGAAGAAGAAGAAGATATATATATATATATATATATATATATATATATATATATATATATATATATATATATATATATATCCCATTAAAATACAACGAATGAATGAATTATGTATAAATGCGTATCCCATTGATGTTTGGGGTGAGGGTTGAAATAATCTTGAAAGATCAGTTGTGAAGTTCCTGATGGGATTTATTTTAATGTAATTGTTCATAGGTCTAGCTATTGTAATTCTTTCTGACACTTTGAGAAAAAAGTTCATAAACACAATTTTTATGTCAGTTTTTTAACTGGCGTAGTTTGGAAAACTTTCTGTAATCAAATCACATGCAAAACTAGAAGGGCACTCAGTAGAGCATACACCTCGGCCAAGCTGATTAGTTTATGTTTTGTATTCCACTGATGGGCCGGATCTGAATTCGAATCTTCACCAAAATCTAATCATTTCATCCTTGTCATATACCCAAGCTCTCCAACAAATTTCACCTGAATCCATTCACAATTTATTTTTAGATATTTTGTTCACAAACAAAACAGACTAACTGGAAAGAGTAATCAGAGATTGCAGACCCTCACCAGAACTTGTTTTTTTATGGTGTTTGTGTAGTTTTGTGTGGCTTTTGTGTACTGGTGTGTTGCATAATTAATGAGACATAATTAGAACTGCCACTTTCAAACTGCGGGCAGTGATGACCTGGAACCAAGACATCCCACTTTGATGCAACCCTGCTTTGATCGGACACCTGACCTTGACCCTTGACTTTTTAAATTATTATTATTATTATTATTATTATTATTATTATTATTATTATTATTTGATTGAATTTAGAATGGGATTAAAATAAAGTAAATTCAAATCAAAGTGAAGACCAAATAGGTAGTCCTGCATTGGAGTAATCAGAAGGAACCCGAACAAGCAAAAAGCAGATGAAGTCATCCACAGGAACCTGGATAGGATTCGCATTTCAGCTGTTACTCCTCCACCCTCAAATAGTGGGGGGGGGGGGGCAAGTGGTCCTAGACAATGATGAGGACTTTCATGATGAGAAGTTGCCACCTATTTAGATATGTTCTACATATGTCTAGGAACAGGAAAATTGATGTTGCCAATTTTGGAGCTGTCAAATGGCAGCCATTTTGAATTCCAAAATGGCTGCCATGATCATGCTTTTTTCTTCAATGAATACAATTATTGCTCATATTTTTGAAATAATGTCAAAATTTTATCCCATAATACGAGTGAACATGAATAGGAGAGACATTATGATTTATTGTATGCATATTTAAAATAATTATAAGGTAATTTTGAATTTCAAAATGGCCACCATTTGAAATGAGCTGTTTATTTATTTAAATATTCTTCTAAATCCATTGAAATGGAGTATTTTTTTTTCTTATTGCTAAGAAACTTTGGGATGCTACTTCTAACAGACAATAATATATTAAATAAATTGGCCCTTTTGAGTATCCGTAACAAATAATTAGCTCTAGAGGGCAGCATCTGGGTTACCTGCTGCCTCTAATACATCCATTAGCACATGGCATTGGATAGAAGTTTCTGCTGTATTGTCATGCAAAGTGATCAAAGCATATATTGTTACTAAGGTAAGTTTAAGTTGCAGTACTTATTTTTAATTGTGCTTACATGTCCAGAAAGCTTTGAAAATATATCAGCAAAAAGTTTAAAGAAAGGCTTTTACAAGAAGCTAATGAATTGATGTGGAAAGATTATCACCCATAGGCCTATATCATTCATTATAACCATTGGCAAAGTTGTAACAATAAACTGAAATGTATAAACATAAAATGTCTGTACATATCTTCCCTCAATAGTATTCTAAACAAATTGTATTTTTATAAAACACGGCAACAACGCCAACAAGGTGTCAACAATGCAAACAAATTTGGTAATTACGGAAAGCCGTATGGGATACTCTGGATAACTTTTAAATTAAAATTTATCTCTATTAAAACACAGTATGCTAACATGTAGAAATACTTCCAATCACTGACCCACATAACCACACATGGACACATAAACACTACCCCAGGACACATATTATGGATTTGTGTTATTTTTTTTCTAGTGAATTGACCCACCTGGAGCAAACCTTTAGATTACTGTGTGGATGCTTTGAACCACCGGGTGCGAAGTGTACGACATGCACATGGTATTGGACAGAAGTTTAAACTGTAAATAATGTTATGCAAAGTGACCACGACTTATTGTAAGTAAGGTAAGTTGCAGTACTTGTATTTAATTGTGCTTAGATTGCCAAGAAGGTTTTACAAAAAGTTAAAAAGAAAGGCTGTAAAAAGAATCTAATTAATGCAGTTTTGTTATTTTTCTTAATTTTCTAGTGATCCACCTTGGAGTAAACGCAACAGTTACTGTGTTGCTAATGGAAAATGGATGCTTTTGGACCACCTAGTGCAAAGCCATCAAGGCAGGAAACAAATTTTTGTCTCTGCATTATCTGTCAGCAAAAGACTGATGAAGAACTTGTTAAGAGATCAACTTCCCACCAAAATGTTATCGACTTCATCAGAGAACGCGTAGGGTATGGTGATGGTGAATATCCAGAAATAGATCGACGGCTTTGCGATTCAACAGCAGACAGCCTCAAAGCAGTTGCCGCATCTTGGCATAGAAGTTGTTATCAGAACACATGTCACCGTGCCAAATGCAAAAGAGCCAAGGAACGTTTTGAGCAACACGTGTTTCATTAAGCAAATCCCAAATCGGGAAGTTCCCACACTCCTTTGGATCCTTCCAATCCAACCACCAGTGCTAGTGCTTTCACAAGATCAAAGTCAAAACCATACAACAGTGATGTGTGTTTCTTTTGTGATGGTAAATCTACAAAAACCTACCCTTTGTTTAAAGTCCGAACTGATGAAGCTTTTTTTTTCGTTTTATATACGGGCTAAGGTGTGTATCTGAGTACCAGTTGCTTAGGTGAGTGTCTAACTGTGCAAAAAAAAGTTTGAGAAAATACCGTGAGGTGCCGTTTTTAGATAACACTTGTTACCACAATATTTCAAGGGGGATGGTCCGATTTCATCACATACAGTTTTCACATTGATTGAATGGCTTTGACCCTCTACCCCACCTGTGAAGTTTCATGCTGGTATTTCAATCGTTTTGACAAGAGAGCTAAAAATGTGCATTTGCAAGCCCTATAGAATACTGTGGTTCAACTAATTGGTTGACCAATAGTAAGGAAGTTTTGGCGTACAAAATCCAAACTAAACATCTTGCAGCCTGACAATTTCACAGGGTCAATGAGAAGAATAGCAGCTTTCTTCTCATATCAAAATTTATACCACGTCCGGTTAAATCTGGGGTCAATGTTAGGATGAAGCTGTTGATCGGACAATGGCCCTTAAACTTTAATGCAATTTGTAACTTTTTGGTGGCCATTTTGAATTTCAGGATGGGTGATATCATATGTAATTTGAACAAAATATTACTTACATTGATTTTGAAGTGTTAACAACAATTAAAACCTATCATTTTGCTTTCAAAATTGAGGTAAAATACTTTCATTGAAACTAACCAGGCGAAAAATAGTGGCAAAACATTGGCCATTTTGAAATCCAAGATGGCTGCCGTCTGCCACACTTCCAAAAATGGCAACATGCATTTTCATGTACTTTGGTACCTAGATAATGAATTTAAATAGGTGGCACCTGCTCATCATGAAAATCCTACAGGTCTCCACTTGCCCCGCCCCCCCCCCCCCCACTAAAACCCAGCTAGGCACAGCCAAGTGAGCCTTTTTGAAATGTTTTTTTTTTTTTTAAAGAACATACATTAAAAAATTAAAAATTCTAGCTGCCAGAACATGTGTCCAATCAAGTTGAAATTTAAAACATGTATTCCGCATCACTACTAGATCATAAATGTGAAGTTTTACGTCGATTGATTAAGCAGTACCAGAGAAAACATTTCATATTTTTCTTCAATCCAATATAGTTGCCAAACCAAGTGACATCAATTATTCCTAAAAAAAAACTTGTGCACCCATGGCTTGGGTAACATTTGTGTGAAGTTTCCCCTCGATTTGTCCAGCCGTTCTGGAGATTTCTTAATAGGTTTGAGGGTAAATCCAATATGGCTGCCAAACCATGTGACCTATGACATCATATGTGTGAACCTTTTGTTTCTCATTGATAGGCATGTGTAAAGTTTTTGACTCGATCTGTTCAGCCGTTTCATGGAAGATTTTTGAAAAAAAAAAATAATAATATTGTTACGGCTGTGGAAATTCGCAAACCACCATTCAGGTCCCGTAGGTGAGATATCTCTTAAGTACATGTGTAGTTAGCCCCAAACCCGTTGTTTAGAGGGAATTTATGTGATTCATTCGGGCTGCGACGCTTTGAGTTAGGCGTTTTTCTGTTCTATCTTTATTTTGAATTAACCGCCATAACCATCAAACCACCACCAAAAACCCTCCACCACCCTCACCTCTCCTTCTACGGCCATTCCCGCATCACCTGTGAACACTGAGCGTCAGGCTGTCGTGGGCTCGTTCAAGCGATACGCACCGAACCGCGAGTGAAAACAGTGGCCTTTCCGAGGGAAAATTCGGATCAAGAATGCTACACGCCCACTTCTGATCCATCCAATCAGCAAGCGCGGAGCGGCTTGGCCCCGCCTCCAGGCATGACCGTGTGAAATCGAAATATGCAAATTCTAG
>NC_140972.1:83829773-83844773 GCF_056783735.1 Eptatretus burgeri | reverse complement strand
GAAACAGGAAGAGTGGGATTGAAGAACCTCAGGAACATGGTTACACAAGCATGACAAAAGAGTGGAGGTGTGTGCATTTACGGAGGTTCACCAGGTGGGGGTCACTTGAAGGACACGTGCATCCTGCAGGAGCTAGCAAGGTTCAGAGAGTTGAGAGAGTAAAGGAAGCTGCATCAAATGAAGGCTGTAAAAAAAACAGAGGCTTCCAAAATGTCAGTAATATGAGAGGAGGAAACCTTATGTTTTAGCCTCATTGTGGAAGATTTGTTCAGCATTTTGGGACTGCACAAATTCCACAAGAGACAGATGAGATGTTGGCATACAATTTTAAAGTGGAGAACAAATACTTCATTTGGGCTATGGACAAAGCTATCTTGAAGATGTGAGTTGGGCTATCTCGTCAGCTGTGAATAGTTCTCATTTAACAAGGAAGGAATGACTTGGAACAAGAGAGGATGCCCATTCTGTGGCTGACTTTGGAGATTTTTGCAATACGGTCAGCTCAGGAGAGGTGGTAGCAGGTGATGAGGCCAAGAAGTTGAAGAGACTGTAGCTGTTCCAGTGACTCCCATGGAAATAGATGGGTTCATTCGACAATACTTACAGAGTGACAGAGTGGGTTTGAGATTGGCCAGGATTGAAAGACATGTACTATTTGTTAGAACAACATCGAATCAATTCCAGATCAGCAGAGAGCAACGCTACACAGCTGACATCTGCCTGACAGTGGGATCGGGTATTGTATTACCCAATGTGGCGAGATCTGAAAAAAATATCCCCATGGGGGACTGATGGTCATTTCCCCAATAGGCGGGGTGAAAAATGAGGGATTTGGGGGAAGGAGCCATGGCCCCCCTTCCTGAAGGAGTACGGTCATGGGGAGCAGAACTTAAGTTAACGACATCATCCTTATGTTTTACAAAGAGTTTGGTTGGTCTGCATCTGGCTATCAGTTTCTGAGAAGATTTTAAAACAAATTACCTGAATTTGAGGCAAAACCCTCTTTTTCAGCCTCTTGTAGGGGGGCAGATCCGGATGGGGAGCACAACCACATTAGATCTTACTGTTCAGATCTGTCATACCAAATTTGGTCAATATCAGTCATGTAGTTTATGAGGAAAATATGTTTTAGTGAATATGAGGGATTAGCGGAGGGAGGCTGTGGCCCCCTTTCCAGTGGAGATATGGCTACGGGGAGCACAACTTAAGGTGAGGGCATGGTCACGATGCTGTTTCGCTTGTTTGGTCTGGATCCGGCTGTCGGTTTCTGAGAATATTTTTGAATAAAATACCAATATTTGTGGCAAAACCCCTTTTACCTCCTTTATAGGGGGGCACATCCGGATAGGGAGCACACCCCCATGAGACCGTACCAAATTTGGCCTGTATCACTCAGGTAGTTGTGGGGAAGATGTTTTAGTCAAATGTTAACAGACATACATACATACGAATGGACGGACAGATGGCCAGACACCGGGACCCCCTCTATGAGCTTATTTTGGAAAAAAAAATAATCTAAAAAGGAAGTTTTTGCAAAGCTATTGTGCAATGCATGAGAGTGGTCATTCGTGTAGATAAGGAAAAAGATTGGGCACTCCAGTCTCCTCTGGGAGAGGAGAAGACAGAATTCCATCAATCACAGTACAGTGTCTCCATAAGAGGAGGAGGATGGTCTTGTATTCCAGAGGCAGTGAGCTGAGCAAGCAGAGTAAGATTCCTCACTGCATTGAATGCCTGATATATGTCCATGGAGATGGTCCTGACCTCTTGTTTGAAATTTAGGTTTTCTCACCATTGCTGAGGGAGAAGCAATAGAATGTCCAGAGTTGAGTCACTGGGACAGAATCCAAATTGATGGTTTGAAATCACGTTGTTTTGAAATAAGGAAACACTTGTGGCTGGCAGCAATGATGCTTGTAATTGCAAGTCAGCTTACTGATCTGTTTTTCCACCATTCTTGTGAAAGGGAGTGATGTTGGAAGATTTTCAGGAAAAGGAAGACGGATAAAGGAGAGGTTTTTAAAAATTTTTATTTAAAAGAAAGGTTCAAGGAAGCAGACAAAAAAAGAAGCAAAACCAGCAGAGTAGAATTTGAGGTCATGGGTAGTAATGCCATCTGGTCCCTGCAGTTCTGACAAAGAGTTGCGGATGGACAGAACTTTTTCGACCTCCTTGAGTTTCAGACATCGAGTCGAGAAGCTTAGTGGTTACGAGGTCATAAAATGAAGACAAAGTGGAGTTGGTTGGGTACTTGAGATTTGGTGACAAACACCGAGTTGAGATAGTTTGCCTTGCATCAAGCAGAGTTTGAGGTGAAGCCATTTGATTTGAGTGAGGGGAAGGAGGACGAGGATACACAAGGCATCCCCAGAACTACGAGGAAAATGACTAAAGCTCAGTGTTGAGGTAAGGATAAATTGTGGTTTCTGATTGCCTATAGGTTGACACACATTTCTTGTGCATATTAATTAGTGACCAAAAGTTTCTCTTCGTCGATCTAGCCTTCCGTGTTGATAAAGAAACCTGCTCGACTTCAACCACCTCATCACAGGATTGAGTGTACTAGGACCATGAGGACTGAAGGGATAGCTGCAGTGAGGATGGCATAAACCGGAGTGAGATAGAGTATTCTTTGGAAGTATTCCCAGGAAGAATCAATGTTAGATGGTGTGGAGGTCGTAGCCCATTCCTTAATGAGAGAAGAAAGACTGCAGGTCCCTTCCAGTTCACTGATGCGAACAGCCATTTCTGCGGGATTGAGGTTGCTCTGCAACGATATAACCATGTAGATGTAGGCTTTGACAAGAAAGTGGTCAGCAGAGCCAAGAGGGACAGAGGAGCAGGAGAGGATGAATGGAATGTAGAGCATAACTAGTCCAGGGGGGGGGGAGGATGTAACAGCTGCAGAAATATAGGTTGGAAATTTTACAGATTCCTTCTGACCCTCAGTCATAAAAATGTCAAAATGGAATAGAAAATAGCCAGGAGCCGACACAAAGGAATCAGAGACATCCTGTGAAATGAACGTTTCGAAGAAACACAGAATGTCCATAATGCAGTAGCAGCTAGTAAACTAGATGGGGAGGACAGTGTTGTCAGAATAAAGACCTCATGTATTATTTGTTCATATTAGAGAGAGGAGAGCAATAGAAGTTGTGGATGGAGCTGCGCGCAAGAGACGGAATGATGTAGCCCAAGGCAGGCAGTTGGACAGAGGACGTGTATGGGGAACTTTATGAAATGGAGGATGCAGTCATGAAGGGGTTAAGGATCATGAACTGACACTTACTGCAATCTGTGTTTGACACGGAACCTGTTTCACCAAAGAGAAATAGATATTGTGACCAGAATGGGGAGGGGGGATTTATTAAAATAATAAATAATTGTACCGCTGTATGAACATGATGTGACAAGGGGTTTGGAAGTGAACTGTCTCAGGAATATGATTCCACAGGCAGGAGAAAAGAGGAGTGTCGGAGTCAAAGTGAGATGTAAGCTTGAACATCACTTACAAACGCCTAACAGGATCAAAGGAAAGGAAAAGAAAACAGAGAGACAATCATCTGTCTGCGTTGAGAGACTGACAGGCGTCATTATTTTTCTGCAAGACGGATGTTTGATTTTGAGTTCATGAATGCATTTCAAAGTGTTATCAGAGTCTATAAATCAGAATTTCTTCATTGCATGAGTGTAAAAATTGAGCTCTGGTGAAAGTCGGACAAAAACACCGATGATTCAACCATAACTAGTAGTGTAATGATGAGAGCATCCGCTCTTGAGTCTGGGTCGTCGGCATCTCGACACCTTGACTGAGCTACACCAAAGATGTTAAAAATTGTATGTGCTGCGTCCTTGCTCGATGCTCAACATTTAAAAAGGATAGTGCATGGACAAACAACCGAGGATGGCAACCATTGCACAGGCTTGATTGGCTGTGTAGCCTACTCGTGCAATGAAGTTGTATGTAAGAAATCTACTCTTACAAGTTGATAAAGAAGGCCCAAGTAAGTGTACAAGTTTCATTATCACATCTTTTTTTTTTTTTTTTTGCTTAATGAGCGCTTCCTTGTCCTTCAAGTAATCTCGGTGAAAACACTTTTACGAGCCTACATCTCCAAAGCAAAAAAAGAAGAAAAACATTGAAAGATTTTCCTCTCCGGTTTCGCACAATGAAGGTGTGTCTTGAGTCACAACATGTACTTCTTATATTGTGGATTTTATAAACACTAAACAATGAACATCCATTGTTACATTATGCCCCCTTCCCATGAAAAGTAAAAGTAAATTAAGAAGTAAAAAATCTTTTTTTAAAGAAGTGATGCATTTTACAGTCGAAGACAAACATGAGGTGGATGTGCTCATCCAACATTCATCCAACACTTGAACATCAGTGTTATTACCTCCTCGACCAAAAAGGTGTTTTAACCCCTGTGTGTCTATTTGTTTGTGACTTGCAAAAGCGAACATTTTTCAAGTATATTGGTCAATCTATTTTGTTGTTCTGTCTGTTGGGTCGCCGAAAAAGGTTGGGTCACCGAAATAGGTTGGGTCGCCGAAATAGGTTGGGTCACCGAAATAGGTTGGGTCACCGAAATAGGTTGGGTCGCCGAAATAGGTCACCCTTATTGTCAGTAATTCTGTCTGTTTGTTTGGATGTTTGTTCATTTGTCATCAGCATAATTGGAAGTATACGTGGGCGGATTTTGACCAAACTCAGGTGGTAGGTACATCTTATGACCTCGTGCTTTGGAAATTGTGATGGTTGCTAGGGACGCTTTGGTTCCCCAGCAACAACCGAAAAACCTTCAAAATCGGTACCGTTCACGCAAAATCAATTCCGAAAGCCATTATCCCACGTAGGGTAATGAAATTTGGCACCAATGATCTACAGGTGATGCTCTATCAAATATATTCCAGTTTTTGTGATATATGGAATACTTTACCCGCAGCGCCCCCTACAATTAGGGTATGCGCGGAAATTGGCGAAAATTGAAGGCCCCTTCCTGACCAGGTGAGTGCATCGATACGAATGAAACTGCAGGTTCATGGTACGCAATGAGTTCTACAACTTTGCCTCAGGACATATTGACCAATTTCGCTTAGGTCAGGGGTCAAAGGTCAATTAGTGCAAAAATCGATAATATGCGAGAGCTGGAGGTGCCTTCGCGCCAAATGCTACTCCTCCTAGGGTTATGGTCGGATTGTCATGAAAATTCACACTAATCGTCTGGAATACATTGTGCACAAATGATCGAGCCGGATTTTCGATTTAGATCTTTGTTCACCCACAGCACCCCCTCGAACTTTGGGGATTTCCGATTTCAAACCGCATTTTCGGTACTTTTCATTCAAATGGATACCGAGTAGTTATCAGTAGATGGAACTGGATGAGATTTGATATGCATAATCTTAAGGTGATTCCCTATCCGCTATATGACATCCATTTTGCTCTATATCTTATAGTTTTCATGCTCGGCGACCCATCGCCGCCTACCGGCTTGTCTGTTTGTTTGTTTGCCTGTCAATCGCCTACAGGTTCCAATTACAAACTGATCGTCATGAAACTTTACCAAGTTGTAGAGGTAGTCTTAACTGAGAAGCGTGTTGATTTTGAGTTCAAAGGTCAAAGGTCATCTTGAGGTCGAATTTCTATAATAGTCATTTTTCATCCAATTGACTTGAAAGTTGAACAGGACTTTCATACCGGCTTATTGAATTCAACCAGCAATTATTATTTTTGAGGTCAGAATCGGCCAAAAGGTCAACATAGGCCAAAGGTCAACAACTTAGGTGGAATTTCTGAAATCCTCAATTTTCAACCGATTTACTTCAAATTTGAAGAGGATTTCTATTTCATGTCACTGAATTCAACCACCAATTATTTTTGAGGTCAACATCGGTGAAAAGGTCAACATAGGCCAAAGGTCAACAGCTTTGGTGAGATTTCTAAAATCCTAAATTTTCATCCTATTCAATTGAAATTTGAAGAGGATTTATATTTCATGTCACTGAATTCAACCAATGATTTTTGAGATCAACATTGCCCAAAAGGTCAACATAGGCCGAGTTTCTAAAATTGTCAATTTTCATCCAAATGACTTGAGATTTGAAGAGTAGTTGCATATTTTATCAATGAATTCAACCACAAATTATTTTTGAGGTCAAATTTGTTTTATGGAATTTGCAAGTATTGTGCTATGCATGACATCTTTCTTATTTGTCTATTTGTCCGTTTGTGTGCAGGATATCTCAAAAAGTTGTGGATGAATTTGGATGCAAGTTGGTGGAGAGGTTGGGTGTGTGAAAGAGATGATGTGATTTAATTTTGATGAAGATTCGAATCCGAACCTGGATCTGATAATTTTTTTGAGTGATTCTTCACCATTGAGGGATCGGGCTAAACTGACATGTAACACAATATCTCGAAAAGGTTGTGGGCAGATTCGAACGAAACTTGGTGTGCAAGTTGTGTGTGTGTGACAAGGATGAATTGATTCAATTTTGGTGAAGATCTGAATCCAGATCTGGATACGATCGTTTTTTTATTTTTATGCAAAAATGTAATGGGCCTGATATGTTCTCGTGGATCAGGAATTGCATGACGGAAGTATGCACTCGACCGAGTGCCCTTCTAGTTGTAAAGAGAGTCAGCAATTAATGATTTAATAGATTAAAATTATCAGTGGAAAATAATTAAATAAATTATTAACAGGAAAGCCAGCACACATATCATAAGGCAGCATTTGGAAAAGTCCAATATTAGATGGAGGTTAATTGGAGTAAAAAGTATATGTGTAACAAAATAATAAACGTGAAAGTTTTAACAGGTTCAGTTGATGAATTCAATTCAGTTATTTTAATGTACTTTTCAACAAGAATTCTAAAATTGCAGACGGAAAAAAAATTATAAATCAAAGTGGGTCGAGGACAAGAGCTAGTAATAAATGGGCAGGACAACCAAGTGGTGTGTTACTAACAAAACATAAAGCTGAGCACGCTCTGTGAGTTGAAGCAGTTACTCATATGTGCAGTGTTGCCGATTACATTGTGGTGGTAGGCATGTATCACAATTCATGTTTGTCATAAGACCAAGCATGATCATATAATCATCTTGCCATTATTAATGCTTGGTGCAGGAAAAGAATGAGCCAGTTGGTATAGCTCGAATGAATGGTGTATGAAAGTAATGCGCATGTGAAATTGACAAAATCAGACCACGGGTGTTCACTGAGATTCAAGCAAACTGAAAGCCCCAGGAAAATAAATGCTGTTGACAGCAAGAAGCAGAAGCCATGGAAGAAAAATCACCTTGGTTGACAGGGTAACATCAGTCATGAGAATAAATCTCCATGGTATTGAGTGACCAATATGTCAGACTGGTTTTGAAATTTCTCGTTACATAGACAAACAACTACAGTGAGGTAGACACCAGAACAATGACAAAACACGTTTATAACAAGACAGAACATTTAACAATGAAGAGCTACACCAGAGTATAGGGATTACATTATATCTGAAAAAAGGTTTAGACTCACTGACTGACTTGACATCGATGGTTTGGGAAAGTGTGAGACTCAGGGGGGATGGATGGACAATTCCTGAGAACAACATTTTTCAAAGTTGTTTTTTTTTTGTCGAGATGACCCCTTTTTGACATTTTGCAGGTTAAAATTCTGTTTCGATGAACAATGCCTTTTTTTATAATCCAGAACCTTATTTCGAATGCAAACTTTATAATGACATTTCATTGCTGCACAAAGCTGCACGTATCACATAAGTTTAAAGCACCATTAAATGTGTGATATAGATTCCAGTAGGTCATCTCTAAATTGGACGTAATGCACATCCAATGTATAAAAATGAACAAACGGTTAAATCAGACATAAACACGTCATGGTTCAACTGGACAACTTTGTTGAACTGTGTCTACGACAGGTTGTGTGTGTTAATGAAGCCTATATGCCTTACCACATGCTTCAAACCAAGGACGGGTATGAGCAAACACACTTAGGAGCGGGTGAGGATAACTTTGTGATAATCCACATTGAAGTACTAAATCAATGTATCGTTCAATTATATGTATAAAGGTTATGGTTACAATAGGTAATTTTGTCAAACTGTGCTTGAGGCGAATTGGAGCACAATATAAATAGGCGGCCCAGGAGTGCTATATTCAAGTTCATGTGTGTGCGGACTCAAACACATACACCTCCAATGCCCTCTCCCATTTATTCGGTAATGGATGAGGCGAAGGATTATGTTATATATATATATATATATATATATATATATATATATATATATATATATATATATATATATATATGTATATATATATATGTATATATATATATGTATATATATATATATATATATATATATATATATATATATATATATATATATATATATATATATATATATATATATATATATATATATATATATATCCCTACAGGGACCGGGTGTCATGGCGTGCACCTGTAATCCGGCTACTCGGAGGCTTGGGTTGGAGAATCGCTTGAGGATGGGCGCTCTGCGCTGGGCCACGCTATGAGAGGGTGTAGGGCAGCCCGGAGTGATAGCGAAACCCAATCCTTATCCCTGTGTCGTAGGAGGCGACCAGGGTTGCGTCAGGAAGGGCATCCGGCGTAAAACCTGTGCCAAATCAGTATTCGGATCATAACGGATGATCCGCTGTGGCGAACCTTAACGGGAGCAGCCGAAAGAAGAACAACATCCCTACAGGAAGCAACAAATTATGTTGAATGCGCCAGATGTATGGTTCACCACTGTTGTTTTGAATACTTTTAGTCTGGCCTATATCTTTAAAAAAGCTTCTGAACAATTTTTTTTTGACGCAACAATATTAAAAAATATATTTTTAACTACAACGTGGAGAACACATTGCCATGGCATATGCTACATGACTACAATTATCATTGCCTGAAATTCTGCACGTGCTCAGTGACGATTCAACAATGAATCCAAAATTTTTAGCGAGTCCAGCTTAATTGGCAAACTTAGTCATGGCTCCAGAACTTGGTCATGTCACCTGAACCATGACTTATTTTAAAAGCACCATATTTCATAAATATATCTGAAAATGCAAATATCTGCGTTGAAAGTACTCACTTAATCATACATGATCAGGAAGAAGAGAGTATAATTTCTCGAGTGACAGGAATCATGTGAGCCATTTCCACACTGATCGTCGCTGATTTAACTCTATGATCTAGATAATAATGGCATGGCCAAGCCTAATCTTGAGATATTGGATGCTCTTAGAAATAATGTCCACTTTCTTCGAAACTCAGAGAATCAACCCCACCTGGTATTAGTTCAATGGCCAGGTAGGATTTCAACTCAGGACCCTCAGATCCCAAGCCCACCATCCATTTGGACCAACCTCAGTGCAGAGCGTTGGTGCTGCCTAAGCAGTCTCCTTGGCTATTGGGCACAATCCTGGAGAAGTCGCCACCCTGACACAGGATACCAGCAAGCTGGCACTCATTTTGCCAACCTCGGAAGGGTGACAGCCAGAGTCAACCCCACCTGGTATTAATTCAACAGCCAATGGGGATTTGAACTCAGGATCCTTGGATCCCAAAACCCACGACCCTAACCATTATGCCAACACCAGCCATATGCAACATCAAAGGTTACCAAATCATGTTAGCAAGGGCATCTTGGATTATAATTATGTTCCTAAGCATGTTCTCCAGCGAAGTTTATGCATGCAATTGTCTTATATCATATAGACTACCTTTCCTCAAACAAAATCGACTGCAAAAACGATTACAATAAATTTACCTGTTACTCTCAGTAATTGTGTTTATACACTGAGAGCAAGAAGGATAACTTGATACATATGCACCTTCAGCAGCTGGATGTTGGTAGTGAGTTACTTGGAGTTGCTAATGGAGTTGGACTCAGGATACAGCCTGAGTTGACCAATACACTTCTCAAAGTTATCACCAGGGGAGCTTTTCAACAAAAAATATCAGGCACTGCCCACTACTGGAGATTAAATCTTGGGCAGAAAAAAATCGATACCAGATTCTTGGACTTTTATCACCTCCAGCGAAGAAACCCTTCAATGTTTTTCTCACAGATATCTTGACTTTATACAAGCCTGGTGTTGGCGCAGTGGTTAGGGCAGCGACTTGGGATCCAAAAGGTCCTGAGTTCAAGCCCCGTTGGGCCACTGAATTAATACACCAGGGAGTTGACTCAGCCTGTCATCCTTCCGAGGTCGGCAAAGTGAATACCAGTGTACTGGGTCGGTGTATACCCCGGTTAAAATAGGTGTACCATATCCCTGTGTCGTAAGAGGCGACCAGGGTTGCGTCAGGAAGGGCATCCGGTGTAAAACATGTGCCAAATCACTATGCGGATCATACGGATGATCCGCTGTGGCGACCCCAAACGGGAGCAGCCGAAAGAAGAAGAAGAAGAAGAGATCTTGACTTTATACAACCATTTTCATCAACTACATTGAATTTGATTGCGGATATGACCTCCAAAAATTGTTTTACTGTCGCTTTTTGTCAACAGTCACTCAACTGTAGTGCAGTCGAGAAACCCCACTCATGAAAAGCCACCAAATTGCATAGTTACAGAGATATGTTGTAATTATGGTGTGATATGCCAAATGTCACACCTTCAAAATGCACTAAAAGTTGTCAAACAACACCTGCAATCATTGGCTGAAAAACTACAATGTGCTGCTTGTGTGTTTATCATTGTAGCACATTTCCAAGGAAGGAACACCATAGGCACCAACGTAAAGCTGCCATTGTCACGATTAAAGACGATCGTAAGCATGCTTCAAATAATGCAATAAAGGCTTCAAGATGGCCATCCTGCTCCTCGTTTAGACTGAGCTGAACAAAACACCTGCAGGAGGCAAATTACTCTGTCCAACACCACCTCAAAGCAGAGAATCATACTATATCTGGACGGGTGAACATAGAGGCCAAAGGAGTCGACCTAAAACCCGTTCGAACCTGATGAGTCAGAAAAGGTGAAACAACCGTCTTTTGATGACATTTTTGTTGTCCGACTTATGAACTTCAATTTGTAGAGGAATTTAATGGTGATTTGATGGTGAGAATACTGGGACGTTTCATTGTAAAAGTATAACTACAGTAATTTCCTTTTTAGGTCATCTCTTCGAGCATGACCTAATAATATGGGTGTAGATATCCTTCGATCCGTCCGTCCGTTGCGAAAATGACGATTTTCAAATTCTATCTCCTCCGCCATTTCTCAAGCGATCTTGAATTTGATTGTGGCATACAAATCTATGGGACAATATCTAAATTTCGTCAGGCCGGATTTTCGAATTTCGCTTTCGTTTTCGCGTCACGTGACTTCAAAGTTTGCAAAAACTGCCCTACCTTGAGGAGGCTATATATTTTCTCGCAGAGATGACCGTCACTCCCGCACGGGGTTAATTTTTTAGAGAAGGTATCCGTGCAAAATAAGGCAATAATTGTGTGGGCAATTAAGCTGGACAATGCACTCATTGGCAAAAAATACACTGTTTGTACACAGAGTGGAGGCTCATGTGTGAGCGAGAACACATGGAAAATAGAACAAACGTGGATATGACATAACAAAAAGAACAGTGTAAATAGGGAGGGCACACCAATCACAGGGTAGAGGGAAATATAGCATAACTAGAGGAATAAAGGAGATAAGGGGATGAATGAGAACAAAGAGAGGGGTGAGGACAAAGGTGGTTGGGGGAGGGGGGGACAAGCTGGATACAGGTGTAAATTCTGAATCACAGAAGTGTTAGGGAAAAATTACCCCTCCCCCCCCCGTGCAGGAGTGACGGTCATCTCTGCGAGAAATAATACCACAAGTTCTCAATGTTTAGTTATGACCGAAGCCTACTGCGCAGCTCCACTGCGCAGCTTGGTTAAAGATGACTCGGCATTTTGGCGCACGTGCACGAAATTATATTTTCAAAATAAATGCCGACGTTTACATTTCGGGTTTTGAAACTTTTGCACTTTCGGCGGAAAATGTATGAATATAATATATAAGGTCAGCTGCTATGCAATGACACCATTCACTAACTTTTACCATGCCCAGTAGAGAATATATAGCCTCATGAAGGTAGGGCAGTTTTTGCAAACTTTGAAGTCACGTGACGCGAAAACGAAAGCGAAATTCGAAAATCCGGCCCGACCAAATTTAGATATTGTCCCATGGATTCATATGCTACAATCAAATTCAAGATTGCTTGAGAAATGGCGGAGGAGATAGATTTTGAAAAATCGTCATTTTCGCATTTTTTGCCAACTTTGAAGTCACGTGACACGAAAACGAAAGCGAATATCGAAAATCCGGCCTGACCAAATTTAGATATTGTCCCATAGATTCATATGCCACAATCAAATTCAAGATCGCTTGAGAAATGGCGGAGGAGATAGATTTTGAAAAATCGTCATTTTCGCAACTTCAAAGGCCTCGTGAGCTTGACCTTGACCTTCGGTGACCTTGAAAGTCATACCATCGTGTACGTCTCATCGAGCTCTATCAGGATCACTAATGACCAGATCTCCCGCTTCTACTTAATTGTGGACGGACGGACGGACGGATCGAAGGACATCGACACCCATATTATTAGTATAGGTCATGCTCGAAGAGATGACCCAAAAATGGGGAAGAAGCCAAAATGGAATAAAAATAATTGAAGAGGAGAGTGAGGGAATGGGGGAGAAAGGAGGCACCCAGTAACAAAAAAACATCGAACGAGGTTGGCTTCGGTAGGGTTAATGAAGGTAGAAAGGTCAGCGGTATGGATGTGGGATGACCTGAGATGGTGGTTGACTTGATCAAAGCACTGGAGGAAAGGAGATTGAACAGGCTGAAGAAGTGCTTCCACAGGTGAGATAAAACATATGAGTGGAAGTGAGCAGTGAGCCTGTATTTTGGGAGTTTCCCCAGAAGTGGGTCACTGGCAGACCATGAAAAGGGCAGCGGGTGTAAGAGCAGAAGACTTCACCAAACTTGGTACTAAGGAGAGAGGGAGAGAGGGAGAGAGGGAGAGAGGGAGAGAGGGAGAGAGGGAGAGAGAGAGAGAGAGAGAGAGAGAGAGAGAGAGAGAGAGAGAGAGAGAGAGAGGGAGAGAGAGAGAGAGAGAGAGAGAGAGAGAGGGAGAGAGGGAGAGAGAGAGAGAGAGAGAGAGGGAGAGAGAGAGAGAGAGAGAGAGAGAGAGAGAGAGAGAGAGAGAGAGAGGGAGAGAGGGAGAGAGAGAGAGAGGGAGAGAGAGAGAGAGAGAGAGAGAGAGAGAGAGAGGGAGAGAGAGAGAGAGAGAGAGAGAGAGAGAGAGAGAGAGAGAGAGAGAGAGAGAGAGAGAGAGAGAGAGAGAGAGAGAGAGAGAGAGAGAGAGAGAGAGAGAGAGAGAGAGAGAGAGAGAGAGAGAGAGAGAGAGAGAGAGAGAGAGAGAGAGAGAGAGAGAGAGAGAGAGAGAGAGATATCACCAAACTGTCTGTGATGTGAAAGTAATAGGCACAGGGACTCAGCTTCATCGTGGGAGATACCAATGATTTTGAAGGCCTCGGTTTTCATGCCGACAAGTTGAGCAAAGTGTGAGGCAGGGGTGCCAATGCAAATTGAAGAGCAGCACTCCATCAAACTGTGGATGAAGGCCTTGTAAGTAGATGAAAGTTCAGATGTGCTCAGGAAAGACTTTGGACAATGTAGAATGTACAGTTGGAGGTTGGTTTTGGAGGCCAACTTAGATATGTCGTTTACCCAAGAAAGATTGTGGCTGATGGTCAGGCCCCAACGTTTGAGTGACTGAACTTCTTCAAGAGGTTTGTTAAGGAAGTTGTTAGGAGGATTCACCAGGCAGTCTTTATGCAGAGACAGAGTCTGCAGACCATGAAAAGGGCAGATTGTGCGAGTTTGTCAGAATTGAAAGACATATTTGAGGCTGCCACGATACCTTCAAGGAAGAGAAGGCAAGTTGTTTTCAGGCAACTGCCTCACTGTTGATACTATGGGTAAGAGGATTGGTATGATAACTGAAGTTGGTATGGGATTTATTTGTGGATAAGAGGGAGCAGGATTCCATGGAAGAATTCCTCGGCTGCATTAATATCAGGGGTGGCAAATATAGAAGACCGATCCAGAAGTAAGATGGCAGCTTTCAGTCCCAGACGTGCTAAGGAAAAACTTTGGACAAAGTAGAATGTCCAGTTCCAATTAATGAGCAGATCAGATGAACCAATTATAGCAGTGGAAGAACAGGAAGGATTAACAGGAAAGTTGCCCAGTACCAAATCTCGAAGGGAGATTTGCCATTGGCAGAAATCCCAGTTGGAAAGTTCACAGATCGAGTCAGGCACATGCAGCCGCAGAATGCTGCAGTGCCTTGGCTGATGAAAAGGTGCCAACACCCAGCCAATTCCATGGTGACAATTGAAATCATCACATAATATGAGTAAGAGAGAGTTGGGTTGGTCATTAAAAGTTGGTCCATGTTGGCAGAGAGAAATATTTAAATGGAGTAATCACTGTGAGGAAGACAGTACATCACAAACAAGAGGTAGGAACAGAGAGGAACTCGTGGCCAACGGTATCCCTGGGGGTTTTGAGGGTTAAGAGCAGTGCACGGGCAGTGATAGATGGAGTTGTTGATGTTTAATGCAATTCCATCACCGGCGCAGGGTTCAGGCCTGTCAAACGAAAGGAGATAATCACCAACGAGAGGCATGGGGAAATCAGGAACATCCTGCGGGAGGAAGGATTCCGTTAAACAGATAATATCTGGTTTATCAGCAGCCGCCTGGATTGAGAGATCTGTCAGATTTGAGTGGAGACCTCAGATGTTTGAGGACCACAAAGTTCGGACAGGGGAGGAGGCACTGTTGTCAGGGTGCAGGAACCTGGAAAGGGGGTGGGGGAATGTGGAGAGGGGGCGAGGGAAAAGGGATGTAGGGTGTGGAAAAGGGGAATCTGAGAGGGGTGGTGAGAGAG
>NC_140972.1:83822273-83824773 GCF_056783735.1 Eptatretus burgeri | reverse complement strand
AAGAGGGGTGAGGGAGGAAGAGGGGTGAGAGGCAGAAGGGTGAGGGAGGAAGAGGGGTGAGAGGAAGAGGGGTGAGGGAGGAAGAGGGATGAGGAAGGGCGGGGGGGAGCACTCGGCCTTGGCCTCTTCCAACTGGTGCGTCCGCCGCCGATTCATTCTGAACCTCCGCCATCGAAGATTGGAGGTTACTGTTTTCACCCCTTTCTGTTTGTTTGTTTGTTTGTTTGTGAGCAGTATTACGGAAAAACTCCTCGACGGATTTCGACGAAACTTGGTGGGGGGATTAGGTATGGTCCAAGGATCATGCCATGAGATTTTGGACTTGATCCAAAATCCAATATGGCCGCTATGGCGGCCATTTTGAAAAAATATTTGAATTTTTTTTTTTTGCATTTCTCCATGTTTTAAGTGATTTCCAACCCCCCCCTCCCCAAAAAAATTTTTTGGAACTTCACGTGGATATAACCACGTAAAATCAATTTGTCTCAAGGAATCTAGTTATGATGAATGAATTGAGGATGTAAAAGTTAAAAGTAAAAGGGAAAGTTGCAAACTATAACTCTGTGAGCACTGTTGACGTCAAATTGAATGAATAGGATATCAGGTTCACTTGAATGACCTAGCAGTATTGGCGGCGGAGGTTTTGCACTCTCCCGAGTGCTCCCCCTCGAGTTTCAGAACTGAAATAATGTTTTACTCAATGTGATCAAACAATTTATTTTGCCTTCCTCTCTGCAGAATAGAACCGTGGTATCGCCATTGAAACTTAAGCGTGCGCCAAGCGGCTTCACCAAGCAAAACGGTTGAAGAAACTTTTCAAAACAACACGTTTAATTTTTATCTCTGTTTATCTATGCCGAAGTGACAGGTCGTGTGATGAAAGATCGTACAAAAAGGGAAAACGTCATGGAAAATAAAATTTCACATTTTCAGTGAGCCAGCCACCGTCTGTTGCAATGCAGAACAACACGTGTCTAAGAACACATGCGAGTAACCCCAGAACTTTGTTCAAGTCGATCGACATAGAGTAATCAGTGACAGTGCCAATATTGTGTAGTACTCGCCAGGTGGCTTAAGCACCCCAATTAAACGGTTGATAAGATATGACTCGCTTGGCACATGATTAGCAATCCCCGAAAAGTCATAATTAAACATACACCTCCCAGACTTTGGAGATGCCGAAAATGTCAAATATGTCCGAAAATATCTTTAATATCAGTGAGTGAGTTAGTGGTTAGAAAAAGCCAGAAACATGTATGTATGTGTGTGTTAACTATATATATATATATATATATATATATATATATATATATATATATATATATATATATATATATATATATATATATATATATATATATATATATATATATACAGTCATGCGCCGCTTAACGACGTTCCGGGCAACTACGGATCGCATATACGACGGGTCTGCCAGCTCTGAAAAATAAAAACGAAAAAAAATATGTAGCTGAAAAATTCCTATTGCCGAGTGATGTAGCCTCCAATAAAAATAGCACATACAATTATGTACACTCTTCAGAACATAATACCTCAGAATGATAAAAAACAACGACAGTGTGGCCCTGTTATAATGCAATCGTTGAGGTCCAGAAAATGTCATCGCGAAAAAAGCAGGATCGTACAAAATCGGGATTCAAGGAAATCGGTTTTCAAACTGAACCAATGTTTCCACGTTTACCGTCCAGCAAGTAAATTACCGTTGAATTGAAGAATTACACGAATAAATCGTTGTTGTTTGTCAATTAAAACACATTTATTTTTAGTGAAGCTTTTTCTGTTGTTAAAACAATCGCACTGTTCCGAAAATATATCACAATTGACAGGTGCTCGTTTATTCATTTGTAAATTATAACATCGATGCAATGATTACGTATTTATAAAATCCAAACGCTATTTATTCACCTTTCTATAATATTGTTGTGGTTGACGAAATTCGCAAACCACCATTCAGGTCCCTTAGGTGAGATATCTCTGTAAGTATATGTGTAGTTAGGCCCAAACCCGTTGTTTCGAGGGAATAAATGTCATTCATTCGGGCTGCGACCCCTCTAGATAGCCGTTTTTCTTTTACTATCTTTATTTTGGACCAGCCGCCATTACTACCACCACCAACCACGTCTCAACAGCCATCACACAACAACCACCAACCGCAACGCCGCTTCACAACAACAGCCAAGACCTTTACCGTCACAACTCGCCCTCGCAACCATCGCATCACCACCATTCCCGCGCCGCTTGTGGGCACCGATACTGGACTCGTGCAGGGCGCGCACCGAGCAGCGGGTGCGGAGGCACAGCCTTTCCGAAGAAAAACGGATCAAAAACGACTCACGCCCACTTCTGTTCCGTCCTATCGGCGAGCGTGGGGCGATTTGGCCCTGCCTCCAGGTGCGTCGGAGTGTGGTCGCTATATGTAAATTCATGGATCAAAAAGCATTCACGCCCACTTTTCCTCGGTCCAATGGGGAGCCAGCCA
>NC_140972.1:83809773-83817273 GCF_056783735.1 Eptatretus burgeri | reverse complement strand
ACAGCTGCCGATGAAGCTGGCCAGCCTTCGCTGTTCAGTGGAGGTTGGTGGAGGGAGTGCGGAGGTGCTGGCCACTCTGAAGGCGGGCTTGGACCTACTCTACGGTCTCCCTCCCAACCTATCGCCTTTGCCTGTCACTGTCTATACCCACTCCCTTAATTTGTCAAACCCCAATTTAGCCCCAACTTATTTTTTTTATTTTTTTTTATTTTTACTTCCCCACTATAAATCGTCTCCTAACCCCTTTTATCGTCCTTGTTCGGCTAACCTATCCTGTCACCTAGCCTACTCCCAACCCCTACGTTCCCTTCCCGGAGGGGAATAAGGGAGAGCTAACGTCCTGTGTCGAGGCCCAACAAAGCCTCAGGATGGCCTCCCCAGAGTTCAGTTATCTATTACACAAAGTGGGTCCAGCGGCCCACAACGACAGCGAGGGGATGGATGGTGCGGAGGGGTACACTTCCTAATCTACCCTAACCATTAACCTGTTAAACTACCCCGGGGCTTTCAACAAGCGCCTCTCGCTTAAACTATTGGTTCTAACAACCCAGATTCCCGTCGCCTGTGTTGGTGTCCTCACAATTTCGGGCCTCACCCCCCAATTTTCTCTCCGTGCCCTCACACGGTCTCATGGCTGGGACGCGTGGCTCCCTTTGGCAGGCACGACCCTCTGCCGATTCTCCGACGATGGCACCCCCGGGCACTACACTGCCTCCGAGTCTACCAGCTCCCTAACACCGGGGAGTGCCCCCCATGGCACCTCCTCTGAAACGCACACGTGGCAGGCTGGCTTCCCGGGCCCCTTTCCGAGGGTCACCCGTGCCCACAACAATGCCCACGCGGCTAATGGCGCCCCGGGCCCCCGCACCAAGCAGGCGCACCCGTGTCCACTACGCTATCCCGGCCCCCCATGGGCCCTTGGCCCACCACGGCTGACTAGCCTGGTGCCCGGGGTACCCACTCAGCGATTCTCACCTTTCGCAGCCACGCTCCCAGCCTGTCAACAGGGCTCCTGCACCCCTCCAAATGGGTTTCGAGCCTACACTCCCACGAACAACAAAACGACCTCCATTTTGTAAATTTGACTAACCCCCTAACTCACTCTACACTGACCCCGGGGTCCCTTGGGCGGGAGTCACTCCTCCCCACAATCACTCATCGCACCATGCATTCCAGACTCGCTCCATTCACACAGACCTGCTGGCCTCACTCACTCACGCAGCACATGTACTCACTCAAATCACCAACTCTTCAACACACACACACACACCGCTGAACTCTGCCATCCTGCTATCTGCATCCCCAAACTAACTCGTGCTCCCACGTCGTTCCTTAAACTACAGCACGTTCCTTTTAACACTACGTAGCTAAGCTACGTCCCCACTACACATCCAAAGTCTGTCTCTGTCTCCAAATAATCCCATTAATCAATTTCCCAACCTAAATCTCGCTACAATCCCTCTAACTCATCCATTCCACGGACTCCATGAGGACTTACCCCTGCCCCATGAAGTCGGTCTAACTAAGCTAACCCTTCCCCCTAACTTGTTTCATCCTGTGCCCAGGTAAGGGTGTCTTCCACCCCTTGCCCGGGAATCCTGTGCACCCGAAAGTGAGGCTTGCTTTTTCTTTTTTTTTTCCACATGCGCAGCACCAGCGCGGCAACTCACAGCTCGCACACTTTGCACCTGCCCTTGACGTCATGCAGCTGCACGTGTTCCTCGTCCCTCCTTGGACGGTACCATCCAGCAGGGATACCCCTCCTGCCGGATTCCAACCCCACGTGCAGCCATGACGTCACCGTGCGCATAAAAAAAACACAAGCCCCACGTCTCGAGGGGTTCCCCACGCGAATACATGTGCTTTGCCCGTTGGAGCTTAACAGACACGCCCGCGTGGAGAACCCGTCCGGTCAAAATCCATAATCCTGCCTAAACTTTGTCCGTCCGCGGGATCGGCAAATCCACCGCGTGCGTTTCCGGACCGGGACTTCACTCTCGCAAGCGAGCACGTGGGGGCCTCGTGCGTTGCACAGCACGGACCTCGTGCTCAATGCTGGGTGAACCCGGCACGGTCCCCGAAACAGCTACAGCCGCTACTCGGCTTTTGTCCCTCACATGTCGCCGTCGTCGCCATTCGACCCACGCACACCTGCGTGTTACGACGCTCATACACCATTCCATTACATTCACCCCGGGAGACGCGGCTGCATGTTCACACATGCCCAAAGACATCTCCCTCACACACAGCGACCTTTGACACGCTGTCTCTCTCACACTCGGCCGCTCACTCACGCATGCCATTACCCTTGCACACGTGGCTCCACTCACTCGCGGCCTTTCACTCACTCGTGCCATTTCCCTCACACAAACCATACCACTCACACACGCGGGGGCACTCATCCACGGTGCCTCACTCATACACCGTGCCTCACTCACACATGCGGGGGCACTCATCCGCGGTGTCTCACTCACACACGCCCTTGCACCCGCGCTATGCGTGCGTTGCAGCACGCATTTCGCCACACTCGTGAACACACACCTCGACACCACACACACCGGGACAACCACACTGGGGGTTCGTGTCCCTACAAGGGTCTCCGGGGCCTCTATACCCACCAAGCTCTCCGTGCACCTGTTCACAGCACTCCTCCCCCCGAACTCGCTCGACACGACAGAACCCACCTGGTCGTGACTCGCTTCAAGGGGGCATACTCCCTCCCCTCGTTCCTGGAGGAGGCCATCCAACTGCTTGCACCGGGTCTCTACCCAGTCCGCGAGCTCACCCCCATTATCCTCCACTACCTCCGTGTGTGTGTGTGTGTGCGTCACTTACCCCGTCTTCATCGTGTAGTCTTCCCTCTATCGTTCCCATCTCCCGTGTCTCTGCCAACTCAGTCACCTCTTCACCCTTTACCTCCCTTGTCTCAACTATTATTTCCGTCTCTTCCCTTGTTATCTCCCTCGTGCACGTCTCCGTCACCCCAATTAGTTTTTCCCTCTCGGTTACCGTCACTTTTTCCATCACGACCCTCGCCCAACACGTCCCCCGAATTATTTTTTCCTTACCCGCCTCCATCGCGGGCCCGACAGCCGTTGCACTCCCTCCCAGCTCGTTCGCTCCCATACGTGGAGTCGCCATTTTAAGCTCCCCGGTTACTGCCTTCATGCCCGCCTGCAGGCTTCGGCCCATGCTCTGCGTCTCACCCCGCAGCCCTTTCATTTCTTCCTTCATTTTGAGTGCGTTTGTTTCCATATTTTCGTTCATGCGTTTTATTTCGTTTGTGTTTGTATCCATCTTTTCGTTCATGCCTTTTATTTCGTTTGTGTTTGTATCCATCTTTTCGTTCATGCCTTTTATTTCGTTTATCATTTCATTTGTGATTGTATCCATCTTCGCTGTCATTGCCGCCAGCATGGCGCATAGCTGGGCCATGTCGGGTGCGCTTGGGTGAGCCGATTCGGCAAGGATCGGGGGGTTTTGGCGGAGAGGGGGAGGGGAGGTGTCATACACCGCGGCCGCCGCCGCACCTATTTCGGGCTCTGGGTTCAGTTGGGCGAGTTCATGTTCCTGCACAACCAACATTTCCTGCACGGGGATTTCATCCTGGACCATGGATCCTACATTACTACACATATACATTTCTAATACCCCCGGCTCCCGCTCGCCTTGAGACGCCATCTTATTTCTCGTAAAGGGTTAATTTGAATCGCTCGTAATTTGGAGGGAATCGGGGGTCGCTCCTCTCACCCCTGGACCGATTCCCGTGAATTTAGCTGGAGACAGGAGAGCCCGTTTTCCCGCTCTCTGACACCAGTGCCGCAAGGAGGGGGGATGGGTTTGTATCCCACTCCTGACACCAGTGTTGCGAATTCACGCCCGCCGGCGTGCGAGCGGCCACGTAACTCGAATCGCGGCACGTCGCCCACCGGACGGACAATCCCGTCGTGACCCTCTCGGACTAACGCCGGGAACTAGTCACGGGTGGGCCTTTCGGACTCACCACGATCGTGCCAATCGGCCCCCCGCGTGGGATAGGGTTGCTCACCAAATTCGACCTACCTAAGTACCCACACGGAGGGTAGACCGGGCGATCGCACCTCGCCGCAGGTCGACTTCGGACACGGGCCACTTTAAGTGACCCGTTCCGTACTATCGGGATAACCGAGCGGTGTTATCGTCAACCTCGACGGTTCGATTAATTATTGGGCGTATTTAGCCCACGACCAACCCTTTACGTGAAGTAAGATGGAGATTCAATAAAGGAAAAGACGAAGCGAAACGGGAAAAACAGTTCAACATAAAGCACATTTATTCCGCGGCAAACGGAAAGCACACATATACAATTATACACCAAAGGCAAATGTAAAAGTAGAAGAAGCACAACGATTCTGCACAAAAAGCAAATGTAAAAGTGACACGACAATTCTGCACAAAAGCAAATGTAAAAGAGAAACACAATGCAGATCTACTACTGACTACCGAGCACACGGCAACACTTATACAGTTTTACTTCACAGACGGCGCCGACAACACATATACTCAAAGCAAAGGAAAAAGGGACCACCCTCAACGATGAGGGGGCAGACGGGCCTGGGGCCGAGACCGCGTCGAGCCTACCCGTCTGGTGATGAGCCGCAAAATGGCGGTGGTGCCCCGACTCCGCGGGCCTCGCTGGCACTGCCTGGAATGGGGTGGGAACGGGGCCCCCTTCTCACACTATCTCAGCGCGGGGGGAAACAGGAGGGGGTTGTTGATGCTCGGGGGAATGAGGATATCTGGCTGGCTTGGGTCCCGCGACGAGCGTCTCCACCGCGACCTCGGTCGCGTTACCGGCCTCCCCTCTCCACAGCTCCCCGACTCTGACACGAGCGCCCTCTCGACTGCCTCCGCCGCCGCCACAACTCTCCACTCTTCTCAACTCCGTCCAACTGCGTCCAACTGCTTTCCTCTTCTCAGAAACTCTCAACTCTTTCCAACTCAACTGCCAACTCTTCCCAACTCAACTACTTTTTGGCGAGCGAACACGGCCCTTTATAGCCCCCGGGGCTTCGCTCCTTCACCTTCGACCCTTCACCTCTGGCTGGCTCCCCATTGGACAGAGGAAAAGTGGGCGTGAATGATTTTTGATCCGCGAATCTGCATATAGCGATTATACTCCGACGCACCTGGAGGCGGGGCCAAATCGCCCCACGCTCGCTGATAGGACGGAACAGAAGTGGGCGTGAATCGTTTTTGATCCGATTTCTCGGAAAGGCTGGTGTTTTTGCACCCGCTGCTCAGTGCGCACCCTGTACGAGTCCAGGATCGATGCCCACAAGCGGCGCGGGAATGGTGGTGATGCGATGGTTGCGAGAGCGAGATGTGACGGCAAGGGTCGTGGCTGTTGGTGTGAAGCAGCGTTGCGGTTGGTGGTTGTTGTGTGATGGCTGTTGAGACGTGGTTGGTGGTGGTTGTGGTGGTAGTAATGGCGGCTGGTCAAAAATAAAGATAGTAAAAGAAAAACGGCTATCTAAAAAGGGTCGCAGCCCGAATGAATGACATTTATTCCCTCTAAACAACGGGTTTGGGCCTAACTACACATATACTTACAGAGATATCTCACCTAAGGGACCTGAATGGTGGTTTGCGAATTTCGTCAACCACAACAATATATATATATATATATATATATATAGAGATATATATATATATATATATATATATATATATATATATATATATATATATATATATATATATATATATATATATATATATATATATATATATATATATACACACACACACACACACACACACATACATACATATTCCGAAACAAAGTATGTCTACATATATATATATATATATATATATATATATATATATATATATATATATATATATATATATACATACACATACATACATATATACATACATACATACATACATACATATACATACATATTCCAAAACAAAATATTGTTACAAATTTGGGAATTCTATTGCACACAACATTCAGGTTCCTTCAGTCAGCTATGTCGATCAGTGCTTGTTCCCGAGATAGCTCACCTTTCATTGTTAAAATGTTCAGAAATCGATTAGATGCGCTGTGGATCGATTTAATAGTTAGGAAACGAACAATGGAGACATCCCTCCCCCTCTTCCACGAAAAGGAAGAACCACCCTGCCGTCCCGTGACTCATGATGTCAACAACTCCCTCCCACCCGTGGCTGAGCGGGGGAGAAGGGCGGGAGAAGGATAAGAGGAGATCTTTTCTTTTATTTGGGGGCAGAGTTGGAGAAGGGAGTTGAGAGTAGCCGTTCAGCAGACCTTCGGGTCCTGTTTGGCTTGGGTTAGGGTTGAGGCCTTCGGAAGGTTTTTTGCTTGGGCTGGCTCAGTGAGCTTCAGCTGAGGCCTGGCTCGGGAGGAGGCTTTTTGCTTTGATGGTTCCGTGAGCTTCGGCTTCTGCTTGGCTCAGGAGAGCTTTTTGCTTCGAGCTGCTTTGCTTGGAAGAGAGTTGAGCTGGTCGCTCGGCTCGAGCTGCGAGTGGTGGCTTCTTCATCTTGGTTCGTGAAGCTCTTTGTTCTCCATTTTGGTTTCCGGTTTGGTGCGACTCATCGACCTCTTCGTGGAGGTGGTTCCTAGGGGAAGCGACGCATCGACGGGAAGGATCGGTGCCTCGTCTCACCAGCACGAGTTGAGAAGCGCGGGAGGATTCGCGGGAGCTCGGGAAGGATCACAGCTCACGGCGATTGGATCCAGCTCGCTCTCGCTGGAGCCCGGGTCCGAACAACTTGAAGATCACACGAGGTGGAGAGGTTCGAGATAGGCTCTGGGTTTCAGCTCACCTGTCCTCCGAGCTGGAGCTCGTAATTAAAGGCCTCTGCCACCATTTCTTGGGTGTGTGTGTGTGTGTGTGTGTGTGTGTGTGTGCGCGCGCGCGCGCGCGCGCGCGTACGTCTGTCCATGGGCCTGTCTAATAAGTCGGAACTGCTGTTAAGTGCAAGTGACTGTACATAATAAGTAGACGGTTGTAGTTCTTTTGTCGTGCTTTTGTTGCTTGTATAATTGCATACGTGTTTTGCCTTGTATAATTGCATACGTGCTTTATTATAATAAATGTCATTGTGTGAATATAAACCTGTTCGTTGCGTCCATTCCCTCATTGAACTGCCCCATCTTGCACTCGGAATATAGTTGGTTTTTATTAAATAGTCGGTAAAGTGATCGGGTCCAACGGGACTGCGCGATAATACCCCACTCGGTTATCCCAAAAGGAAGCGAGCTGCTTAAGCGGCTCGTTTCCAAGCGGTCCCGTTGAGGTACAATCTCTCGGTAACATACCCGCGCGAATAATTAGGTAAATCGAAGATTTGGCGATCAGACCCTGTAGCGCGGGTAGAGTGCGGACAAGGTTGTGGTGTGGTTGCAAACACACCCGTGGCTGGTTTCCGGCGTTGATCCGGAAAGCCGCGACTAGATTGTCTGTTCGGTGGGTGAAGCGACCGCTA
>NC_140972.1:83744773-83804773 GCF_056783735.1 Eptatretus burgeri | reverse complement strand
ATTTATTATGAGCACACGTATATACAGCCAAGGCAGTCATGCAATATTCAAGTGAGAAGCAAAAGCAATACAACCGAATATGATTATTATTTACAGTCACGAACTCAGTTCTAACTTGTCGGACACGGCGCCACCAACATTCACTCAAGAGCAAAGGAATGGCCACCCCCACAGACGGGAGTGGCAGACAGGGTCCGTGGACCTTTATAACGCGGGACCTGGAGGACCAAACGGGTCCCGCGAGACCGTGGCAGATTACCTGCCCCCCTCGGTGGTCGGCAAGTCGCGTCGCCCCGTCCCCATGGCAGCTAGCGTGGCCGTGCCTGATCCCGCGCCTCTCGCGTGGTCGGCGAGCTCCCTCCGGCACTCCTCGCACGGACGCGCAGGTTCGCGCCACCCAGCCGGCAGAGCTGCGCCTCCAGTCCGCGTCTCCGGACTTTGTACCGTCCCATGCCTCCAACGAACAGGTCGCTCCACAGGACGAAGAGCGCATGAACCACAAGACCAAGAGCCAGGAGAGCGATGAACCACCCGACGGCGAAACCACCAAAGACCACCAAAGACTTGACGACCACCACACGAAAGACAAGCCCTCGCATCTCGTGCGGCCTTATATAACTCGGGACTCCGCCCTTCGCCCCTCCCCATTTTTAGCTCCACCCTCCTTCGAGCCTTTTTGAGAAGTTTCTCGTAAAGGGGCGTTTCTCAACTCCGACCGCCTCACTCCTCGTATCCACCAATCGCGAGCGAGCTGCCTCGCCCTTCTCGTCACACCAGCCTCGGAGAAAAAAAAGGTGGGAGAAACCCACACGCACCATTGGAGGTTTCTTTTCCTCGTTTTTTTACGCCCGCGTTCTCGGACCCATTTTGAACGCGGAAAGGGTCGTAGCGTGGTCTGTGGAGGATCGCGTTTGCAAGCTGGCGTAGTGGCAAAGATGGATAAATGGTGGTGGTGTTGTTGTGGCGATCATAGCGTGGTTGGCGTTGTGGCATAGTTGGTGGTGGTTGTGTAATGGTGGGCGAGATATGTCGGTTTAAAATAACGATAGAGAAAGAAAAACCTACCTCAAAGGATCACAGCCCTGTGACACGAATAATTCCCATTAAACAACGGTGGGGAAATCTAACTGAACAGAAACTTATCGATCTAACTGAACTGAGGAACCTTTATGGTGTTCTGCGAATTTCCACAGCCATAACAATATATACAATATATATAATATATATACAATATATATAATATATATATATCTTCTTCATCTTTCGGCTTGCTCCCGTTAGGGGTCGCCACAGCGGACCAACTGTCTCCATTTTGCTCTATCCTCCACATCTTCCATTGACACTCCAACCACCCTCATGTCCGCCCTCACTGCATCCATGAACCTCTTCTTTGGCCTTCCTCTTCTCCTCCTGCCTGGCGGCTCCATCTTCAACATCCTTCTCCCGATATACTCCTCTTCCCTCCTGTGCACATGTCCAAACCATCTCAATCTCGCCTCTCTCACTTTGTCTCCAAACCGTCCTACCTGCGCTGTCCCTCTAATATACTCATTTCTTATCCTATCCATCCTCGTCACTCCCAACGAGAATCGCAGCATCTTTAGCTCTGCCACCTCCAGCTCTGCTTCCTGTCTTTTTGTTAGCGCCACCGCCTCCAAACCATACAACATAGCTGGTCTCACTACCGTCTTGTATACTTTCCCCTTCACTCTTGCAGCTACCCTTCTGTCACAAATCACTCCTGCAACTCTTCTCCACCCACTCCATCCTGCCTGCACTCTCTTTTTCACTTCTCTCCCACACTCTCCGTTACTTTGGACAGTTGATCCCAAGTATTTAAACCAATCCACCTTCCCCACCTCAACTCCTTGCAACCGCACCATACCACCACCCTCCCTCTCATTTACGCACATGTACTCCGTCTTACTCCGACTGACTAACATTCCCCTTCTCTCCAGTGCGTACCTCCACCTCTCAAGGCTCGATTCAGCCTGCTCTCTACTCTCCCTACAGATCATGATGTCATCCGCGAACATCATGGTCCATGGAGACTCCAGTCTGATCTCGTCCGTCAACCTGTCCATCACCATTGCAAACAGGAAAGGGCTCAGAGTCGATCCTTGATGCAATCCCACCTTCACCATAAACCGGTCCGTCATGCCTACCGCACACCTCACCGCTGTCACACTGTCCTCATACATATCCTGCACGATCCTCACATACTTCTCCACCACTCCCGACTTCCTCATACAATGCCACAACTCCTCTCTTGGCACCCTATCATAAGCTTTCTCTAAATCCACAAACACACAATGTAACTCTTTCTGGCCTTCCCTATACTTCTCCATCAACATTCTCAAAGCAAACATCGCATCAGTGGTGCTCTTTCCTGGCATAAACCCATATTGCTGCTCACAGATCATCACCTCTCCTCTCAACCGAGCTTCCACTACTCTTTCCCACAACTTCATGGTGTGGCTTAACAACTTTATCCCTCTGTAATTTCCACAGCTCTGCACATCACCCTTATTCTTGAAAATCGGAACCAGTACACTTAATCTCCACTCCTCCGGCATCCTCTCACTTTCCAAGACTTTATTAAACAATCTGGTTAACAACCCCACTGCCATCTCTCCTAAGCACTTCCATGCCTCCACTGGTATACCATCTGGGCCAACCGCCTTTCCACTTTTCATCTTCTTTATAGCAGTCCTCACTTCATCCTTACTGATCCACCCCACTTCCAGATTCACTATCTCCACCTCTTCCAACCTTCTCTCTCTCTCATTTTCTTCATTCATCAGCTCCTCAAAGTACTCCATCCACCTTCTCAACACACTCTCCTCGCTCGTCAGCACATTCCCATTTGCGTCCTTTATCACCCTAACCTGCAGCACATCCTTCCCAGCTCGGTCCCTCTGTCTTGCCAATCGGTATAAATCCTTTTCCCCTTCTTTTGTATCCAACTTCTCATACAGCTCGTCGTATGCCTTTTCCTTGGCCTTTGCCACCTCTCTTTTGCTTTTCGACGCCACTCCTTGTACTCCTGCCGACTTTCTTCATCTCTCTGACTATCCCACTTCTTTTTCGCCAACCCCTTCTTCCTTATACTTTCCTGTACTTCCTCATTCCACCACCAAGTCTCCTTATCTTCCTTCCTCTGTCCAGATGTCACACCAAGTACCTTCCTAGCTATCTCCCTCACAACTTCTGCTGTCGTTGCCCAATCATCCCACCCATCTTTACCACCATCCAACGCCTGTCTCACCTCCTCCCTAAATTTCACGCAACAGTCTTCCTCCTTCAGCTTCCACCATCTGGTCCTTGGTTCAGCCCTCACTCTCTTCCTCAACCTCACCTCTAAAGTCATCCTACAGACCACCAATCGATGCTGTCGAGCTACACTCTCCCCTGCCACAACCTTACAGTCACTAATCTCTTTCAGGTTGCATCTCCGACTTAAGATGTAATCCACCTGTGTGCACTTTCCTCCACTCTTGTATGTCACCCTGTGTTCCTCCTTCTTCTTGAAATATGTGTTTACCACTGCCATTTCCATTCTTTTTGCAAACTCTACCACCATTTGCCCTTCCACATTTCTCTTGTTGAGACCGTACCTCCCCATCACCTCCTCATCCTCTTTATTCCCTTCCCCAACATGTCCATTGAAATCTGCTCCAATCACCACTCTTTCATCCTTGGATACACTCTCCACCACTTCATCTAACTCACTCCAGAAATCTTCTTTATATTCCATCTCACACCCAATATGTGGGGCATATGCACTGATGACATTCATCATCACCCCTTCAATTTCCAACTTCACACTCATCACTCGGTCAGACACCCTCCTCACCTCCAATACCCTCTTGACATGATCTTCCTTCAGGATTATCCCGACACCATTTCTCCTCCCATCCACACCATGGTAGAACAGTTTGAAACCACCTCCAATGCTCCTCGCCTTACTCCCCATCCACTTGGTCTCTTGTACACACAGTATGTCCACCTTTCTTCTCTCCATCATATCAGCCAACTCTCGCCCTTTGCCAGTCATCGTCCCAACATTCAGAGTTCCAACTCTCACCTCCACACTTCTACCCTTCCCCCTCTCCCACTGCCTCCGGACTCGCCTTCCCCGTCTCCTTCTCCTCCTTTGCCCAGCAGTAGCACAATTTCCACTGGTACCCTGCTGACCACCGGTACCGGTGGCGGTCGTTGGTAACCCGGGCCTCGACCGATCCGGTATGGAAATTCGTTTTGTTGTCCGCATAATATATGTATACATATATATATATACATACATATACATATATATATATATATACATACATATACATATATATATATATATATATATATACTATCCCTGTGTCGTAAGAGGCGACAAGGGTTGCGTCAGGAAGGGCATCCGGCGTAAAACCTATGCCAAATCAGTATGCGGATCATAACGATGATCTGCTGTGGCGAACCCTAACGGGAGCAGCCGAAAGACGAACAACAACATAAACATATATATATATATATATATATATATATATATATATATATATATATATATATATATATATATATATATATATATATATATATATATATATATATATATATATATACAGGGGGCTGCAAACTAGGTATACAGTAATGAAAAACAAAACGTGCGTACAAAATGTATTTTATTGATTATACAATTAAAGATGTATTATAGAAAAAATTACGAAAATAAAAATATTAAAAATGGTAATAATGATTTTAATGAATTAAATGAATAATAGTGTTAAATTAATCCAAGCACCACTATTATAATACTGGTAATACTGGTATAATCTTTACTGTATACCTACTTTTGCAGCCCCGTGTGTGTGTGTGTGTGTGTGTGTGTGTGTGTGTGTGTATGTGTGTGTGTGTATATATATATATATATATATATATATATATATATATATATATATATATATATATATATATATATATATATCTTCTTCTTCTTTCGGCTGCTCCCGTTCGGGGTCGCCACAGCGGATCATCCGTATGATCCGCATAGTGATTTGGCACATGTTTTACGCCGGATGCCCTTCCTGACGCAACCCTGGTCGCCTCTTACGACCCAGGGATATGGTATACCTATTTTAACCGGGGTATACACCGGCCCAGTATACTGGTACTCATTTCGTCGACCTCGGAAGGATGACAGGCTGAGTCAACCCCCTGGTGTATTAATTCAGTGGCCCAACGGGGCTTGAACTCAGGACCTCTTGGATCCCAAGCCGCTGCCCTAACCACTGCGCCAACACCACGCTATATATATATATATATATATATATATATATATATATATATATATATATATATATATATATATATATATATATATATATATATATATATATATATATATATATATATATATATATATATATATATATATATATATATATATATATATATATATATATATATATATATATATATATATACATAGCAGCATGTAAAAACAGCCACACTCGTGCTTAATGTAAATGAAGAAAATGCCTTTCAAATCAAACATACGTCTATGAAAATAAGTTATTTGTTTGATGAAGCTCATCTGTCCACACAGCTCCATTTCCACGACTTTACTCCCTTTTTGTGAAACATTATCATGAGGATCAACTGTCAGAACAAAGTTCACACCCATTGACCTCCAAGCACAAATCTTGCAAGCATAAAATTCAAGACCATATGCATATCACAAAATTGCTTTGCAGACCAAAAGTAGTTCACAGAGTGACAAGCTCAGAGATTTGGCAGGGTAGAACCGCAGAAGAAGTAAAGGTATTATAAACCAACATTTTCAATAATTGTTATTTCAAAAAGAAAGCCCTGGTGCTCTGTTTTCTAAACATTGCAAGCTTTCATTATTCTGAAACAAAATTGCCAATGTATGTATAAAGAGAGAGCCAAAATACCATAAAAACAAACTGATGTTTATGGACCTTTTATACTTCTGTTGACTTGAGTTACATGTCTGTATGGCTTGTGCCATCCATCAGAGAAAAAATTCCTCTACTTGATCAAAAGACTCACAGAAATGCCACTTTTCTTACATCGAGCATTTGTTATGTCTGTGATGAAAGAACGCTTGCATTATTAACCCACTGTGATTGCATCTCTGTTTGAGCATATCGAATCCTTCAAATCATCATAAAACACTGTGATTGAAAAGGAAATTCCAATGTTTATTTCTCAAATAAAGTGAAAGATAATTTGAAAATGGATACCCAACTTACCATTGCCTGTGGTATCATCAAGGATGCATGGGGGAAAAAAAATTGAGCAAATATTAATTAATCAAAGTTACATCCAGTTACATACTGTTTTATGCTTTGATTAGATACAACCGAAAGAAAAATTACTCATCAGCAAAATAATAACTGATTATTATTTATATGTATGTTATTATTCGTCTAGTCTATTCGATACTGTGTCGTCGTGGCGACGTGTCCAGGATTGTAAACCTATCAATAGAAACTGCTTTGGCACCACCAACACTCTATATCGAGCATGATTCATGATCTGATGTCTCGTCTGTGGTCGAGTTTAAACCTAACTTTAAATTGTCAGGTTGGTGCTTCACAGGCAGGGCACTGTGAAACAAAGCGCGCTGTCCCTCGATTGGATGTTAAGCTGTGGGCCCATCTGCTAGTTCTTTCACAAGGAGTTGGTGAATTATCACTGGCACCATGACCAAATTCCAAGTTCCTGACTAAATCAGTTCGAGTCAAATGCCAGGCTTGGCAAGCTGGTATGTGAAGCAGGTTGAGCATTCGGCCAATCTCATTATAAGGTCCCGTCAGGGAAGCCATTGCAGTGTTATTATTGCAACGATTATTATTATTATTATAATAGTGTTAGTAATACTGTTAATAAAATGAGTATTACAACTAGAGAGAAGTTGATAACGAGCCATTACAAATCCCCACGTTTTCCACCGAAAGCAAAGTTGAAAGATGAAAAAAATTCCACCAGGAATGACCCAATATTACATTTTGAGTTTAAATTTTTTTTTCCTATTTTGACCCATGTCAACCAAAATCCCCACCCCTTGTGGCATGAACCAGAGGTCAAATCTAAAAATATCGTTCCGTATTTCATGTGTCCCCTCATGTTGATTGCATATACAAAGTTTCATTTAAAAATGTTATATATATATTTATATATATATATATATATATATATATATATATATATATATATATATATATATATATATATATATATGTACACACCCCTTTTATGTTTGTGCAAAATTTATTCTGACGGCTTAACAGTGTATTTGCATAAAGTCAAGGTAATAATTGCCTGAAAAAAAGATTTCTGCCAAGTCGAGAAAAAGCAAATCACAAACTCTAGTTCGTTAAACTCCTGAAATGCAATCCCAATTAATAGCGAGTGAAAAAAGAAAATTGAGATAAAAGTGACAAGAAAGAGCATACGAGTGATGAGTACTTTTCTCATCCGTCCCGTCAGCAAGTTATCGATTCAATACCAAGCCAATTACTTGTCATCGTTGTGGAGAACAAACTTCTGCACAGTCACTACTGTGTTTAATAAGACTTTCTGATTGATAGGTTTGATTTTAAATTAAATTTTCTTTTCCTTCCATCAGTTTTTACCAATGTTGAATTTGGTATAGGTGTGGAACTGTATATGTGATGAGAGCAACACTGCTTCATAAGGCCCTTACGCAAGTGGCAGAATCAGGCTCGCTCACCCAGTGCAACCACTGGGCAACCCAGTGAGGAGCAACCCAGTGCAAACATGATACATTGAGCAGATATCAATGAGTGCTCATTGTTTTTGTCCGACCAAATTGATGGTGATCCAGAAATTTCTCCCAAATGGGTAATAAGATTCTAAGCTTCAGGTCGAATGACGCATGGCCGTTTTATATACTAGATAAGACTCTCGAGCTTCTACTTAGCTCGTTGCTATTCAAAGAAGCCACAGCGCATTGCCATTGTTCTCTGGACAGCATCTACAGCTACCCTTTTGCAGAAACACTGAGGTCTTTCATGTGTATGTGTGAAATTAATAACACATATCAATCTATCATCAAAACTATTCAAGTGTGGTGTGGGCCTTCACTTTGAGCACCTCGTGTGATTTATCAAGGCATGTTAGATTATGGTGCAAAGCATAACTTGCTTGATTGACATTGCAGTTTCAAGCAGTTCCCTTCATACTACTCTCATTCCAGGATTAAATCACATATACAGTGTTGATTTGTACATGGTTTCTCAATGACCTAATTTAGCTGAACAATTATGTTTGGGTTCTGTATTAAACACGCACATCCATGAATCTTTCAGTGTCCTTTCTCGGGCAAAAATGATGTTGGTTGCCGTGACTTGACCGACCTTCACACAAATAAGCATTGATAACCAAGCTTACCATGTAGTATATTTCAAAATACATGGCTATGACCACCTCATGTTGAGTTCCAAGTGTTTTCTCTCATTAAAGGATACTAAAGATGGTTGCACATCAAACAATATACCTCTTCCATCATTGAGACCCTGAAGCAATTAAAGAAACTTTAGCCAAAAAAAGCAGCCGAGAAAAAGAAATGTGCAACAAGAGCCATTATTTCCCCACCTACACACGTCATACCTTTCCCAGAATCACTCGTGCTTTAAATGAGGCTCAGATGGAAAATAACATGGACTGTAGTGCCCACATGGAGCATACACCGAGTGTATGTATGTGAGTAAATTATGCACATAATTAAATTATATAGCAATGTTCAAAGGCATTTGCTATTGAAAGATCATCCAGCGATTTATTTGATTTAAAATATGTTTTTGGTGTCCTCTGAGTTTCCTGTTTCTTAATGCTAACCTTCCTACCAGCTTGCTAATACATAACATTTTTTTAAATCTCTTTGTATTGATCTTATTTGTCCTGGGGATATCTCACACTACCCAAGGTCTGGGATAAAGAATTTAACTTTAAAGTTTTATACCTCCATTTGCACTTTGTGAAATCTTGCCACTTTCTTTCTGCTTACTGGGTATAAAGAATAGAAGAAAACCTATCGTACCAGCATGTACGATCCACCATTGGAGGAAGCTAAAGAGAGCAAATACATTAAGGGAATTACCAGTATGCTTTATTGACTTAAGAGTGCAAGAAAGGCAAACTTTGAGGAACATACAAGGTTGATCACTTGTAAAGAGGTCAAAGGTGATGGAACTGAACCTGGAAAGACCCATTTCAGAAAGGAGGGGCAGGCAAAGGGTGATTAAAGAACTTCTGCAGGTTGGGGCTGACAATATAGTATTTAATGGTGAAAATTATTCCCACCAAGTGGGAGAAAGCTTTTCGCACAAGTTTTTCACCAGCCGGCTGGCTCAGCCTGACATTCGACTAAGTGGGTTTGCGAAATAATTTGGAATTTAGTCAGGATACAGGTAATAGCTCGCCTCCTCTTCACGAAGGACATTTGTCCAAGGATCTTTAACATCCACCAACTTATGCTTACAGGCGGGACACCCAGCTTAACACCCATCTGAAGAATGGCACACACACCGATGCCTCTCCCTGCCTGTAAAACACCAGGATAGCAGTTTATACCTGGGCCAAGATTCAAATCCAGGCTGGACAGCTCGGCGGTGAGATTGCATACCTAAAGGCTATCCTGCCAGCTAAGTTGGGGCTCATGGGAGAATCAGGCAATATATGGAGAAGTGTTAAAACATTGACATCGGGCAGTGAAAATAGGAAGACTTGTGGGAAAGGAGGAAAGCGAACTATACAGAAGAAACCTAGTTGAGGATAGGTAGCAATGTTGATATGAGATAATGGTAACTAGCCACCATGAAGGAAAGAAGGGAGGAACAGGTTTGTCTGTCCATAAAGACCAGCTCCACAGGTAGGAGAAAAGCAGGTAATTCAATAATGAAGGTGAGTAGTAAGCCTGGACCTCGGCACCATGAGGATCGAGTTGATCAATGAAAATGTTTCAATTTTTAGGGCTTGGGATGGGCAAATATATATATATATATTTTTTTTTTTAAATGAGGATAAGGAAAGCCAAGTTAAAAGCCGGTAGGAGATTGAGAGGTCATTAATCCATCTACAGTGGCAGAGGAGTGGGCCCTGAGTTTCAGTGTCATCTCAAATCCTACCAAAATACTGTCAAGATTCCAGAGTTGCCAGAAGTGCAAGATGCCATGAAAATCTTTCCACATCTTGCACTTGGCAGGTTTCATATTCATCTTCAGAATCGTATTCTGTCCGGGTATGGTGATTTAAGGTTATTGCAGAATGAGATAAAAGATGCAATTTGAGAGATAGCATAGAAACTTGCTATTGCTCGACTTCAAAGGCACTTCTCAGCCGCATGACGTATTGCAGATCTTATACAGGTCAGCAGAAAGTGAAGGAATCAATTAATCCATCAATCACTATGTTACATCGATTTATTTAATTAGAAGCAAAATTTAAAATTATTTGCTTCGAAGAAAGCGGTAACAAAAGTCCAAAAAATTAAGAAAAAAAAAATGTAAATTATGGGATTTTAGGAGAGATTTTTTTTGGCTGTGTGAGTTTTAAAAGGAAGCAGGGTCCGCAAAGCTTGATCACCAAATGTCTTTGTGGCAACTACCAGGAAACCTCAGATCTTGGATCCTAACTTTCTTGCAAAGTTGTGAAGTGTGATTAGGTCAGAAATGTAAGCAGCAACCAATTTATGTTTGGCTTTAAAGTCTATCAGCAAATTTTAAAAATCTCACCATTTTTTCTCTGACAATAGTTAACAGCCAAAACGTCAACTTATTCTTTCTTCCCATGGTGGTTAGCATACCTCAATTGATATCCTATTAATTTCATCCATTATTCTACCTGTCCGCAGGTTGGCACGAGCCTTCACTAGCAAGACGAGCTCTTTATTATATCCGTTGGTGCACTGGGAGCAACTGAAACGCAGCTTTGGAGAATTGGATTGATGTGATCAAATTTGCAAAACTTCCAGCCATATTGGGGCTGTGAAGAGTGAGTTTAAGTTATCTAAGCACAACATTTTGAGAGTACAAATTAGAGTTTCAGTCAACCTCTGATTAAGGCATAAGATGACTTGAAGAATATTGTGCAGATGGAAGAAAATAGATTTAGTAATTTTAGCAATCTGTTGAATGTATAAAAGTATTGAGTCCAGAGGGACATCTAAATTTAAAACTCCTGAAGCATAGGTCAGGTGGTGATCCCAAGGTATCACCATCTGTGTTAGATATTGTCAAAAATGGATGAAGAGCCAAAGGTCATCATGGTAATCTTAGCAGCGATGAGTTTGAGAAAGTTGATGGGAAACCATGTTTGAATTGCGGATAGACAGGAATTCAGAATTTCAGGAGAGAGCACATCACCAAGAAGCTTATCCCTGAAATAGGCAATGAAAAATAATTGAGCATTATTGTTTCAACTGCATTCTTGCTGGAGCTCCTCTCGTCCAAGACGTGGAGTCATTTACAATTTAAATTCAGATTCTCAATTTGTATCTATTATTATTACGCATACAAATTTTACAAATTATGTACTTAACAAGCAGAACTATAAGCTGAATTTCAATATTAAATGACCCCGTGTCTTGGAAAAGGGGAGCTCCAGCAAGAATACCGCAAAAACAATAAAGCTCATTCTTCAAAATGTGATGGCCAAGTTAAGCTGGCTCAAAGTGTAACACAGTTAGGTTCATCTGAGTCTGATTTTGTTGTCTGGAAGACTGAAAAGCTTCCAGACTGGAAGTCTGGAAGCAAGGTGACCGTCGACCTTATGGTTAAATTAATTCAGGGGGTGATCTCAGAAATACCCCCCAGCAAATGATGCAACCCACAGCGATGTGCTACATACGAAAGAAGAGAAAAAGGAGGATAGGATCATGCCGTCAGTTTACCGATCAGGCCAAGTTTGGTTCATAATCAGAGATATTCAGGCCAAGTTGAGTGCATGGATATGCCCATTTTTCTACAGTGACGGTGAGTGTAGTTCACTAAAAACATCCGACTCACCACATCACTGACGAGTGGGATTGTTTTCCGTCTCCGCAGGTTTGGCATGCTGTCAATGCCATAGAGCCCACTGCCTGGTCTGCAGAAAGGAATCACAAGTAGGTTTTTAGTCATACTGTGTTGAAAGACTTAGCTGTCCTATTAATAGGAAGAGGCTTGAGATGCCAAATTCCATTCTATAACAATATACATTGACAAAGTACTTCCATTCTTTCCTCATCACATACAGTATATTCCAATGAAATCATACAGCATTAAAACCAAGGAATAACATTACAATATTTAACCGTAGGCCAGTGGGAGGGCAAGGGGTCTGAGAAAGGAGTCTGATGGAGGTGGGAGTTTGATGGGGATACAAATGAATAACAATTTAGAAAACAGTAAGCAAGTGCATTATGAAGCAAAGTGTCCTATATTTTTACAAGTTATTACAAAAGCTGGTTAGAGGTGATGGATAAAAAGGTGCTTGGACAACTGAATGCACGTGCTCAGGAGAAAATAATAACATGGATAAAAGGTTTTGATTGCACCCAGAAATTCTGCCCTATAGGGAAGGAGGAAGGGCCCAAAATGAGAAGTGAGGGAAAACAGGCCTGATTTGGAATTCGGAATAAGAAGATATTTTAGAAATCTAAACTTATAATAGAAAAAGTGTTTCGATATATGATCAATACTTTTTTGTTTGCTTATTTATATGGGTATTAGGTCACAGAAGCATCGGAGTCAGCAGACTGTCCTACAGACATCTGAAATAGGTATAGCATGAACAAAAAGATCATCATTCTAAAATATGCAATTTGGTGTCTGTCTGTCTGTCTGTTTTTTTGACCGCAATGCATTTGGTTGGTATTAATCCAATCTCAATCAAGCTTGACAGGAGGACTAAAGGTCACACAATGGAGATTGGAGCGACTTCATTTGCCCCCCCCCCACCTCCCCAAGAGGGTTTTCCGCTTTGGGCGAAATCCGTGTCAAGGTGTATATTAATGGTAAGATAGCTAATCGTGGCATTTTTTTCCCAAGGCCACTTCTCAGAACAAAAGTAGTAACAACACTCATGACAATAGCATAATGTTCATGTCATTACAAAACAATATTAATATGAATAATCCCACCCCCCCTCACCCCAAGGGGTTTTTCCTCCTTGGACAAATGCCATGTTAATGTGTATGAATAGCTTATATATAATAGTATGAATAGTGTTTCGTGGGGCAAGCCTACAAGAAGTAAAAAATATATACCATCAGAGATGGGGAATACCCCGCCATTGAAAAATAATTGTAATCAGATAAGCGTTTTTCCATTTATTACAAAAAAAATTTTTTCAAGATGGCCGCCCCAGTGGGCCATCTTGGATCTGGCCACGCCCAAAATCAATAGGGTTCTTCCTTTTCAGGTGGTACATGTGAGACCCAAATTTCAAATCGATATGGGGAACAGTTTACGAGTTATCGCACTCACAGCTATAAATGTTGACGCCCAGCCAGCCGGACGGAAGGATGGACCACCCCAGTCGGCCATCTTGGATCCGGCCATGCCCAAAATCAATAGGGTTCTTCCTTTTCAGGTGGTACATGTGTGACCCAAATTTCAAATCGATATGGCGAACAGTTTATGAGTTATCGCACTCACAGCTATAAATGTTGACGCCCAGCCAGCCGGACGGCCGGACGGACGACCCGGGTGACAACAATATCGGGTGACAAATGACAATAAAAACTATAACAAACCACAAACACATATGATTACATTTTTAAACAGTTGCTACTGTTGTTTAACACTAAACTGAAAGAAATCTGGAGGAATCCTGACATCCTTTAGGGATTCTATGCTAATTCCATTCATCATAGATGAAAGGACCTAAGCCTAGATATACTGTAATCTATATACCCCAGAGGGATAATAACATGACCCTTCCTGTTGCTCCTGTTGAGAATCCAATGGCATATCCAGCGGGGGGGGGGGGGGGCGGGGTTCACTGGGTGCGCGTGAAACCCCCCTCCCCTCTGCCCTTACAATATGTCACATGATCGTCATGCGAGATATCACTGGACAATCGGAAATCGCACATCTTTTTCTTTCACTCAGCAATTAATCCGAGTGGCGATACTTTTCGCCGCTGGTTCTGTATTAATCCCTGTCACTTGGCGTATAGTTATGGCTCCGAAGAGAAAAGCAACATTTTTGGGATCATGTCCAACAGCAAAGCGCAGTACAATCCTGAACTATTTCACCTGGTAATTAAAATTTGAGTGTCCACTTCACCCATTATTATAATAATTAATGATCTGATGATCCACAATGGCGAGTTTAGGTTAAGTGCTCGTAGTCATTTCACCACATTTTCTGCTTGCCTGTTCATTATTATTTTCATTGAATTTGTATTGGAAACCTTTTTGTGTATTTACATTGTTGTTGTAAAGATCCGTCACAAAGATTCCAAAATCTTCAGCTTTTCTGAAGAATCAGTTGGTGACAAGGCCCGAGGCCCTTTCGTCAAGTATCTCGATATTGCCAAATTTTCCTGCGGAGAAAGTAAATTTATGATTGGACGGTGCTAGCTCTGGATAGATCAACTGGTTTTTCCTCGATGATTACGTTGACTCGAACAAAGCTTGGTGGTATATTTCACAAAATAAGAACATCTTAACCTTAAGAGAACCCGCCCGAAATATTTTTTTCTGCATCCGCCCCTGGAGTGGGTGTACTAGAATATATAAAGCTGTACTTTCTGTCTGTCTGTCTATCGAAATAATCGGCCCCACTACTAGTAACCCCATCATATCACATACCGTTGGAATCCTCTTGGCTAACGGAGATGCAAGAAAACATTTTCAAACCTACAGGGCAGGCTGATCAGGGCAGGGGAAGACCGATTCTCTCTATGTAAATGTGTATGGTATAGCACCACCCGGTGGTCGGCAGTATTACAAATCATCTTCTTATCCACTATATATCGTTAAGCTCACAATTCTGGCAACCAGCAACCAGATTTGATATGTTGTCTATCCAGAGGTATGGTACTGCACTTGTCATTATTGTGTAGTAGTAATACCTTATTACCTCCACCATGGAAGGTGAAGGAGGTTATGTGTTTGCACCCATTTTGTCTGGTTGTTTGTTTGTGTGCAAGATATCTCAAAAAGTTGTGGACGGGTCCGGATTAAATTTTATGGACACGTTCGGTATGCAGTGTGACCACTCCTCAGTTTCATAAATGCCAAGGTGAGCCAATGAAAAAAGCCAAGAATTCACAAGGTTTCGGAAAAGCGATGATAATAGAAAACCTATACGCCAAGAAAACCTATAGAAAACCAAGACGCCAAGGTGAACAAGTAATAGCCAAGATCTTGTGAAAAAAGCCAAGGAGTGGTCACACTGTCGGTGTGTGACAAGGACGAACCGATTCGATTTTGGTGAAGATCCGGATCCGGCTTCGAGAATTTTTAAAGTGATTCTTCACCATTGAGAGATTCGACCAAAAACGATATATAGCATGATATCTCAAAAATGTAATGGGCCAAATATCTTTTATATTAAATATTGTATTAATCATTACATTATTATTAGTATTATCGTTATTGTTATTATCGTATTGCCTGCTAAATCATATGTGATTTATTAATTGTAATTATACATTGTGTCTGGCTCTTTCTATAAACACTAAATTCCTTCCACACAAGTCGTTGGTACCTGCGCTAGTTTCAAGGTAAAAAGGGGAAGCGTTAATCAATTGAAGTCTGGCACAACTGCTTCACGGCAAGCACAGTACCATATTGATGAAGAAACCTTTGCTGAAATTCAAAACAAATCGCTACTTGCTTTGCCATTTTGTCAATCTGCTGCACGTCTGCACGTGTCTGTCCTGTCTATGTACTCATGTACAATCCAAAATTATACAGCAGAAGTTTACAGTTTTCCAAAACTCACACACACACATGATTTTGCTTCCACAAAAGCTATTATACATTCATATTTCTCTACAATCTAATCTGAGCGACACAGCAGGAGATTGAAAAAGAATAATTTTGTATATTTGCCATTTTGGACTTACCCTACTGAGCGTGCATTTCCCCTTTGAGAAGGTTATCTGTGTCAAAAGTTTATTGAAAGCTTTATATCAATTTTTGACGAATCAAATTAGCTGATCTGTCAAGATACAAGGCAATATTGACACAGGAGAAGGTAAATAGGCCAATCATGTCTATGCCATCTTCATAAACCCCACAACCACAACCACAACCAAATCCCTCGACCCATAAACACACTGACCCTCAATGACACCAACCACACCCACATCACAAACTCGATCCAATCTGATGTACACTCAATGGGAAGGGGGTGGGCTGCAGGGGGAGTGGAGGACAGGGGTGAAGATGTACAATACAGTAACGACATCAACAATCACAACCTCTGGGGATTATTTTCAATTTTTCTTTCGTGTTGGGGGAAGATAGTGAGGTGACAGTCACATACAGATGGCATGTTGACGCTTGACAAAGAAACTCAGAAAATCAATATCTCAAGACACCTGGAAAGGGCAACATGCACCCAAAGCCAACAGACCATCCAAATCAATTACAGTCTACCTTCCATTTCTGCCTGTCCCTGTAGCCCTTGATCCCCATTGCTCCAAAATACCAATCCAAATGTATTTTAAACCTATTTATTGTTCCTGCTTCCACCACCTTCCAAGGAACACCATTCAAAACATTAATGATTCCTTGTGTGAAATATCCCTGCCATGTGAAATATTACTGTCTTAAATCCTCTTATTTACCCTAAAGTTATGCCCCTTGTTCCTGTTACTGTCCATCCTGGTAAAAAGCCTTCCTGAAATTTTTTTTATGAATGCTCATCATTCTTTTAAACATTCCCATGAGATATCCTTGGAATCATCTCCTTTCTAAAGGAAAAAAAGTTTCGTCTCCTCCTCAGCCACTCCCCATAATTTACTTTATCTAATAAATCCATCTGAAAGCTGCATGCTGAACTAGTTTAATGGCAGTTATGTCCTTCCTCAATAAGCCTAACTAAGCCTGGTGTTGGCTTCGTGGTTCAGGTGGCTAGTTTGAGACCTTTGGATTCTCAGTTTGAGCCCCTGTTTTAACCATTGAATTAACACCAGGTGGGGTTGACTCAGCCTGTCATCCTTCCGAGGTCAGCGAAATGAGTACCAGTGTACTGGGGTAATAAACATTTGGGGTAACCTGCGTCGGAGTGGCGACCCATCCAGGACTGTACTATTTGCCAATGAAACTGCCTCGGCAGCCCTATGCGCCTTTATGGCACGAAAGGAATGGTATTATTATTATTATTATTATCATTCTTATTATCATTCTTCTTATTATTATTATTATGTCCTTCCTCAAATATGGTGACAGGAAAACTGAACACCAAACTTCTTCAAATATTGTGGTACAAAAACTGAACACAATTATCGAGATGAGGCCTCATTAAATTGCTTTATCTGTTGCTCATGCAATGATAGTCTGTCGGATTTTCTGAATCGAATCCCCCACACTGGCTACAGACCTTACTTCCAAGCTTGGTGTCCACTGTGAATTTTGAACGTTCACTCTTTACCCCACCATCAAAATAATTGATATAAATTGCAAAAAAAATAGCAATTCCTAGTTCCAATGCCTTTGGTACCCCTCTTTTTTAAAACTTCCCACTGGCGACCACTCATTGCTTCCTATCCGTAAGCTAGTTATCAAGCCAGTTTGCTACTTCACCAATGACTCAGCGAGCACTAACCTTAATGAACAAGCTCCGATATTGGTTCCTCAACAAATGCTTTCTGGAGGTCTCGGTATACTGTATTATATCAACTCCACTGTTGGCATCTACCCAATCAGAAACTCCATTAGGATTCCCAAAAAATTGTCAGATATGATCACCCTTCTGTAAAACGATGTTGGCTATCTTTAATATATATATATATATATATATATATATATATATATATATATATATATATTATTCATTTGATCTGTAATCATCATCTCCACGACGTTCTCCACCAGCAAGTTTAAGTAAATAGGTCAATAAGGACAACTATCATTTTTTCAACCAAATATTGACAGAAGTATTCTAATAGCTGTGAGAATAAAGGCAAAATGAGAAAGTGGCCCAAAATACAAAGCCCATCCACCTCTGCTTTGTACTCAAACTAAAGTAGCCAAAAACAACAGCTAAAATTTCTTTTAAAAAATTTCTTCATTCGTGTTCTCCATATTCTCATAATAAAGGTTTGTTGAAAGTTTGATGAGAAAAGCTCGAATAGTAAACCAGAAAGCATCTCAAAATGAATCTCAAATTGGAAGACAAAATATAGAAACACGGAGGCACTTAAAAAAAAAACTCGGTCATCTCCCGCTGCACAGCAGTGGACAGGCTATTTCTACTCACTGTGACTTTACCCTTTTGACCCAATTATGAATTAGTATTCTCATAAAAAGGGTGTGTTGAAAATTTTATGACAAAAATATAGGTCAAATATTTTTTTGGTCAAAAATTTTTGACAAAAGCTCAAATTATAAAAATGTTATATAAGCTGGACAGACAGACAGACAGACAGATGGACAAAAGGACGGACGCATGCATGCACACGCACGCAATCGCAAAATCTAATCTCCCACTGGTGGACTGACATCATTTCAGGTGTGAGTTTAAATCTCATATAACCTATTATCTGATGGTGGTTAGTATACCTCTGCCATTACCAGATTTGGTGACATAATAGAGCGTTTCATTACTCATTTAAACCGAGCTGTTAGGGTTAGGGTTACGGTTAGGGTTAGCTCGGAAGGGTCATTTAAACTCTTGTTTTGTATATCCGAGCACAATCTATATTTCCTATGAGCCGGTATTAACTTATCTGACTGGATATTCCCCAAAATTGAGAGCGGGAGCGGCAAATTTGATCGGTCAAGATAGCGTAAAATTTTGTCCAAGTACTGCAAAGCTTGAGGTTTTTGGAAGTGCCAACAAGGTGATTTGTGTTCAACAATGTTCAAGTGTATAATTCATTTGAAACTAGAAGGGTATTCGATAGAGCGCATACCTCCACCATGTCATGCCTTATCCATGAGAACATATCGGGTCCAATACATTTTTGAAATATCATGCTATATATAGTTTTTGGCCCGACCTCTCAATGGTGAAGAATCAATTTAAAAATTAAATATTTCTCGTATCCAGATCCGGATTCAGATCTTCGCCAAAAATGGAAGCAATTAGTCCTTGTCCCACACCCAACCTGTTCACCAAGTTTCATCGACATCAGTCTGCAACTTTTTGAGATATCATGCTATATATTAGTTTAAGCCCTATCTCTCAATGGTGAAGAATCACTTAAATTCTAGCAGTCGGATGCGGATCTGGAACTTCACCAAAATCTAATCAGTTCATCCTTGTCACACACCCAACCACCTCGCCACCAAATTTCATCTGGATCTGTCAACAACTTTTTGGGATATCCTGCACACAGACAAACAGACAAACAAAGAAACAGACAGAGAGGGGTGAAAACATAACCTCCTTCACCGTCAGTGGTGGAAGGAATAAAATTATATTTTGACAGCATTTAAAAGTTTTAAAGACTGTAGAAATAAAAACAAAACAAACTTTTTTTCAGAAGTTTACTGACGTTGATGCACCGTCTTTGACGCCACCTTATTTAACACGTTAACTTAGTTATTCATGTCTGTTGTGCGTTTCCTGTTTGGATTGATTTTCAATTTCGTTTGAATGCCAGACAGGCAGACAAATTAAAAAAAATACCTTCCTCCTCTCTGTACATGCGCATCCAGACGAGATTCCGTAACATTTGCCAAAATCAGAGCCAAAGTACTGCTAAAGGCCCAGTCACACCTTGACGTTTTAGCCAGCTTATGCCGATTTTTGGAAAATTTGTCTAAAACGCTGGTACACGTCGAATACGTTATGGGTAAGTTTTGATAACGTTGAGAGCATGCTGAAAAACACTGCCATACGTCGTTGTACGCTGGCTTTAAACGTTGAACTTTTGGGTTTTCATCGAATTTTTTCATGCTTGAAATTTGACGACGTACGCCGGCGTATGACTCACACGTTCCGCTATGCTGGCCATAAGTTGTAGGCACGTTATGCGATCGTTGAGACACGTTGAAACACGTTAGTTGAAAGTTACTCATAAGTCGAAACACGTCGAGGTAATGTTTAGCGTACCCGAAACTTATTTCTAACCTATGAGTAACGTTTTGTAAGCACGCTACATGAACGTTGTTCACACTTTGCAACACGTTACTTGAAAGTACTACTACTACTCTACCAACATCGACATCAGTAAATTCTCTCCAACTACTACTACGACTACTAATAACATCGACCACTAAATTCTCTCGAACGACTACTGCTACGACTACTGCTACTACTAATACTACTACTACTAACATTGACAACACTAAATTCTCTCGAACTACTATTACTACCAACATCGACATCACTAAATTCTCTCGAACTACTACTACTACTGCTGCTATTAACATCGACATCACTAAATTCTCTCGAACTACTACTAATACTACTACTACTACTAACATTGACAACACTAAATTCTCTCGAACAACTACTACTACTACTACTACTACTACTACTACTACTACTACTACTGCTACTGCCATTGACATCTACTCAATATGGAGTCTGGAACACTGACGGGTTCCTCTTGTGAAGCCCATTTGTATATACCAATTCCCCTAAACGCTGCCAATACGCCATTATACGGTAGCTGTAAGTTAGAAACACGTCAGTAAGTTATGTGGTCGTCCGGAAGACGTCAATCAAATTCGTCCACATACGCCAATGTGCGTTTGAGATACGTTACACATAGGTTCAAAGCACGCTACTAATAGGTTCAAAGCACGTTACTCGTAGGTTAAAAATTAAGTTTCAGGTATGCTAAACATTACCTCGACATGTTTCGACTTATGAGTAACTTACAAGTAACGCGTGGCCGACGTGTGTAAACGATTGCGGAACGTGCCGAGAACTTATGCCAGCGTATGCGGAACCTGTGAGCCATACGTCGAGTACGTCATAAAATTTTCAGCATGCTTGAAATTTCACGACTTACTAGACGTACCACGTAATATGCCAGCGTACTTCATTGTTTTTCATCGTGCTCCCAACGTATACACAACTTACCCATACCGTATTCGACGTGTCCCAGCGTTTTAGACACATTTTTCATAGGTTGGCATACGCTGGCTAATTCGTCAAGGTGTGACTGTGATGTTGACACTTCCAATTTTCAGGCGGTTATGATTTAAATCTGCGTGCGGCAGATTTTTAAGAGAGAACGCCACGAGTTCGTCGGCGATACGTGCAGTGCGCTATGACTAAGTTAAACTATCGTTGGGCTTAGGTTGTGAAAGCTGACAACAGGCTAAGCATTCGTTGGTATAAGTTATCTTTAACACAACGAAACGTTCTGTGCCCATTACTAATAAGTTATGCTTACGACCAACACGTTATGAATACGACCAAAACTTTTTTAAAAACCTCAAAACTTCAGTGTACGCCAACGTTTTACGTGCATTTTTATACGTTGCCATTCCTGGCTAAAACGTTAAAGTGTGACTGGGCCTTAAGTTCCAGCTTTGTTGTCCGATTTCTGGTTCGATTAGTATTCTACGGTGTTCAAAATATAACATTCAATTGAATTTAAGTCGTTTCTCGATCATAGACTGATATGACATATATAGACAGATAGACAAAGTGAACCAATTGCTTCACCCCACTTTTCGCTTCGGACATGGGTAATACTGGTGTTACATTTCAGATCATCCAATCCTCTAGTATCTTCCTTACTCCAGAAAGCAGATAAAAAGTTGGGAATTCATATCTCATTTATCTGATCTGCTACTTGTGTGGACACTGAGATGCATTTTGCCTGGCTCTAAAGCTTTGCCTTGTCTTGGTTTTCGAAGCAGTCTATTTACCTGTCGCCCTCCCTCCCCCCACCAATCTTCTTACTTCTATCTCCTCATAGGATATAGTGTGGTTGAAGATGGGGGCTAATGAGAGATGTCAGTGCACCATCTGCTTGAAACACTGGAAGGAATAATGGGATAGAACAGCCTCTGAAAGGTCATTCCACAGATGCGAGAAAGAAATGGAACAAAAAGATTTTAGGTGGGCAATCAGCCTGGATTTTGCAAGTTTAAAGAGCAAGGGGTTACTGAAAGATGATGTGCATCCTCAAGTTGCTGGGGGTGTCAGAGGACTGAGAGAGCAGAGGGAGCTTAACCAGATGAAGAAAGTTAAAAAAAAAAAACAGAGACCATTGACTTGTCTGCGATGTGAGAACAATGGGTCTTGTGCTTTGACCTCATCCCAGGAAAGGCCAATGTTGAGAGCTCTAGATTGCACAGAATGCAGGAAAGACAGATGTGATGCCAGGATGTTAACCTACATCACCCCATGGAGATAAATAAACAAAGGCCTTGTTAACTGTGAGTAGTTATGATTTTTCAAGGAAAGAGTTGGAACCAGAGAGGATGTCTGCAGGTGTTTTTGGAGGCCATCTTTGCGATATGATCACCCAAGGGGAGGTCATAGCAAAGTGCGAGAGGCTATAGCTGGGTCATAGCCGAGATGTTCAATTAACTGAACCTCTTCCTTTCAGCAACTAACGATGGAAATATATATGTGGATTCGATTGAAGATATTTCTTCAGTGAAAGGGTGACACTGAGATTTTCCAGGATTGAAGGACAAGGTCCATTTCTCATACCAGCGTCTAATCATTTACCATTCAGCAGAGAGTGAAGCAGCTGCTGTCACCCTGCCAGTCAGCTGGGGTACTGTATGATGCAATGTGGAATCGTCTGCAAAGATAAAGAAAAGGTTTTCCAGAGCATCGGAGATGAGAAACAAGACTTGGCCCAAACTCTCTGCTTTGGGGCATGCCAGTCTCTATTGGGAGAGGAGAGGGGTTCCATTGATAGCAACATGTTGACTGTGTTGAAGGTCTTAGAGAGGTAAAGGGGTATGATCTGATCTCTTGTTTGATATTTAGCACCTCTATTACTGAGAGGGAAACAGGAGCATGCTGAGTTGAGTGACTGGGAAAGGATCCAAATTGATGGTCAAAGATCAGGCTGTCTGAAAACATGAAGGATTTGACCTCAGCAGTGATGTCAAAATGGATTCCATGACTTTGCTTATAATTGGCAGGAGGCTTACTGTTCTGGAGTTGAGAGCATCTATTTGTGCACTGTCATTGTGGATGAGAGTGATGTTTGCTGACTTTCAGGAAGAAGAGAGGCAGCCAAAGCAAAAGGACTGGCTGAATATATCATATAGGAAAGAAGCAGGAGAGCAGGGTTTGAGAACTTGGGCACCGATGCTATTTTGGCCCACCGATGCTGAAGCAGGGTCGAGGCTGGACAAAACTTCCTGTACATTCTCGGTTGAGAAGGACACAAAGTCCAGGACGCATTGGGGAGGAGGGCAATATGAGGATAGAAAGGGATGGTTTGGCTATACGATATTTGGAGATAAGGAGAGAGAGAGAGAGAGAGAGAGAGAGAGAGAGAGAGAGAGAGAGAGAGAGAGAGAGAGAGAGAGAGAGAGAGAGAGAGAGAGAGAGAGAGAGAGAGAGAGAGAGAGAGAGAGAGAGACAGAGACAGAGACAGAGACAGAGACAGAGACAGAGACAGAGACAGAGAGACAGAGACAGAGACAGAGACAGAGAGAGAGAGAGAGAGAGAGAGAGAGAGAGAGAGAGAGAGAGAGAGAGAGAGAGAGAGAGAGAGAGAGAGAGAGAGAGAGAGAGAGAGAGAGAGAGAGAGAGAGAGAGAGAGAGAGAGAGAGAGAGAGAGAGAGAGAGAGAGAGAGAGAGAGAGAGAGAGAGAGAGAGAGAGAGAGAGAGAGAGAGAGAGAGAGAGAGAGAGAGAGAGAGAGAGAGATATTATTGATTTCCATCAAAATATAAATAATTATTCTTATCAGACGGCAAACATGATTTTGTAGATTATCGTTTGATGTTTTGCAAAACAGGTTAATATTTGCGATTTATTTCTTAAACAGATTTACAATGTCAAAAAGTAATTGGCAGTTGTTTAATTGTACAATATAAATTGTTTCTTCTTGGTTTATTTTGCGAGAGCAAACGTGAAATTTGAAACGTCCATCACAACAATTTGGCATTAGTGCTCTGGGAACAAACAACTGACATGAAACCAATTTTGTTTGATTTAGAAATGTCATCTTTCATAATATTCGTCATCGCATAGAATAGGGGCTTCTCTTGTCAATTCACTAAATCTCCACTTATTGGATTCTTTATACAAATACGCTTTTCATGACAAAGCTCTCAGCATCAAAATTTCAAGAACTGCAGAATGAAAATGCAAAAGTCCAACGAACTTGAGGGTTTATTTTGCAATAAAAGGGATAAACGGTCAGAAAGTCCAACGTTTCAGCCACAGAATGGCCTCTGTCAGGGACTAAGGCGGGTAGGTAATGTGCACTCTGATCTTAATGCCCTCCCAGAGGACTTTGTATCGACACGAGGGTGTGCAAAAGTGATGCCGGCATGTAACAGATCATCGACATCAGCACAGAGTGACACAGGCAAGAAATAGATCATGTGACACAGGCAATGAAGCTGAGATTATCCCCCGGCGAAGGCTACTTTGTGGCCGAAACGTTGGACCCTCTGCGCCTTTGCTCTTTATGTTTTGGCAAGGAAAACTTCAAGTTGGTTGTGGTTTTTGCATTTTCGTTCTGCGGTCCTCACAATTTTAATGATTATAACCCAGCATCGAAAACACACATTCGCCCAAAAATATACTTTATGATGATTTGTTGAAGATTTTTGCTGAAATTCTGGTGTTCATGCATTTTCACAAACACAAACTGCTCTTCACTGCTCCGAAAAAAAAAGATTAATAACAACAATTTTTTGTCTGGCTGAAGGAACTTGAAAGCAAAAGCATTGCTGTCCAGCGCTGACATTGACGTACATTTTCGCATATCCACGTGGTCATTGCAATTTGTACCTTTTTCACAAGTGGTCCATGGTAATGCTGTATCGGGACTTGTCTTTCCTAATTGCATTTCAAAAAGTAAGTTTAGCCAACCCTTGAACGTCCCCAATTGCCAAACACTTAACACCCCCCTTATCCCCCACTCCTTCATGCAATAATTGCTGCATCAGTTTAATAACAATCTCCATATTCAAATTTCAGGATCTCAATTCCCAATTGAGTGAATTTATTCCCAATCATTAAGCCTGCCCTTATAGGTTAGTGGGAGGCTTATTGTGCTGTTGTAAGGTTTGTTTGTACAATTAGTTTACCCAATTTTTAATGGTACTCCAGTTTCTAAGACTCCACGGAGTACTAAACCACCATTTAGAAGAGAAAAAAGAAATGATTCCTACACTCCCAATTTCTGAGCTGTATCTCAGAGTGGGCTGGGACTTTCAGAATGAATTTTTTTATCAATAATGGGAATAAAAAAGTACGGGGTTGACATGATATTTTTGACCTTGACCTGATTTTAATGTGATGACCTAATTATAGACATCTTAACATTTTTCAGCATTACTTGACTCAGGTTTGTCCGATTGGAATGCAATTGCCCTGTCGAGATAGCCCAGAGTAAGGCACATTTACGGTTGGTTAACATCAAACCCCCTTTGGGTTGAAGGTCAAGTTCAAATGGTGGTCTGAAAAAATAATAACGTGTTTCTTTTTTTGTCATCACTCAATTTTGCCAACGGGCTCACATCTCAAAGACCGCTCGCTTGGCCTTCCAAGATGTTCTTGCATCATAATAGGGCACCTGTATTGAAGTTGTGCACCTGATATTTGATTCATGTCCTTGACCGACATTTTACGGATTGTGAGCTAATTAACAAAAAAAAACACCTTTTCTTTTTTATCATAACTTGAATAATTTTCCTTTGATTTTCACGATGTTGAGTTTTATGGATGCATTTTATATGGGGACACATTTTCTTAATTTACAGTCTATCCATAAATGTTGAAGGTCAAGGTCATATGGTGGGATGAAAAAAATGTAGACATAATCGTATCGCGGGCCAAGGGCAGTTTGTGGAAGATCGCCAAGAGCAAAGCTCCCCCGACCAGGGTCGACTTACCTTCGGCGATCGCTTTGTGATCACAGATATCCAGTTATGATTGTATTTTCCCAGACTCTGTGTCTGTCCAGTGACAATTGCTGTGTCTCCTCAATCCCAAATCCCAGCTGTATACGTCCATTTGTCATATCTCCTATTTTAGTTAACTTTGTATATCTTTAACCTTCTCGGTCCTGATTATATGTTCAGCATTTTGAGTGGCTGCACAAAAGCGCTCACTGCGAGACTGTATTGGGGGTAGATTTCAATGAAACAGGTTCAGTGTACTGAACAAAAGGACCAAGGAGGTTTATACCTCAATCATCACTGCAACACATTATGTTGGTCATACCAATATGTATCTTGGCCAAACTTCCAATCAGGGTTAGTATGATACAAGTATTAACAGCAAAGACAACCTTTCCCGGGAAGACGACATATCCAAGCTTCCCTCAAAATATATCAGCAGATCCAGAAATCTTTGTATTGCCAAGTCCTCCGTCGGTAATGATAAACTTACTGTCTGTAAAGAATCGTACATAGTACAATAGAGTATGAATGATACGAGTTCCCTTACGAGGAACTTCAACACAGAAGGAGGCCGTTAGGCCCATCAAAGCCTGTGCTATTATTACCAACTTATGGTTATTTGTTTGTGCTCTATCTTTTTTTTTAAATGCTGAACATCAAGCAAAGAAGCAGCAAGTACCATTTTAAAAAGTCGTTGGTATGATTCAATCGGGGATCGAACCGCCGATCTTCCAGACTCAGGGTGGATACTCTACCCATTACACCACCAAGGTTGGTTCTAGATTGCTCTCCCTTACAGGCTAGTGTCCCCCTTCACACCACCTATCACTCCTGAATGCTGTGAAAAGCAAGACCCTGAATATGATATGTATAATGCCCCACCAGGAGTTTGACTAATTGAGCATGATGGAGTTTTAATTTTCATTAGTGGATAGTTTGTGGCCTTTCAGTTTTCAAATGTCTCTCATATGGGACTGCAATCTCTGCCCTCTCAACACTCTGTCCCTTCCAAACCATATTAGGATACATAAATTAACCAAGCCATTTTTTGTTCGTTTTCTGCCCATCTGCCCCTATTTTATCCCTCCTGTTCAATTGTTTTCCTCTCTCATCCTGGAACTGACTCCTGGGACAGAGGGTGGAGGAGGGGTATCTGTTCAGTGACAGTGATGGCTAAGTGGCCATAAACATGTGATCGTGGATGGTGCACCTTCCTCAGGTGGGCTCCTCTGTACAGGTTGGGAATGTAATAATGTTCTTGTGCCTCAGACGTTGTCGTATGTCCTATCCTATGTAGAAGATTATATTCAGCGGCAGTATTGTTGTGATTGTTGTGAGCAACAGTCTGATCTACCCTGTTTGGGACTGTATTGAGTGACAGTTAGCTTACTGTCCTGTCATTGAAAGGATTTGTTTGTGTACTGTTCCTGTGCATGGGAGTGATGTACCTACCCCGTTGGGGACTGTGGTGAGCGGCAGTATGACGTACCTTTAGGGGACTGTAGAGAGTGGCTGTAACTACTTTTTACAGTTTGTTCATAGTTTGAGGTTTCACATTTAAGATTTTACGATTTGTCTTATAATAGGTAAACCAGTAACTTTTGTCCATGTTTTGTGGGTTTCAAAGTATGCATAACACGCAAGACAAATTAAACCTACTATTACTTGATTAATAGCTCCAATTATTTCAACCTTGTGGGTTGAGTCATAGGTAAGGTATTCAGCCCAAGACTTTCACGAAACTGCTGGCCAGGCCTGACTTTTACCGGAAGAAGGCAGGAATTTGGAACATATCCAGAGTGCCGGCGATAACTCACCTACTCTTCATGAAAGACACCATGGGATATTTAACATCCAAGCGTGAATTGATGACGGCTGGGAAGCACACTTTATGATGCAATGCCCTGCCTGTGAAGCACCAATCAGACAGTTTATAGGTCGGGGTGAGTATCAAACCTTGAGAAGGTAGCTCAAAGGTAAGTGCACTACATCAGCAAAATCCCATCAGAGATTAAACAAATTCAATACGTTGATGATATTTTTTTATCACAACAGGAGATGAGCAGAGGATGTTTGGGATCTTGTAAAGTTGCATATAACCCAAGAACCCCATGACTACAAAAAAGACCAGGAGCAATACGACCACGTCTTATTGCAAAAACCAAGCCAACCGAACCTAAACCAAAAGTGTGTATAACTGAAGCATACCTTTGATTGTAATAAAAAAACAGCGACTTTGGTCCATCACCAATATGGTTTAACAACACCAAGATAAAATATATATATATATATATATATATATATATATATATATATATATATATATATATATATATATATATATATATATATATATATATATATATATATACAAATCAAAACAACCAATCAGATGCTAAAAATATAAATTAATTTCGCACTAAAGTGTCAATTTTCATGGCTTTTGCACCACAAACTCCTCTACTTGTAAACTTTAATTTAGCACATAAAAAAGGGAACATACAACTACATCAAAGATCTCCCTGTGATACTCATTCATAAAACAGTTCTGTTAATGTCGCTTCATTAAGTGCACGGGGTAAATACATTGATATTGTTTGTGTTAAAATAAGAATGTAACATTTCAGAATGGATCATATTGATTTTGTAAGCTTAGGAAATGTTTCAAGAATGCATTCAAAAACAGTGTGTGCAATTTGAATATCAAAATTAAATTTATACTCACTTTCAGCTCGAAACCATGCTAGCAGTGAAGTCGACACAGTTTGCTTCTTTAATGTAAATTTTTGCAATCACTACTTTGATTATTATTAATTTAATCTCATGAGTAAACTGTCTGAGGGTAAGTCCAATCTATTTGGATTAATAAATGCACACACAAATAACTTATGGTTATATCCTCACAATTTTGTCGTCAGCACTGCAGAAGCGTTCACGAATGAGAGAACACATAGTGTGCTTTATCATTTAATTCTCTCTTTACCATCGATTTTGGCACACAATGGCCTTCTCTTTTCGAAGAGGCCACAATGGGATATCTCCCTCCACCTTGAGTACAACCAACAGTTTTCAACTGATTCTGTCCTGAAGTTCAGGCATGCATAGAGGTCAAACAAACACAGAAACAAACACAAAGACACTTCTAGAATTACCAAATGATAATACAAGTGAAACAGATAACACGACAGAATTTTCCTTAAGATGCCTTGTGCATTGGTGATATAAATACATCAGGACTGCACCAGTGAAAATACAGAACAAACAACTTCCAAAGCCAAGAATAACAGAAAGCAAGTATATGCAAGGAGGAATGAATATACAGTGATGTCTTAACAAATGGGCATACCAGATCGCTCAGGCTAGCCTACAGGTACGCACACGCATCTCTGAGCTGTCAAGGCTGGGTTGGAATCTCGGTTCAGCTATATAAACTCTCATTGTGGTGTTTTGCATGGGCAATGCATTAAAGTGTATATAATCTATTGGAAGGACATCAGGCTGGAGGAACCATCAGCCAGTGCTGGATCGTTGAGGATGGTAAAGATTCCATGGTGATTTTTTTTTCTTCCAAAGAACAAGTGCATTATCGCGGGCGCAAAGAAGAAATTTTACATTCCTGCCACCATCTGTCGAGTCGCTGTGTCGCAGTGGTAACCTCCTGTCGAGGAATGGTTTTCACCAAGAAACATTTGTCGACGTGTCGTGACACATCTTCAAGGAGTAAGGGCCTCCAAATGATATTAGCAGGCTCTGGCCAGGGACACAACAGGGCCGCTGTGTAAGAGTCGTAAAGTCTCTAATGGAGTGAATTTTTGCATACGGCTTCACTTGTTTTGTAAAGTCTGCTTATGGCAGTCTCATGGCTCACATTATATTTTTTGAGAAACATAATACCCTGGTAAAATCAATCCCTGCCTTTTAATAACAAATAAAAATAGCACTCAAGGCCATGTATTATAAAACTTAAAAACGAACCCCGAAGTTTATCTGCACTTGACCCATATGCAGGAAATACATATCGGTCCTATCTCTACCATAGGGTCCTGCAAAAAAGAAAAATGTACAGTGTACATGGAGATTAATTGTTGATACTTGTTAGACCTGTCACAAACAAAAAACAAAATCTTAGGGAGACATTATGGGCCAAATTTACTAAAGGCGTTTCGCGAGAGCATCTTCCGAACCCCTGCCTCACCCTTAAACGCCGCCAAAACCATCTTTGTACGCGCACCGCTAATCACACGTTTAAATAGCGATTTACAAAGGGAGATTAACATCTGTTTAGCTGTGAGCGTATAAATAGCTAAATAGCTGTCGTCGAAGTTATGAATCATTCCTTTTAATCATTTATTTGGTTCAGCGCACCATTGTGGAGTATATCAAACCAATTAACCTCAATGACCATGCATTGGCTTCACGGTAAAACAAGTTTTAGTTTGTGCATTCCAACGGAGGCAGTGTGTCGGCAAAGAAAAGACGATAATTTTTTCATTCGATAATCAAGCGATGAATGGGTTTAATCGAGGTAATGAAGCTTCACCAAAGAGCAATCCAAGTCAGGAGAAGTGACATGGGTGCAAATAAGAACAAGCAGCTCGCATGGGAAGATATTTCAAAAAGGATGATGGTCCATTTTCCAGAGCACCAAAAATCCTCTGCCATGGACCTCCGAGAACTCTGGAGAAGGATGAAGATGAAGGCAAAGGCAATGGCTCTTGAGAAGAAACTTAACATGCAAGAAAGAGGAGGTGAGAAAGCTACGACCAGTAAACTGGGGGAAGAAATTGTTGCAATATTAACAATCATAGCTGGAGACTTGGATGAAGTATGTAATGACGTGGATGATGATGCTCCGTCAGCAGCTGGTAGTCTGAAAGAAGTTGACGATATTTGTCCGATTCCATTGAACAGCACAGCTGATTCTCACTTCAGGTAATTATATATTTTTACTTTATGATCAATAGAAATCATATTATGAAAATACACTAATTACTTTGTGAATGCATAAACATTCTTTCTCATGTATTGAAATCTTGATGGATTGAAATTCCATGACATATGTATTCAAACATACATTAACTTCTTTTCTATTACAGTGCCATTGAGGAGGAAGAATGAGTTCTTCAAGGCCTTAAACCTCTTAAACCTACCCTAACCGACGTGAAAAAGTTCTTTTGTTATTTAAATACTTGTCACAAGGTTTTGATCATACATGAGATTGACACTCTTCAGCGATAGGCGATTAACTTTAAACGGGTGATCATCACACAGTTAGCGATTCTACATGCATTTAACTCTTAAATGCCTTTCATAAATTCAGCCCTATGTGGTCTGAACATTTCCTTCCCAGCCGCCATTTTAAAAACAGCAGATATTGCAAAAAATATTTCAACCAAAAAATCTCTCTAAGTGTCGAAAAAAATTGGGATGGCGGGATGGCCAAGAAGTATGCACACTTGCCTCTAAGCTGTCTAGCCTAGCCTTGATTTGAATTTCAGCCTAGCAATAAACTGTTGATCATCCCAGTGTTTCATGGGCAGGATGATTCATCAATGTGTGCCGGCCCTCAGATGGACCATGAAGCAGGTGTTCCATCTGCCGACATTAGATGGTGGACGTTAAAGATCCCATGGTATCCTTCACAAAGAGTAGGCAAACAATCGCTGCCACCATGAAATAAATTACAAATTCTGGTCCTCACCTCCTGTTTCCCGTATCCCAAGTAAAATGAAGTGAAAAGTGTCAACCCCCAAAGGGGGTCGCTGCACCCTTTTCTTGGGCCACCAGATTAGTAGAAGTAGTGGTAGTAGTGGTGGTGGTGGTACAGTCGCAGTCAAAATAATTGATTTAACAAATCAAAATGTTCATTTATAGTATTTACCCAATGTTAGGAATGTTTCATTTGACAAAAGTGGCTCTTCGCTGTGCAGGTAGATAAATTAGTGCCTGTAGAGTGTATGATGCCCTGATAGTGTCTGGGATTTTTGGTGTGAACACTCTACAGGCTGTGTTGAATGGAACACATTATGTCTGCTTACTGAAAGGCATGCTTATTGTTGCTGAAGTAATCAAAACTACTATATTATGTGGAAGTCTTTCTCGGATAATAGTCGATGCAAAGATTTCCATGACATCATTACAGACATCACTGCACTTAAGAAAGTACTGCAGTCAAGACTAGAAGGGCACTTGGTAGAGCGCATACCTCAGCCCCGTAATGCCTTATCCACGAGAACATATTTGGCCCAGTACATTTTTGAGATGTCATGCTATATATCGTTTTTGAGCCCTATCTCTCAATGGTGAAGAATCACTTTAAAAAATTCAAGTAGTCGGATCTGGATTGGGATCTTCACCAAAATCTAAATAATTTGTTCTTGCCACACACCCAACCTGTCCACCAAGTTTCATCCGAATCTGTCTAGAACTCTTTGAGATATTGTGCTATATATCAGTTTCACCCTATCTCTCAATGGTGAAGAATCACTTAAAATAATTTCAGATCCGAATTTGGATCTTCACCAAAATTCAATCAATTCTTCCTTGTATGTTCTTGTGGGACCCAACATGTCCACCAAGTTTCATCCAAATCCATTCACAACTTTTTGAGACATTGTGCTACATATCACTTTTGGCCCCATCTCTCAATGGTGAAGAATCACGTAAAAAATTCTCGTCGTCAGATCCGGATCGGCATCTTCACCAAAATCTAATCAGTTCATCCTTGTCACACAAAAACCTGTCCACAAAATTTCTTCCGGATCCATCCACAACTTTTTGGGATATCCTGCACGCACAAAAACAAACAGACAAGCCGGTAGGCGGACATGGGTAGTCGACTACCCAATAGAACCTGACGCGATGGGCCCGTTCGATGGGGAATGACCTGAGGATTAAGCACAAGAAAATTCATGATTCTAGCTTCAAGGGTTAATGTTGCAGTTTGTTTTTTCGTTAAAATACCCCCACATTTAGAGGTTTTTCGGCCGTTGCTAGGCAAAGGAGGGGTCCATGGCAACGGTTCTTTCTCACACATAACTAGGACATATCATGAACCTACCATACCAGTTTCATGTATATCTGACTCATAGTCTCTGAGATATAACGAACTTCGATTTTTTTTATTGTTTTCGACCAGGGTTCATTCAAAATCTATCTTCTCTGACAGTTTTCATAGGATCCAGCTGGAAATTTTTTGACAATATGGCTGAATGTACTGCCCACAGTCGCTCGTGGCCCGATTTTTGATTTCCGAAAAAATAATTTTTTTTCTGATTTTTCAAAAATTTCAAAGTCCCGTTGCTAGGCAACCGTGGTGTCCATAGCAACGGTTCTCATTTGCACACAGCTAGGTCATGGTATGAACCTACCAACCAAGTTTCATCGAAATCGCCATTGTATTAACTGAAATCGCCATTTTAAATACTGATAATAAGGGTAGAACAAATCAAAAAATAAAATTAAAAAATATTTTTTTTTTTTTCGACGACATCGACTACCCAACATATCGACGGAAATACTGATCATATTAGGGTAGAAAAAAAAATTGAGATTTTTTTTTTCGACTAGATCGATTACCTAACAAAAAGGGGGTGAAAACATAACCTCCTTCACCTTCGATGGCAGAGGTAATGAGAACAAAAATCAAGTGCACTTTAACAAGCTGTTGGAGAAAACTCAAAGTGTTAAGCATATTTTTCAGAGTTCATTGAGGAATGTTTTAGAAAAGCAGAGCTGTGCTAGTACTACTGGAGAGTTTTCTTGCATCTAGTAGGCCTTGATTAAAAATTTTTAAATCTCATGACATCAGATAGTGAAGGAATTGGGAACTTGATGTGCAAACTGCTGAGTCACTGATATGCATATTTCAAGAATTCGACTACATTACCGACCCTGGATATGATTCCAGGTCGCTGGAGAGAATAAGAGTGCTTGAAGTTGAAAAATCCCTTCCTTTACTGGAAATTAATCCACTTTGTGGTATGAGATGGGGAAAGAAAATTCAACACCATTGTCCCTGAAATGAATCTGTAGCAGACAATACGAAGATCTCAGAAAAGCTCAAAAAGCGTTGTTGGTCAAACAAGAAAGAGCGAGTATGTGGCTAAATGGCAATTAGTTTATCATGAAGTCTTGCAATCACCAATATGTTCCATGATCTATCCAGTGCAAAATTCATGGACCACAGGGAGACATCTCATCATGAACTGAGAGGAAACAAAGGACAGATGTTTGATGACAATGTCACAAAGCTTCTCCAGTTCAAAATGCGAGAAGGAAATCCATACCAAGCAACTCAACGTATCCGTCTCAACAATTTTGTTATGAAACATCCGCAGATGAAATTGTCAGTCAGGCTCCTAAATGTTATCAAACACGAAGCAGAAACGTATCAACAATTCCGTGAAGTGAAGTTTATGTTGAAGGACAAACAAAACTCTCTGAAACTATTTCAAGACTGATTCTACCATGCTATGATGACTCATCAACAGCTACAACAATGGTAGCTACTGAAGTTGTGACACCAAAGCAGATTGCCCATGCACAAAAAAAAAATCATGGATATTGCCAGAGAGAGAGGGGAGAAACAATGAAGAACATTTTTTATTATGATCTGCTGCCAATAAACCCATTGTTCGAAGGCGATGCTACGACTAAACCAGCGAAGCACACAGTGATTGCTGAAATTAAGATAAAACTCAATGGAGAAGAATGCATATTTGAGCTGCTTTCCCAGTACAAAACTGCAGTACTCGAAGATTTCATGTCACAAATTCAAATCGTGCAGATGCCATCTCAAAGGTACTTTGGCGAAGATATCGCAAATGTGCTACAAAATGTGCGAGCAGTTTGTACTGTGCAGGAGCTACATGTGATCTTCGATAGCTGCTGCGACAAATCATCTATTATGGAATGAGAAAGGTTTCGAAGAGCTTCAAATACCGGAAGTGTCCAGTTAACAAACATGTATCCTGACATGCCAATCGCTGTTCAACTGGACAAGGATGAATGCCTAAAGTCCGTGTTTGCTTCTAAATATTGTGTCCAAAACCCATCACTTTCTCGACCCACCTTACCCAGTTGCACCCAACTGTTCCTAGACTCCATGTCCTTTTCTCCTGACAAGGTGGAGAGCTTGCTGTCAAACCTCGACTCAGATTCTGCAACCGGTCAGGCGGCATCAGCGCACGTGTCCTAAAAGCCTGCTCCGCTGCTCTTGCTCACCCTCTCTCTGTTCTATTCACCCTCTCATTTGCTCAAGGTCATCTGCCATCTGCTTAGAAATCAGCAAGCATTACTGCCACACATAAAAAAGGTGTAAAAAAAAACAAACAAACAAAAAAAACATTACTGCTCTGGAGAAAAAAGGACGGCTTAATTTTTTTGTAAACATTGTCGAGGCTCGTATGAGAGCTAACACACAACGCACAGCAAGGGGGACATGAGACAAGAGAGGGGGGGGAGTGGGAAGGACAAAACAGTGGGGAACAGAGACATTAGGAGATCTGTGGAAGGGAGAGAGATGGGGCGGGGAACACGGGGAATAGAAGATGGACATTACAGGGACTTTCAGGAAGGAAAGCAGGGAATTTGAAGGAGGTGGGTTTCGGGTGGATTATCGGGGGTAGAAAAGATCAAGGATTTGGATGGGGGATGATAAGAGATGGTGGTAAACAGCTGTTTTGAAGGCTTGGTGCAAAGAATGGGATTGAACAGAGTGAGGGAGTTTATTCCAAAGGTGGGGAAAAAGAGGAATGAAAGAGTGAAGGTGAGCAGCGATTCATGATTTTGGTAGTTTTACCAGAATAAAAACTGTTTTTGGTAGTTTTTGGTAGCTTGGACCAAAGCTGTTCCCACATTCCACAATGCTTTGGTGAAGGCTGACATTCAACCTGGGGATGATGCGTGAAGCAAAACTGGAACCAAACATGCAGCACTGAAAAAAGAATCAGTAAACTTCCTTTCAAAATTTGGAGAGACAGGCACTTTCCGAGAGCAAGACATTGATAATGTTGAAAAGTATCTGGTCAGGGTTTTGTCACTTAAAATTTTTTTTTTTAACCAACATTTTCAACAAGCTAAGATATATCGATAACACAGGTGAAACAAATCTCTTGTTGAACTGCCACCAACGTCAGGCTCAGAGGATATATACGCCGCGTATTCTTTGTTATCAGCGATATACTTATACTCTTAAATAATGACTACAACAAACCAAGACCACTTTGGATAGGATGAAGTGGATGGACTTTTATGTTCATGTAAATGTCGCAGACAGCTACCAGATGAATTGGTAACTTTGTGTGGGTGCAACACTTGCAAAACAATGAGATGCAAATGTAAGATATGAGGGGAGACATACTCTGTTTTTGGCAAGTGCATAACAGATTTCCGCAATTCTTCTTGAAATATGACTGTGATGAAAGACGTTGATGTGGTGTGTATAATATTGTCTGTAATTATTTAGTAGAACTTTCTCTGACTAGATATATATGGAACGATTTGCTGATATTTTGAGTATCGGCATATAATAAAATTATTTTCCTTGTCAGCATGCATCAGTCTTACAAGTGCAAATGTTGCTTTGATGCACCATTTTATATGCGATTGTTATCTTACAAAAGAAAGTCGCGAAAAACTATCCAATAAAGTCTGAATCTTTACCTCCACCACTGAAGGTGAAGGAGATTATGTTTTCACCCCTCTCTGTTGGGTCGCCGAAATAGGTGACCCTTATTGTCAGTAATTATGTCTGTTTGTTCGTTTGTCATCAGCATAATTGGTAGTAAATGTGGGCGGATTTTGACCAAACTCGGGTGGTAGTTAAATCTTATGACCTAGTGCTTTGGAAATTGTGATGGTTGCTAGGGACGCTTTGGTTCCCTAGCAACAACCGAAAAACCTTCAAAATCGGTACCGTTCACGCGAAATCAATTCCGAAAGCCATTATCCCATGTAGGGTTATGAAATTTGGCACGAATGATCCACAGGTGATGCTCTATCAAATATATTCCGGTTTTTGTGATATATGGAATACTTTACCCGCAGCGCCCCCTACAATTAGGGTATGCGCGAAAATTGGTAAAAATTGAAGGCCCCCTAGCAACCAGGTGAGTGCATCGATATGAATGAAACTTTGCAGGTTCATGGTACTCAATGAGTACTACAACTTTTCCTCAGGACATATTGACCGATTTCGCTTAGGTCAGGGGTCAAAGGTCAAATAGTGCAAAAATCGATAATATGCGAGAGCTGGAGGTGCCTTTGCGCCAAATGCTACTCCTCCTAGGGTTATGGTCGGATGGTAATGAAAATTCACACTAATTGTCTGGAGTACTTTGTGCACAAATGATCGAGCCGGATTTTCTATTTAGATCTTTGTTCACCCACAGCACCCCCTCGAACTTTGGGGATTTCCGATTTCAAACCGCATTTTCGGTAATTTGCATTCAAATGGATACCGAGTAGTTATCTGTAGATGGAACTGGATGAGATTTGATATGCATAATCTTAAGGTGATTCCCTATCCGCTATATGACATCCATTTTGCTCTATATCTTATAGTTTCCATGCTTGGCGACCCATCGCCACCTACCGGCTTGTTTGTTTGTCTGCTTGTTGTCAAAAGGTTGTGGACAGATCTGGATGAAATTTGCTGGGTGTTTGACAAGGATGAACTGATTCGATTTTGGTGAAGATCCGGATCCGGATGCGAATCGGTCTACTATAATTTTTTTCGTGATTCTTCACCATTAAGAGAGAGGGCTGAACTAATATATAACATGATATCTCAAAATGTTGTGGACGGATTCGGACGAAACTTGGTGGACGGGTTGGTTGTGTGACAAGGACAAATTGATTCGATTTTGGTGAAGATGCAAATCCGGATCTGAATGCGAGAATTATTTAATTTTTAAAGTAATTCTTCACCATTGAGAGATAGTGCCAAAAACGATATAGTTCTGTATAGCATGATATTTCAAAAATGTATTGGGCCCGATATGTTCTCGTGGATCAGGCATTATGCGGCAGAGTTGTACGCTCTCCCGGATTTCATTCAGGTTTATTTTGTTTCATTTGACGTCTTGAAAATAGTTAAATTACTGCTCCAATCAATAAGATACATTTGAGCTTCTTGAGCCAAATAACTTGTTTTAAAAGCACAATTAACTTTCTATGAGCAACAGATCCTGGGATATTACATAAACACCTTAAAATATCCACCATTGTGGAAAATGGAGGCTACTAAATGAACGTCCTCGAGTTGAAATGTCCAAGCTCTTGTGTCGGGAATGAGTCCTGCAATCATGACAAACAATAAAATTCTCTGTACATCAAACATTTTTATGGGGTTTCGTGCAGATGTTGGATCAAGTCTACATCTTACACGCAGTATACGTCTGTCAACAACACTCAATGATCGGGACTAAGAAAGAGCTTGATGAAGCTTATCATCTTATTTTCAAAACGAAATTGGCCAAAATAAAGTATTATATAAATTGTCACGATTGCAAGCACTGCTTGCACATGGGAGGATATAAAAAAGATGATTAAGTAAAACGGACAACCGATGAAGTGTTTTGAACACAATGAAAACAAATCGACCCGACTTGGGTCTCATTCCCTTCAAGCAATAGTGATTTGGAATAATACAATTTTGTCTCCGAACATTTGCATTTCAAAGCATTACTTTCAAGAAAGCAGTATTGGTTAAGCCTGGGAGTTGGTTTCTGTGATATATTCACCGTTGAAAACTGAGAAATTGGAGTTGGCTTTTCCAAACCTTGAAGTTGCAGCAAGAATTTACCATTCCAACATGGTTTGTCTCCCAATGCACGGGTAAAAGATCGTTTTCCAAGATGAAAATGATCCAAAATGCACTGCGAAATTAATTGACTCACAAAAGGATGAACTATTTGTCGATGATGGATTATTAAAATAAATACACTAGCCTGGAGGCGACGATGGTTCGCGGGCATTATTGAACAATTGAATTAGTGGAAGCTTTTGAGGAAGCCCTACCATAAAAAAACTATCTCTTCCGTCAAAATTGACCAAATCAAATCGGATTTTTTAATATGTTGTACTTATGGACATTACGCACAGCTTCTAGGAAATGAAATTGTGAGAAATAAATAAATAAACAAAAAGTTCAAGTGGGCGTCGCTCTGCCCACAAGGGGCATGGGACGCCCCTCATACAAAAAGACACAACTAGACCATGATATCTAGCTTGTGTCCAAGTTTCATCAAGATCGCATCAAACGACATGGAGCTATGCTCTGGAGAGAGTCACAAACAGACAGACAGACACACAGACACAACGAAAATAGTGGTCACTGCTGGCACCCGCGAACCAATTACACTGTGAAGAATCTAGACTTTTTTTGACAAGTATTGCACTTTGCTACACTCTTGTCTCAGAAGTGAAACGTCTCGTGTGAGTACCGTCATACCCATGATGCATGATGATGTGTTATATTCTTTTAATAATAAAGTAGTTGCAGTCTGTTATTTTATTCTGTTCTTGGGATGGTTGCTTTTGGTGAGGCTCCATAAATGATCATGACCAGTGGTCTACAAACATGTGAAAACGACCCTCTTGACGCAATTGAGTCAATGCACATTAAAAAAAAAAACACAATTATTATAGTCATTCTGAAAATGCTGCATCTTGCACAGGATTAATACAACACAAAGAATAATTCCTGAAGCCATTTTGGTAATGTGCTTTAAGAAATGTCTGTGGATATTCTCATTTGCATGTCCCCAAGCTCCATTGTGAAAAGAAAAAAAAATGAGTTTCAAAGGTTATCAAGGAGGAAGGCTGACAGCTCACTTATTGACAGGGCCAAGGTGAAGTCATTATTACTCAACCCCGTAGCTGTTCACACCAGGCCATGCACAAAATGTCAAGGTTGATGTTTAGTGGAGATCGGATGAATCGCTGACTCTCAACATCTAAAGCAATGTTGTCGTGCAAGAGGTGCATTATAAAGTAATGTTTGTGTTCCGTGGGACTTGACAGTTGCATCTTGCAAAAAGCATGCTACTTACCCACCAACGATGTTGAAAGGTGAGATGTTCCGCAACCCGGTGCTTTCGTTCGCCTTTTTTGACGATAAAAAAAGAGGAAATACAGGTAAAAGTTAAAAACGACGACAATCATTCATAATTGTGCATTCTCTCTCATTTGTGTGGTCGGAGCAATGCATGAAAGCCAAATCATTTGAAAAGCTTATTTTATCATTAAAGCTCTTGTTTTCCAAATGATAAGCAGCAAATACAGAACTTATCGATGTCACACAACATGTAGAGCTCACACAAGGCATGAACTTCAACAAATGTGTGAGTTTGTGTGTGTGTGTATATATATATATATATATATATATATATATATATATATATATATATATATATATATATATATATATATATATATATATATATATATATATATATATACACACACACATGCATGTATGGGTCTGAACCATTGTAATTGCAAAGACGATAAAAGATATGAAAAAAAGACTTTTTCTTGAAGATGTGTGTCGTCGTATCCTGCTTTCTGACCTCTGAGGAACAGAGAAAGGAGGAAATACCAATGAAAAGGCAGTGGGGAGAGGTGTAAAGGGAAACGGGTGGAGGCAAAGGAAGGAAGGAAGGAAGGAAGGAAGGACAAATTAAATAATGAAGAATCAACATTTTCAACATTGCAGAGTTTTGCACAGTGGTGATTTACAACCAATACGACCACCACCAACGAGACAGTGCACAGCTTGGATTTTTTTTTTCTTTTTTTCATCGGGCTGAGTTTATTTCAATATATTCATATCATCAATTTATTCAATGACTTGATGAATCGAGGTGAATTTCTTTAAACTCTCAGGAAACTACAAGTGCCAAACTTACAAGAACAAATCACCTTCGTTTTGAATAATGCACTCATTAGCATGGTGATGTGAACTAAAAAAAAAAAAAAATCAAAATATAGATCATACCTGGATCAAGTTGTCTTTCCTTCTGTGCCAACAGTGTTTTTTGAGTTTTCAGCACTGCAGCTTTGAAAGTGGGCTTAGTTTTATTCTTCTCTTCCAAAGCCTTCTTGAAGTTGTTTAGGAACCGGCTTGAAAATTCACCACTGCCCTTGTCCGTCGGTGAATCTTGTGGCTTTTCCTTGGATGGTGTATTACAATTCACTTCCAAAGGCCTAAGCGATGACCCGGTCTCCTCTTGACCGTCCATTGTAAGCACATTTTCCCCATTGCCTGGTGTGCTCTGCACATCTTCAAAAACATCACCAGCATCATTTGCATTATATTCGGTTATGTGTTCCTCCTTCGCCGCCTTTAAACTATTTTCTTGCGATCCGTGCTGTTCACGGATATCAATGTCCTCCGAGGCTGTGCAACTATCAGGTGGAGAAAATACCGATTCCTGAATTGCACCTTGCCTCTCCAACTTTGAAAGAACCTCTTCCATTACTTCAATATAATTTCCAGCTTCTTCAGGGCTAATAAACGTTTGGCTTTGAGAACATTTCTCGCTACTACCCGGCCTCCTCTCCAATGGAAATATACCTTCATCAACATGTTGTGCGACTGACTGTGATCGAGCACGAGAGCTATCGAGTCGGTTGAAAACATGACCCAGGGCAGAGCATGCCTGCTGCAGTGTGCTGCTGCTGAAACAACGTAGACTGAAGCTCTGGCTCTCCTTTTCTGGCTCATCATGCCAACCTGATCTGCTTTCATTACACTTACCAACAAGCTCACTTTGGCTGTGATATGCTGGATGGTTTTCATTAGTTTCGGTGTGTGAGGGGTTCTCCTGGAGTGAAAAACGGCTGCCAAGAAAGTGTAGGCCTCGCTTCCATGAGCTTACTAGTGATGGATCCTCTTTGGGTATTGGGCTAGTTTGAGAGCAACTCCCCTGGCTGTCAGTTGTTTGTGTGCTCCACATCAATTTGTGCCCAACTACTTTGTTTGTTGTCGTGTAGTACATTGCAGATTTACCGAGTTGTTTGTCTTGGCATGTGTCCATCTGTTGAGTCTCTACACCTGAATCACTGCTTTGCTTTGTAAGTGGCCAAGTGGCTGTTTGGTAATCTTCTATCTGCTTCCAGTTTTGATAATGAGAACTATTCTCCATGTCTCCTTCAGCTTCTGAGAAAGCCGAGAAGCCAGGCAGTGACTGCCAGCTTGATACAAATCTACCATCAGCATCCTGGTCTGCCTCAGTAACTTGAGAATATGTTTCTTCCTCCTTGCCTTGGCTTTCTGAATGCCAGGAAAGTGGTGCTGCATTTTGGTCACTCGATGAAATCAAGGGATCTTCTGGAGACCGTTGCATAGCTTCTGTACAACTTCTGACTTTCAAACCATCTGTTTCATTTGTTATATCTTCACAGGAAACGACTCTATCATTGGACAATTCTTGCCATAAAGATGACTTTGAACTAAGTTTATTCTCTTTGGCACCAATATCAACATTCAAGCTGGACAATCGTTGCTGTTTCTTATTCCAAGTATGCTCCTGGTTATTTACCTTTGTCACATCATTGTCCTTACAAACGGAATGGAATAATTGTGCTGCAGCATTCACTACGTTTTCTTTTTCATGGTTGTTTTGCAAGGTAGGAACCAAGCTCCGCATGCACGCGTAAACTTCACAGTCATCATCTCCTTGGAACAACATCGATGTTTCTGAGGAAACAGAGGCAGCCTCATTTTCACACGGACCAAATTCTTCTCCAGTTATGGATGAATCTCCATCTTGTTTGAGTTCTGCAGAAATTGCACGACTCCGAGGCCAAAATTCATTTTCATCAATGGATGTTCCACTGTCTGAAGACAATTTTAATTTGGAAGTTTCCTTGTGGGACAATCTCAGGATGGAATTTACTACCTCTTCGTATGTTGGTGATTGGTCAAATGTATATTGTTCCGAATACGATCTGCAAGAATGATTAAGATTCGGCTGACAATCAATGATCGCTGTTTTTGCGGACTCAAAGGTGTAGTTCAAATTTGAGGGTAGAGCAAAAAGAGATGCTTGGCAGGTGGCATCATAATGAGAAGGACTTTGCTCTGTCCCAGCAGCACAAGCACCTTCATCTCCACTGGAAGCAAAAGAGGGTGTCTTGTATAATTTGGAAAAATGTCCTGCTTTTGGAGAAGGGAATATTTTTGGAAGAACTGCCTTGAGATGCCACAAGCTGTCTCCATCTATCTCAATTCCAATTTTCTTCAGTTCGTGTTGCTTACTCATTACTGTGACTTTGTCAGATCTAAGAGCAAACCGTACCAAAATTGGTCGAGGCCTGGAATGTTCAGGTGCCTTTGAGTCACCCAAGCGGACTGCACGCTCTACTATAATGTCATTGAGTCCAATATTTTCAGACAAAATGTTGCAAATGGTGTTCATTATGTTTTCTGGATGCTGCTCTGGGACATTGAACAGGCGGACACATGACTGCTGAAGCTCTTCCTGACCTTCACAAAATTTTTGTAAGTCACTTTCAGTCGTAACTTGAGAAAATCCATTGCGTAGGTGCTCAATCTCACTCTGCACTACCTCAACATTCTGCGAGATCTCACGCACAGAACGCTTCAATGCTTGCACCTGGTCACGTAGCTCCACGATTTCTAGCTCAATGCGACTGATCCCTTGCAATTCTTTAAATATTTTTTCCATCACGTGGCTGGTTTCAAATGAAGTCTCCACCAACTCTGTATGTGCGCATGAACGTCTCTGCTGGTCTTGCAGATGCTTGGGTAGATAACTTTGACAGCCTTCTGATGCAACAACCTCACAAAGAACATCATCCTGGCTAATCTTTTTCCAGTTCCTTAACTTTTGTAGAGCTTTTCCAGTCTCAGACAAAGAAGATTGTTTATCTTCAACCATTGGATGTGCTGCGGTCACTTGGACTTGGAAGTTTGCTGAAATCCTTGGTAATGCATCCTCATTACTGTCTGAATACTCAGGTTTGTGAAGAGTATGGGCTACGCTTGTGACCTCCCGTCTTTGGAAGAGATCTACAATATCATCTGGATCACTGATATTTGATTCTATCGCTAGTGATATACGATTTGTTGATGGTACAGTTTCAGGCCTAATGCTCGTAAAAGTCCTGTGTGGCATACCGTACGAACTTGATTTGCTCCTTACAAAGTCATGGTTGGTGGGGCGGCCTTTGGTCAACTTTCGCACGGTGCTTTTTAAACGGGATGAAAATTTGGACTGTTTGCTAGTGGATGGAAGGTAATCTCCAAACTGATTATCAGTACCTGAACCTTTGTTCAGTTCTTGCTTCTGTTTTCCAGAAAACATGCTAGGTTTTGGTGTGAGGATAAATGTTTGAAGGCTAACTTTGGTGATCTGAAAGATCATGAGTGCAAAGCTTGCTGACTGAGTGAGTAGACATTAGTCATAGATTGTGTAGTTTCTTCCTCTTTGGCCTCGCATCTCTCGCCCTTGTAACCTGCAAATAGGTGAAATTTTGTTATCATGTTAAACCAAAAAAAAACTGATCAGTACATCATCAATACAGTAAATGAATAACGAAGAATATGGTTAGTGCAATGGAGTGATTACAAAACGCCAGGTATTATGTACACATATTATCAATAGAGATGAAAAATTACATTTAGACAGGAAATTACATTAGGCGATTGGTCTGAAAGTGTTCCCATCTGAATCTCTGACTTGTGATGCAGGTAACCTGAGTTCAAATCCCATATACCCTATGTTTGTCAATTGTCCACTGATGGCCTTGTAATTAAGTTAAAGGACAATTATGTCTCCTCATATCTTGGTCCAGAATATGATATATGTTTGAGGTCCTCCAAGTGCAAAAGAAATACAGTATCTTTTGAAGTGGAGTGCTGCATTCTTGATTAATTATTTATATTTGAATTAAATCCATTTCTCCTGGAGGAGAGTCCACTTAACTTTAGCAAAGGAACTTTTAAATTTTAGCAAAGGAACTCGATGTTAATGTCCAATCTCACGCACGCACGCACGCAAGCACACACACCTTTGGTGCAGGAGGAGGCCATTTTTTTCTATTTCAATTTCAAAAAACATTTATTTCCATTGTTGCCAATATAAGTAAAGTAAAAGAAAAATATATGAAAGTAATATTTCTGAAACTTGGTGAACTCTGAGGGATTCAATCAAAATAACACATACAGAGGCAAATATGGAGGCACATCCAGAAGCCGAGGCTTGTATTGATTGACATACCTATGGATGAACAATATAAATGACAAACGATAAATTCAATTAAAACAAAGGAATGACAAATAATTAAGGAAAAATGGTGAACAACACTGTGAATAACAAGAATTACATGTTTAAAAAAAAAAGAGTGAAATAACAATAAGGTGAGGAGTTGCAAAAGTGAATAACAAATCAATATGTAAGAAAGGAAACTTTTTTTAAACAATAGATCCAATTTCGTTTATTAGAAGACTTCAACAGACCCACAGACGACTGTGCCTTTATTGCTCCATCAATACTATTCCAAAGACGTGGCAGTCGTGGCCCATCATGTTTACGCTGCACTAACCCTAGAAACCGTCACAAAATACACACACAAGCTAACTCCAAGTCTTGCCAATATCCCCATACCCCTCTATTTCCAATGCTTCCAAGTACCAATTTAGTTCCAATTTAAATCTATCTACAATTTATGATTAAATTAAATATATTTCCCCATTTTTTATTTTAATGCCCTTGGGACATCCATGAGTTTGAGACATTGTTCTCATCTTCACTCCTCCCCTTATACCACCAATGAAATTATATCATTATGATAGATATATTTGGTCTGGGTATTAGTGTGGCACAGGCAGGATGGGCCAAATGGCCTCCAGGATCTAGTTTCCTTGTTACCTCCACCACAGAAGGTGAAGGAGGTTATGTTTTTGGCTGCTCTTAGAGTTGGCTTCTCTTAGCGCACCCTTATTCTGGACATTTCCATCTGTCTGCCTGTCCGCGAAACTTTGGTCAAGCCTCGGGGCTAAACCACTCAACAGATTCCAATGAAATTTGGTAGGTAGGACCAATATTTCTGGGAATCGTGTGCTTTCAAATATGGGACCCCGGACCCTACCAACGGCATGGCAACGGCCCTTTAAAGTGGTCGAAAAATCGAAAAAAAATGAAAAATAAATAAATCGAAAAATCGAAGCTAAGTGTTCTGTGCGCAATCGATCTTGCTCCCTTCATGCCAATTTGCAGCCCTAACAAAAAATATTTGTAGGAGGAGATAGGTTTTGGGCGAGTACATGTCGAACATTTCAGAAACGGTTAATTGCGAATATCTCTAAGAGAAAGAGTCTGATTTTGATGAAACTTGGGTGAAATGTGTACAATGTGGCTCGGCATGTACACAAAAATGAATGGTTGCTATGCACACCTCCGTTGCTTAGCAACAGCTAAAATACTTTATCGTACATCATGCACTTATTGTGGACTGTACAAAAAAATCACTACCTCCGAAACTGGACCTTCGAGGGACCTGTTTTTTTGTGCCCAAGGAGAATGTCTTACAGTATCGTATAAAAAAAATTAAATCTTGAGCGAATAGATAAATGGAATTACCAGGGCTGCCATTTGTTAGAGTCTCTTTGGAAACATGCCTGAAATTTCACAAGGCGGGTTTCTGGGCGCAAACTAAGAGGGTTCTGATAATCATAATTATTGTGCTAAATTGATTGATAGTATGTACATGAATATCGGCTAGTCGCGTCGGCCAGCTTTCCATCTAGAGTGAGCAGCCATGTCACCTACCAGCTTGTTTGTCTGTTTGTTTGTCTGTTTGTTTGTCTGATTGTGTGCAGGATATCTCAAAAAGTTGTGCACGGATTTAGACGAAACTTGGTGGACATGTTGGGTGTGTGACAAGGAAGAAGTGATTCAATTTTGGTGAAGATCCAAATCCAGATCCGGATCTGATTATTTTTGAAATATTTCTTCACCATTGAGAGATCAGGCTAAACGAATAAATAGCACAATATCTTAATGAATTGTAGACGGAGTCGGATGAAACTTCGTGGATAGGTTGGATGTGTAGGAAGGACAAATCGATTCGATTTTGGTGAAGATCCGAATCCAGATCTGGATTAGAGAATTATTTAATTTTTAAAGTGATTCTTCACCATTGAGAGATTCAGGCCAAACACGATATAGTACTGTACAGCAAGATATTTAACCTCCGCCATCGAAGATGGACGGAGGTTACTGTTTTCACCCCTGTCTGTTTGTTTGTGAACAGTATTACGGAAAAACTCCTGGACGGATTTTGACGAAACATGGTGGGGGGATTAGGTATGGTCCAAGGATCATGCCATTAGATTTTGGACTCGGTCCAAAGTCCAATATGGCCGCTATGGAGGCTATTTTGAAAAAATATTTGAATTTTTGTTTTTGCATTTATACATGTTTTAAGTGATTTCCAACCCCCAAAAAAAATTTGTTAGAGAAAAAAAAAAAAAAAAATTTTGCACCTTTTTTTTCAAAAATATTTCGATTTTTTTTTTTGGCATTTCTACATGCGCATCAATCTTGTTTAGTTTATTCAATCGTGGTTCAGTTACAATAATTAAGAGTCTGATCCAATTTGACCTACAATGAATAGGATATCAGGTTCACTTAAGTGACCCAGCAGTATTGGCGGCGGAGGTTTTGCACTCTACCGAGTGCTCCCCCTCTAGTTCAAAAATGTAATGGGCCTGATATGTTCTTGTGGTTCAGGCAATGCATGGCGGAGGTATGCGCTCTACCGAGGGCCCTCCTGGTTATTACTTGTTATCCTCCTTCTACTGCCACTGCCTTTCCAAGTAGACATTCCATACATTAACTATACTCTTTGACTGAAAGACCCCTGCCTTAATACTGCCCTAACTCTCATCTTCGTTTCCCTCAGGCTATTGACCCTGGTCATAACACTGTCGATTCTGCTTAAAAAAAAACTCCACTTTACCTATCTTGTCCACTCCCTTCATTATATTGGACATCTCTATTATATCCCCTTGTAATCACCTCTCATTTAATGTACAAAGTCCTGTCTTCTTCAGCCACTCCTCATAGCTGAGACTAGCTAGGCCTGGAATCAATCTAGTAACCCTGCACTGAACTCTCTCGATGGGAGCTATGTCCTTCCTGAGCTGTGGTGACCGAAACTGCAAACAATATTCTATATGGGGCCTCACTAAATCCCAAAACAGTGTAAACACGACTTCTTTTGATTTAGAATTCATTCCACTGTAAAAACAACCTAAAACCATGTTTGTTTTACCTATAGCTATCTGGCATTGTGCTGTCTGCATACATGCATACATACAATGGCAGCATTGTGCCACGGCGCGTCGCTGCGTCCAATTTCTGCTGGTACACCAGGGGACTATGTTTGGCCACACCCCAGGCAGATGCCTGGCCCATCCCTATATCTAAGGGATAGGACATTCCAGGCACCCACCCGAAGGGACCGCCTCGGGTTAACTCAAGGAGACCGCCATATGGTGGACCACACCTCAGCACCACCCCAATTTACACATTATAGCATGTTTTTTGCAGAGTGAAGTGTTTTGTGGTGGCCAGAGTGCAAATCCTGCAACCAACATCTTAGGAAAGGTAACCAACTGCAGGATGACGTCCGTAGATGCAGTTGGCACCAGATATGGATAGCTGTTGGCTCACATGGAGCTCTTCCATTCTTTGGCAGGTTTTGTATTTAATCATGCTGGGGGTCCATGGCCATACAACCTCCACACCAGGAAACATGGTGGGGGAAGACGGTTTAGTCGCCGACACTCTACCCTGAACAGGTTAGTACATGATACCTGCAGCAAGTCACAGATATGGTCTGGCCTGAACTGACTATCAGGGTTGGATGCCTCTGTATTGACCAGGCTGCTTTGTATCATCTATTAGCATGGCACAATGCAGGGATCCCATTCTCAAGTGATCTCCAAACTCCACCCTCTGAGTAGTCGCATTACAGGTGTATGCCACGATGCCCAGTGCCACTATGTCTGCTTACCCCCTGCATCTATTACCACCCTCAGATCTTTATCCTGTGTGACATGCTCCAAGTCTCCTCCTTGCATCAAGCATCCCGATTATTATTATTCTTATCCATCCCCTACACCTTACATTTCTTTATGTTAAAATGCATCTGCCGATCTTTTGCCCAACCTATGGTATCTAGACTTTCCTGAATCTGATCACCCCCCTCTCTGCTCTCTACCTTCCTCCAAGCTTTGTGTCATCTGTAAATTTAGAAAGTCAACTATTCATCCCACTCTCAAATATCAAACTTAAAATAAGTTTGATTATCTGATTAATAAGTTGAATAATAAGATTGATTATCTGATTAATAAGTTGAATTATAAGGTTGAATATTGAATTAATAAGTATAATAATAAGGTTGATTATGTGATTAATAAGTTGAATTATAAGGTTGATTATCTGATTAATAAGTTGAATAATAAGGTTGATTATCTGATTAATAAGTTGAATAACAAGGTTGATTATCGCATTAATAAGTTGAATAATAAGGTTGATTATCGCATTCATAAGTTGAATAATAAGGTTGATTGTCTGATTAATAAGTTGAATAATAAGGTTGATTATCTGATTAATAAGTTGAATAACAAGGTTAATTATCGCATTAATAAGTTGAATAATAATGTTGATTATCGCATTAATAAGTTGAATTATAAGGTTGATTATTGAGCTGGATGTATAAAATCATTGTCAATGTTGTATTTTGTAAAGTTCAGAAAATATATTTGTTGAAAAACTGTTCTTTTTAAGTTCTATAAATCAATTCAAATCATGTTCCTCACCCATGATGGCAACTCTGACCAATAACTCTGAATATATAATCACAGCTTCTGACACTGTTGTTGACATTTTATATAAAGCCACAAAATGACATGTTGTTACTCATAAAATACTTTCATCAGAGATCTAATGTACATGAGAGATTGAAATAACTGACCAAATACAGCATTGGAGTATGAGGAGAAACCCAAACTGACAAAGATGGAGTCATCAGCAGGATCCTGGATAGGATTCGGGTTTCAGCTGCTTTTCCTCTTCCCTCAAACCCATTCAGGCGCAGCCAAGTGAACCCCACAAAAACTATTTGCAATATTCACCTCTCCATAGACAAATAGAAAGAAAGAAAGAGAGATGGAGGGCAGAAGAAATGCACACACTCACACACAACACAAAACACCCACGCTACATACCAACAAAGAGCACACACTCCCTACTCACACCAGAAGTACCTTACCACCACAGAATGTACACAGGAATCCACCAGCACACAAATCAGTACACAGGTCCTCTATAGAATAATTAAGATCTATTTCCGGTAAATACGAATAACACACTTCTGGTTTAGTTCATCAATTTTTTAAAAAAAACATTTGACCCATTATTTCTTATTATTATTTCACACAACTTCCAATGCTACAGGAACCTGTTTACACACACACACACACACACACACACACCCACACACACACACACACACACACACACACACACACACACACACACACACACACACACACACACACGAGATTACAACATCTAAGAACCTTCTCACATGACCAAATTAAACTCTTAGCACAATAACCCCTCTCTAACATGATGGAATACACATTCTTAGCACAAATCACAAAATCATACTTTGCAGAGCAATTTTTAGCAAATCGAATCGGCTGAGATGAAAACATTGTCGCTGATCTTAACTGGTACATTATTATATGGAAAAGTATACAAGACAACAGGAAAACTAAAATAGTCAACTTCCTGAAACACGTTTGTACTCAAACAATTATTTCCAACTCTAATTAACACGTCCATATATGCAACTACATTATCATCATGACGACTATAATATAAATAATGACCGTTTTTACAGCCATTTTTCCCTGCTGTGCAGGGGTTGGGCTTTTTTTCTTGAGGCAATGTTTTATGGCCGGATGCCCTTCCTGACGCCAACCCTTGTCGCCTCTTACGACACACAGGGATATGGTACACCTATTCTAACCGGGGCATTCACTGGGACCAGTACACTGGTACTCATTTCGACGACCTCAGAAGGATGACAGGCTGAGTCAACCCCCTGGTGTTAATTCAGCAGCCAACGGGGCTTGAACTCAGGACCCTGGGATCCCAAGCCACCACCCTAACCACTAAGCCAACACCAGGCTTTATCATCACGACGACTCTTGTCTGCTATTAGGCTTTCTGGATAAATCCCATGAATCAGTCTCTCAAAAAAAAAAACTTAGAATTAATTATACAAATATCATCAATATAACAACATGTTGAAGATAACATTTTCGCTCGGCCTAACTTCTTCTCTTTCATTAACTTCTGCACAAATGAAAACTCCCAATAAACAAGGAAAATGTCCGCTAATAGGGGGCTACAGTTCCCTCCCATTGGAATGCCTTTTATTTGTTGAAATATTTTCCCACCAAAAGATACAAAAGTGTAAAACAAAATACAATTAACAACATCTTTAAATTTTTGTTGGTCAAAACAATTAAAGCACATATTATTTTTCTTAGAAAATAATGACGAATCAAACCTGACACATAAAAATTTGTCATAAGAGATAAAAATTTCCCAATAACACTAAAAGTGCATCGTTAACCAGTGCTAAATCCAAATTTGTGTACAAGGTTAAAAAAAAAACAAAAAAAAAATCAACATATTTAATATTGACAAATCTAATCATTTCTCAGAACTCTAAATTGGAACTCCAGAAAGTGTTGATACCACATTTGGAAATAGCAGATGGAAAAAAAATTGCACAGTGGTCCTTTAACGAACCCCTATCTTTTAATTATATACTTTTGGCACATTAAATCTACACAACCTCTTCAAAGTTGATTGAAACGGTGAGCAGGGTGGGATGCACGTGATAAGGCATCCCACAGTCTACATCTTTACTATAATTCATGGACATGTGTTAGTGTGTTTGTTTGGTGCAGCACTACTCCTCCAGCTGTGGGCCGATTGCATCCAGACTTGCTACATAGGATCAGTATTGATCCTATGAATTAGTGTATTGGGATGTTTTTATCTTTGCCGGTGGTCTTCGGAGTAGGAGGAGGGGATGCAAATTCTTTCGGTAAATGTGTATCACGTGGTGGGGTGCCTCCTCCAGGTGGGGGAGGGTATTACAAGTCTCCACCATTTACAATGCAGTATTCATGTCCCCATGTTAACCAGTACAGTGAGGTGTTTTGAATAGTAAGCAGTAGGTATGTTTTTGCTTCATGTACATAACCTGGGTTACTTATTTTTGCCTATACACAGCTGTCAGATGCCTATACACCACCCATGTAAATGTATTTGTCAGAAGAATGTGTTGCATGCTTGGAGCAAGATCACCTGTAGGGTGGGTACTCTGTTCGTGTTGTTCGATGGAATGGTTAAATAAATCACTTAGGAGATTTGAAACGATTTCATGTCCTTTATAATTTGAAAGTGCTATATTAAATAGATAATTTAAAAACTCAAGATTTTCAAAAAATAGTCACTGCAATGTGATTAAAGCTACATTACTTATTGCAGATAAGGAATATTCTTCAGCAATTGAGAAGATAAATAGATTCAAAAGAATGCCCATAAAACAAAATCAGACAAAGTTGAGAAGAAAAACAGGACGAGTAGCACCCAGAAAATAGTGATCTGAGAGAAGGGCAATTCCAAAAGGACGTCAATGCCAGAAGATCATTACAGAAGGATCTCTTTTACTAAAAAAATAACGAGATATCAATGTCCATAACTTATGCTGTCACGAACTATAAATCAATCCAAGCCTTGTTTATATTAAATAATATGGGTGACCATTCACTCACACTCAAAACAAATCACTGATGTCCAAATCACTCCAATTACAGCTGTTAAAATTTCGAGGTAGTTCATAGAAGTAGTAAAAATAAGTTTGAGGGAGTGGAGAGCCAATATCAAGATTCCCTCTATTGTCACCCAATCTCATGTTTCTTGTTTTCAGAAAAAGCTGAACAAAGAGGTAGTATCTGGTAATAAACTTGCTTGACCTTTCTCTGTGCACATTCATCAAGAATGTCTTCATTCTATCTGCTGCACAAATGTGTGATTTTAACCATCAAGCACGACTCCATTGCTGTCAGACCTTTGGGTATTTTTTTTTTTCCTCGAGAAGTTCAGAGAGTAGGTAAGTAACAAAGGGTGGTGGGAAGACAGGATTGAAGTGTCGAGAGGAATATGTGAACAAAACTACAAAAACACACACACACACGTACACACCAAACCTTACAAATATCTTACAAACCATCCCTGGGAACATTACCACAAACAAACTACAGTTGGAGGCTGTCCGGGGCTCATTGACGATCCTGAAAAGAGCCCGTGGAACAAAACTCTGAGAACAACACAACTTAGCCCATGAATTCAAATCCTTCAACGAAATGGAGGTGGATACTTCAAGTCCTTGGAGGACTCTGTTCCACCTTCTGAAACCCAAATTATGGAGATAACAACCAGCGGCATGTACACACGTGTGAAGAGGTAGGCAGGGAAAATGAGTAGGTCGTAAGTGAGTGCAGAAAGTTCAGAGTCCTCTGCCCAAGCAAACATACACCATATTGACTTGGACCAACATTCCAATCGACTGTTCCAATTTTGCCAAAGTTAGACCAATGTGAGTGTGTTGGCTGGGGTGGGGCTGGGAGGGACCATAAAGTAGCAGTATGCATCAGTTTCATCAGACTGGAGTATAAATGCACAAAAGGACAGCCAGAGTGAGTCAGCTCCCCAGAAAACAGAACAATGAGACGAAGGAACGAGACAAAAGTTGTGTCAACTTTTGAAATCATATTGCTTCTAAATTGTAAACACCTTTAGATTCATGTTGAACCTAGAATCATGGACTGCCCACCAACAAAGTCAACATCAAGAGAACAAAAATTCCCTAAATCTGGAGAGAGACATAATCAACATTGGCCGAGTGCATGAAAATAGCTAAAATTGGAAATTAAATTTACGGCTTACAAAACTTGCCAAAATAAGCGATTGCGGTCGTGATCAATGGTTCTCACCATCACCCACTATCTCTGAGCACTGAGGTTTATAATTTGTCAACCACGTGCCTTGGTGTCGCTGCTTTTTGGAGCAAAAATGAAAACGTCTAATTGCGCTGAATTTTCAAAATTAAAAAAATGAAATCCTCTGGGCAGCTGCCTGCATTGTCATTTTGCCCTATCCATAATTTCCTCACCTTACTCAATGTTGGCTGATTAGGAAGCAGCAGGAAGAGCACATCAAGAAAATGGTTTATTGACAGTGACTAAAGAAAGACTGGCTCTGATTCAAATGAAGTGTCAAATGTCAATCAATAACCAGAATGCAACATTAGATGCCAAGTCGGAAGGGCAGTTCACAGATTCAGAAGGAATGTGCGGTGAAGCAGAACTGAAGCAGAACTCCAAGTACATTGAATGCCGGGGAAACACAAACATCGTGAGGTTGTTTAACTTGATGCCAAGCTCCAATGCCTCTATGTCTCTTGCAGCAAGGTCTGGCTTCTGTTGTGGAAGAGATAGCTGTTACTTTCTCAGACTTGGCTGATCTGCCATACCTATATGTTTAACAGCCTGAGTGCTTTCTGATGACATGGTGTTTGGCCAGACTTGTTGGGTCAAGGAAAACAAATAAGTAAATGAAAATGTCTTTACTCTGTTGCAAGATGCATAAGAAGCATGAATCCTACATGTAATCAGGTTATTCAACCAGACGTAAGATTATAACAAACCCTATTTGGGCTCTAATGAACATCAACTGGACCACGTGGCTGGCACTGGTGAGTGATGGCGAGTTTCTCATTAGGACTCGACACACAAAGCCATTTGAAATGCATCCCTGGGCACGACATTCTAATGTGACAGTTTTACCGTTGTCTGTTGTACGACCTCTACTCTGTCCCTCAATACCATATTACACACACACACACACACACACACACACACACACACACACACACACACACACACACACACACACACACACACACACACACACACACACACACACACACACACACACACACACACACACACACACACACACACACACACACACACACACACACACACACACACACGTTTCCTGCTGAAACAATGTCCACCTTTCTTCTGTCATTGATACAAATAGTAGAACATGTTAATGATCAACAAGAGCGAACATCTTGTTTGATAAAAGAGGTCAAATGACCTGCAACTGCTAACAGGAATAATTTCACACTTGAAAACGCCATTTACATTCACGGTTTCTGGCTGAGAATCAAAGAACAAGATTAACGTTCTCGCGAGGGTAAAACTACATTCTTTTGCAGAGAACATTGCAATTCCAGGAAAGATCTCCTACACTCTCATTGTAGAACAAACAACATGCACCTTTAAACCTTTATGTATTGCTTTAGAGAATCCAAGCTGTTTCTAACTCCTCTAAAGAAAGGAGCGGATATACTTCATAAATAAGCAGACGATCTATAACTTTCCATTGGTTAACACAACCATAATTGTAGCCCTCACCTTAATATTAAGTAAAATCCTTGACCCAAAATCAAAATAAACACCAAACCCGAACCTCATATAATCGACCCCAAAACTCAACCCTCAAATTTCAAGCTTCAACCAAAACCTTAAGTATCAACCTCAAACTCCAACTCACAAAACCGTAATCACAACCCGACAAAAGTCCAACCATAAAATCAAAACCATTAAAATAAATAAATAAAAACAAATAAATAAAGAAATGACAGAACCCATCTCAAAAAAGCCAGAGCCAAAGAATCAAAAAACCTAATCATGAGCTCGAGCAAAACAAATTCACCGCAATCATATTTACAACTCCACTCCACGAATCGAAATACAACGTTAAAATAATTACACATGTTGCAAACATGCACATAAAACGCACGGACAGAAGTACAGCAAACTCGAGGAAATATAAAAGCAATGACATGCAATGGCACTTTGAGCACCGTTTAATGAATCCTGCTCCGTGTGCAGGTCTCTTGCAGCCTTACCTGCAGCACATACAGCTAATGGGGCTAGCCTATCGAGCACTCCGGCTTGCCCACCCACTCCCCCCAGAACAGTGGACGCACCCTCTTTCAGAGATCCAATCCCCAATCCGTGGAGGCAGTAAGAAACTGACAGGTGTCCTGTAGCCAATGTCCAGTCCCAGGTACCAGGCTCTCGTTTTCTCACAATTGACCTCCAGTAGAGGATAGGTCTACCACCGGCACTTGTTTCCCTCCTGCCTTTCCCAGCATCAAGCAAAGCTGTGAGAGCTGCCGAAGTTACAGGCAATAAAATGTTCCCACACCCCATCTGTGGAGGGGCTCTGGCGAGACGGGACAGGCTGCCTGGCATGCTAATACGATTGTCAGGGTACTGTAGTGGGCACTCCATATCTCCACCTGCTGGTGAGAAATGACGACGATCCATGTGGCATTCTTGGCCCCACCTGGTAAACATTCGCAGGTCATTTTGAGTGTTAAAACCCATTTGTGGATGGAACAGTCATAATATAAATGACTTTAGCATATGTCCAAACATTGATAATCTTGGGCCTGCCATAACTCTTGTCTGATTGAAAATGAGCCATCTGTAAATGAAAGATGTCAAAACTTCATATAAAAATTATCCACTGTGTCTTATATCTCAGAAAACACGATCAGTTTCTAGGCTGTTTAATAAAAAATAAAAAGAAAAAAATATATTTTTTAAAGAATAAGAACTTCATTTGCCCCAAGGAAAAGTTACAGGATTTACAAACAAAAACATGGGAAATACCGAGTTTGATCCACATCTCATTCATTTCCATTCACAAAGTGTGCATACTTTTACTCCATCGCTAAATATTTAAAAGGTGGCTGCATGAGCACCCACCTCCTCCCACCACTCTCCCACCCCCAAGCAATTCATGTGAGAATTGCTAGCACTTCACACAAAAAATAAATTAGTCAAGGATAAAGCAAAAGGACAACCAGCCATGAATTTGAAAAGCACCAGGGGATTCATAAAACAATAATCTCTGTGCATTTCTGGATGAGATTCCTGCAAGGCCAAGATCAAGAGAAACTAGAGGTTTACTGAAGTATTACGGCAGTGCAGGGTAATGGTGAGCACCGCGTATTCGGGGGATGGCACGATACGTTTCCGATCCCTACAGACTGCCATGTTTATAACGAGGTATGTTGAGGAGAGACACATTGTCGAACTGAAAAGTCTGTGCAGCTGATTGTCCCTTTGATGGTCATTGCATGTGGAACCTCGAAAGAAATTATAAAAAGAAAAAGTCATTTTGTTCTATGTGGGTTTTGTACTTCGTTTCATATTAATAACTCAGGCTGCAGACAAGTTGGGCCCAAAAATCAAGCAATAATGTGTCAGACCATACATCCTTCCTAAAGCGCAACGATGTTTTAACTTTCTTGGTCTGTGAATGGCAGACTATAAAAATAAATAAATAAATAAATAAATAAATAAATAAATAAATAAATAAATAAATAAACAACGGTACATGTCAACAGCATTGCAGTTTTTGAAGAAATGAGATCAGATGTACAAAACGAGTTTCATTTCGAAAAAAAAAGAACACGATACGAGATGAAACATGCACAGAAACGATGAGTAATTAAAATGCACAAAAGTCAAGAGTCAGCCATGACCTTTGACCCTCACATATGACCCTCAAAAGAAGGTTGTAATCAATCTGAGAGGACAATTCTCATTTGTACTTATTGTGTCCTCGCTGCACACATGATCCCAGAAAAAGACAAAAAAAGTGGTGTGCAAGGAAAAGGAACACAAACAAAGGTGAATCAAGAGCATCACAAGATTTTGGAGAGGCTATCTATTCAGTAATCCACCTGCGATTACGTACACTCACTGCGACGAAGCAATAGCAGTGCTCCGATGAAAGAGAAGGAATTGCCATTAATGTTTTCCCAAAGTAAAATACATGGATTTCGGCTATGATCTGCTGTGAAGAAACAAGACACAATATGCAAGAAAATTTTCTCAGACAGATTTCAAGAAAATCAATAACAGGAATGAATATCGTGTCACTTTTGTGTTGTGAAAGAATTGCTTGGATCGAAGGCAGCAAAACATGAATTTCACAAAAAACCCGAAATGAAAACTTGACTTTTAAACAACCAAGTTCTTATCGTGTTGCTGTCATTAAACCATCCACCTTGAATTGCACGCATCAGAGGTGGAAACAAGAAGAAAGGGTCCGAGTCCAGCGGAAATGTGAAAAATCATGTTGCGGCGTCGTTATTAAGTTTTTTTTGGTTGATTCATCATCTCTGAGCTATCCTGAATCAGAATCAGCCGGGTGCCCCAGACTCACACCCTTGAGGAATTTTTTTTAGAGGTGAAAAACAAACTGGCCGCCGCCGACTTTCGATAAATTCTGTTTTGGGCTATATCTTCACTTCCACTACACTTACACACACAATTTTGGTGTCAACTGCTATGTTTTCATGGTCAAGGAATCAGATAATGATAAAATTGAAGGTGTATATATAAGACCTGTCTCATATTTTCAAGATGGCAATCATTTTAATATTAAAAATGGCTTTTTTGCAGTTCCACTGATCACTTCGAGTAAGAGATTGAATTTGATGAACCGTCAAATATTAATACTACGTACAATAATAGTCAATGATGGCTGAAGTAACTTACTTCCAATGATCAATGAATTGATGATTACATTGGAATACGATTTTTACCCAAATATATCCAGATCCATGTGGATAGTTCAATATGACTTTGGGTTATGTTTTAAAGTAAGTATGTACATGTATATGATTTTGAAATTACCTTTTATTTCTAGGCGAACAAATATTAACTTTGTTAAGGATGCAATGTTCTACATTATGTTCAATATTCGTCATCGGCATGATTAGCAGCTACTGCCCTTGTCTGTTCGTTACAACAGTCTAATCCAGCATGACAACTGCAAAACATTGAACATGACATCTGTGCTGCCACACAACCACACCTCCCGGTGGAACATGGCCGGCTGGTGGAGCATCCACACACTTGATCAGCTGCAGAATGGTGACTGGTGCAGCAGACACATCAGGTGGAAGTGTGGTTGGACACAACGTCGCACCTTCCTCACCCTCTTGCCATCCATACTTGATGGGATCCAAGTTCGGAGGGTCTGACTGAGTGGCCGATTTCCATATAATGACTTGATGATGAGCGCGATGTACATGTTGAACAAAGGCATCATGCGTTGGGGGCAACGACTTCAATTTCAGAGCAGAGGTAATCTTGGAGTTGGCCATCTTAGACTTCCACAACTGATACCGGTGGATGGACATATCACCTTCGACTTTGGAACCATAACAGGCAGCAATGAAGGTAGTTGCCTCAAATATCATCTTTTTCTCGTCTGCTTCCAGCTGACCAAGTAAGGTGGGATGATGTCCGCCAATTAGTACCTTCAGCGCTGTGGCCTTTCCAATGCCAAGCAAATATGACACAGTATCGCATCCTGTCAGAGCATGTACAGCAGGCAGATATTTGGCGATGCTTTTGTGTTTCAGTGCTGTTTGGCGAATGTCTACGTTCGCCCTCCCAGCACACGGACTCTCCATGCTGACATCCACAGTCATCTTTTCCTCGAGGTAGAAATGAATCAACAGGACAAAGACATCTGTATCGTCGCAGACC
>NC_140972.1:83704773-83739773 GCF_056783735.1 Eptatretus burgeri | reverse complement strand
TGCACAGATTAGAGAATGCAACCTGAACATGAAGTAATGGTTTTTCCCAGGTGACACCCCCACTAATAACTGAAACCGCAAATGCCTGAACCACAAATGGCGAGGGTTTTCTGTACACCTTTGTACCAAGTTTGGTAAGAAATAAAAAAAAAAATCCCTTTCGTCGTTACAAGTTATCGCAGTTACAAAATTATTTTAAAAATCATCACACACAGATGCAAGGACTGATAAACGTAATGGACTAATGGATGACAACCGGAGAACATAATGGGAATGAGATGGGAAAGCACGGAAAAAAATAAAAGGAAGCTCGGGCATTTAACTAGCTTTGGCAACAAAAGGTAAACATCTATCTATAATTCCAGCAATCTCTGTGTGTCTGTCTGTCTGTCTGTCTGTGACCGTTGTTTCTCGACAACCACACGATTGACATCACAACTCTTCTTTTTCGTTTGATACGACGTCACAATTACTTACGGCCACGCACGTACAGGCACGCACCTACGGGCCCGCACTAGTCTTTCTATAATTCCAGCAATCTCTGTGTGTGTGTCTGTCTGTCTGTCTTTCTGCGACCGCTGTTTCTCGACAACCACTGGTCCGATCCAATTGAAACTTGCCAGGAATATTGCTGGGGACCTGAGTATGTGCCTTTTCAAGGTTTGATATAAATCGGACAAGTGGTTCCCAAGTTATGGCCATTTATTTACCAAATCAATGACAGGACACGGTGCTATGACATCATGATTGACGTCACAATTCTTCTTCTTTTTTTCTTTTAATTTTTTTTCCATGTACAGCCATGCACGTATGGGCACGAACGCATGGGCCCGCACTAGTTTAGATAAATTAGACAAGCTTTTGTAACCCTGAGACCCTGGAGATGGTAATCACCGAATGCAGTACGACTAGTCTAAGCTCCACCAATCAACATCATCGGGGCTTACAATTAGATAAACACAAGCTGGAAAGAATGACGTTAGTATGGAATTAAAAAAAAAATCTTATTAAGTTGGCTCATATATTTCTGCAGCAAAGGAATAGACATGAGGAAACATCTAATGGTATCACATGGTAGAGGTGCATCATCCACGGAATTCAATGGAACAGGAAAATTGTAAACGAGAAAAGCTCGGAATGACGAAAGGTGGTCAAGTCAACAGTTGGCCGATTCAAGGATTATTCTAAATTGGCCAATATATCAGTCTAAAACCTGCAGATATGAATGACAACAGAGTATAGTATATAAACATGTCCACATTGCACATCAGAAAACTGGCATAATGCTCCTGAAAGACAGTGGCATGTTGATGCCAAACAAGAATGACAGTTTCAATCGAATTTAAATCTACCAAGGGCAGACAGCCAAGAGGAAAGTGCTCTACAACTGTATTATTATGAGGATACGCAACAGTTGTAAAAATTTATAAACAAATATTTTGTCATTAATCAATCATTAAGCAAAAAATAAAATAAAATCAGTGACAAATACTTTATTACACTGCAAGCACTAATAACTTGGTGAAGATTTGATAGTAGCAGCTCCTGATTTTGAGTTGGTTGTGGAAAAACGTGATTGTACGAGGCAATGTTAATTGCCTTCAATGAATGCTTCACGTTGATGTGCATTGCCATCGAGTTGGCAATCAGATAATTTTTTTTGCAATGAAAGCAGGTAATGTGTTAAAGTTAAGATAACCCTGGAGCTAGTCATATAATGACTCTTTACCCAACAGTAATAGGTGCTCTTTAGCGAAGCATTTGTTTACAGTACAATTTTAAAAATTGCAAATTAAATCAAATGTACAACAAGATGAGATATACATAAATTCTCTATTCAAGTGGAAAACGATTTGAAAGCGATTTTCAAAAATGAACAGCAAAACTGAATCCTCTCACCTCTCTATGATTCCATATTTGTTGTGTCCTTGTATGACCTGTGGGAGTGATTTATACTTATCTTTACATCTCTATCTCTGTGATGATTCCAAGCCCTTGTGTGACAAGTTTTATGACATTTTCAATAAACATATAAAGGAGAGCACACAAGGAAGCATACAGTCGCAGACACATTCGGGAGTTACAACATATGGATGTTATGAGCATCAACAATTTACTCAAAGTCCCAACTCGTGTTTTCTACGAAAATAACATTGACTGTTACTAATACAGCTTAGTTTTGGTGAGAAGAAAGCAAGCTTATCATTTAGCAACCTTTTATTCAAATTCATCAGAATCTTAAGGGAAGCTCAAAAACTTGTGATCACAACTGAAAGTTAACCAGACAGCATCTCAAAATGAAAAGCCCACCTGTGTCCACTTTATACTCAAACTAAACTTGATGAAAACAACAGATTAAAAAAAAAAGTAAAATATGAATTAGTGCTCCTGGCCATATTCTCATAACAAAAGGTTTGTTGAAAATTTGACGACAAAAGCTAAAAATCTATAATAATAAATGTCAGAGTGTGTGTGTATATATGTGTGTGTGCGTGCGTGCGTGTGAGTGAGTGTGTCTCCTCCATAACTCCAAAACCATGAAACTTTGCATGCATACGAACAGAACTCCAAGGGAGTGCATGAATGAAAACTGAGTGTTTGGGTTAATTTCAACACCCCTTTTGAAGATAATTAACAGCCATATTTAATTATCCTTTATCAAGGCATCATGTTTGGTCAGCCCCTGAGTCAACTCTCTGTCAGCTTGTTGAGGTCTTCGTGCACCATTAGTTTTTCCCTGCTCAAAAATGCCTCGACTTGGAACCGGTCGCAATGGTTCCTTAATGTTAAAGCACTCAAATTATTTTTTGCCTTCCTCACTCATGTCATCAAATGCCTGAACTGCATACCGACAAATTGCTGGATGCATCGCAATGCTCATAAACGCCCGGAGATGCCAGTGTTCGTGCCTTGATTTCATTTTTGCATATGCGATAAGCTCGAGAACAGTGTTTCTCAAGGTGGGGCATGAGGATTCAGAATTAATGAATCAATATATGATTGCTTTCATAGCTTTGCACTTTCAAATTTTCAAAAGTTTGAAGCTGCGACTGATGCCTCAGTATTTTTTTTTTCCTCAGGGAAGTATTGAAGTATTGATAAATAATGATAAATTTTATTGATTGATAAAGTATTGATAAAGTATTGATAAATTTTCCATCATACTATTTCGTGGAATTTGGATTTAGTGTTGTTACCGATTTGCTGCAAGCGAAGAGAAATCGACTGGAAATCACGAAACGTGGTGATTTAAGGCTGAAACTGATAAAATTGGTTCCTTGAATCAAACAAATCTGCAGCCAGCGTCAAGGGCAGGGCTCCCATTGAAGTGAGTAGCAATTTAATAAAATTTGCAAAAAAGTTATAATAAAGCCTCTTGAATACATATGTAGTATATACTGTAGTGTCACCAATCATGGTGGGACGTACGATTTTTTTTGAAAATCAAAGTGGGGCGTGGGACAAAAAAGGTTGAGAAACACTGATCTAGAATCCATTAGCAGGAGCCAAATTTCAAAATTTAAACTGCAGAATTGACCTTAGCAGCAGTTATGATTGATAAAAAAGTGTCCATTTGTCCAATTCGGACATTATTTGACACTCTGGCATCCCTGGGTGGTGTTCAATAATGACCGATCGACAATCACCAATCGCTTGCCAAGCCTGCCAAAATGACCAATGTCTCGAATTGGAGCGTACAAAAAAAAAAAAAAATAAAGGCATGAAACACTCATGTCTGGGCATTTATAAGCAATGCAGCGAGGGTGCAACGGGCTCAGGGTCTCTTGGCCAAAGCCAGGTTTTGGGGTTTCAACTGTAGGGTTGGGCTCGGTGGCAGGTTGGACTGCTGGAGGGGTGTTCGTTTGTCTGAGTCGCGTGTTCTTTTGCACTCCGGGCGGTGTGTGACCCTCTGAGAGTTTCAGTTCCAGAGCGGGTAAACAGGGTCGCAGCTGCAGTTCGAGTCACATACCTCAAGGGAAGCCCATGTTATAATCTCTCTGAAAATGGTACGTGCTGTTTGAAAGTGACAGGTGGTTTTGCTATCCTGTTTGAACATGCTGTTTTAACGTACCCCATTTCATTCAATTCTGTACTAATGCCGGCAGACGGGACCATCCTCTCCGCTTCCCCTCAAGTCCCCTTCCCAAATGGAAGTCAAACCCCCAACCCCCCTTCCAAACACCCTCACCCTTCCCTTAAAGTCCCAATACCGAAGTAAAGTCCAGAAGAGCCAAATCCCCTCCCCACTTTTCCTCCTTGCTCCTTCATCCTCCTCACTACCACCCCCTACCTCCCAGATGTATAGTGATGTGTGGTGAAGCGTCGCACCCCCCCTCCCTTCATCTCCCCCCCTGCTCTCTCCCCTCTCACGTCTCTCTTACCTCATTGATCTCCCCTCCCCCTTCCTCACTCTCCCCTCCCATCTCCCGACCTCTCCCACCTCCTCACTCTCCCAACCCTCCCTCCTCGCTCTCACACCCCTCCCTTCTCTCCCTTTGCCACTTCTCTCTCTCTCCCACCCCTCTTCCCTCTTTCTCTCTCCCTCCATCTCTTTGTATTCCCATCAGTCTAGCAACAGGTATTATTTGCTCGTGTATAATCTGTCTATAATTCCAGCAATGTGTGTGTGTGTGTGTGTGTGTCTGTCTGTGTGTCTGTTGTTTCTCGACAACCACTAGTCCGATCTAATTGAAACCTGCCAGCTATATTGCTGGGGACCTGAGTATGTGCCTTTTCTAGGTTTGATATTAATTGGACAAGTGGTTCCCAAGTTATGGCCATTTATTTACCAAACCAATCACAGGACACGTTACTGCATAGGCGTGACTGATGGGGAAAGGGCGCCATTTAGTTACCAATGACAGGACACGTTGCTACATAGGCGTGGCCGTTGGGGAAGAGATCCTCAGCCGCGTTCCCCATGACGGGTTACAACCAGACTTCCAGATAGTGATGACTTACTGTATTCTAATCATTTCTCGATTTCTTATGCGCATTTATAGATAAACACAATGCCCCAATCCAGTCATCATTTACGAGAGCCAAGGAATGGCCTGTGTGGTTGTTTGAAAGTTGTATTTTTTGGCATGTACGGCCACGCACGTACGGCCACACACGTATGGGCACGCGAGAGCTAAGGAATGGCCTGTGTGGTTGTTGTTTCTGGCACGCGGTTTGAAAGTTTTTTTAAAGATTTTTTTATTTTTATTTTTTGCACGTACGGCCACGCATGTACGGCCATGCACATACGGGCACGTACTAGTAATAATAAATGTCGGTGTGTGTCAGTGTGCCAGTGCAGTGTCAACTGCATAGCTCCAAAACCATGAAACCTAAGCGACCTGAAACTTTGCATGCATACTAAATGAACTCCATAAATTAATTATAATGAATTGAGTTAATAAATGAAAATTGTGTGTTTGGGTTAATTAAAACACCCTGTTTGAAGTTAATTAACAGCTTTATTTAATTATCCTTCAAACTTGGTCAGCCACTTTGTCAGACTGCTCTCCTTCGCTGTGGCTTAATTTGCATTTTTTTGGGCTTGCTCAACAACACCTTGACTTGGAACAGGCCACAATGGTTTCTTAACGATAAAGCATTCAATTTTTTTTAGCTTTCCTCACTTAGATCATCGAATGCCTGATTTTCATACCTACAAATCGCTGGATACATCGCAATGTTTATAAACACCCGGAGACACCAGTATGTGTGCCTTTATTTCATTTCTGCACGTGAGATATGCTCTAGACTCTCTTAACCTGAGCCAAATTTCAAAATTTAAACTGCGGAATTGACGTTAGCAGCAGTTCCGACTGCTAAAAAAAAGTGCTAATTCATCAATTTGGACATGGTTTGACATTCTGGGTAGCTCTGGGTGGTGTGTGTTATAACCAATTGCAAGTCACTTGCCAAGCCAGCTGTTCCTCATCAACTATTTCATTGGAGTGCTTGCTCGAGGGCTTAAGCCACTTGGCGAGCACTCTACAAGGTGCTTGGTTGTTCGTTTGCAAGACAAGGCGATAAACGGCAAAAGTGTTCACACTATCACTGAATACATCAATCGACTTGGACCAAGTTCAGGCCCCACCTGCCTGTGTTGGGCCCCGCTGTGTGCTGTGTTGAACGTGTCATGCTGTGTTGCACGTGTCATGCAGTGCCTTGGGCAATGGCTCGCCGGCTGAAAATGTTGTGAAATTTTATTTCACACGTTTCCTTTTCCTCTTCCTATCTGCTTTCATTATACAACCCATCACTTCAACATAGATAGAAACAAAGAAAAAAAACTTAAATGTTTTGTTTTTTAAAGTTTATTCAACCATTTTGATGGAGTGCTTGCTTTATGGCTGAAGTCACTTGGTGAATGCTCTACAAGCTTTGATCTCTCCAAGCTTCAATGGCAATACCATGGCTCGTTCTTTGTGGGGACCTCTCCGGAGTTATGAAGGAAAAATAAGTTTGAAGATTAGAATGGAGTTCAAGAGAGAATTGAAAAAAGTTTTCAGTGGCTACAAAGCAAGGATAGCCAAGGATAGCCACACCATGGCAGGACAGCCAAGAGGAACGCATGCTTGCTCGAAGCTGTCTCGCTTGGGTTAAAATTCCGACCCACCTATAAACTGCCATCCTGGTGCTTCACAGATAGGGTGATTGATCAATGGGTATGCCATCTCTCGGATGGACGTTAAACCGGGCGTCACATCTGTTGGAATTTCTCCCCGTCTCTTCCCCTTACCCTCTCCACCCCTCACTCTCACCCTCCTCCCCCCACCATCTATCGGATCCCTCTCCCTTTCTCTCTGACCTTTCTCTCTTCTTTCCCCCATCTACCTCTCTCTCTCACCCCCCCTCTCTCAACCTCTCTCATCCCTCTCTCACTCCCCTCCTCTCCACCCCACACCCTCCCCCCCAGTATTCCCGTTAGTGAGGTGACGGTTGATATTTGCTCGTGTTAAATAAAGAAAGAAACATGGAATCGATTACAAAAAAACCGGCCATCTCACACTGATACGCGGTTACCGGGCTGATGAGGCCCATTTGTACGTACTTTGACTCTGCCCGTTGACATTTTTACCCATCTATTAATTTGTCTTCTCCATTTTCTCATAATAAGGGTTTGTTGAAAATTTAGTGACAAAAGCCCAAATGGTAAAAGAGTTGTGGCCTAGACAGGCACATTGAAGCTCAAATGGTAAATAAATAAATAAAACACGGAAGCAATTTTACCAAAATCCCGGGCGTCTCATGCTGATACGTGGCAGCCAGGTTGATGACAAAATCTCAAATGGTTAAAAACGTTATGCCGTGGACACACACACACACACACACACACACACACACACACACACACACACACACACACACACACACACACACACACACACACACACACACACACACACACACACACACACACACACACACACACACACCTCAATCTCCTGCTGCGTGGGTGACAGGACAGAATAGCTGTGTATGAACAACTAATATGAAGTGTGGGACTTGCTAATCCATCACGTTTACAAATCAAATCTAATTGCTGACTCGTCAGGTTTTCCTAATCATTAACATCCGGTGTTCCTCTCTACACATCCATTCAACTAAAAGCTCACTTTTTGTACTGCAGAATACAGATCTATCAGGATAAACTGTTAGCTTCAAACAAAGTGACTAAAATGTCAATGAAAGATCAACACATAATTGTTTTTCTGCATAAATAAGGAAAAACATTCAGTTTCACTCACATCGCTCGATTTTCAAGGTGTGGTATCTGAATCACAATTAAGAAGTACAAAGAAACATCATCTGTAATTGACAAACCCAAGAAAGGAAGACCCAAAAGCTGTCTGACAAGGATGAATGATAATATAATATCCTTAAGGAATATAAAAGAAGACAAGTGTTGCATTGACAACAGAAATGGCAGAAGGCTCAGGTGTTGTCATCCATCCATCAACAGTATGGAGGTCACTTCTGAAATCAGGATTTAAAGGATTTGTTGCAGAAAGAAAACCTCTGTTAAGAAAGGGAAACAAGACTACTGAAAGGCTAAAATATGCAAAATAACAGAAATTAGACGAGGGAACAATAGTCAAAGGTGCTTTGGACAGATGAGTCAAAGCTTCAGTTACTTAAATCTAATCAAAGACAGTATATGTGAGATGCCGAAAAACTGACACTTAAAAAGATCCTTCCTTGAATACAATAATTAAGCATGGAGGAGCTTCAATTCAAGTTTGGAGGTGCATATACTCAAGTGGTGTTGGAAAATTGCTGAACATTTATGGTATATTGACTGCAACAAGGTACAAACAAATTGTAATCCAACATGCTGTCCACAGTGGTGGAAGACTGATTGATCCAAACTTCATCTTCAAGCAAGATAATGATCCAAAACACTCAGCTGGAAATATTAAACTTAATTGCAAACAAAAGAGCAAGCTGGAGTCCTTCAGCACATTGAATGGTACCCTCAAAAGTCAGATCTCAATATCATTGAAGATGTTTGGTACTTTTTGGACAAATAAAAAGCAAAAAAGAATCCCAACAACTTTGATGATATTTGGAAGGTCGAGGAAGAAGCATGGAACACTATTCCACAATAATTCTTTATAAAATTGTTTGAAAGTGTCCCTTGTTATTTTTGTACAGAAAGTTAAAGCTGGCAGAAAAGCTCGAACATAGAATGTATCAGGACTAACAAAACAAAAGGAACAGTAGAAGGAGAGGGGAGTGGTCACACCAATAGTGGGGTTGATGTACAAAATAGAGGGAGACTTGGCCAAATAAGGAATGTGGTGAAGAACGAGGAGTAGGAGAGGATGCACAGGGTGGACAAGATGGATACAGAATCAAACTTTCATAAAGGAAAAACTGGAAATTTGGAAATAGGTGGGCTTGTGGGAGGGGATTTGGGGTAGCGGGTGTTGGTTAAAAGGGGTAGAAAATATCATGGTTTTGGATGGGGTATGATCGGAGACGGTGGTGAACAGCTGTCTTGAAGCTATGGCCTCCAAAGCCAGCCACAGCCGAGGGATCCTCCCCTATTTCTCACCTTTCCTTGAAAAAGCAGAACTACGCAGTTTATAGGCCTTTGGCTGCAGCTCAATGGAGTGGTGCTCTCCAGATGGACTCATGCGCAACCATTGCATCTATTTCTGTTGGACCCTGCAGAATCTAAAGCATCAACATTATTGGCATCTCCCATGATGAGGCTGAAGCATAATGGAGCAGCGCAGTTGTCTGTGTTTTACAGCCTCTGCTCTGGTTCCAACCCTCCCCAACAATTCCTAGTTGCACACGTTCTACCAGTAACCACCTGCTGGTTAAACTTTCAAAATCCAGGCTGATTACACTCATCAACTTTTTTGTTCCTCATTTATCTTGTCTTTGGAACTACCTTTTTGAGGCTGGTCTATCACACTTCATGCATGGTGTTGGCCTAATGGTTATAATTTCTGGCTTGGGATCCTCAGGTCCCGAGTTCAAATCCTGCTCAGCTGTTGAATTAATGCTGGCTTGGGATCCAACGGTTCTGAATTCCAGGTGGGGTTGACTCAGCCTGTCATCCTTCTGATGTTAGCAAAATGAGTACGAGCTTGCTGGGATGATTGAGCTGTTTGAGTATCCTGCGTTGGAGTGACGACCTGTCCAGGATTGTGCCAAATAGCCCAGGAGACTGCTTTGGCAGCACTGACACTCTGTATAGAGTATGGTCCCAATATCACACTTCAAAGGCTTCAATCATGCAGTGGTGAATCACCATCTCACGTCATTACCCATTATCTGTTTTTCATGTCGTTGACCCTGCCTATCCCAACCCTCAAAGTTGCAGATTGCTCTTTCCTCCACTCCACTCCTCTCTCATTTAATGCCTTGAACGTGAGTGAATACATTATTATCAGATGGAACATTAATAACAAAGTTATTACCCCACCAAAGGAGAGGGTATTGCACTTGGATCTTTCTGTCTGTCTGTCTGTCTGTCTGTCTGTTTGTCTGTCTGTCTGTCCGCACAGAACTTTCGTGTTTTTCTCCACAACTACTTGTCGGATTGAGACAAAATTTTCACCATTGGTGTGACTACTGATGTAAACTGTTTTAATGATAATTATGATGTCATAGGTCATGTGCTGTGGCAGCCATATTGGATTTACCCTAAAACCTATAAAAAATACACCACTCAAAAGAAGTCCTGGTGAGGGTCTGCAATCTCTGATTGTTCTTTCTCTTGTTCAAATTGTTTTTGTTGCTGTCAAAAACAAAATGATATAAGTTTAGGATGTAATAAAATAAATTAATTCATGAAATATTTCCTTTTGGAGAGATTTGTGAGTATTATACATTCTATATCCTTGCAATATTTTATATCATGTAAAATAATCTGACTGAAATGCTGCTTCAGTGACTGCAAACACGTAACTACGAATTCCTCTAATCTGAGAGCTATTTCACATTGCTGCAAATAAGAGTAAGAATGAATCCTCTGGCTCTCCACGTCTGCAATGCCTATTTTTACAACCAAAAACAAGCCACACGTGCTGGTCATTTCAATTATTGTGTAAATCAAGATATATATCACTGTTTCAGCAGCCCACTTAAAGTATATCATTATTTACAGCCATGCCACTTTGCCGAAAGGCAGAAAAAAATATGCAAATTTTAGTTTTCAAAAAAACATTTCAACGTGAACAGTAATGAATACAAATGGATGAGAATGATGGATGAGACCAACGGTTCTGCAAGGCCAAAATAAACCTTTAGATGAAAGGAAAGTAATATACATTGCATATGATAACGGACACGTTTGATTCAAGATGGTCCAGCACAGATATATAACTGAACCGATAAGAAGTGGCAGGAGAGATCATTTGCAGGTAGCAAGCTCATCTGATTGAAATTTATCGACCAGGGTTGATCTCCCTTGGAAGGCAAATCAAGGAAAACTGTCGGTGCTGGTAGATGTCTCTGCATCATCGAGCACACTTTTCTATAAAAAGGATGTTACACCATTATTTTAATTTGCAAACATTTACATTAAAGTGGTATCATGGTATCTTCTGCAAAAGAACACCTTTAATTTGGCAGACATGACAACCTCGTGCGTAACCAATTATGATACGCATGGCCCACATTTTCATGTAAATATACGTGGAGGATGCACACGGTGGACAAGGTGGACATAGATGAAAACTCCAAGGAGGGAAAAATTGAAATTTGGAAGGAGGAGGGATTTGGGTGGGGTTTAACGAGGGTGAAAAAGATCTTGGTTTTGGATTGGGGATGATCTGAGATGGTGGTGAACAGCTGTTTGGAAGACCTGGAGGAAAGGATGAGATTGAAGAGAATGTGTAAGTTAGTTCCACAGGTGGGAGAAAAGAGGAACGAATGAGTGTAGGTATGAACTTTCCCTTTAAATGTTTTTTGGCAACGTTTTGTAAACTGATTTATATCAATTATAGCTTCCTTTTGGTTTGCTACCTACTTCCTGTGATTACATTGTAAATGAACTGCATGAAATGGATATAAATCAGGTGTGTGTAATCGTGACATCTCTGTACATGGTAAACAGTGCTAATTGCAATAAACCTGATCAAGTGATCATGAATGACTTCCGAGTGGCTGGCATGAGCACTTTCAAATTGATCTGTGTCTTTGAAGATGCTGAAGAATGGCGATGAGGAAGGGATTTGTTTACTCCCTCGCTCGTTGTTTTGTTTTGTCGGAGGATAGGTTTAATATACATGCCAACAACCGAAGCTGCTTCTTTGTTTCACGTGAGCTAAAATTCCAAAATTCTTCATCAAATTGCATGTGTGTGATGGAAATAAAATAGGGTGGTGCCTGCAGGGTTTGTCGGATAACTTGGCAACTTCAACCATTCCCGAAAGACAAAGAGTAGAATGACTCGAAATGTTTTTTGTTTCCAATATCATCATTAAAACCCTCGATGATGAAAGCCATAACCAAACAGCTTTGGAAAGGAAATACGTCATATCGCTGAATGCTGTTGGGCCTGAAGTACAGCATGTGAAGTTTTGATGAACTTGCTGATTCTGGACAAGTTGAAAGGCACCACATTTGCACAGATTCTCACTGTGCTTGAGAAGCATGGCAGTTCTGAACCGTTGGAGATTGCTGAAACCTATATTATCGGTACTGGGTACCAAATGCCGGAAGAGAAAATCAGTGAGTACATTGTGAGATAAAGAAAAAAAAACTCAATTCATTGTCATTTCAGTGATTTTGTGAATCGAGGTTAGAGAGATTGGTTTGTATGTGGACTGATAAATGAGCATACATGCAACAAGCAGTTTGAGCATGCCAAGGTTAACATTTGAAATAGCCTGCCAGACTACAGTCACTTGCGGCATGGCAGACAAGGACTATGGAAGGTGGCGGTCAGCCAATGGTTTCTGGAGCTGCACATGACGTGAACAAGCTGTATGCTCAGAAGCAGAACACTCCAAAGCCTTAACAAGGTTGCTATAAAAAGGGTACCAGTGAAAGTAGTCAAAATAAAGTATGTTTTCCCTGTCTTAAGGCGCTGTCACACCTTGACGTTTTAGCCAGCAATGGCAACGTATAAAAATGTATCTAAAACGTTGGCGTACGCTGAAGTTTTGAGTTTTTTTAAGTTTTGGTCGTATTCATAACGTGTTGGTCGTATGCATAACGTATTAGTAACGGGCACAGAACGTTTCGTTGTCTTATGGATAACTTATACCAACGAATGCTTAGCCTGTTGTCGGCGTTCACAACCTATGCCCAACGATAGTTTAACTTAGTCATAGCACGCTGCACGTATCGACGACAAACTCGTGGCGTTCTCTGTTAAAAACCTGCCGCACGCAGATTTAAATCATAACCGCCTGAAAATTGGAAGTGTCAACATCGCAGTCACACCTTGACGATTTTGCCAGCGTATGCCGACCTATGAAAAATGTGTCTAAAACGCTGGGACACGTCGAATACGTTATGGGTAAGTTGTGTATACGTTAGGAGCATGCTGAAAAACAATGAAGTACGCTGGCATATTACGTGGTGCGTCTAGTACGTCGTGAAATTTATAGCATGCTGAAAATTTTACGACGTACTCGACGTATGGCTCACAAGTTCCGCATACGCTGGCATAAGTTCTCGGCACGCTCCGCGATCGTTGTCACACGTCGGACACACGTTACTTGGAAGTTATTCATAAGTCGAAACACGTCGAGGTAATGTTTAGCAGACCCGAAACTTAATTTTTAACCGATGAGTAACGTGCTTTCAACCAATGAGTAGCATGCTTTGAACCTATATGTAGCGTGCTTTGAACCTATGTGTAACGTATCTCAAACGCACATTGTCGAATGTAGACGAATTTGATTGACATCTTCCGGACGACCACAGAACTTACTGAACGTGTTTCTAACTTACATCTACCGTATAATGGCGATATGGTATCGTTTAGGGGAATTGGTATATACAAATGGGCTTCACAAGAGGAACCCGTCAGTGTTCCAGACTCCATGTTGAGTAGATGTCAATGTCAGCAGCAGCAGCAGTAGTAGTAGTAGTACCATGTCAGTAGTAGTAGGTGAGCGTGATGGGAGGGTGTGGGTGATGATGTTTCCTCGTTGCATTCACGAATAGGAGACTACTTTGCACCATTGTTCGATGTTCTTTTCGGCTAATTTTTTTTTCTCATTCCCACGATGAACTATTTTTTTGTTTCAGTTTTTAAAGTATTCAAAACGACTTGGACAAATGCATAATGTACTAGTAATGAACACAGAACGCTTCGATAACTTAAAGATAAGTTATTCCAACGATTGATTATCGTGTTTTAGGCGTCCACAACCTATGCCCAACGATAGTCTAACGTATGCATAGCGTGGCAGCGTATCGTCGACGATTACGTGAGGTTTTCTATTCATAGGCTGCAACTTCACTTTTAATAAATGCCTGTCACTCGCCTATTTAATTGTTTTTGGACGCTGGTGCTCGGCAATTGAAATCGTTTTCATTGAATGAGTTAAATCGCTTCCACAGCACTGCAGTCACGGCACCAACAGCAGCAGGCTTAGTACCAGCCTCATGCCAGGCTCAAGCAGATCCCTGTAGAAGGTGTACTGCTTGGTTATCCTTGGACCCACTCTGGCTAGCAGCTCGTCGAACATCGCTGGAGGCATTCGCAGGAAGTTGATGAAGGATGCATGGTCCTCGTTCCGGAGTTCCACCATGAGCTGGTCATATATGCCATAATGGCATCGCCTCCCGATCCATGGTTGACCCAGTTCCTTCTCCTCCGTTCACGTCTTCTTCTCCCGGCAATATTGGAACACAACTGGTGCAGTGTCAACTCAATGAGGTCATGTTGATGTTCGAGGACAGGTAGGTATTGTCGTCTCAGCCTTGCAGTATCCTCCATCTCTCGGAATGACACGGACATGTACTCACCAGGAAGTCTAAAAAAAAAGACGGGTTCCTCCTGTGAAGCCCCTTTTTAGAAATGAATTCCGCTAATCGCTGCCAATACACCATTATACGGTATCTGTAAGTTAGAAACGTGTTCAGTAAGTTCTGTGGTCGTCCTGAAGACGTCAAATACGTCTACATATGTATTTGTGTGTAGGACATGCTTTACAAATAATTCCCAAGCACGTTACTCATAGGTTATAAATAAGTCACGGGTACCCTAAACATTACTTTGACGTGTTTCGATGTATGAGGAACTTTCAAGTAACGTGTTGCGAAGTGTGAACAACGTTCGTGTAGCGTGCTTACAAAATGTTACTCATAGGTTAGAAATAAGTTTCGGGTACGCTAAACATTACGTCGACATGTTTCGACTTATGAGTAACTTACAAGTAACGTGTGTCGACGTGTGTCAACGATCGCATAATGTGCCTACAACTTATGGCCAGCGTAGCGGAACGTGTGAGTCATACGCCGGCGTACGTCGTCAAATTTCAAGCATGCAAAAATTTGAGGACAACCCAAAAGTACAACGTTTAAAGCCAGCATACTACGACGTATGGCAGTGTTTTTCAGCGTGCTCTTAACGTATACAAAACGTACCCATAACGTACTCGACGTGTGCCAGCGTTTTAGACAAATTTTTCATGAATCGGCATACGCTGGCTAAATCGTCAAGGTGTGACAGCGGCTTAAGGCAGCACCAGTCCCATGCCTATCCTTATTTTAAGGCTGGCTGCGAATGCTTACAAGAAGGTAAGATATCCCTCTCTCTCCAGTTGCTGTCAGAAACGAACAGTCATCACAGAATGGAATTGGAGGTCATGGAATAAACCAACAGAGCCTTCACACCATAGAAGAGCCATCTGGCTACGAGTTTGAGACAGAGGAGGAAATTTCAGAGATGAATGTCATGAAGACAATTGAGATGGATGACAGTGAGTCACATGGTATTGTGATAAATGTTGACATCACAAGAAGGACGGTGCTAATGGAAGTTGATACGGATGCATATGTAAGCGTGGTTTCACAAGCATTGTGTTGCAAGAGTTTTAGCGATCACTCACTGCAGAAGATGACATGGAGTTGCGTAGCTATGCTGCAGAGAAGATTCCAGTTGTTGGCAGCCTGACAGTAGCCAGTCAAGTATGAGGATCAGTCTTACAGGTTGCTCGTGATCAGAGTGGCAGGGAAGACACCAGTACAAATCGGAAGAAATTGGTTAGGCTGCATCAATTACGATTAGGAGGAGATATTCCACATTGAGTTGAGGTATCGATCAGAAGAGGATGTTATTCATCAATATAGCACAGTGTTTAATGAGACAGGGAAACCAATAATCAGGTTTAAAGCAAGGGTGGTGGCATGAGACGATGCCAAACCCTATCTATTGGTAGCCACCTCCTATGTTACGCCATGAAAAGAAGGGTGAAGAAAGAACTAAAGAGACTAAAGACAGAGGACATTATCAGTCAGGTAGATTAAAGTAGTTGGGCCACTGCAATTGTCGTGGTACTAAAAGAGATTGACAAGTTGGAGGATGTGGGGATTATAAAGTGACTATAAACAAGGTCCTGGAGGGGAATCCACCCAATTGTTTGCCAAATGTGGATGATCTCTTCACAACTCAGACAGGAGGCAAGATCTTTTCAAAGTTAGATCTAACAATTAAACACCTATCTGAAGCTACATTTAGATGCAGAATCCAAATCACATTTGACAATTAAAACAGTGTACACACAAGGGGTCTATTTCTATTTAATGATTGCCTTTTGGAGTGTCTTCTGTCCCTGTTATTTTTCAAGGAGTAATGAACCAAATGCTGCAAGGAATGGATGAAGTCGTCTGCAATCTGGATGATATTCTCATCTCAGCCCCCAAAAAGACAGTCCCAGGATGAGGTGTTGGATGTGGTGCTCCAGCATTTGGAGAAGCATGGTGTATTTTTTTTGGGGGGGGCCTTTTGAATTACTGTGGTAAATTCATTCCAAACGAGGCCGCAATGCTACATTCACTGAACGACCTTTGGTGGAGAGACGTTTCTTGGAAATTGACAGATGATTGCGAAAGAGCATTCAGACTGTGTAATGGCATGTTATTGGGAAATGATATGTTTGTACATTATGACATTAACAGAGATTAAGTTAGGATGCGATGCTTCGGAATATGGGGTATGATCTGTGATTTTGAGCTGAAAGGATGGCCTAGACCTAGAGGGATGCAAACTCACCTCTAGCCTGGGTTTTAATCCCGACCCAGCTCGAAAACTGTCCTGGTATTTCACAGGCAGGGAGATTCATCAATGCACGTGCCATCCCTCGGATGGACATTAAACTGGCGTCCTATCTGCCAGAATTAATTGCTAGACATTAAAGATCCCATGGTGTCCTTCACGAATAGCCGGCGAGCTATCGCAGGCACCATGGCCACAGCAGATTACAATGGCGGGGCAACAAAACCGGATCCAGTTTTGAAAAATAATGATTCGCCAATCCATGTACGTGTCAGAGGAAGTTATATCCATATTTTGGGAGAAGGAACGAGTTATCAGAGAACAAGCATTACATCGTGTGGAGAGTAAAAGTTGTAATTACTAACAAGTTCAGGTCTCGAATGTTGGAAGATTTGCATGATCTGCATTCTGGAATGTGTTTGACGAAATTTCGCCCATAGCTAACTGCTAGGTTTGGATAGGGAAATAGAACACATAGTGAGTCAGTGCACAGCATGTCAATCAGTAAGCAATATGTCACCATCGGCACCTTCACAGCCATGGAAATCTCCAGGGTGTGGCAAGGGATGCATGCAGATTTCGCTCATAATGACAGATAGTCACTCCAGTTGGGTTGAGCTTTTCCGGATGAAGAAAACCACAAAGAGCAAAATTTTGGACATTTTGCCGAGATTGTGTTCTTCATGTGGTTTTCCAGAAGAGATTTTCTCTGATAATGGACCTAAGTTCATTTCAGAAGAGGTTAGACATTTTATATACAAGTAGGAACGATTTCAAACATATCAGGGTACCACCGTAACCATCCGGATTCTAATAGAGCAGCTGAGCGCACAAAATAAATTGTCAAACGTGCTCTAGTCAAACAAAGTTTGAATCCAAAGCCAAAAGATCCACCAATTTTCATTGGACCACAAAATGGAAAAAATATTGTAATACATCTCACACAACTACCGGGTGAATACCAGCTGAGCTGTTTCTACAAGGGGAGCCACAAATAAGGTTTACTTTGTTGAAACCAAATTTGGCACAGTCGATGGAACAGAAGCAATTTAAGCAGGAGTGCCGTGATTGGAGAGGAGATAAAGAATGAAGAGAGAAGCTAAACCAGAAGGAAGAGTAGGAAATGGTTGAAGTGGTTACCAGGAACAGCAGTGAAAATATGTGGGCCTCATACATATTTAATCCAATGCACTATATTTGGTAGTGACGAGGATAGGTTTGTCCAAATTGAGAATATCTTGCCTACCAATACCCAAGATGATGACAGTTGGGGGGAATCAGTTCTTTCCAATGAATCAGACAGTTTGGTCATCCACAGCCAGTCTTACCAGAAGTCAGTCCTGATGGAAGTCAGAATTAAAAGAACACTCAGAGTCAGACAAATGTACAGACTGAAGGTGGTGAGTGTTCACATGTAGGTCAATAAAAGCCTGGGAGAAACAAGATTCCCCTCCAGGCTCAATGCAGAATGTGTACAACTCATACAGGTGCTCAAATTCCTGATTAAAAAAGACGACATCCACTTTGGAATCGGAAGTCAGTGGATAAGTTCAATCTCTAAAATTGGAACAAGGACCAAAAGTACAATGGAATGAAGTCTAACACTAAAGCTAATATGATGCATGTTTATTTGATGTCATTCACACTGTGTATACATGTCATGTGCAACTGCTTTTGTCATTTTACTTTTGATTAAGAGGGGGTGAGTATAATGGCGTCATCTTGTGTCATGCTAAACAATGCTGATTGCAACAAACGAGTGATCACGAGTCAATTCGAGCAGCTGATGTGAAATGTCCCAAAGTGTCTGTCAATGCTGAGGTTGTCACTTATCATTGAGACCCAGACCAAACATCTGCCAAATCATGCCTGAATGAGCTTCTTTTAAATGTCAGGTGAGGCCAACGAGTTCTTGAATGGCTTTGTCCAATCTTAAGATGCTCTATGAGATGACAACTCTGTATTAAAAATGGGACGTGGCATCATAATAAGTTTATTTTCACACTCCATCACAGCTTGAAATCAGAGCTTGGAATTACTTAGAAATCTGTTCTTGTGTATGGCAGCTTTGGCTGCTGGGTAGCTATCATTTATTGGAACGCAGCTGTGCTGCTGATGCTGTGCTCCTCTACCAGTACACCGGTACTCATTTCGCCAACATCAGAAGGATGGAAGGCCGAGTCGATCCCACCTGGTGTTAACTCAGCAGCCAATAGGGCTCAAACTCAGGACCCTAGGATCCCAAGCCAGCCACCTTAACCACAAAGCCAACACCAGGCTTTACTTAAAATGAAAGCTGTTCAGTGTTAAAATTCATTTTCAAGCAACTTTTAAGTTCTCAGAATGTTTTCAGAGTGATTAAGGGTCCGTACTTGCCTTTGAGCTGTCTGTAAGTGATATTCTTTGCGATAAAATAGTATGATTAAAATCGTAGAGCCGACTATTATATCCCAAGCATCACAACAAAAATACCTGTATGGATAAAACAATTCTGTAAATTATTATTATATGACACTTTGAACAACAGGTGTCTATTTTGAAGCACTAATAAAACCTGTGTAACTCCTTAAAATGTTAGCATTGACAATTATTAAAACAAAGCAAGAAGTAAAATAAAACAATCACCGCAGTCCACATGATGAGACTTGTGTGAAGTTGAACTTTATTGGCCATGGTCTTTACCCTCTATTCCGGTGTCATTTTGAATGAGGGGATTGTTATTGTCTGTGGAAAAGATTGCAAAGGGAATCGAAACGTGGAGGTGATTGAATGATGTGTGAATATTGAAATACATATTGACGGTATCTTGCCAGTTGTCATCGGAGGCAAATAGTGCCAGGAAAATGTAGAGAGACAACATCAGTGTTATTCATTTTCAGAAGACAACTCAAGAAAAGTCCACCGACTTACCAGAGTTACAAAACATAGGAAGTGCTTTTCAAAGTACTTCGATGATGGTTCTGGAACGCCAGTCTCATTGCTAGAAAAGGAACATCGTGGACACGCACTACCCAGACAAATCTCTTGACATCTAAAACGTGCATATGAATCACATCCACTATCATTTGAAAACAAGAGCTTTTGAAGGGTAATAAAAGTTTTTGTCTTTTTCTTGCATGAGTTAATAAACATCTTGGAATGTATGATGGCTAAAACAGATCCAAGCATACCACATTGGCAGCAAGGAATGGGTCCTCTCAAGGAACAATTCAGCAGAAATAGTATGACTTATAAAGGCTAAAGTAGTGAGGACTATAATTTATTGCCTGGATGGAGGTGCAACAGACAATTTTTAGTGGTGTTGTGTGCTAGGTATGGCCAAATGCAATTCCTCACTTCACGGATCTGTGCGCGGACTTTCTCGATGGCACGGACCCAACGTTCACGTGGAGAAACAACCTCACCTTTCCTTAACCTGCAGTCGGGGACAAGTTGAATTGAGGGTCAGGGTCAAAAGCATTTTGGCTGAAGTGAAAATAAAAAACAGAAAAATTTCAAGAAAAATTGATGCGAGTTTAAATTTTTTCAAAATGATGCACAATACAGACTAAAAGCCCAAAGACCAAAATTGCTCAACAAAGTACAAAGTCTTTCATAAATATGTGAATAAAGCTGAAATAACACAAACGTTTCAGCACAAAGTGAAATAAACAACATGAATGTGATATATAGGAAGAAGTAGAAAAGAGTGTGAGGGTAAACTTGCAAAATGATGATGATAATCGTTAGTTCATCATTGTTATGTCCTGATTTTTTAGGGCTTCAACTCAAAAACAATCACACAATTACGGACCCTTTCCAACCCCTGCACAGCCACGCATGATCATAAAGTTACTCTTCCTTAATGCCTTCTGTTAATTTTCTATTATTTGTCTATTTATTTCCCTCTCGTTGGTAGAACTTTGTTTCATTTGCTTGAAACTCTTAAAAAATGACCACCCACCATGAAATGGTTGTCATATTTAACACCAGCAAATACAACTCATCGCTTCGCTGATGGGAATATTAAGGAGGGGGAGAGAAAGAGGGAGGGATAGAGGAGGGAGAGCAGGATGGGGAAGAGAGGGTTTAGTGGGGAGGGAAGGGGGTATTCTGGACATGCATTTGATAGGGGGACTTGAGGAAAAGCCGGGGGGGGGGGGTGTAAAAAAATACTTTAAAAAAAAGGCTTTCATGTGTCCAATTCACAAATTCTTTGACACCCCTTCCGTTCTTCGACCTCCAGAGACTTGTATGGTCGGGAGGGGGTTTGGGAGAAGGGAAAGCAGTGCAAGGGTGGGCGGAGGCTGCACGGGTGTGGGGGAAGCATGACTGGGAGGGGGGCAGCGTGATGGGTGAGGCAGCGTGATGGGAGAGGTGGTGTGATGGGGGAGGCGGCGTGACAGGGGAGGCGGCATGACGGGGGAGGCGGCATGATGAGGTAGGCGGCATGATGAGGGGGAAAGCGTGATGAAGAGAGCAATTCGATGGAGGGGGTGGCGTGATGGAGGGGGCAGCATGAGAGGGGGCGGGCAGTGTGAGGGGAGGCGAAGAAGGCAGTCCAAGGGGAGGGGAAGAAGGCAGCATGAGGGGAGGGGAAGATGACAGCGTGAGGGGAGGGGAAGATGACAGCATGAGGGGAGGGGAAGATGGCAGCATGAGGGGAGGGGATGGCAGCATGAGGGGAGCGAATGGTAGCATGATAGGAGGGGAAGGGAAAGCAGCATAAGGGGAATGAAGACAGCGTAAGAGCAAGGGAAGGAAGTGTGAGGGGAGGGTAGGCAGCGTACCAGAGCAATAAAATGCGCTCAAACAGCAACATTATTTTTTAAACCCCCGTGTTCCAAGTAAAACTGGGCAGCAGCATTTAAAAATTTAAACTCATATTATCTACCTGGCGAAGGCCTACCTGCATGCATGCCCCAACCAATACGCAATCCTCCAACTTGCTCGCATGGAGGCATGCAAAAACCCCACCATGTCCGACCTTCATGTTTGCTCTCTACGCACCTCTTCATTTTAAGCCACTGCCGACTATTAATATATTGCAGAAACTATTAGTGCATTTATATTAATATTTTGTCATGAAAGCAGATCGCACAAAACAGGCAAAAGAAAAACTGCATATGTAATTACTGAAAAAAAGGACCCCTGTCGACAATCATCATGGATTGTAAAAGCAAGTTAGAGAGCACGACATTGCACAAAATGAAGTTACACTTTCTGCACATTCCGTACTCTTTCCTTCACGAAATATAATCATCTGAGGGGTAGAAAAAAATTAAGCGTAATGATAATTTTTATTCTGTTTGTGTTTTTTTTTAGCAATTACGCAAAAATTGTTATTTCCATTAGCGAAGCGACGGGTCTTACTTCTAGTGGTTTTGAAACGAACAACCAAGCAGTTTGGTGAGTGCTTGCCAAGTGATTTAAAGAACTCAAGCAAGCTCTCCAACAGAATGCCTGGCTTGGCAAGTGATTACCATTTGCCGATCATACAAACCCGTGCACCGGAAAAGCCGAGGCAATGCCCGAATTGGACAAATCAACACATTTTTAGCAGTCACAATTTCCGATAAGCTCAAGTCTGGAGCTTAAATTTTGTAATACAGAGTATTTTAAGACATTCTCAGGGTTATGGTAAGTGTGGGAATGAAATAAAGCCACGAACGCTGGTGTCTCCGGGAGTTTATAAGCATTGCAATGTACTCAGCGATTCATAGCTGATGATGATCAGATATTTGATATTATGAGAGAGGAAAGTGAAAAAAAGAACGTCATCGTTAAGAAATCATTGCGGCTTGCTCCAAGTCAAGGCATAGTGAACAGGCCAAAAATCATGGCGGCTTCAGACCCCAGCAGGGTAACCCACGATACACCGTAAAAAATGCCAGATCATTCCGAGCCGTGATAAACTGTTCCATGCCATGAGCTGTGACGGTTAGTCGAAGCCATGCCTGACCATTCCATCCATCGATCCATTGGGACTATACTCTGTGCAGAGCATTGGTGCTGCTTAAGCAATCTCCTTGGATAGTGGGCACAATCCTGGACAGGTCACCACTCCAACACAGGCTACCAGCATGCTGGCACTCATTTTGCCAACCTCAGAAGGATGAAAGGCAGAGCCAACCCCACCTGGTATTAATTCAACAGCCAGGGGGATTTCAACTCAGGATCCTAGGACCCCACGTCCAACCACCCTAACCATTAAGCCAACACCAGGCATAGACCATTCCGAACTGCCACGACCTGTTCCGTGCGATGTGCATGACAAACCGTCTGAACCGTACCATGTCGAGCCAAGTCATGCCATGTGCCAGACTGTGCCATGACATGACGGACAGTTCCGAGCTGTGCTGAGTCATGCTGTGCCATTACGGACTGTTCCAGACTGTGCCGAGCCATATCATGACATGACGTGACGTGTGAGGGGTGCTGGATTATGCCATCCCACGACATGACGTGACGTGTGCCAGATCGTACCGTACAGTGACGTGACATGCAGTTCCAAGACGGGCCGAGCAGTGACATGACGTGCTGTAGAATACAGCTCACAAGCTTGTGCATTTACTTTTGTTTTATCACGCAAAGTATGATGATTTTGAAAAGATATTTATTATCAATGACAATGGAATTTCAAATTACTCAGTAAAATTACTCACCCAGATATTTTTACATAATTAATTACTGTATATATAATTACTCATCTGTATATATTTTAATTGCTCACTGTCACCCTAACAAATAAAAATTACTAACATATCACATCTCACATTATAGTTGTGTAAACAACTGGGATGGTCATGCATTTAATCCAAATTCAGATGCATTTAGTGAAAGTTTTGGACGGCATAAATTCACCTTTCCTGAGTGGAAACAAAATGACGAATGGTGTCGACACTGAAATTGCGTGTGATCAATTTTAGTGACGAATGCGACGTCACTTTTGGGAACATGAGGTCACTTCCTCCGTGAGAGAGAAATATATATGTATGTATATATATATATATATATATATATATATATATATATATATATATATATATATATATATATATATATATATATATATATATATATATATATATATATATATATATATATATATATATATATATATATATATATATATATACACCTACACTAATAAATGTCAGTGTGTGTGTGTGTGTGTGTGTGTGTGTGTGTGTGTGTGTGTGTGTGTGTGTGTGTGTGTGTGTGTGTGTGTGTGTGTGTGTGTGTGTGTGTGTGTGTGTGTGTGTGTGTGTGTGTGTGTGTGTGTGTGTGTGTGTGTGCTCCATAACTCCAAAATCATGAAACCTACCACCTTGAAACTTTGCATGCACACGAAGGGAAGTCCAAGGAAGTGCATGAGTGAAAAATTGGGTGTTTGGGTTAAATAAAACACACCTTTTGAAGATAATTAACGGCCTTATTTCATTATACCCTTCATCAGGCACATTATTGTCTGTCTCTGTCTCTGTCTCTGTCTCTGTCTCTGTCTCTGTCTCTGTCTCTGTCTCTGTCTCTGTCTCTGTCTCTGTCTCTGTCTCTGTCTCTGTCTCTGTCTCTCTCTCTCTCTCTCTCTCTCTCTCTCTCTCTCTCTCTCTCTCTCTCTCTCTCTCTCTCTCTCTCGGCATATCCTGGGTTACCTCAATGGGGCATGAAGCTGGGGCATAAAGCCACCATGTTTTCTGGCCTGCTCAACTTTGCTTTGACTTGGAACTGGCCGCAACGATTTCTTCACGATAAACTTTTTTTTTTCACTCTCGTCACTCATATTATCGAAACCGATGAATCGCTGGCTACATTGCAATGCTTATAAACGCTTGGAGATGCCAGCATTCATGGCTTTATTTCATTTCTGCCCATGTCATAAACTTGAGAATCTCTTAAATTAAGCCAAATTACAAAATTTAAGCTCCAGAATCAAACTGCCAGCAGTTCTGCCTGCTAAAAAAAAAAGTGTTCATTTGTCCAATTCGGACATCGCTTGGGAATTTCTGGGTGCATGGGTTTTCGACAGCAATTGGTAATCACTTGGCAAGCCAGGTGTTCTGTGGGAGTGCTTTCTTGAGTGCTAAAGTCACTCACCGAGCACCCTACAGTCGATAGCAGTACAGTTTGTGTCCCGATCTGGATGTACAGTCGGCAGTTGCTATACAAGGTAGAGCTGCATATACAGCACACACAGACGTGGTACGTAAGTGTAGATTTGGATCTGTACGGACTCTCTGTGGGTGTATGGATATGCCATGCCTGTTACAGGTACTGTGGTGGCAAAGTTTCATCCCGTATCTTATGGAGGTTTGATGAGGTTTTCCTTTGTCTTTGTGACTGTTTCTAAAGCAATTGGTTATCGGGTATGCTTTCCAAAGGTTACATGGTTTCTCTTTGTGATTTTCAAAGCAAAATATATTTGATAACACCCGATTTTACAGCAGCATTGGTCAGAGAACGGATCCACTTCTATGATGCGCACTGTATAAACTTGCTGGACAACAAAGGCAGTCAAATACAGTTGATGATTATGCCGACAATAGAAACACAGTTGGAATGAAATATGGGCCATCAGAAGAAAATATTTTAAGAAATACATTAGTTGCACTGATTTTTGTAAAAAAAATTCCTTAAGGCGCTGTCGCACCTTGACGTTTTAGCCAGCAATGGCAACGTATAAAAATGTATGTAAAACGTTGGCGTACGCTGAAGTTTTGAGTTTTTCTTTTTTAAGTTTTGGTCGTATTCATAACGTGTTGGTCGTATGCATAACATATTAGTAACGGGCACAGAACGTTTCGTTGTGTTATAGATAACTTATACCAATGAATGCTTAGCCTGTTGTCAGCGTTCACAACCTATGCCCAATGATAGTTTAACTTAGGCATAGCGCGCTGCACGTATCGCTGACGAACTCATGGCATTCTCTGTTAAAAACCTGCCGCACGCTGATTTAAATCATAACCGCCTGAAAATTGGAAGTGTCAACATCGCAGTCACACCTTGACGATTTAGCCAGCGTATGCCGACCTATGGAAAATGTGTCTAAAACGCTGGCACACGTCGAATTCGGTATGGGTAAGTTGTGTATACGTTAGGAGTACGCTGAAAAACAATGAAGTACGTTGTCATATTCCGTGGTACGTCTAGTATGTCGTGAAATTTCAAGCATGCTGAAAAATTTACGACGTACTCGACGTATGGCTCAAAAGTTCCGCATTCACCGGCATAAGTTCTCGGCACGCTCCGCGATCGTTGACACACATCGACACACGTTACTTGTAAGTTATTCATAAGTCGAAACACGTCGAGGTAATGTTTAGCATACCCGAAACTTAATTTTGAACCTATGAGTAACGTGCTTTCAACCTATGAGTAGCGTGCTTTGAACCTATGTGTAACGTATCTCAAACGCACATTGTCGTATGTTTGATTTTATTGACATCTTCCGGACGACCACAGAACTTACTGAACGTGTTTCTAACTTACATCTACCGTACAATGGCGATTTGGCAACGTTTAGGGGAATTGGTAAATACCAATGGGCTTCACAAGAGGAACCCGTCAGTGTTCCAGACTCCATGTTGAGTAGATGTCTATGTCAGTAGTATCAGTATTAGTAGTATTAGGTGAGCGTGTCAGTAGTAGTAGTAGTAGTAGTATTGGTAGTAGTAGTAGGTCCATTTCAGTAGTAGTAGTAGTAGTATTGGTAGTAGTAGTAGGTCCATTTCAGTAGTAGTAGGTGAGCGTGATGGGGAGGGTGTGGGTGATGATGGATCCTCGTTGTGTCCACGGATAGGAGACTACTTTGCACCATTGTTCAATGTTCTTTTCGGCTAAATTTTTTTTCTCATTCCCACGATAAACTATTTTTTTTGTTTCAGTTTTTAAAGTATTCTAAACGACTTGGACAAATGCATAATGTACTAGTAATGAAGACAGAACGCTTCGATAACTTATAGATAAGTTATACCAACTTAATGATTAGCGTGTTTTAGGCATCCACAACCAATGCCTAACGATAGTCTAACGTATGCATAGCGTGGCAGCGTATGGTCGACGATTATGTGAGGTTTTCTAGTCATAGGCTGCAACTTCACTTTTAATAAATGCCTGTCACTCGCCTATTGTTTTTGGACGCTGGTGCTCGGCAATTGAAATCGTTTTCATTGAACGAGTTAAATCGCTTCCACAGCACTGCAGTCAGGGCACCAACAGCAGCAGGCTCAGCGCCAGCTTCATGCCAGGCTCAAGCAGATCCCAGTAGAAGATGTACTGCTTGGTTATCCTTGGACCCACTCTGGCTAGCAGCTCGTCGAACATCGCTGGGGGCATTCGCAGGAAGTTGATGAAGGATGCATGGTCCACGTTCCAGAGTTCCACCATGAGCTGGTCATATATGCCGCAATGGCGTCGCCTACCGATCCATGGGTGACCCAGTTCCTTCTCCTCCATTCACGTCTTCTTCTCCCGGCTCTATTGGCACGCAACTGGTGCAGTCAACTCGATGAGGTCATGTTGATGTTCGAGGACAGGTCGGTATTGTCATTTCAGCCTTGCCGTATCCTCCATCTCTCGGAATGACATGGACATGTACTCACCACGAAGTCTAAAAAAAAAGATGGGTTCCTCCTGCGAAGCCCCTTTTTAGAAATAAATTCCGCTAATCGCTGCCAATACGCCATTATACGGTATCTGCAAGTTAGAAACGCGTTCAGCAAGTTCTGTGGTTGTCCTGAAGACGTCAAATACGTCTACATACGTATTTGTGTGTAGGACATGCTTTACAAATAATTCCCAAGCATGTTACTCATCAGTTATAAATAAGTCACGGGTACCTTAAACACTACTTTGACGTGTTTCGACGTATGAGGAACTTTCAAGTAACGTGTTGCGAAGTGTGAACAACGTTCGTGTAGCGTGCTTACAAAATGTTACTCATAGGTTAGAAATAAGTTTCGGGTACGCTAAACATTACCTCGACGTGTTTCGACTTATGAGTAACTTACAAGTAACGTGTGTCGACGTGTGTCAACGATCGCATAACGTGCCTACAACTTATGGCCAGCGTAGCGGAACGTGAGTCATACGCCGGCATACGTCGTCAAATTTCAAGCATGAAAAAATTTGAGGACAACCCAAAAGTACAACGTTTAAAGCCAGCGTATTACGACGTATGGCAGTGTTTTTCAGCGTGCTCTTAACGTATACAAAACGTACCCATAACGTATTCGACGTGTACCAGCGTTTTAGACAAATTTTTCATAAATCGGCATACGCTGGCTAAATCGTCAAGGTGTGACAGCGGCTTTAAGAAGAATGATTTGACAGGGGTGACACAAAGAGAGGCATCAATAAAATGGTGATGAGAACAACAGGTTTATCAGAGTCAAATAACTAAAGATTTGGAAAGTTTTATAATCAGAGAGATAGCAGCAAAGGCTGATTTAAATGTGTTAATTTTAAAAGGTAAAGTGCTAAGGTAAATAAATTATCCAATGACGAATTGAAGTGATTGTTTTTCTTTGAATGAGAGGATTCTCTGGTTAATTGAAGAAAATCTCAGACATTGAGCATATAAGATCGCTCATTTTATAATATGGTCATCACTGGACTACCAAAAAAAAACAACCCAACAACCACATCTGGCTTTGTTATTATGTCTGAGTATCCTGCAGGCAAGGCGTTTCCTCAAGGACTTCAATGTCTTGGGGATATTGAAGATCCTTTGATTATGGATTCCTGACAATAATTAGTATTTTGGCCCAAGCTTTTTTTTTTCTAAAAACAGTGGGGGGAGGGGGGTGGGTGGGTACTGTAATCGGCTCCATCTGTCTCTGTCTGTCTGTCTGTCTGTCTGTCCATCACGCTGTCTCCTCCTGAATGGGTTGTGCAGAAATTCACCAAACTTGGTAGTTGTGATCACCACATGGCAAGATGTGAGAGCACCATCAATTTGGCCCTTCCCCCTGGAGCACTTAGGTGGGGACAAAGAGTTAAATATCAAAAAAATATTATGGGCACATTTTAAAACATTTTTTTTAATGAAACATTGTATATACAATCAACATTGGGGGACACATGAAATATGTAACTATTTTCTTCAGTTTGACCACAGGTCCATGCACCAGGGGATGGGGATTTAGGGTCACAGGGGTCAAAACAGAAGATTAAAAAAAAAACTTTTATTTTGGCATTTCTTAACTGTTTAGTTAAAATATCGAATCCAACTTATCTGTCAAGCATTGGGAAACTTGCAAAGAGTATGAATGAAGATGTGTGATAAAAGAATTTGTTGCAAAAGAACAGTTTTAGCTGGGAAGAATAAAGAACTACCATATTTCCACTGTATAAACCGCTGCCATGTATTAACTGCACACGTTTTTCACCCTCAAGAAAACAAAAAAAAAACTTTTCTGATGTATTAACCGCACCCATGTTTTTCACCCTCATAATAAATGAATATATTGATCATTTTATCTTCTCATTGAGATTTAAATACGTTTGTACATTAACTCTGTAGTGAACAAAGTGACAGGGGTATTAACATGCTTACGTCCATGTCCGCCTAATTTTGTCTTCCAGTCTTGTTCTTATTTTCAAGAAGTTGAAAAGAGAGAGGAGAGGATACCAATCAGTTCTTATTTTTCTTTCTTATTAATTAATATTGTGTAGAAGATTTTTTTGTTCTGAGAAAAAGGAAGAAAAGGGATTCATATTACTACCATATATATTTATTGTGGAATTGTGGCCCTGAAAAGGGCCGTTTGGGTTTGATGAAGCTTTTCAACTAAACACGAGAAAATCCTCATCAATGCTTTCCTCGTTGAAGACGGCATGTAACTCCTTATCCGCATCAGGGAAGAGCAGGTCCCCGTCGCTGTCCACATCACTGTCACTGTCATTTGCAGCCTCCTCTTCTCAAATGATGTCCTCTGTGCCGTCCATATTGTTGGAGATGCAGAGGTTCTGAAATGCTAGCTTGATGATGTCCGAAGGTATCTCCTCCCACACCTTGACGGTCCAGAACATCGACCTTTCTCATCCTCCCACTCTTGGTCTAGGTCTTCTCCACACTCATTATTCAGTCGGTCAAGCAGCGACGTAACCCGTCCTTGAACAGCTTGTTGATGGACACATCGAGGGGCGGCAGGAGGGATGTCATCCCACTTGGGATGCGACAAGATCGGTATTGGTCCAACGGAGCAGTGCTTTGGTGCCATCGGTCTTGTGACAAATGAACGTATCCAGGCCTAGCCATGCTCCATCATCAGGAGAGACCACCATCCGGCCTACTACTCCTGACCATGCACACCCAGTCACCTGGACCAGTATCTAGTCTATCCATCCCTTCTGCTGTGCATGAACAATGATGCCAGCTGGAAACTTGTCTTTGGGCATTGTCTTCGTCTTCAACACGACAAACGTGGGAAGCTTTCCACCATCTGCAGTGCAGGCGAGCATGACAGTGAACCGGTCCTTCTCATGACCAGTAGTGTTGATAGTCACATCGCATGCAAGCTTATTTGAGGTGTGTGCCCCATTAATTATTAGCCTTGTAGCAGTCCTTTCCCTTCAGAGACCAGATAGCATCCATTCACTTGAACGTTACCGGTGTGTGTTCCCTCTAACGGAGGCGGGTCAAAAAGTGGTGAAGCTGAGATTGGGTTTCAAAGTTTGGTGCATGGCTTAACATGAAGACACTGGCTGTTGTTTTTCTTGTTTGCTATATTTGGAATATTAATAAAGTTATGATACACTCGATCTGAAAGTGTCCTTGCCAAAGACTCCAGCTATTGTGAATAATTCTTCTTTTGGTGTGAGACCAGATGTTCTTCTTGTATTGTGTTTATGGTGTTTACAGAGCCGCACGGCTCTAAATACGTCACACAATTCAAATCCAGGTGTCTCCGGTTGTAAATTTTATTTAATTTCTCCAACCTGCCGAGTCCAACAATGACTCCAACCTGCCAATTCCCCAAAAATTGCCGATATCAGCCTGGCACAATTGTGTGTGTGTGTGTGTGTGTGTGTGTGTGTGTGTGTGTGTTGCTCAGAAAGCATAACATATTCTCTCTGCTGACTCCCCTCCACCCACCCCTCTCTCTCTCTCGTTCTCTCTTTCTCCCATCCTTTTTCTACTCCCTTCCACTACAGTGCAACACCCTCCTCCCACACCTCTCTCTCACTCTCTCTCTCCTCTCCCCTCTCTTGTTGTCTATCTCTGTATCTGGATATATCCAGATGGTGGTTATGTCTGGACGGTGTTTGTCTCTGGACGTGTCTGAGCAGTGTTTGTCTCCGGCCAGCTTGGCTCAGGATACGTCCGGGCAGAGTTTGTCTCCGGACGCGTCTGGGCAGTTTTTGTCTCCGGAAGCATCTGGGCAGTGTTTGTCTCCAGAACGCATCCAGACGGTGTTTGCTCCAGACTCATCCGGGTGGTGTTTGTCTCCAGACACGCCTGAGCAGTGTTTGTCTCTGGACGCATCCGGGTGGTGTTTTGTTTCTCACTTCACTGTTATTCTATGCAGAACCATTTTGATGAAATGGTATGAATCGTAATTAACGCTCCACCATACGTCTGCTTTCTCTTTCTCTCACCTCACACTGTCTTCCCTTCCATCACCCCTCCTCGATCCCCCACCCCTCCTCGCTCCCCCACCCCTCCTTGCTCCTCCACTCCTCCTCGCTCCCCCACCCCTCCTCGCTCCCCCACCCCTCCTCGCTCCCCACCCCTCCTCGCTCCTCCACTCCTCCTCGCTCATCCACCCCTCCTCGCTCCCCCACCCCTCCTCGCTCCCCCACTCCTCCTTGCTCCTCCACTCCTCCTCGCTCATCCACCCCTGCTCTTCACTCTTCCCGCTCTCTCTCCCCCACCCATATCCCTCTTCCCCCCCATTTTTTCTCCCTTCCCCCTTAAGTACTCCCATCAGAGAAGCGACGGGTGGTATTTGCTTGTTTGGAATATAATTGAAATTCAGCATTGATCGTTTTTAAGACTGATTTTTTTCTATGCCCATTTAACCGTAACCGCAACCCTAACTTTTACCTTTTTTGCCGATAGAAAAGTGCGGATTATGCACCAGAAAATGCGGTAGTCTTGCTCATCAAGGCTCGTGTTGATCTTCATCAGTGTAAAGCTAGAGGAATGCATGAAATAAACAAGATGTTGATTGAGGGATGCTAAACACAATAGGAAGTAAGGAGAAGCTGACATTTCGAATGATAACCACTCTTCTTTTGCACTGATGCAGAGTTAGTTTCCAAAACATCAGCTTCTCCTTGCTTCCTATGGTGGTTAGCATACCACAATCAAGCTCCGGTTGATTTCATCCTTTGTTTTAGGTGGTCAGCCTCTTTCGTGTTATTATTATTACCTCCACCACCGAAGGTGGATGGAGATTAAGTTTTCACCCCTTTGTCTGTTTGTCTGTCTGTGAGTAGGATCTCTGAAAACGTTTTGGACAGATTCGGAGGAAATTTGGTGGACAGGTTTAGTGTTTGACGAGGAAGAATTGATTAGATTTTGGTGAAGATCCGAATGCAGATCAGGATACGAGAATTTAATTTTTTTTTTTTTTTAAGTGATTCTTCACCATAAAGAGATTGAGTCAAAAACGATATATAGCATGATACTGCATCTCAAAAAGTTGTGGACGAGTGATAACAAAACTTGGTGGATGAGTTGGTTAGGTGACGAGAACAACCCGATTCAATTTTGGTTCAGGTGCGAATCCAGATCTCGATGTAAACTGTTCACCCTGGCGGAGGTACGTGCTCTACCGAGCGCCGTTCTATTGTGATCTTGTTATGCATGTAAAAGTGTGATTGATGTTCATTTATATTGATGGTTGAACTGAATTGGCCTGTTTGGTGCTGACAGTTATCTGAGTATATACCGCACCTCATGATGCATTATTCAAGAATCACATATGCCTCATAATGTGTTGACTTGTCAATTGATTTAAATATCATAGTATATATTACAAAGGGAATAAACTGTCTCCCAATATCCTCGCCTTGTAGAGGATTTGGGTCAAAGCTCAACAATGCAGCTTCAATGACTGAAGAAAAACTTTTCCGTAAATTATACTGTCTGAACAGATGAGCCTAAAATGTTCACATTTTTGCAGAGATGCTGTCACTGACAAAGAATATTAATTGCTGAGAAAACATATCATCATCATCATCATCATCATCATCATCCTCATGCACCAAGCCTTATGCCGTGTTGGTGCAGCCGAAGCAGTTACAACCCTGGTCGGGTCACCACTCCGACTGGAAGTCAGGGCATGAATTTGTGATTTGTTCATGGTGCCAGCAATAGCTCGCCTACTCTTTGCGAATGACACCATGGGATCTGCAACATCTACCACCTTATGCTGGCAGACAGGATGCCCAGTTTAATGTCCATCCAAGGGATGGCACACACATTGATGAGAGACTGCCTGTGAAACACCAGCATAACAGTTTATAGCTGGGTCGGGATTCAAACCCAGGCTAGTCAGCTGAGAAAGCCAGACTGGTTAGCTTAGAGGTGTGTTTACATTCCTCTCGGCCATCCTGCCAGCAAGAAAAAACTATCTACAATATGAAATTGATGGAATAATTTCAATATGATTGTTGGTTTCTAAAAGCCCACTTGAGAAATTCAAAACGTGAGAAACAAGAAAAACAGCAATCAGAGATTGCAGACCCTCGTCATGACTTGTTTTATGCAGAGTTTGTGTAGTTTTGTTTGGTGTTTGTGTACTGGAGGGTAACGTAATTAATAATAGACATTAACTTGAACTGCCATGGTATAACTGCTGGCAGTGATAACTGGGTACCAAGATGTCCTGCTTTGATGCAACTCCACTCTGATCGAACACCTGACGTTTATTACTATTCAATTGAATTGAGAATGGGATTAAAATAAATTAAATTCAAATCAACTGGAAGATCAAATAGATACAGTACTGCAATGGAGCAATCAGAAGGAACCCGAACAAGCAAAAAACAAAGATGAAGTCATCAGGAGGAACCTGGACAGGATTCGCATTTCAGCTGCTACTCCTCTACTCTCAAACCCATCCAGACACAGCCAAGTGAGCCATATTAAAAAAAAAAAACATCGGACCACCTGTCCTGAAGCTCACCTGGATCAGGAGCAACAGTCACTCAAACTACCCACAGACCACAGTACACCCTGAATTTTTTAAATGCCGTGAACAAACTTTGGTACATCAAGAGTGATGAAGGTTGTGGTCAAGTTAAATCAAAATCATTTGTGTGGTTTTGGAGAAGAAAGCAAATACCTATTTTGGGGGTCAAACCACACCCCCCCACCAATAGACCCCCCTCTAATGACCACAGATTCTGATGTGGTCGATAAACTTTTTGTTGATCTTGGGTGATGATGGTTGTGGTCAAGTTTCATCGAAATTGTGTGTGTGGTTTTGGAGAAGAGAACAAATACAACAGGACCCCGACATTTGTGGGGGATACAATATGGGAAAATCTCGCGAATGTTAAAACCGCGAATGTGAGGACATTGTTTCAATGAGAAATGGAGGGATAGGTTCTGGGGATTTCCCGACCCGTGAAAAATCTACGAAGGTCAGGGAAAATCTCGTGAAAATGCATGAAAATGCTGTGGAAATAGACGAAAATCCGTGAGTGTCGGGGTGAAATCCATGAGTGTCGGCGTAAAATCCACGAGTGTCGGGGTAAAATCTGCGAGTGTTTTGTCATTGTTACAATGGACACAATGGGGATAACGTTATCGGTTCACGACAGTTCCTGGTTCATGTGTGAAATTTGTCAGGATTGAAAGACATATTCCAAGTGTTTGACCAGTTTGTGATTTCGTCCAGGTCTACAGAGAGTGAAGAGGCTGCTGCCTGCCAATCAGAGGGTTGAGAGATGGTATGACAGAGGGTGGAGTCATCAGCAAAGAGATAAAGAGGATTTTCCAGGGAATCTGAGAGATGATTGATGAAAAACAGTAAAAGCATCAGGCTGAGCACGACACTGGCTTGAGGAACTCCAGCCTGGACAGGAAGAGGAGATGAGAGAATTCCATGAAGAACCACGCGTTGACTGCAACAGGAGAGGAAGTCCACGAGCCATGAGTGGACAGATGAAAATAAAGTTTCATTAAAGTTGTGTTTGATTCAAGCAATAATGACTGTAATATTTACAGACTGACTCACTCACTCACCTACGGACACTGCACGATTGCATAACCTCACCTGACTAAAGTCCAGGTGAGCTAAAAATCTAAAAGAACCCAGATAAAAAATTAAATAATTCTGGCTGCTAGACCATGTGTCTGATCAGGTTG
>NC_140972.1:83674773-83699773 GCF_056783735.1 Eptatretus burgeri | reverse complement strand
GATCGGGAGGCGACGGCAGTTTGGCATGTATGACCAGCTCATGGTGGAACTCCGTAACGAGGACCATGTGATCGTCGGCGATACGCTGCCGCGCTATGCATGTTAGACTATCGTGGGCATAAGTTGTGAACGCCAACAACACGCTAAGCATTAGTTGGTATAAGTTATCTTTTAGTTATCGAAACGTTCTGTGTACATTACTAATACGTTATGCATATGTCCAACTCCTTATGCATATGCCCAAAACTGAAAAAAAACATCAATAGTGCAGCATACGCCAGCATTTTACATACATTTTGATACGTTGCCATATGCTGGCAAAATCATCAAGGTGTGACAGGGGCTTGAGAGTATCTTGTGAGCAGAATCAACATCAGGAAAATGAGCCGCATGACCAAAATGCTGCAGCTGACACTCATAGAATACACAGGTAACAAATCCCATATGAGTCTCTCTCAGCAAACGCTAGTTTGACAAAAAGTCCAACCAGCGATAGCCAATAATTCTCTGAAGAGACCTGTACCAAAAGAGTCAAATCTCCATCTTAGATCCTTGGTCAGAGTACAAGTCTCACATCTGCAGAGCAAGACCGGAAGCACCAATAAATTATAGACTCAGACTTTTGTCCTACTGCATAGATACTGACAGTGCCACACCCTGTGGTCCAGTGAATCCATGACTCTTCAGGCCAGATGTCCATCGACTTATAGCTCACAACATGCAGCGACATGAATATCACTGCCAAGACAAGTGAATCTCTCTGTGACCTCAACATCCTCACCACAGGCAGGTACAGACAAGATAGCAGCATCCAAGATGTCATTGAATGCCTGAATCTTAGGCTTGACCGAAGAGATCCATAATCCCAGTGGCTCAAACTGCTCATTCAGCGTCTTGAGGGCCCCTGTAAGGATGTCCAGACCGACCAACCTGCAGCACCATCAGAACTACTTCATGTCATCTGCCGCAGTTGTAAAAAAAAAAAAGACTATAATACAAGGAGGTTCACATGCCGTAAATGTGACCTATTTTGCACTGCTATGTGCGGAGAATGCTGTGGCACAAAGGTTTACCAACTCACAGGTTCCAGTTTTTACTAATGGCTTTCACCAACTCGACAGGCCTTCTAATCGAGTGGGGTGATAATGTGCTTGCAATGATTTATGAGGCACAACAGTGAATGATCACAGTACAGCATTCACTTTCATGTACATTATACATTATGTCGAGGGATATGAGAATAAAATAGAGATTTTTGATAAATTTTCTCGATTAGAAAGTTGAATGATATTACTTGTATAAGACTTTATGACAATATGGATTGAATGGTCTTGAAAGAACATAATTTTCTGGAAAAAGATTACATAACATAGATGTGTTGTTACAGGAAAAGCAATTAGTTGTGACAAGTATTATTTTCATAAAAGTCAAATATTTTCATTCAATAAAAAAGAATGCGTATATGACATTTAGGAAGGAGTAATTTGTAAATTTGATAAAATAACAAGAGTAGCATACAGTTTTGCACACATTGAAAATAATTTCAGCATGCTTGATCAGTTGTCCTATGTTTTCCATTGTCTAAAGTCTCGAGAAGCAGAATACAAGTGTTGTTTAGGTTGAGTCAGGTAAGACATGTTACATGAGAGCAAAGATATGGAGAGATATATTGATATTTGGTGGCCATATTTTCTCGAATTCTCGAATTTTAAATCATACTAAAATACGCAATTTGGTGTCTGTCTATGTGTCTGTCTGTCTGTATGTCTGTCTGTATGTCTGACTGACTGACTGCAATACATCAGGTCAAGTCAGGTATGGATCCATGCGCCAGAGCAATGCATCGCTGCATCCACTTTCTGCCGGTACTCCAGGGGCCTCTGTCTGGCCATCCCCCAGGCAGATGCCTGGCCCATCCCCATCTCCATGAGATGCCGATCAACCTGCTGCAACCACGAAGCACATGGTCAGCCCATTGGCCTCCTCCACTCACGAGACTCCCTCGCTAAGAGAATCTGGTGAGCAGGATGAGCGTCAGAAAAACGAGCCACATGTCCATACAGCTGCTGCTGATGCTCATGGATGAGGCAGGTAATAAATCTCATTTGAGTCTCTCTCAGCAACCGCTCGTTGGACACAAAGTCCGACCAGCAATAACCAAGGAATCTCCGAAGAGACCAACTACCAATGGAATTAAGTCTCCATCTCAGATCCCTGGTCAGAGTCCAAGGCTCGCATCCATACAGCTCTGACATGACAATAGCTCTGGCAATACATCCTTTCGTTACTTATCCAATCTCAACCAAACCTGACAGGATTAAGGGTCACATGTTCGAGGTTGTAGCGACTTATTTTCCCCCCTCCCAAAGGAGGTGTTTCCACCTTGGGCAAAATCTGTGTTCAGGTGTATATCCATGTTAAAATCGGTAATTGTAGGGTTTTTTTTCCAAGGCTCTAAAAGTTGATATTCAAAACCTGATTCCATGTTTGATGATCGCAACTCATGACAGAAATAATTATGTCAAAATCTCGAGTGGAATCGGAAAAGTTGTTGGAAAAAGAAACCGTTTTTCTAACCCAATATAATTAAACAATCAGCTTCACAGGACGTGACGTGAAACATGGCTCCAAACAGAAGTGTTATATTCACAATTGCCATGACTTCCCAAAAAGTTTTATCTTCAGTGTGAAAAAGACTAAAAGTGATGATTAAAAGAAGCATCAAATGTCGGAAGGTTGCAGCCCATCGGCATCACAGGCGTTCTGAGTCATACAGTTTGCGTAGGCCCCAGGCTTCAAGCCTTCTGGCCAAAAGTATAATTCCTTCATGGCCCAGTGGAATTGGAATATATCTAAGTGATATAAACATGATGTATTATATATGCACATACATAAGCAAAAGACATGTTTTCGCTTCATTACATCACCGAAGTTGTTTTTTTTTATTGAGGCATCAAGCAATCAAGCCAGCATTCTCTGCCTATACACTGCCTGTATTTTTTTATTATTATTTCTGGAGCAATCGAGGGTGTGCTTATATGCACTGCATGCTTGTGCATTTCACATTAATGCCTGAAGCACATCAAATAGCATAGTGTTTAGAGGACCCCATACAAATGTATTGCGGTAAATTATTATTTTTACTACTAGTACGAGGCCGTACGTGCAAAAAAATAAAATAATAAACATTAAAAAAGAAGAATTGTGATGTCAATTGTGACATCATAGCACCGTGTCCTGTCATTGTTTTTTTGTTTTTTTTGTATACCTTGTCGAGGCTCGTATGAGAGCGAACACACAACGCACAGCAAGGCGGCATGAGACAAGAGGGGCGGGAGTGGGAGGGACAAAACAATGGGGAACAGACACATTAGGAGATCTGTGGAAGGGAGAGGGATGGGGCGGGGAACATGGGGAAGAGAAGATGGACATTACAGGGACTTTCAGGAAGGAAAGTGGGGGATTATCAGGGGTAGAAAAGATCGAGGATTAGGATGGGGGATGATAAGAGGTGGTGGTGAACAGCTGTTTTGAAAGCCTGGAGGGAAGAATGGGAAAGAATAGAGTCTTCTTCTTCTTCTTCTTCTTCTTCTTCTTCTTCTTTCGGCCGCTCCCTTTCAGGGTTGCCACAGCGGATCATCCTTATGATCCACATGGTGATTTGGCACATGTTTTACGCCGGATGCCCTTCCTGACGCAACCCTGGTCGCCTCTTACGACACAGGGATATGGTACACCTATTTAACCAGGGTATACACCGGTCCAGTACACTGGGACTCATTTTGCCGACCTCGGAAGGATGACAGGCTGAGTCAACCCCCTGGTGTATTAATTCAGTGGCTCAACGGGGTTTGAACTCAGGACCTTTTGGATCCCAAGCCGCTGCCCTAACCACTGCGCCAACACCAGGCATGGGAAAGAATAGAGTGAGGGAGTTTATTCCAAAGGTGGGAAAAAAGAGGAATGAAAAAAAAAATGATTTGGTAAATAAATGGCCATAACTTGGGAACCACTTGTCCGATTAATATCAAACCTTGAAAAGGCCCATCCACAGGGCCCCAGCAATATACCTGGAAAGTTTCAATTAGATCGGACCAGTGGTTGTCGAGAAACAGCGGTCACAGACAGACAGACAAGCCGTTAGGCGGCGATGGGTCGCAGAGCATGGAAACTATAAGATATAGAACAAAATGGATGTCATATAGTGGATAGGGAATCACCTTAAGATTATGCATATCAAATCTCATCCAGTTCCATCTCCTGATAACTACCCGGTATCCATTCGAATGAAAAGTACTGAAAATGGGGTTTGAAATTGGAAATCCCCAAAGTTCGAGGGGGTGCTGTGGGTGAACAAAGACCTAAATCGAAAATCCGGCTCAATCGTTTGTGCATAATGCATTCCAGACGATTAGTGTGAATTTTAATGAGCATCCGACCATAACCCTAGGGGGAGTAGGATTTGGCGCGAAGGCACCTCCAGCTCTCGCATATTATCGATTTTTGCACTAATTGACCTTTGACCCCTGACCAAAGCGAAATCGGTCAATATGTCCTGAGGCAAAGTAGTAGTACTCATTGAGTACCATTATCCTGCAAAGTTTCATTCGTATCAATGCACTCACCTGGTCGCTAGGGGGCCTTCAATTTTAGCCAATTTTCGCACATACCCTAATTGTAGGGGGCGCTATGGGTAAAGTATTCCATATGTCACAAAAATAGGAATATATTTGATAGAGATTTACCTGTAGATCATTCGTGCCAAATTTCATAACCCTACGTGGGATAATGGCTTTCGGAATTGATTTCGCGTGAACGGTACCAATTTTGAAGGCTTTTTGGTTGTTGCCAGGGAACCAAAGCATCCTGAGCAACCATCACAATTTCCAAAGTACTAGGTCAGAAAATGTACCTACCACCCGAGTTTGGTCAAAATCCGCCCACGTTTACTACCAATTATGCTGATGACAAACAAATAAACATCCAAACAAACAGACAGAATTACTGACAATAAGGGTAACTTATTTCGGCGACCCAACAACAGACAGACAGACACACAGAGATTGCTGGAATTATAGATAGATTATTGTTTTTACAATTTGTACTCCTGGTCAAGGCACCTGTTAATAAGAGGGGGTGTTACTATTATGAAAAAATGGTAGAAATTTGACTCTACCAACACCGACTCCCACCCTCCTCTCACACCACATCAATGCCTTTGCACTGGCCTCAACCCCCTCCCCGACTTTGTGCATTTGTAATAAATACACGGCACCTTGCTTCAGACAAACATACTTTAATTTAGTGAAAATAGCAATAATATAAACAACAATAGTAAATTTACTGAATAGTAAACAATAGTAAACAACAGCTTGCTTCACCTGCCGAAGAGAAACTTTCTTCAGAGGATATCCCAGACTCTCACTCACTCACCGCTCACTATTTTCCTTGTATCACAATGGTATATCCATGATCATGCTGGTGACAGTGTAATCCTCCAGATCAGTAACTTCCTTTCTCATTGTCCCTGTCCTGCCCTTTTGGCACTGCCTCTCCCCCAATCCCGATGGAATATCTCTGGAGTTGTCCCTCCATCTGCAGCAGTCTGGTTTATAGTGCATAATCGAGCTGCCATTCCTCTCCACTGTAATGACTGTGTACGAGGCTCTCACTCGGTCAACTTCGACTTTCTCTCTCCTGTCCTATCACTTCAGCTCTCTATTCCTCATATGTGATGACCTCAACTGCTTCCATTCCAGCTGACTCGTCTTTAATCCCGGCATTACTGCACTGCTGTTGGCATTTCCACCCTTACATTTCTGCTGTTCCTTTTGGTATGTTGCATCCTGAAACATTCTGTCTTATAGCTTTTCCATGAGCCTTGACTCTGCATATCAAAACCCTGTTTCTGAAGCTTGCTCTTCATCAATTCCAATACTCATGAAGGAATGGGTGGCTATGGACACTGCTCATGCTAATGATGATTGCTCAACTCTGTTTGGAAAAAAGGCCATCCCTCTTCACTTTCTAGCTGTGCTCATCCATTGATTGCGGGAGAGTGTGTCGGAGTGGTGCTGAGGTGTCGTCCACCAGACGGCGGTCTCCTTGGGTTAACCTGAGGCGGTCCCTTTGGGTGGGTGCCTGGAATGTCCTATCCCTAAGAGAGGATGACCACCTGTCTGTGTTATCATCTGAGCTCAAGCGTTTGGACATTGGGATTGCAGCTCTCTCTGACGTTCGGAGACAGGATTGCGGCGAGATAATGGTGGGTGGTTACACCTACTATTGGTCTGGTCGCTCTGATGGTTACCATACCCAAGGAGTTGCTGTAGCTGTGTCCAATAAGCTGACCCCAATGATAATTGAGGTAACACCGGTCAACGAGCGTATTATGAGATTAAGGATTCGTCACTCCTTAGGTGTCATTTCCCTGGTCTCTGTTTATGCTCCGACTGAGGCGAGTGACCTCACCGTGAAGGATGCATTCTACGCCACACTCGAGTCTGTGGTTGATCAGTGCCCCAGACGAGATACACTTCTAATCTTGGGGGATTTCAATGCATCGACTGGAACTGATAGGGACGGTTATGAGGTGTGTGTTGGTCCCCATGGGTCAGGAACTATGAACCAGAATGGCACTAAGTTCCTTGACTTTGCAAGAAGTCATGGACTTAGGGTAGCTGGTTCATGGTTTCAGCGCCCACAAGCTCATCGCTGGACTTGGTATTCCAACGCTGGCGGTGTGGCAAAGGAGATTGACCATGTCCTCATTGATGGTCGTTGGAGGATGATCCAGAACTGCAGGGTCTACCGGAGTGCTCAGTTCCTCAATACTGACCACAGGCTTGTTGTAGCAACTCTAAAGCTGCACCTTAAATCCTGGAGAATGGTACCATCCTAGCCTAGGCTGGATGTTGCCAAGCTCAGGGATGAGAGAGTAGCTGAGGAGTTTGCGAACAGGCTGAGTGGACACTTGGGGGGTCTGGGTGCTTTTGGGGGTCCTGAAGAGTTGTGGAGCGCCTTCAAGACCACCGTCCTTGATGTTGCCGGTGGATGCCTTAGAGCTCACCGCAGGGCAAAGATGAATTTTGTCTCTCAAGGGACACTGGATACCATTGACCAGAGTCGCAGGGCCAGGCTGAATGGCAGAGCTGAGCTGTTCAGGGAGCTGAGGCGTAAAACTGTACGTGCACTGAGGGTGGACAAGGAGGCCTAAGTGCGAGGAATCTGTGAGGGGGTAGAGCATCACCTGTGGACAGGTGATTCTCGTCCCGCTTACAGGGGAATTCGCGCATTACGTTCATCCAAGCCCATCCCTCGGAGCACTGCAGTTCGAGCAGAGTGGTAGGCTCTTGACAGAGGAGTCTGAAGTGAAGGCCCGCTGGGCTGGTTACTTTGAGCAGTTGTACCAGGCTGATCCCCCAGCTGTCGAGTTGGACGTCAAGGGTGTTACAATCCCTGTTACTGACCCTCGAATCAACTGTGGTCCACCTTCGCTTGTGGAAACACGGGCTGCGGTGAACCAGTTGAAACGGGGCAAAGCTCCAGGGATCTGTGGCATCCATGCCGAACTTCTCAAGGCTGGTGGAAATGCTGCACTCGTGTCGTTGCATGCAGTTTTGTGCTCTGCCTGGAACACAGGCATCATCCCAACTGACTGGAAGAGGGGCCTTGTTGTCCCTCTCTGGAAAGGGAAGGGTGATCGCCAAGACTGCAACAACTACCGAGGGGTGACGCTACTCTCAGTGCCGGGCAAGGTCTTTGCTCGGATAATTCTTGATAGGGTTCGCCACCATCTGCTTGAGCACCAGCGTCCAGAGCAGTCAGGCTTTACACCAAAGAGGTCAACGATTGACCGTATCCTTGCACTTCGTGTCCTCACCGAACGCAGACGAGAGTTTCGGCAGGGGCTGCTTGCAGCCTATGTTGATCTCTGTAATGTGTTTGATTCAGTGAATCGGGATGTCCTCTGGAGGATTCTTGGTCTTCGTGGGGTGCCACCAAAACTGATCGATCTGATGTCTGAACTCTACTCTGGTACTGAGAGTGCTGTGAAGTGTGGTGGTACCATCTCTGACTTATTTCCAGTTGTTATTGGAGTTCGTCAGGGATGTGTACTTGCCCCCACACTTTTCAGCACTTGTATGGACTGGATTTTAGGGAGGATGTCGGAGAGATCAAGTTGCGGTGCATCATTTGGGAATGTCAAGATCTCGGACCTTGATTTTGCAGATGATGCAGTCATCTTTGCGGAGACGTTAGACATCCTCTTAGGGGCCCTTGAGGTGCTGAATGAGGAGTCGGACCGTTGGGATTACGGGTTTCTTGGGTCAAAACTAAGATCCAGGCTTTCGGTGACATCTTGGATGCTGCTGTTCTGTCTGTGTCTGTTTGTGGTGAGGATGTTGAGGTCGTGGAGAGATTCACTTACCTTGGCAGTGATATTCATGTCTCTGCTGGCTGCGAGTCAGAGGTCAATAGACGTCTGGGTCGGGCCTGGGGAGTCATGGATTCACTGGATCATGGGGTGTGGCGCTGCCGGTACCTGTGCGGGAGGACGAAAGTCCGAGTCTTCAGGTCCTTGGTACTTCCAGTCTTGCTCTATGGGTGCGAGACTTGGACTCTGACCAAGGATCTGAGATGGAGACTTAATTCCTTTGGTACCAGGTCTCTTCGGAGAATCCTTGGCTCTCGCTGGTCGGATTTTGTATCCAACGAGCGGTTGCTGAGAGAGACTCGGATGAGATTTGTTACCTGCATAGTCCGTGAGCGTCAGTTGCGGCTGTATGGACATGTGGCTCGTTTTCCTGACGCTGATCCTGCTCACCAGATTCTCTCAGCGAGGGAGTCTCATGATTGGAGGAGGCCAGTGGGCCGACTACGTGCAACATGGTTGCAACAGGTTGACCATCATCTCAAGGAGATGGGGATGGGCCTGGCATCTGCTTGGGGGATGGCCAGACGGAGGCCCCTGGAGTACCAGCGGAAAGTGGATGCAGCGACGTGCTGTTCTGGCACATGCTCCCATACCTGACCTGACCTCATCCTATCCTATCACCCTATCCATGAAAACTTCCAATAGCATGGAAGATTTGTTCCCAGAAAGGTTGAGATATTCTTCGCTACTTTTGACTCCCCTGTAGCTTTTGAAATTGATCCGACTGATATTTTAACCCTTAGATGGATGAGTGCAAAAAGATATTGTAAGAAAACAGCCAAACTGGGTCATTTTTGACCCACGCATGCATCTCAGGGTTAATATCAATGAACAAGTCAGTACCACCCATCGCTTCACTGACAAGAATAGTAAGAGGAGGGAGAAAGAGAGGGGAAAGTGAGAGGGGTGGGGGAGTGAGGAGGGAAGGAGAGTGAGGAGTGGTGGGGAAAGGGAAATCAGTGTGAGGTAAGAGGAAGGGAAGGCAAACAGGCGGTGGAGCATTAATTACGATTCATAGTGTCTCATCAAAATGATTCTGCATCGAATAAGAGTGACGATGGAAACAAATTAACGGACATGTCCGGAGACAAACACAGTCTGGAGACAAACAACGTCCGGATATAAACATATCTGGACACAAACTCCCGCCTGGCGATAAGCACCACCCGGACACATCCGGAGATAAATACCATCTGGACACGTCCGGAGCCAAGCCGTCCAGAGACAAACACTGATACATCTGGAGACAGAGAGAGACAGAGACAGAGACAGACACAGAGACAGACACAGACACAGACACAGACACAGACACAGACACAGAGACAGAGACAGAGACAGAGACAGAGACAGAGACAGAGAGAGAGAGAGAGAGAGAGAGAGAGAGAGAGAGAGAGAGAGAGAGAGAGAGAGAGAGAGAGAGAGACAGACACAGAGACAGACACAGAGACAGACACAGAGACAGACACAGAGACAGACACAGAGACAGACACAGAGACAGACACAGAGACAGAGAGAGAGAGAGAGAGAGAGAGAGAGAGAGAGAGAGAGAGAGAGAGAGAGAGAGAGAGAGAGAGAGAGAGAGAGAGAGAGAGAGAGAGAGAGAGAGAGAGGGAGAGAGGGAGAGAGGGGGAGAGAGAGAGAGGCAGGGTAGTGGGTGTAATGGGAGGTAGGGGAGTTAGCAGAGAAAATATGTTATGCTTTATGAACAACACACTATATAATGTATGTATATGTATATATATATATATATATATATATATATATATATATATATATATATATATATATATATGTATATATATATATATATATATATATATATATATATATATATATATATATATATATATATATATATATATATATGTATATATATATATATATATATATATATATATATATATATATATATATATATATACTTGGACACCTCTGGAGACAAGCTCCCATACAGACATAAACACCGCTCAGACACGTCTGTAGATAAATACTGCCCAGACACATGGAGAGACAAACACGGCCCAGACACATCCAGAGACAAACTCCGGTCCAGACATAAACACCACTTGGACACGTCCGGAGACAAACTTCCGTCTGGCCTTAAGAGAAGGGGAGAGAGAGAGGGAGAGAGAGGGGGGAGAGGGAGGGGGAGAGGAAGGGGGAGAGAGAAGGGGGAGAGAGGGGGAGAGAGAGGAGGGAGAGAGAGGGGGAGAGAGAGAGGGGAGAGAGAGAGAGAGGGAGAGAGAGGGGAGAGAGAGGGGGAGAGAGAGGGGGAGAGGGAGGGGGAGAGGAGGGGGAGAGAGAGGGAGAGAGAAAGAGAAAGAGAAAGAGAAAGAGAAAGAGAAAGAGAAAGAGAAAGAGAAAGGGAAAGAGAAAGAGAAAGAGAAAGAGAAAGAGAAAGAGAAAGAGAAAGAGAAGGAGAAAGAGAAAGAGAAAGAGAAAGAGAAAGAGAAAGAGAAAGAGAAAGAGAAAGAGAAAGAGAAAGAGAAAGAGAAGAGAAAGAGAAAGAGAAAGAGAAAGAGAAAGAGAAAGAGAAAGAGAAAGAGAAAGAGAAAGAGAAAGAGAAAGAGAAAGAGAAAGAGAAAGAGAAAGAGAAAGAGAAAGAGAAAGAGAAAGAGAAAGAGAAAGAGAAAGAGAAAGAGAAAGAGAAAGAGAAAGAGAAAGAGAAAGAGAAAGAGAAAGAAAGAGAAAGAGAAAGAGAAAGAGAAAGAGAGAGAAAGAGAAAGAGAAAGAGAAAGACAAAGAGAGAGAGAAAGAGAAAGAGAAAGAGAAAGAGAAAGAGAAAGAGAGAGAAAGACAAAGAGAAACAAAGAGAGAGAAAGAGAAAGAGAAAGAGAAAGAGAGAGAGAAGAGAGAGAGAGAGAGAGAGAGAGAGAGAGAGAGAGAGAGAGAGAGAGAGAGAGAGAGAGAGAGAGAGAGAGAGAGAGAGAGAGAGAGAGAGAGAGAGAGATAGTGGGAGAGAGAGAGAGAGAGAGAGAGAGATAGTGGAGGTAATGGGGTTAGGGGAGTTAGAAAAGAGAATATGTTATGCTTTATGAACAACACACACACGCTTCGCCAATTTTTCAGTAATCGGTTTATTGGAATCGGTGTGATTACTGACTGCAGTAAGTAAATTATACAACCCAAAAGCCTTGAGTAGCTTTCACCCTTGTTTTGGGGAAATTTCAATGAACAATTTTAAAAAGCAAAGTTGCATTATCGATGTTTCAAAGAGACGTGCTGCCAATCATCATGTGACGGGTTGAAAAAAGTTGGCTCTGTAATTTGGAAAACACATTAATATGGCAAATGGCTCAGAAATCAGGTGTTATCATATGTATTTTGCTTTGAAACCACAGAGAGAAACCATATTACCTTTGTAAAGCACTGCACCCAGTCATATAAAATAACCAATCGACCCACATGTACCTCTACCTTTTAGCAACTGCCGACTATGTCCCGATCGGGACACAAGGTGTACCACTATTGAATGTGGGGCGCTTTGCAAGTGGCTTAAGCATTCAAGCAAGCACTCAAATTAAATGGTTGATAAGGAACAGCTGGCTTGGCAAGTGATAGCAAGCTGATTGGTAATGACAAAAAATACTAAACATCACCAATTTCTTAACATTTTCAGATTTCACTCCAGATTTCGAGTTATTTAATCCACAACACCTGATCCTCGAAACTCAAGTTATATTTCTATTGTATATTTGAATTAGTCCGTGAGAGTAGATAGTGGAAAATCATATCATATAACGCATGAAATCGCTCCAAGCTCGTAGTTTGAAAATTATAGTACAACATGTCTTTCAATCCAGACAAATCTCACACTCTCACTATGTCTCTTCGAAAGGACCATTTAGAAAACCCCCCCATCCACTTTCTCAACAATCCTCTGGAAGAAGTCTTTTCTTTCAAGCTTCTGGGTCTCACTATCTGCCACGACCTTTCCTGGGAAAGCCACATTTCCAACCTCGCCTCAAAAGCCAGTCGCCGACTGGGAATCCTCCGTCGTGCAAAGTCCTTCCTCGGCCCTCTTGAGCTCCTGACCACTTACAAAGCTTTTGTCCGTGGCCTGATGGAGTACTGCTCTCCCCTCTGGGCTGGTGCTCCTGCCTCCCACCTTTCTCGGCTTCACGCTGTCGAAACCAGGGCATTTAAGATCATCGGCATCTCCCGCAATGAAGCTGAGTCTTTGGGCCTCTCACTCAATCACCGCAGGTTGGTCGGTGGTCTTTCTGCCTTCTACCGACTCCTCTCCAGCCTTGCCCCCCCTGCTTTCTCTGCGATTTGTCCCCACCATATTTCCACAGGGCGCTCAAGGTCCGCCAACAACCCCCTTCTGGTAAAACTACCAAAATCACGAATCACTGCCCATCTTCACTCTTTCATTCCTCTTTTTTCCCGCCTTTGGAATAAACTTCCTCACTCTATTCTTTCCCATTCTTCCCTCCAGGCTTTCAAAACAGCTGTTCACCACCACCTCTTATCTTCCCCCATCCAAATCCTCGATCTTTTCTACCCCCGATAATCCACCCAAGCCCACTTCCTTCAATTCCCCTGCTTTCCTTCCTGAAAGTCCCTGTAATGTCCATCTTCTCTTCGCCATGTTCCCCGTCCCATCCCCATCCCTCTCCCTTCCACAGTTCACCTAATGTGTCTGTTCCCCACTGTTTTGTCCCTTCCACTCCCGCCCCTCTTGTCTCATGCCTCCTTGCTGTGAGTTGTGTGTTAGCTCTCATACGAGCCTCGACCAAGGTATACAAAAAAAAAATAAAAAAATACAAAAGTGATGTATACAGTTATTCATAGCTATGAAGATCAGGCATTCAATGATATCACTTCGGAAAGTGAAAAGAGAATAAAAAACATTTTGAGCCCTGTACTGTTCATACATCGTTGTGGCCTATTCCAAATAAAGGCATCGTTGAGCAGTCTGAACAAAATGGCCAATTAAGTCCCCAGCGAGGTAAGCAAGGATATCTTAGGACCCCATCGAGAGCACGGTGTCCGAAGATGCGGCTGAAAAGAGATATAATTAAATAAGGCCGTTAATCATCTTTAAAAGGGGTGTTTTGATTAACCCAAACAATTAATTTCAGTCATGCACTTCCATGGAGTTGTTTGAGAATGCATGTGAAGTTTCAGGCTGCTAGGTTTCATGGTTTTGGAGTTATGGAGGACACACACACACACACACACACACACACACACACACACACACACACACACACACACACACACACACACACACACACACACACACACACACACACACACACTTACTATTATAGATAGTTCATCTTCGCTGTCGACAACTCTTTCCCAGGTTATTCTCAAAGGTCCACCTTCCTGCATCGTTGAAAGTTGCCAGTGTAACATCAATTGATAAAGATTATGCCAAAGTTCACCCTCACAAGTCTGGATCAGTTAGCCATCTTCCCATTATCAGCAAAGTCATGGAATTGATCATTGAGACAGACCTCACATACAGTATTCTCTAATTATCTAACATCTGGTCATCACCTTGGCTTCTGCCCAGGACATTCTACAATGGACATTATACTTCCTCTATGTCACCAAAGAATGGATGCCCTCAATCTCAAGCAAGAGGTTCGGGCCCATCTCACTGAAATTCTCCCATGCATTTGATGCTGTCTGGAAGCTGACCATGCTTTTCAAATGGTCAAGACATGGTATCCTTGATTGTCTCTCAATTTGGTTTTGACAAGCAGCGAGTTGCTTTGGATGGCATTCTCTCCCATATTCTACCTTCTGAGCTAACTACTCTAAAAGTGGCATTCTGAGACCAACCTTCTTTTTGGTCTATATCGATGATCTCTCTCTTTTCACGATGATCTCTTTTTTTTCAAGAAGGCAGTGGTCTGCTGCGCCTACAATTACTATACAGTTACAGTAATTAAATCATCCATATCTCAATTTGCAGCCAGTAGCAATAAAATAATTCAATTAACAATCGTTTTGATCAATAAAAAAATTAATCCAGATAATTGGCATCTTTGTTTTCCATAACTCTTCAGTTCAACCATCCTACACAAGATGTTGTGTTTCCTATTTGCAATAAAATGCAATAAAACCCAGTTTCCTATTTATCGCAAGAGAATCTCCTTGAAATTAAATTATCTCATCTGAAGCCATTCGTATATTGATGAACTGCACTTTGCAGGAACAATATATGCTTGTGAGAGGAATCACAACTGGGACTCAAACACTCACGTAAAGTAACATCAGGATGGGTACTAAGAGAAAATAAGCAACTGGTCATCTACCTGGAGCATGTATGTTTATTTCGGATTGACCCAGACCCTCACCTATATTTTCCATAAAGACACGATGGCAAATTTCACAATTTAATTTTGTGGTCATTATTTGTGATAGGTATGTCTCCCTGAGCAAGCGAGCTATTGTGTGCAGCCTATCGCTGCTGATTGCATCATTTTCTGGGGGTATGACTGTGCTACTGATGCAGTGCCCTCTATTACCAGTACACTGGTACTTATTTCGTCGATGTCGGAAGGATGACAGACTGAGCCAACCCCACCAGGTGTTAATTCAACGGAAGGAGCTAAAACTCAGAACCCTAATATCTTAAGCCAACAATCTTAACCATTATGTTGACACCAGGCTAACTCTCCATGAGCTATCACCTTTATTGGAAGGATCATCAGCTCTAAACCTTCAAACCTGTGGAATCTCAGCATTCTCTGCAGGACCTTTTCTCCTTTCTTCCTTGCTTCTCCCATCTATGGAACCACCTTTCAGAGGCAGGTCTTTCCCACTTTCCTCCAGGATTTAAAGCAGGAAGTACAATGCCACCTCACATCATTCCCCATCCTGACCCATGATCTTTATTACCCCCCATTAACCGCCTTCTGAACCCAACCATATATCTGGCGAATTTCAGTGTTTCCTTTCATGATCATTATTCCCTTGCAAGTGATGCACAATTCTTTCCCCCACTTCCTCATTGTCAAATTATCTCTTCCATGAGGCACACTCTCGTGGAGAAAAAAAAAACCAGGACCAAGTCCTCTGCCATTTTCAGCTTGTAATGGTTGCCAAGGCCTTGATATGAAGTGTTACTGAATGCGATCCCCCCCTGTAGAACGGTGCTTCTGTTTCCCATCTTCTTGTCATTGACTGTGGTGCCTCGATGTCATTGACATCTCACTACAAGGAAGTTGAGGGTCTGTTTCTTTCTCTGTTTCACAGACAGATTGGTTGCCTTGCTGTCTTTTAGTGGCAGAATTCTAATTAAGCTGCTCTCACCGTCTCACCTCTCCACCCTACCTCTGCTCCTTCAGGTTGTATGTATTATACCAGAAACCAATACCTTGTTACCCTCGAAAAGTTCAATCTTCATGCTAATCCCAAGTAATGAATCCCTCTCTTCTCTCACATGTAGAACAGTCTTCCTGACACTGTTATCTCACAAAGTTACCTCCAACACTTCAAGTCTGCTGCCCATCACCACCTCATGGTCTCCCATTTCTACTTCTGAGCTTTTCTCCACTGACGAAAAGACCGTCTTCCTTTCAACTGCAAATTCATCGTCATTTCCCTAATTTGGTGCATCTGTGTGTTCTTGACACCCTGTTTCCCCTTTGCCCCGTATTCTTTAGGTCTCCACGAGCCTCAATATCTGTTGATGAAAAAACAACAACAACTAGAGGGGGAGCACTCGGTAGAGTGCAAAACCTCCGCCGCCAATACTGCAAGGTCACTCAAGTGAACCTGATATCCTATTCATTCAATTTGACGTCAACAGTGCTCACAGAGTTATAGTTTGCAGCTTTCCCTTTTACTTTTGACTTTGACATACTCAATTCATTCGTCATAACTAGATTCCTTGAGATAAAAATTGATTTTACGTGGGTATATCCACCTGAAGTTCCAAAATCAGCCGCAATTATAATTTTGGCATGTTTTTTGTTGGAAATCACTTATAACATGTAGAAATGCAAAAAAAAAATCTATATTGCAGAAAAAAAATTTGCAAAATTTTTTTTTTTTGAGGGGGTTGGAAATCACTTAAAACATGTAGAAATGCAGAAAAAAGAAATCGAAATTTTGTTGAAAAAAATTGCAAAAAATATTTTTTCTCTAACAATTTTTTTTTTTTTTGGGGGGGGGGGGGGTGGAAATCACTTAAAACATGTAGAAATGCAAAAAAAAAAAAAATTCAAATATTTTTTCAAATTGGCCGCCATAGCGGCCATATTGGATTTTGTACCAAGTCCAAAATCGAATGGCATGATCCTCGGACCAGACCTAACCCCCCCCACCAAGTTTCGTCTAAATCCGTCAAGGAGTTTTTCCGTTATACTGTTCACAAACAAACAAACAAACAAATAAAAACAATGTCACCCTGCGGGTCTTGCCAAAAGGTGACCACGTGTGACTTCTTTAAGGTCACACTGAGGTGAACAGAGCTGCTATCCACCAGGAGCGACTCCTTGAGGAATGTCTGCCTACGAGAGATTCCGATGAGAATCGTTCTACAGAGTAACCATGAAAAATATGCGTTTGCCTCATAACGTCACCAAATGACGTCATAATGTCTCAAGCTTGACATATCTAGAAAGCACTCATCGAGGTGTTCAATTTGAGGTACTACACGATATGGTTCCTAAAACTTGAAAATTTGACCTTGGGGTCAAATATGTTTGACCTCAGGCGCTAACCATGAAGGTCAAGGCCAATCGCCACCAAAAATTAATCAGCTGAGCGCCAGACCATGAACTATATTCCCATGAAGTTTGAAGACGATCCGATCAAAATTACTCAAAAAATAAGGGTTTCGTCGACTCCCCTGATTTGCGACAAAATGACCTTGACCTTTGACCTTCAAAATTTTGTGCACTGAAAGGGACCTCTATAGGCCTCTGATATGCGAAGTTACAAAAATTTCCAATGATAACTGTGCTCTGCAGAGTGATTTATACGTGATTACAGACAAAAAAAAAAAAAAAAAAAACATATGAAGGTCAAGGCCAATCGCCACCAAAAATTAATCAGCTGAGCGCCAGACGATGTACTACATTCCCATGAAGTTTGAAGACGATCCGATCAAAATTACTCAAAAAAAAAAATAAGGGTTTCGTCGACTCCCCTGATTTGCGACAAAGTGACTTTGACCTTTGACCTTGACCTTCAAAATTTTATGCGCTGAAAGGGACCTCTATAGACCTCTGATATGCAAAGTTACAAAAATTTCCAATGATAACTGTGCTCTGCAGAATTTTTTATACGTGATTACAGACAAACAAACAAACAAAAAAAAAAACAAAAAAAAAACATACAAGCTGACTAACATATCTTGCAAAAACTTCGTTTTGGCAAGATAAAAAACAGAAAGGGGTGAAAACAGTAACCTCCATCCATCTTTGATGGCGGAGGTTAATAATAAATGTTGTTTTCTCACAATAATCATTATTATAAAAAAAAATATTGCACTGAGTTGGCTGTATAGATACAGTATGACATTTTTCTGCTGGAAGAAGAAGTGGGTGAAGAATTAATTTAACTGGATTATTAATATATTTACAAGATTGTGCAGTTCTATTAGAAATGATCAATTTTAAACATCATTTCAGGACAAGAAGATTGTTCAGTACAAAGCAGGGTTTTATGGTTACACATGAAAGCTCAACTGAACATGCCACCTTTAAAAACTCGATCCAACTTTCACCGCTTTTACAGATCGAACTTAGACAATCCAATCCACTTGACAAACCCCGCTTGTACAAACCTAAACATGCAACTCTTTTCCAAATTGCTAACAAACATGCAGTACATGTCTACATTGCACAGTTTGCACAAATGTTTCTATACCACATTGACTTTTTCCCTTTAACAAACCTTTTGGTATTTCACACATATCGCCTTCCACTCCCCACATACAGTATGTCCACTCAACACTGTGTTAATGATTACGAAACAAAAGAAGAAAATAAGAAGACAGAAGCCTTCGGATCTCAAGTTGGCATGAGTACGAGTGTATGCTGCAATGATATGTTCTTGTCTTTAACCATTCAATTATTTACCATAAATACAAATCATTTTCATGCAAAGAAAGAAGGCAACTGAGTTACGAATCAGGGTCAAGGTGCAGCAACTCAAGAATTAATACATTCCTCTAATGACTCCTTTTCCACGAGCTTTCCCTTGGTCAAGGGATCTCGCCACTGGCATGGCAAACTAGAGAATTCAATCGCTCCAGTCAATGCTCAGCCTGTGGGCACTCTCTGGCCATGGTATAGTTAAGCAAAAATGTCTGACGTGTCTTGTGGGCAGTAGAGGGTTTTGTAATTTAAGAATATGCCTCACACTTGAGAGGTGGAGATCAAAGCACACAAATAATAATCATGTATGCATAACTTCATATAAATAGTGTCCTTCAATAGGGAGATCTTTCTGGGAAGGCAAAACGTTTTTGAGAGATCTTAAAATGATAAACAATTAAGTTTTAATTTCAAAAAGAATTGCAATTCACATTGTTATAAAAGGAATCTATGCTGAGATGAATCGGCCGAGAGTTGAACGAAAATCAAAATTGACAATCTCAATGCTTGCCCAAGCGCAGTTTATCATTTTCTCTTCCAAAATACAAGACTGGTTTTCAGGAGTCAAATGTCTCACTGATGACTCAGTAATGAAATTATTATGTTGTTTAAAAAATATATTTTTGCACTTGAATCCAAATCCTACTTCATTTTTAAAAGGTTTTTTTTTTTTCACCTCCACCACCGACGGTGAAGGAGGTTATGTTTTCACCCCTTTCTGTCTGTCTGTCTGTCTGTCTGTCTTTCTTTCTGTGTGCTGTTGATGAAATTTGGTGGACAGGTTCGGTGTGGGACAAGGATGCACCGATTCGATTTTGGTGAAGATCCGGATCCGGATCCGATTACTAGAATTTTTAAAGTGATTCTTCACCATTGAGAGAAAGGGCAAAAAATGATATACGAGGTGTGTTCAAAAAGTATCCAACCTTAATTTTTCGTGCGTAAACAAATGAAGCTAGGGAGGCATGGTTTGGTGCACGTATGTAGGCGATCCTAATCCGTATGCGTGAATATTTTCCCGCCTGCAGAAGCTGTCAGTCGCCGACAGACTGCCGATGAGTGAGGAAGTGTAAGTGAGTCAGATTTTCGTTTTTGACAAAATGACGGAAAAACTTGAACAACGCTACTGCATCAAATTTTTTGTAAAGCTTGGCGATTCCCAAGTGGAAACGATCCGCAAGATTCAACAGGCCTTCGGAAACGAAGCAATGGGCACCACACAGATAAAAGAGTGGTACAACCGCTTCAAAGATAGTCGCATATCAGTGGAAAGTGAAGCACATTCTGGGAGGCCCTCAACATCCCGAAATGAGATCGTCATTGACCAAGTGAGGACCCTGCTGATGCAGGATCGTCGAATCACGATCAGAGAACTTGCAGACGAGGCGGGCGTCAGCATTGGATCCGTTCATTCCATTGTGACTGAGGATTTGGGCTTAAGGAGAATCTCAGCGAAGTTCGGGCCAAAACTGCAAACGATCGAGCAGAAGCAACTCCGTTTGGAGATCGCACAGGACATGCTGGAGACTGTGAACAGCGATCCCAACTTCTTCAACAGAGTGATCACTGGCGATGAGACCACATTGATCTGTCATTTTGTCAAAAACGAAAATCCGACGGCGCTCACTTACACTTCCTCACTCATCGGCGGTCTGTCGGCGACTGACAGCTTCTGCAGGCGGGAAAATATTCACGCATACAGATTAGGATCGCCTACTTACGTGCACCAAACCACGCCTCCCTCGCTTCGTTTGTTTACGCACGAAAAATTAAGGTTAGATACTTTTGAACACACCTCGTATAGCAAGATAGCTCAAAAAGTTTAAAACGGATTTGGACGAAACTTGGTGGACATGCTGGGTGTGTGACGAGGAAGAAAAGCTTCAATATTGATGAAGATCCGGATCCGATTACTGGACTTTTTAAAGTGATTCTTCACCATTGAGAGAAAGGGCAAAAAATGATATATAGCACAATATCTCAAAAACTGGTCAATGGATTTGGACGAAACTTGGTGGACATGCTGGGTGTGTGACGAGGAAGAAATGATTCAATTTTGGTGAATATCCGGATCCGGATCCGATAATGTTTAATGTCATTATTCACCATTGCGAGATAGGGCTAAAACGATATAGAGCATGATATCGCAAAAAGTTGTGGACGGATTCGAACGAAACTTGGTGGACAGGTTGTGTGTGTCACAAGGAAGAATCAATTCGATTTTGGTGAAGATCCGAATCTGGATCTGGATGCAAGAATTATTTAATTTTTAAGTGATTCTTCATCATTAAGAGATCGGACAAAAAACGATATATAGCATGACGTTTCAAAAATGTCTTGGGCCAGATATGTTCTCGTGGATCAGGCATTGCGTGGTGGAGGTAAGTGCTCTACCGAGTACCCTTCTAGTTTAATCAGTATTAATCAAACTATATTGTTCCTTTTGGCAATAGAGTGACTCTTCTTGCTTGACTTCACAAACTCTATTTATTGCTCAGTCGCTTTCTTTGATACACAACCTAATGATACTACACAATAAATGACAGTTTGCATTGACAACAAAGCTCTTTCCAATGCAATTATATTGGAGGTTTAAAATCGACATGATTTCTAGATTCCTGCTTGAATCAAACTTGTAAATAAAATGCTTTATTTAATGACATCAATGTGAATGCATTTTAAAATGCAAAGTGGGCTGCTCTTGTGTATATCCACATAGATATAGTATGTGTCACATATTTATCACGATAGAGCTTGGAAGCACAATAGAGCAATGATTTCCCATCGGCATGATGATCGCTTTACTGTTTCTAAACAAAAACAGGTCAACAAGACATAAAATGTCATAGTCCCCTTTGTTTTAGTAATTTTGCTCTCTGGAGTTAAAGGGCTAACCCATATGTATGTATGTACAACCTAAATAGCCGCCAGTCTACCAGTCGGCCATCTTTGATTAGATCGCAAAATAAAGTGAGGTACACGTGTGTGTGCTGCTATGTACTGTGCTTGTGCCAAGTTTGAACAAAATCGGACCATGCATGTCTGAGAAATGGTTGGGAACACATTTAAGTCACAAAATGGTCACCAGTCAGCCATCTTGTATCTGACCTTAAAAAAAAATAAGGTGCTTAAGTAAGCCATTATTCATTATCTGTCTGCCAAGTTTGAACAATGTCAGTGATTGCATGTCCATGAAATGGTTGAGGACGTGTTCAACACTGGGGTTTTTATGTTTCACAACTAAAATGGCCGCTAGTCCACCGTCTTGGATTTGATGTTGAAACAAAATGGCGTCCATATGTATACCATCACGTGTTGCCTTTGTGGCAAGTACAAATGAAATCGATTCATACACGTCTGAGATATGGTTGCGGACGCACACACGCACACACACGGAAATTGAGCCCAAATCCGTAAGCCCCTGTTTCGGACAAAGTCCCATGGGGACTACCAACCCGAAAGTATGCTCACTTCAATCAAACATGCTTTACATGTTGAAGCATTACAAAATATGGCTGCCATGTTGATCATCTCACTAGGAACTTACTTTTGTAATGAACCAAAATCTTTGCAGAGGAGAGAATCATTTTAAATTGGATCTTGTGGAAACCTTTTCTTATTTTTTAGGAAAACCTGAGGGAGTTTTTACAATCCAGCATGAAAAAGAAATGTTACAGATTTTGATTAAGGGTTCCTTGTCATCTCCCATCTCCCATTGTGTACAAGTGGATGTGCATAATGTTGGCCCATTGATTCACTCTTGTGTCTGATTTTGAAAACTTATGTTGGGAAAAGAGGAGTTCAGCATTCATTATACAGATCAATAATCTCACATCAGCTTCTTTGATACGAAATTACATTTGGTATTTCATCGATTATTTCATGGATACACACTTACAAAAGGGCATGTGAAGGATATTATTTTTTTCCAGATAAAAGTAATAATGACTCCCCACATTTACAGGTATGTATTGGCTCCAAGTCTTAAAGATTTCGAATTACATGCACCAAAGAGAACTTAAAGATACATCATTAAATTTGATCTTTTATCTTATTGTAGTATCTATGGCCATATTGGAGGCGTGTTCATGTAATTTTCACTGTGCATATCTACATGTACATTAATAAAAGGGCCATATCTTAACTTATTATGACTAAGTACATAGAACCAGATATGTCAATCAAGGCAGTGAAGTGTATCAAATGCCTCTGATGACAATTTTGTGTGTATTAAATGGTAGTTACAGTAGGAGTCTCAAATTGAGTGAAATTGAAAAAATACCTCATGACAGGTATGTTGATTTGATTTGATGAACCATACCCGACAGAGCTTCGGTGATGCCCAAGCAGTTTCTTGGCAAGGGATACTGGGTGGTTTGCCATTGCTTGCTCAGCGTTGTTTGTCTGTTCTCCAAACTTTTAAATGATGAATGTCAAGCACGGAAGCAGCATGTGCCATTTTTAGCTCACCTGGACTTTAGTCCGGTGAGCTTATGCGATCGAGCAGTGTCCGTAGGTAAGTCAGTCATTGAGTCTGCATAAACACTTCAGTCATTATCGCTTGAACCAAACGCACAATTTTGATGAAACTTGGCAACAAGCTTCATATCTGATTCCTAACGAAGATCTACTGACCGCATCAAAATCTGCGCTGATCCACGGGTTGAAATCAGACCTAAAACATGAAAATAAATCTTGCCCTAACCCACAGGGGTGCGTTGCATTAGCATCTCATCATGCCCTCAGCCAAAAGTATGACCTGTAAACATGTGTTTACATGACCAGCATAAACTTTGCTGAGACACTGCTGCAGCAGCATGGATAGTCTTACAAGAGCATGGTACATTTGATCTATTGTACACCTTCGTAAGAAAACAAGTTAATTAAAAAAGGAAATTACAGAAGCAGGTCACACTATGTTCAGACTATGACTAAACCGAGACCATGTTTCTTGGTCACACCAAGACTATGTTTAGAAAAGCGTCGACATGGAACTGTCATGTGACAACAACAAATATAGGTGATATCAACAAAAAAAACAACATGGTAAATTTGATTCTCTTGAAAAATAATGCAAATTCTTGCCTTTTCAAAACTCCAAACAATTGTCAAGTGCAGTTTCACAAAAACAACTTGCAAATGTTATTCAAAAAATAACCAAAAGAGTAAGTTGTTTCACTATAAATGAATGACAAATTAAGAACACCATAAGAAAATTCATGACAGTAACCAATCAAGGTTTACTGCTTTGCCTTTCCAATAATCCCAAATTCTGATGTGTAATACACATGCACCAGGCAAAAAGTCCTTTCCTATAGTAATTCTCCGCAGATGGCTGTAGTTGGACCTGTTACCAAATATGATATATGAGAGTACAACTCTCATATAGCATCGGTCTAACTGTACTATTTTTTGCCTCGAGGCAGACATGGCAAGCAATTCCATCAATTTAAAAATTAACGGCATACAGCGAAGCACTCCAGCCTGCTTTTCTCGTTTTTATGGCACATGCATTACATACAGTGGCAAAGATTCTTAAAAGCTTTCAGTGAATGTTAAGCACTGCAAGGAAAGAGGTCACAAACCAATGCAATGATTAACAGGAGATGAAAAGAGCATGAGGATGGGATTAAAGGAGCACTAACAGCTTTTTCCCCAAGTGAATATTATGTGATGGATGAATACATTTGGAATTTATGTATCAAACTAAATTTGTTTCATGTTAAATCAATCAAATCAGTTGTTCGCTATCTTACCCAACTTAGCTGAAGAAAATGTCAATAATCATTCCGTACAAAAGTCATACCAGATCTGCATTGTCAACTTGAAGGGCACTCGGAAGAGCGCATACCTCCACCCTGTAATGCCTGATCCATGCGAACATATCTGGCCCAATACATGTTTGAAATATCATGCTATATATCATTTTGAGCCTTATCCCTCAATGGTGAAGAATCACTAAAAAAATTATCGTAGTCGGATCCGGATTCGGATCTTCACCAATATCGAATCAATTCATCATGGTCACACACCCAGCCCGTCCACAAATTTTTGAAATATCGTACTGTATATCATTTTTGGCCTTTTCTCTCAATGGTGCAGAATCACTTAATATAAAAAAAATTCTCGTAGTCGGATCCGGATCCGAATCTTCACCAACATCTAAACAGTTCGTCCTTGTCACACACCGAACCTGTCCAAAAAATTTCATCCAGATTCATCAACAACTTTTTGAGATACCTTGTACACAAACAAACAAAGACAGAAAGAGGTAAAAATATAACCTCCTTCACCTTCGGTGGCAGAGGTAATAAAGAGTTGAATAACAGATATCAACCTGAAAATTTGAAAGACAAACACAAAGTGTTGCAAAAGTTTGATTTAACTATTTAAAATACTGAGCTGTTTTACGATACGATTGCTGTTTTTTTTTCATTTTTGGCCAATGATGATTCATAAAAAAAAAAAAAAACTTTTTAAAAAGGTGCTTATC
>NC_140972.1:83609773-83669773 GCF_056783735.1 Eptatretus burgeri | reverse complement strand
AATTATTTGCTACTGTGGTATTATTACCTAAGAACACTCCAAGGTATTTCACACCATCATTGGCCCATGACAGTGGAGCAGGAAGTCTTGGCGCCAAGTAGCACAACCGACCGAGCCAAAGGACGCTCGTTTTGTTCCAATTTACTTTAGCTGAAGAAGCCTTTTCAAATAAGGACAAACAATAACGAACGATTTTAACGTCATTGATATATTGTACGAATACACATACGTCATCGGCGTATGTTAGTACCTTGATGGGCCGTTCAAGCTGGGACAAACTAACCCCTGTTAGTCTACAGCGCAAAGAAACCAGTAGGGGTTCGATGGAGAGAGAGCATAAAGCAACCCAGAAAGAGGGCAACCTTGTCTAATTCCCCTGTTAACAGACAAAGGTGCAACAAGTTCATTGTTTATCTTAAGCGCACTATAAATATTATTGTATAGTATTTTAATATAAGAGATGAAGGTTGAACCAAGTCCAAACCGCTCAAGTACTTCGAAAAGGTATCGATGGTCAACACGGTCAAAGGCTTTCTCCTGATCAAGGAGAAGAAGTCCTAAATCTTTAGGGTTTTACTTGCACAGTTCAATAATGTCTCTCACAAGGGAAATGTTGTCATAGATGGAACGTTTTGGGACACAGTAACATTGGTCTTCCTTCAAGAACGAGGATAAATGAGGAGTAAGTCGCGATGCCAGGTCTTTTGAAAATATCTTATAGTCCATATAATACATAACAGCGAGATAGGACGCCAATTTTCAATACTCAACATGTCTCCCTTTTTTGGGATGAGGGTAAGAAGAGCTCGTCGGCAACTCTGAGGTAGCTCTCCAAGCTGGCAGCTTGCGTTCAAAGTGTTAATGAGTTCTGGACCCAATAAGTGCCAAATTTCTTGTAAAATTCAGTTGTAAGTCCAATCCAGGTGCTTTCCCAATGGCAAGGCCGTGAAGGGCAGTGCCAAGTTCATCCAAGGTGATGGGTCTTTCCAGTTGGGAATTCCCATCTTCACACAACACGGGCAGGCCTACGGAGATCGAGGCGACACTAACAGGATTTATTTGTTCCATTGAATATATTTTCGAAAAGTATTCCTTCACGAAAAGTTTGATTTCTGATTGTGTAAAGGTAATGGATGAATCTGCTAATCGCAGCTGAGAAAGCTGTTTACTGGGAAGACGTTTCTCTAAGGAAAAGAAGTACTTGGTTGGTACGTCTGCCTCATTCAGGTGTCGCACCCTCATCCGAACTCAGGCACCACGTGCATTCCTCTTGGTTATTTCCATTAATAAGGACTGTTTCTCAGTTAAGGTTTTTTGTATGTTTCTATTATTTTGTCCGATGACTTGTTGGAGTCGGAAAATCTCAAAATGTAATATTTTCTTTACTTCATGGTTAGCCCTTGTTGAGAAAAAACGATACTGTTGGCAGAACCCTTTAATTTGGGCTTTTACTAAATCACACCATAAGGCCCAGTCACACCTTGACGTTTTAGCCAGGAATGGCAACGTATAAAAATGTACGTAAAACGTTGGCGTACGCTGAAGTTTTGAGTTTTTTTTTTAAGTTTTGGTCGTATTCATAACGTGTTGGTCGTATGCATAACGTGTTAGTAACGGGCACAGAACGTTTCGTTGTGTTAAAGATAACTTATACCAACGAATGCTTAGCCTGTTGTCGGCGTTCACAACCTATGCCCAATGATAGTTTAACTTAGTCATAGTGCGCTGCACGTATCGCCAACGAACTCGTGGTGTTCTCTGTTAAAAACCTGCCGCACGCCAATTTAAATCATAACCGCCTGAAAATTGGAAGTGTCAACATCGCAGTCACACCTTGACGATTTAGCCAGCGTATGCCGACCTATGAAAAATGTGTCTAAAACGCTGGCACACGTCGAATACGGTATGGGTAAGTTGTGTATACGTTGGGAGCACGATGAAAAACAATGAAGTACGCTGGCATATTACGTGGTACGTCTAATACGTCGTGAAATTTCAAGCATGCTGAAAATTTTACGACGTACTTGACGTATGGCTCACAAGTTCCGCATACGCTGGCATAAGTTCTCGGCACGCTCCGCAATCGTTTACACATGTCGGCCACACGTTACTTGTAAGTTACTCAAAAGTCGAAACACGTCGAGGTAATGTTTAGCATACCCGAACCTTAATTTTTAATCTACGAATAACGTGCTTTGAACCTACGAATAACGTGCTTTGAACCTATGAGTAGAGTGCTTTGAACCTATGAGTAGTGTGTTTTGAACCTATGTTTAACGTATCTCAAACGCACATTGGCGTATGTAGACGAATTTGATTGACGTCTTCCGGACGACCACAGAACTTACTAAACGTGTTTCTAACTTACAGCTTCCGTATAATGGCGTATTGGCAGCGTTTAGGGGAATTGTTATATATACAAATGGGCTTCACAAGAGGAACCCGTCAGTGTTCCAGACTCCATGTTGAGTAGATGTCAATGTCACTAGCAGTGGCAGTAGCAGTAGTAGTATTAGTAGTAGTAGTAGTAGTAGTAGTAGTAGTAGTAGTAGTTCGAGAGAATTTAGTGATGTCGATGTTATTAGTAGTAGTAGTAGTAGTAGTAGTAGTAGTAGTTGGAGAAAATTTAGTGATGTCGATGGTAGTAGTAGTAGTAGTAGTAGTTCGAGAGAATTTAGTGATGTCGATGTTGGTAGTTGTAGTAGTAGTAGTAGTAGTAGTAGTAGTAGTAGTACTTTCAAGTGACGTGTTGCAAAGTGTGAACAATGTTCGTGTAGCGTGCGTACAAAACGTTACTCATAGATTAGAAATAAGTTTCGGGTACGCGAAACATTACCTCCACGTGTTTAGACTTATGAGTGAGTAACTTACAAGTAACGTGTTTCAACGTGTGTCAACGATCGCATAACGTGCCTACAACTTATGGTCAATGTAGCGGAACGTGTGAGTCATATGCCGGCATACTTTGTAAAATTTCAAGCATGAAAAAATTTGAGGAAAACACAAAAGTTCAATGTTTAAAGCCAGCGTACTACCACTTATGGCAGTGTTTTTCAGCGTGGTCTTAACATATACAAAACGTACCCATAACGTATTCGACGTGTACCAGCGTTTTACACAAATTTTCCAAAAATCGGCATAAGCTGGCTAAAACGTCAAGGTGTGTCTGGGCCTATATCAATGCGTTAACGGAATAGCTTAACTTCTGTTCGAGGAGAGCCGTCCAGAAGGATTCAAAGTGCTGAATGAAGTTGAGGTTTTCGAGTAAACTGTTATTGAATTTCCAATGAGAGCTCCCTGCACATGGTTTAGAGAGTTGAATAAGGACTCGAGCTAGGGAAAGGTCAGAGAAACCAGAAGGCACAATATCGGATTTATAAAGTCCACGTAATAAATGAGAATTTACATAGATGCGATCAAGCCTCGCAAGTGAGATGTGGTTGTTTAAACAACGGACACCATGTACAAGACCGATCAGAAGGGTGCTGCACACGCCAAATATCATGGAGATTATATTTCGCAATAATGTTTGCAAAAGGTTTTGCGGTATATGGTTGGGGTTCCGGCCCATTCCGGTCAAATGAAGCATTAACAGAACAGTTAAAATCGCCACCAATAATTAGACAAGTCTGCAAATCCAGTGTTTGCAGGAATTTTCTCAGTTCGGCCAAAAAGGAGATCCGCTCGTCATTTTTGCTTGGAGCGTACACATTGAGAATTGTGAACTTGACCTGATTGATAGAGAAGGTCACGGAGGCAAGGTGTCCATCAATAATACTCATAAATTTAAGGCAGGACGGGTGGAAATGTTTCCCGAAGACAAACATGATGCCTGCCTTCGACGTGGAGTTGTTACTGAAGAAACATTCCTTGTCCATAAATAGTCGCCACTGAGCCTGAACAGATCGGACAGCATGGGTCACTTGTATTGTAACAAAGCTATGTCAAGACCATTGACCTCTACCAACTGTTTAATTTGGATCTTGCGGAGCGGACTCCCACCACCATTAACATTTATTGTTCCAATCTTGAAACTGGCCATGAGGAAAATAATAGCTTCTAAGAATAAGATCAGAAGTGGGATAATTGATTAGAATCTCTTTTCGCCTTGGCTATCAGTTTTTTTAAGCGGTGACAGTGTGTCTGGTGGAAACCGAATAAGTCAGGCTTACGTACGATAGCTTGAGCACACTCAAGGAAGGATGGTAGATCTGGAAGGAAGGAAGGACGGTAGAAGGACTCAAGGAAGGACGATATAAATCCGTCAGGTTTATATTGCGTTTCCTGTATGTATTTTGTAAGAAGAGTCTTATTTGTTGAGAGGAGGTAGGACCTTGACTGGTGAGCTTCTCCAACGTTTCCACCTGACTGTTCCTGTTTGCTTCCTCCAGGTCAGATTCGTCAGAGTCGGTTTTAGTTTCCGAGTCACACAAGCTTGTACTGTCCTGGATACCGATACGGTCGTCAGTATTGATACACAGATCTGTACTGGTTACCACGTCTATGTGCTCTTCCATTGTGGGAACATCTCCTGGTGAAGTAACAGAAACAACCGAGGGGGGGGGGGGTTGATGAAATGGAAACACCATCAGCGGATGCAGAGATATCACTTCCCTCGACCGTCACGGTATTATCGACCTCCAACGGCGTGGAGGTATACAGTACTTTGGGGGTCTCTCGTAAAACATCCATTTTAACATTTCCTGCGTTCCCAGCTTCACCACGTGATGAGATGGGAGAAGTTACAGGGTTAACATTTGTTTCACTATTTCCCGCTGACAAGGATTTAGGGTTAACATTTACCGAAGTGACGGCAGGTTCATCACTCGTGGTCTGTGTATCACCGTCAATGGACTTTCCAATAGGAGAGTTTTTAACGAGTGAAAGAGTTTTTAGTCCAAGAGCATTAGGTCAAAATAGGCCCTAACCTGGACATTTTTGGTAAAAAGCTGATTTTTTCATGATAGGTCCAGGAATATGTCTAGAATAACATCCTAAAAGTCCTCATAAATCCTCCTTGAGCGTTTTCCGCAATCCAAGATGGCGTCCAAAATGGCCGCCTCTTCTGTTTTTCTCATAACTTTGCAAGCAGGTTTCCCCAAAACACACTTTAAATGTCTACATATATGTTTTGAAGTATGAGGAACTCATTAGAATACATCTTAAGAGATGCTGAAGCACGCAAGTACCAATAAGACCTCTTGAGTTCTTCCAAAAGTCCAGGCAGAAGCAGACGCCGACACCCTGATTGTCTCCACAGCATTAGCACTGGCAGAGTCAGAACATGTGCCAGTTGCTGTCGTTGGTACGGACACAGACTTACTGGTAATGCTAGTTGCTCGGGCAACCTCTTCCACAGATGTGTACATGCTATGCCGCAGTAATCCTGTCACGGTCTTCAACATTCATGAGATTCAGCATGCCATAGGGGACACAAGAAATCACTTGATGTTTCTTCATGCTGTGACGGGATGTGACACGGTCTCTGCGATCTATCGTCAGGGCAAGCGTAAAGCTTTCAACATGGTGCACAAGAAGCGGGACTACGACTTGCTGGATACCTTCACAAACAGTGGAAGCACCCATGACCAGGTGGAAAAAGCTGGGGAAGGCTTCATTCTTAAGCTTTATGGAGCCAGCAGTTTTGAATCTCTTGATGACTACCGTCACATCGCATACAAACGGGCAATCGGTCGCAGTTCCCCGAGTTCATCCTTTCAGCTAGAAAGTCTACCTCCAACTAGTGCTGCACAAAGCAACATTCATATCGCGTCTATATTACCATCCAGGAATGGATGGGTAACTCCTTATCTCCAACAGAATGGGGCTGGCGATTTCAGGATGGGACTCTTACCCCGGTAGAAACAGACATTGCTGTTGCACCCGACACTTTGCTGAACATGGTGGCATGTGGGTGTAAACCAGATGGTTGCAGAAGCATGACATGTAGCTGCAAGAAACTTGGGCTCTTTTGTACCTCAATGTGCAGTAAATGCAGTGGTCTCAATTGCAACAATACAGCACCAACTCTTATAGATGCCGACGATGATATTACCCCAACTTCAGAGGACATCAACATTGAAGATACAGCATCCGACGATGAAGACAATGACTGATGCAACTAGGTGTGTGCATGCATAAGGTAAAGATTCATCTGAAACTTTTGAGGTTTGAATCTCTAGCATGATCTTGTTTTGAATGTCTTTGCCTCTTGGAACAGGCTAAAACAGCAGTGTGTTGATAAGTGGCGGACATTTTGAGCACCATTTGAATTTCAGAAAGAACTTCAGCGGTTTTATTGTTTCCTTTGTACTTCAAAGCATCTGAATGAGTTCCTTATTTCTCAAGACATAATATATTTAGAGATTTAAAGTGCATATTGAGGTAACTTAGTCACAGGGTCATGAGAAAAACAGGAAATTGCAACCATCTTTGGCGCCATTTTGGATTTTGGGACTAGTTCAAGTAGTTTTATTGGTATAGATATATTGTATTGAGTTCCTTATACTTCAAAACATATGTGTAGACATTTAAAATGTGTTATAGGTAAACCTACTTGCAAAGTTATGAGAAAAACAGGAAATGGCGGCCATTTTGGACGCCATTTTGGATTGCGGAAAACGCTCAAGGAGGATTCATGAGGACTTTTAGTATGTTATTTCACACACATTCCTGGACCTTTCCTGAAAAAATCAGCTTGTTACCAAAAATGTCCAGGTTAAACCCTAATGCTCTTAGCCTATTTCTTCACTGCAATAACAGGTAAAGTGGTCTCCATCAGGGAGACGTCTCTGTCCTCACCGGCAAGTAGGGTAAACTTGTTGGTCGTAGGTACCGGGGTCCGGGTCCATTCCGGGTCCATACCGGGTCCATTCTGGGTCCATTCTGGGTCCATTCAATGTCCATTCCGTAGGTACCGGGGTCCGGGTCCATTCCCGGTCCATACCGGGTCCATTCCGGGTCCATTCGGGGTCCATACCGGGTCCATTCCGGGTCTATTCCGGGTCCATTCCGTAGGTACCGGGGTCCGGGTCCATTCCGGGTCCATACCGGGTCTATTCTGGGTAAGCATTGTAGAGTGGTCAGTCACAACTGCAGGAACATTACCGACAGATTCCTCGTTTGTAAATGCTGCCTTCTTCTGGGTTAAACGACCATCAGGTAAAGTCTTTCTCTTCCTCGATGAAACGATGGTGAAACCATCCCAAACATTCGTTTTGCTGTTTAGACTGTCGGACTGAAAGGCCTGGCATCATTACCGGACACGGGATTCGCTTCCTTCACAGTCGAGGAAGAATAAGAAGAAGAAGAAGAAGAAGACGTATTCTTGTTGACGAGGTTTGTTTCATCGTTTAACGAAGTCGCCTTTGGGCAAGATCGTTTCAAGTGTCCGAAATTACCACATTCAAAACATTTCAGGGTGTCAGTGGTTACGTAGACCTGGTGATCATGATTATCAATTTTGAGTTTTAAAAAGATGTTCAAGGTTCTTTCAGTGTTAGAGGGAGGAAGCACCACATAAGCTTGTCTCCGAAACGACATCACATGCTTCGTCCGATCGTCCTGACTACGTAAAGGTAACATGGTGATCTGAGAAACCACAGAACCATAACGAGATAGTTGGGAGATCAGAGTCTGATTCTTCAGGAAAGGAGCGTTCGAGATAATTACGTGAACCAGTTCTGTATCAGACACGAAGATAACCACACGATTGTTCATTCGTGAGGCTGCAGGAACTTTGTCAGTACCGACTATGTTTCCTGTCGCGATAACGAGATCCTCGATGCTGACGTCGTCGGGCGGGACACAGACAACGCCATGTTTTCGTGTTGATGCTTCAAATGCCGTATAACAGGAATATGAGGTCAGGTTTAGAAGGGGGGAGGAGGGGCGATTGCTCTCACGCAGTAATTAAATACCAGTCGAGACAGGTTTCCAAAGGAAATAAACACAGTTACAGTGAGGAAAAAAATGATCAGTTGAAGGGCCAGGATGGGCCACCAAATAAAAGCTATCCACAAGAAGCTGTTGGCTCTTTCTCTCTCTATCTCAGGGAAAAGGTATGTGAGGAGAAAACAGGGGGATGGGGTGGGAAGGGGAGGGATGGGGAGGGAAGTGCAGGGATGGGGAGGGATGGGAGGGGAGGGATGGGGAGGAGTAGAGATGAATCGAAGGGCAAACCACGAAATAACAAGGACAGATGGGTGGGGCGGGGTGACGATGGCGCGAAGGAAGGCCGACGTGCAAGGTCTTATGAAGAGGGAAGGGTGGGAGCACAAATAACGATGTCTGCAAGGAAACAAAGGAAAGGAGGTGAAAAACAATGCGAAAGGGGAAAGAAAGGCAAAAAAACAGGGCAGATCACAGCTCACAAGACCACACAGCCACCATGACACTCCACTCAACTCACCAACAGCCAGCAGGGAGAGAGAGGGAGAGGGAGAAGGAGACAGAGAGAGACAGACAGACAGAGACAGACAGAGACAGACAGAGAGAGAGAGCAGGGAGAGTGAAGAGGTGGAGGGGAAAGAAGAGACGAAGGAAGGGGAGCGAGGAGGGGTGGGGGAAGGAAAAACAGTGTGAGGTGAGAGGAAAGGAAGGCAGACGTGTGGTGGAGCGTTAATTTCAATTCATACTGTTTCATCAAAATGATTCTGCATAGAATAACAGTAAAGATGGAAACAAAATAATGTCTGAAATCCATTTTCGACCAGTCATACTATAAACATGGTCCAGAGACAAACTCCCATCCAGAGACAGACTCTTGTTCGGACACAAACTCCCGTCCAGAAATAAATATCGCACGGACACATCCAGAGCCAAGTTGTCTGGAGACAAACAAAATTAAGACGCATCCAGAGACAAACACTGACGAGATGCCTCCAGAGCCAAGCTGGCCAGAGACAAACACCGCTTGGACATGTCCGGAGTCAAACTCCCGTCCGGACGTCAACACCGCCTGGACACGTCCAGAGACAAACACCATCCAGACAAAACCACCATCCAGATATGGACAGAGACAGACAGAGAGAGAGAGTGAGGGGAGGGGAGAGTGAGAGAGGAGATATGGGAGGAGGGTGCTGCACTGTATTGGGAGGAGTAGAGCAAGGATGGGAGAGAGATAGACAGACAGACAGACAGACAGATGAAGATAAGGGAGTTATCAGAGAGAATATGTTATGCTTTATGAACACCACAAACAAACACACACACACACACACACACACACACACACACACACACACACACACACACACACACACACACACACACACACACACACACACACACACACACACACACACACACACACACACACACACACACACACACACGGCCGACATCAGCAATTTTCGGTAATAGGCAGGTTGTAGTCAGTGTGATTACCAAGTACACAGTATTTATTGTAAACAACGCAGAAACCTTGAGTAGCTTTCACCGATAAACGTTCCATTTATTTAGATGTTTTAAGAAGATGTTTCACAAACCTACTTCTTTATAAACAGCTGTGTATGACGGGTGGAGAAAATATTTGGCTTGGTAATTAAGAAAACACGTCAATACGGTAAACGGCTCGGAAATTGGGTGTTATTTCACAGCAACTTGCTCAGGATGTTGAAGCACAAACCACTTGCTCATGGTGATTGAGCATGAACCACTCGCTCAGGGTGATGAAGCATGAACCACTCGCTCAGGGTGATGGATCACAAACCACTCGCTCAGAGTGACGGAGCATGAACCACTCGCTCAGGGTGACGGAGCATGAACCACTCGCTCAGGGTGACGGAGCATGAACCACTCGCCCAGGGTGACGGAGCATGAACCACTCGCTCAGGGTGACGGAGCATGAACCACTCGCTCAGGGTGACGGAGCATTAACCACTCGCTCAGGGTGACAGAGCACAAAACACTTGCTCACGGTGACGGAGCATGAACCACTCACTCAGGGTGATGGAGCATGAACCACTCTCTCAGAGTGACAGAGCATGAACCACTCGCTCAGGGTGACGGAGCATGAACCACTCGCTCAGGGTGACGGAGCACGAAACACTTGCTCAGGGTGACGGAGCATGAACCACTCGCTCAGGGTGACGGAGCACGAACAACTCGTTCAGGGTGACGGAGCACGAACAACTCGCTCAGGGTGACGGAGCACGAACAACTCGCTCAGGGTGATGGAGCAGGAACCACTCGCTCAGGGTGACGGAGCATTAACCACTCGCTCAGGGTGACGGAGCACAAAACACTTGCTCAGGGTGATGGAGCATGAACCACTCGCACAGGGTGATGGAGCATGAACCACTCACACAGGGTGATGGAGCATGACCACTCACTCACGGTGACGGAGCATGAACCACTCGCTCAGGGTGACGGAGCACGAACCACTTGCTCAGGGTGACGGAGCATGAACCACTCGCTCAGGGTGACGGAGCACGAACCACTCGCTCAGGGTGATGGATCACAAACCACTCGCTCAGAGTGACGGAGCATGAACCACTCGCTCAGGGTGATGGAGCATGAACCACTTGCTCAGGGTGACGGAGCACGAACCACTTGCTCAGGGTGACAGAGCACGAACCACTCGCTCAGGGTGACGGAGCACGAACCACTCGCTCAGGGTGAAGGAGCATTAACCACTTGCTCAGGGTGACAGAGCATGAACCACTCACTCAGAGTGATGGAGCATGAACCACTCTCTCAGGGTGACGGAGCACGAACCACTCGCTCAGGGTGATGGAACATGAAACACTTGCTCAGGGTGACGGAGCATGAACCACTCGCTCAGGGTGACGGAATATGAACCACTCGTTCAGGGTGATGGAGCACGAACCACTTGCTCAGGGTGACGGAGCAGGAACCACTCGCTCAGGGTGACGGAGCACGAACCACCCGCTCAGGGTGACGGAGCACGAACCACTCGCTCAGGGTGACGGAGCATTAACCACTCGCTCAGGGTGACATAGCATGAACCACTCGCTCAGGGTGATGGAGCATGAACCACTCACTCAGGGTGATGGAGCATGAACCACTCTCTCAGGGTGACGGAGCACGAACCACTCACTCAGGGTGACGGAGCATGAACCAATCGCTCAGGGTATAGGGCATGAGGTCCAGCAGTGAATACATTAAACCATAGATCTAAACGAAGCTGGTAAATTTTGGCATGTTCTAAAAAAATTTGTTCCTCAATATAATTCTCCAAACTGAAGAAAAAGGTAAGTTTAATGCTTTGGAAATTTCATATTTTCTTGTTTATGTATACAGAAAGAGTGAACATTGCCTTGCTTGTTTAAAGTAAATATTATATCGGTTTAGTTAAAAGACTCATTATTTCTTTATTAATTATCAGATTTCATAACAGATTTCGACGCTTATTAACTCCGGACAATATCAGATCCTCAAACCCGAAATAATATTTCGATGATATACTTTAATCAGTCTGTGAGAGTGGATCGTGGAAAATTGTATCATATAATGCATGAAATTGCTCCAAGCTCCTAATTTGAAAACTATAGCACTTACAAAAGAGATGTATGCAGAGATTCGTATCTATGATGAACAGGCATTCGATAACATGAGTGAGGAAAGTGAAAAAAAAACTTTATTGTTGAGAAATCGTTGTGGCCTGTTCCACGTAAATGCATAGTTGAGCAGGCTAAAAAAAAACATGGCGGCTTCAGACCCCCGTGAGGTTACCCAGGAAACGTCTTAAGACCCCAGACAGCGAGGTGGCCGAGGATCGCCTGATGAAGGATATAATTAAATAAGGCCATTAATTATCTTCAAAAGTAGTGTTTTAATTCACCCAAACACACAATTTTCAGTCATGCACTTCCTTAGAGTTCCCTTTGTTTGCATGCAAAGGTTTAGGCTGCTTGGATTCATGATTTTGGAGTTATCGAAGAGACACATGTACACACACACTGACATTTTTTAGTATCGATATATAATAGAGGTACCCATGCGAAGCATGGCTGGGAGCCCAAAATATCCCAAAAAAATGTTTTGAGAAATTTTATGAAAACTTACACCCACTTAGGGACATGTGCAGGGACCCAAAAAGCTTCACAAAAATTTTGGTGGGGCTGGCCCAAAAACTGTGGAAGTAGTCCTGTGTTCAATTAATGAACCTTTAATGATGATGATGAAGCTGATAACAAAGATGATGGTGATGGTGTTGGCTGGGGACCAGAAGGTGGGTTATGTTTCTATACACGGTCAATGACAAAACTGCAAATGCCGAATCCGTGAATGTGTTTACATGCAAAAAATTGCGGCATCTCACAGGTGAAAAATGAGAATCTCAAATGTATTGAGAAATTGCCAAAGACAGTAATGTGTTTACACATGGGGAAAGATCAGCGTCGCATCGGTGGATATGCAAAATCTCAATTGTATTGATATATTAATGAACCAGCGAATGTTTCCACATGCAGTAAATGGTGAAACTGCGAATGGCGAACCCATGAATGTGTTGACATGCATAGAGAAGAGAGAGAGGAGAGAGGGGAGAAGAGAGAAGGAAGAAGAGAGAAGGAAGAAGAAAGAAGGAAGAAGAGATAAAAAAGAAGAGAGAGGAAAGAAGAGAGAAGAAAGAAGAAGAGAGAAGAGAGATGCTTCATACAGGTGAAAACTCAAAATCATAATTTTATTGAGAAATTGATGAAACCTCCGACACACCTTCCGACGCTTGCTGGGACCCCAAAAGGTTATACAGAAAGTTTGTCCAAAGGAAACGGTTAAGTTTGGCATTTTTAATATGAAATAGGCAAATTTGAGATACGAACGAAACCCATTAAAATAACCCCTCAGAACCCTTTAGAACCCTTTAGAACCCATGAGAATTACACTTTAGAACCCTTTATAATTACCCTTTAGAATTATGCTTCAGAATTACCCTTTAGAACCAATGAGAATTACACTTTAGAACCCTTTTGAGTTACACACGGGGTGTGAAAGGTTCTTCTTATTCATTTTTTGATGGAAGGAAGGACATACCCGGCTTCATAGCTTAAAAAACACTCCCTTGCCGCTCCCTTAAGGAGTGGGTGTTTCGAGTAGATTTTAGGAGATCTGCACTACAGCAGATTTCAGTTAATATAGATTATAGTAGTTCATAACAGTGGATTTCAGTCAATCACAGTCTATGACGACCGCAACACGAAAATCGAAATATCGTGTTCCATAGCGACCAGGGCCCTTGGTCCATCAGGATGGGTTGCAGCAGGTGAAAGGGAGCGGGGAGGGAGTTTAGTTTGGTCAACCGCCACCTTTTGAGAATTATTATAATTGACGAGCGACGTACCCACGCTATTCACGGTAAAGAGCCCGAGTTCACAAAGACAATGTGGAAAGAACGAATGTCAAACCGTGAACCAATAAATTCCACATTCCTGTTGCACCTTCAGTCGAACATCAGGCATGGATGGCTGGGCAAAAACCTTACTGCACCTGTCCCCAATAGAAGTAAGGTGGGTAATATTGAAATGATGTCATGGTGAAATTGTAAATGCCAAATCCGCGAATGTCACCGGTGGAAACCCTCACATCATTTCCTGATTCTCCAATAAACTCAATCTCTATATTTTCATTCCAAACAGCATCATTCTAATCACATTAATACCAGATCATTAATACATTAAAATACAATATTCCAACCACTCGTGATGTAAATGAAGATAAACGCCATTCTGACATTACATCCAGGTCGGGAGTAGTTTTGTATGGATCGAAAGTCAAAATAATAATTGCATTCAGGTATTTGTGAGACCTCACACCCACCTTAGGACACCAGCTGGGACACTAAAACATTCCACAGAAGGTTTGGCAGGGCTTGCCCCAAAACTAAGGCAGTAGTTCAGAGATGGACAGACAGCCACTCTGGCTTTATAACATAGATATACATCATGAAAGTAATATATATGTCCATCCATCCATCCGTCCAGACCATACTCTGTGCAGAGCGTTTGTGCTGCCTAAGTAGTCTCCTTGGCTATTGGGCACAATCCTGGCTGGGACACCACTCAGACACAGGATACCAGCAAGCTGGCACTCATTTTGCCAACCTCAGAAGGATGACAGGCAGAATAAACCCCACCGGGTATTACGACCTTAGAAGGATGACAGGCAGAATCAACCCCACCAGGTATTACAACCTCAGAAGGATGACAGGCAGAATCAACCCCACTTGGTATTAAATCAAGTCAAGTGGGATTTGAACTCAGGATGCTAGGATCCCAAGCCCACCACCCTAACCATTAATCTAACACCAGGCACATACACACACACACACACACACACACATACACACACACACACACACAAATACACACACACGCACACACACACACACACACACACACACACACACACACACACACACACACACACACACACACACATACATATATATATATATATATATATATATATCTTACCCTAGTGATGTACCATACATATGGTTACTTCACAGTTTTCATCCCGTATACTCCTACTCCCCCCTCCCCCTTTCCTTGTGCATTGAAGTTGATAAGCTGGTAGATTGAATCACTGTGGTTTTTATGTAACACAGGTATGATAGGCCAAATGGCCCCCTCCTGCATCAAGATTCCTTGTGCGTTCCCTGCATCATTGTCTGTGACTGCTGGCTGTGCTTTTACGTCTTCCAAAAGGACACGTGTCACATACGGCTCCATTCAGTTGTGGGGTAAGATTTACAACCATTTCAATGAGACCCGTATCACCTCAGTAAGAGCAAGATCCAGAGACAAATGGGAAAGAGGGTAAGACAGCTCCACTGAGAGCCATTTGAAATGAAATACAACAGAAAGATGGCAGACATCTCAGGATGGCTGACACCAGCTCTTATAGACAGCTGCCTTATAAGGAATGTACATGGAGCTTGTTGTCACATAAAAAAGTTTTTTGCCAAAGAATAGGCCTCAGTGAGTAGCAACCCTTTGTTGATAAAATGCTGGTCGAATCAATGTTAAATATCTTGTTACTACATGTATTACATCAAATCAAAAAATTTTATCAAAGCATTCTTTTATAAAACACTAAACTATTTATCAAAGTATTTCCTTCAACCAAAGTATTGTTTCATTTTTAAATTTTCCATTCTGTGCAAGTCAAAGTTTCTGTTGCTGGTTTATATTTGTATATTGGTTGGTGGCTTGTTATAAATTTGGTTGTATCATTTTATGAGGCACGATGAGCACAAGTAGGTAAGTTCAATGTTCTACTTGGAACTAATCTTGCATGCAAGTTATTTTTTTAAAAATTCAAGATATTCTCTGACTTGGGAAAAACATTTACGCCAACAGAGAGGAAACCTTCACTCTTCGAACATCAGCAGAGACAGCTACGATACATCATTTTGAATAACCTCAATCGTTCAAAACTTCTTGTCACAAAGTGCTCTCCAATATGCTCATCCTTGAAAGGCAAACATCAGCATGCTGTGTCATTATCTTCAAATTTCAACAATCTTGATGGTTTTCCTTAACCAGAATTTTTGTATTCATTCACTGTTCCAACCATGGGCCTCTTATATTATTTGCCAGTATTTTGGTTGTTAAGCTTATGGATTAAAGCAGGAAAATTCCAACTATTATTGATCGACGTAGATTGCTCTCGCTTTACGACACAAAAGTGAAGGTCAAACTTGAACGTGGCTCATATAACTTTGGTATTTTTCTTTAAGCTTTCATTAGTCCGTCTCCACGCAGCAGGAACCAGGGTTTTGCAAGTGTGTGTGTGTGTGTGTGTGTGTGTGTGTGTGTGTGTGTGTGTGTGTGTGTGTGTGTGTGTGAGAGAGACCCTTATAATGAAAATATGGAGAAGATTAATTAATAATTGGGTAAAAATGTCAAGGGGCATGGTCATGCAAGTCAAGGAAGTATAAGTAAGTGTAAATGTCAAGTAAGTATGAATATGGCTGAATCAGCCTGTCCGCCATGCGGCAGCATGAGACAGTCGTTTTTTTTTTGTTGTTGTTGATAAATTGCTCCCATGTTTCTTTATTTATTTACCATTTCAGCTTCAATGTGCTTGTCCAGACCATAAACTTTTTACAATTTGAGCTTTTGTCCTCAAATTTTTAACAAACCTTTGTTATGAAAATATGGAGAACACTAATTAATAAAACGTGCTTTTAAAAAATAAAATTTAGCTGTTTTTTTTTTCATCAAGTTTAATTTGAGTGCAAAGTAGACGTGGACAAGCTTTCCACTTTGAGATGCTTTCTACGTAGTTAACTTTGTAGTACTTCGTACTTTTGTAATTTGTTTTGTCGTGCCATCATTCATATTTTTCAAAGTAACTTGAAATACTGCCTGCTACGGTTGCTTGAGTGAAACATAAACAGCATTAAAATGCTGCCTGGTTTTGGATCTCATTTCGGATGAAGAGCTCCCTCATGTGGCAAAAAATAGGTCACAATCAGTGATCTTTGCAGAATCACTGCCAGTCACATTTAGTCTTAAGGTATGGTATATATTTGAGCAGTTTTTGAGGATTCACAATTTATCAATTCACATGGCAACAGCTGGAGCTTAAGGAAGTCAGGTTAAAAAAATAGATGTTTGGATTGTCAGCAGGATGATGCATTTACAAATTTTAATATTTTATACACGGTAATATGGCCAGATTGAATTGCAATTATATTATAATGAGATAACCTTTGGAGTGATTCAGCATTAAATTGTGCACGTCAAAAAACACCAGATGTTGTTGAGGGCCGATGGACAGGAACAGATGGCCAGGGGATGAGATACTCAGTGGAACACCATCAGGCCAGAATCCAAATGATGGGCTGTTTCGTCTCTCATGACTTCACTTTTGCCTCAAATGTACCCATATGACCAAACGAGGGCAAGTTGCAGGTCACATTCATATGGACTAGTGTTGGGTGCCACTTTGTGAAGTGCAAAAGAAGTTCTAAGTGTTAAGTTTGAAGATCATAGTTTGTACAAACCTATCAGAGAGTTCCATGGAAGCACGACTGTCCAATGAGTGCTTGTGGCTGCGAAGACGTCCACGCTCAGACCACTCACGCTCACCAATCCCCCGTGCTGAGTCCACACTATCATTCCTCCTAAAGGGTGGAAGCAGAGAATGCAACATGTTCTATATATTATTTGGGTCCAAATGGTCGCAGTTTCTCACATTTTTTTTTCATCTAAAGTCTAAAGCTGATTACAGAGGAATTTGAAAACATTGCATGCACATCAGAAAAACCAAAGGTAATTCTTAACTATAGTAATATTAAAACTGCCAGGAAACCTTCACAATAACTACAAGGAGAAAAAGACATGAAATGTCAAAGCCCCCATGGTTTTAGCAATTTTGCTGTCTGGAGTTAAATGGCTAGCCCATATTTTCAGGATTTATGTGTATGTGCAACTGACTAAAGTGGTCGTGTGAACTGGAAGATTGCGTACAATTGCGTTATTCGGTCATGAATATTAATGATGGGGGTCACATTGTTATATTGTGTAAGATAGTTGGTCACGTGACATGTATGATGTTTTCGATTGGGAATGCAAATTTCGCACAGAAGGGATTCAATATTCATATATTTTGGTGGAGACATTCTGAATTACACAAACAGTATAAATTTTAATAATACTTACCTCTGCCACTGAAGGTGGAAGGAGGTTATGTTTTCACCCCTGTCTCTGTTTGTCTGTTTGTGAACAAAATATCTCAAAACGTTGTGGACGGATTCGGACGAAATTTGGTGGAGAGCTTGGGAAATTTGGTGGACACCAACAAAATTATTAGATTTTGGTGAAGATCTGGATCTGGACTGGATCCAATATATATTTTTAATGATTTTTCGCCATTGAGAGATAGGGTCAAAAACGACATAGAGCAGAATATCTCAAAAAGTTGTCGACTGATTCGGACAAAACTTGGTGGGCAGGTTGGGTATGCAACAAGGAAGAATTGATTCGGTTTTGGTGAAGATCTAAATATGGATGCGACCGTTTTTTGAGTGATGTTTCACCATTGAGTGATAGGGTTAAAACGATATTTTGCATGATATCTCAAAAAGTTATTGACACATTCGGACGAAACTTGGTGAATGAGTTGGTTAGGTGACAAGAACAAGCCAATTAAACTTTTGCTCAGTTCTGAATCCAGATCCAGCCTATCAGTGCAGGATACAAAATGTAAACTCATCAGCCTAGCGGAGATATGCACTCCACCGAGTGTCATTCTTTTTATTTATGTATAAAAGAAACTAACTGTAGGCAATATAAAATTATCATTCAGTTGAAAATGCTGTCTTATCAATTTTTGTAAAATGTACTTAAAGGTGGTTGAGGAGACATTGAAAAGAGTAAGGACCTTTTTAAAAATTTTCATGAAAGATGCTTCATGGTAGAGATATGAAAAAAATGGAACAAATTGGTAAATGCTTGTCCGACAAAGGGTTGAGGATGTGTTCAACACCAGGTTTTTTTTCTACAACCAAAATGGCCACCAGTCTACCAGTTAGCCATTTTTGATCAGATCTCAAAATAAAGCGAAGTGCATGTGTATGCCAACTTGCAGTGTGTTCGTGCCAAGTTTGAACAAAATTGGAGCACGCATGTCAGAGAAATGGTTGGGGACATGTTTAAGTAATAAAATGGCTGCCAGTCAGCCATCTTGGATTTGATCTCAAAAGAGAATGACCAAGTAAAGCCATCAATCATTATCTGTGTGCCAAGTTTGAATAAGATCGGTAAATGCATATCCAAGAAATGGTTGAGGATGTTTTCAACATCACGTTTTTACAACTAAAATGAATGCCAATCAGCCATCTTTGATCGAATCGCGAAAGCAAAATGATGTGCATATTTTTATACCATCATTTATTGTCTCTGTGCCAAGTTTCCATAAAATCAGTCCATACATGTCCGAGATATGGTTGCAGATGGATGGACGAGACCCAATGCATAAGCCCCTGTTTCACTTGGAGGGTAGGGAGGGGGGTAATAATAATAATAATAATAATTTTATTTGAAGGAAATGTGGATAAAACTGCTTTTTGTAAGCAGAATTTTAGTGCTCCTTATAAGGGTTGTCGTCAGGAAATGTGAAGTGTTACTGCACCACAGGTATAATATAACAAATGTAGCATGCCAACTACGTCCTCTCTTGAGGTTATTGGTAAGTCAGCTGGGTTTTCAACGATAATTATCCGAAAGCAACAAAATAATTCTGCTGAGACTTGATTGAGTTCCATCAGCATTGCATTCAAATGCCTAATACATGTGCATCAACTATATTTGATCCTTCAAATTTTTGGATAACATTCCACAGTCCTCACCAGTCGATACCCACTTTTACAAGAAAAGAGAAATATAAATTGGATGGACGAATCAACACAAAATCTGATGCCACTTCTTTAATGGCTCCAATTATTCCCACCTTTTTGTGAGGTTGGCTGGGGAAAGTCTGTTTGGTGGAATTCCCAAAATGACAGTTGGCTGATTAGGCCTTAGAATCGACTTAAGGTGGCAGGAATTTTTAATTTAGCCATAGTACCGGTGATGACTGATTATTATCTGTGAATGACAAAGTGGAATTATTAATGCCCACAGCATTATGCCAGCAGACAGGAAATCCAGATTAACATCCGTACAAGGCCCAATGGAATTGAAACTGCATTGGCTTGCCTGTGAAGAACAAGTCCACTCGTTCATAATTGGGTCGAGAACCAAATCCAGACGAGACAGCTCGATGGTATGTGTGCTACATTTGCATCATTGTGTCAGACTCAAATTAACAAAGAAAATATACCTTAAAACTGGAGTCATAGTCAATCCACAGATGTGTTTCTATCTCCTAGGCTTTCTGTGATGAGAGCCACCAATTAAAAAAAAATTATTGGTTTATATTTTTTTTTTTAAAAACAAAAAACATTTTAACAAAACTAATCACGCATACTCATCCTCAAAACGAACGTACATAGTCACCCAAATCTTATCAAATTAATGTACTTGCACAGCTTGGCCCAAAGACCAAAGCTCATGATCATAAAAACATACATAATTCCCACTTACAGGCAAAAATGCATGGTCATTCAAAAATGTTTTCTGTTTGAAGACCACTGACCATTAACAACACAAACATGAAGAGGGTGGTTAAATGCAATGGATTGCTCGTATGGGAGGAACGGAGAAAGGAGACAAGTATTGTCATTATTTAGACAAAATAAATAGATGGCCCATAATCATGGTGTCCACAAAACTAGAGCTATGGCAGACCTGATAGGAGGTCGGGAGCTCTGTCGCTTGGTGTGCCGCATTCCCATTGGGGGACTTGTGGTTTGGCTGTGTTCCGAGAGGTTGGCTGTAGGCAAGGGCAAAGTCTGCTGAGCAGTAGCGCCGGGTTGCACAGCCATGTGGTGTGGTGGTGGGATGCTGTTACTTGTTGTCTCACTGCGATAATCGCTATCATCCTGATCATCTGCAGCTGGAAAGAGGGACAGAATCTCTCTGATCCACAGGAACCACTGAAAATACCACAAATGCCATTAACCTTTTGGTTTTGAGGTTAAAACACAACTTGTGGAATCAATTTGCGTTTTTATTTGCTTATTAAGGCCCTTTTGGGGTCTAATAATAACAACCAGATGCCAATGTAGATTAAATGGAATATATAATGGCTATTGTGAGGCATAAAAAGCAAGAATAGGGAGTAAGGGACATGCAAGGCCACACTGCTCTTAAAAAAGGAAGCTGTGCAAACAAGAACCAGTCAGCAGCCCTTGGGACAGCAACATAGCAGTATGGTGCGCAAGTTCTGCAGGTCAGTCGGCAGGCCAGAGACAGAATGCCACGGGGATTGGTAGACATAAAGGCAGGCCAGTGGAAGACGCAGACGAGACAACACAAATAACACCAACAACCTCCATTCACCTTCGTGGAAAGATACTGATATGCATTCTTATCAAAGCCTGCTGTATTCCCGAAAATGAATGTGGTACTTATCAAACCTGCCTTGTTGAGGAACACATGACCAGTATAATGACTCGTGCCGTGCGATGCAATCTCAGTCACCGCATCAAACTCGAAGTGCAGTTCCTCTGCTTGTGGAACGCCAAATTGTCCGAGATGGTTTCACCCGACGATGGACCACATGCATCACACATCCGCTTCAATTTGGCTTGTTACAAGTGTGCAATGTAACGTGTTTTAGTAACTAATAATCAATGTATGGGAAGTCCCAAGGCAAGGAATTATCAATTTTAAAACCATTAACGTAAATGCTTGCAATTTGTTCATGTTGACAGGAAACTATAATGTGGGGAAACTGATAAAACAGGTGATTCATTCATGTGATAACCCCAGGATGTTTATTCCTTTCAGTTTACAAGGCTTGGTGCTCGACAGGTGTTGAATGTTAAAGGTATACCATGGTACTGTATCACAGGTGACAAAATGCACGATGGATATGACGTGAGATATAAAAATAAAATCAATGGAACGACAACAACGATAAAATGGGAGTTATACTTTTATGTTTTTGCCAGTCTATTCAGATAATAAACAATGACGGGCAATAATGAACCGTAAGTACGTGGCCCGACGAAATGTCATAATGAACAAAAGGGAAAACCTATTTGCTGAACTATATTTCACCAGCAATTTTAAGCTTTTAAAATAACCAATATAACAGCACAATGATATTTCTATACTTCTGCGGTAAGCTATGGACTTACTGGTGACCTCAATTCAAAAAGGAAACCTCAAAAACACCAAGAGGTGCAATCTTTAGTCAGACCTCAAGGGCTCATACCCGAAAGCGAAGATTGTTTAATGAATATGTGAATGAAGTGAATTGAAGAGTGATGCGATTCATACTTGGTATCAGATACAGTATTGTAATTTGTTCTGAAAAGCTTTCCTCTGTGTCCATAGGCTCTGCACATTTTGGCTCTTCATTCGCCCATGGCATCCTTCATTTGACGCTTGTCCCACTCAGGAAAAGCTAATGTAAGACTTCGCTCAAGCTTGGAGGGGATGGAATTGCAAGTAGGATTCACCCCATATGGAGACAATTGTTTCACATTTTCAAAGCATTTTGACAAGTACTTATAATTAGTGAAGGTTCCTCAGTGCTTCAGGCATATTTACACTCCTCAAAGAGCTATTTTAGCAAATTCAAAGTAATTGTTTGAATGTGTATGCATGTTGTTGTTCGTCTTTCGGCTGCTCCCATTAGGGGTCGCCACAGCGGATCATCCGTTATGATCCGCATACTGATTTGGCACAGGTTTTACACCGGATGCCATTCCTGATGTAACCCTGGTCACCTCTCACGACACAGGGATAAGGATTGGGTTTTGCCATGATTCTGGGCTGCCCTGCACCCTCTCATAGCGCGGCCCAGCGCAGAGCTCCTGTCCTCAAGCGATCCTCCAACCCAAGCCTCTGAGTTGCCGGATTACAGGCGCACGCGACTACGCCCGGTTGAATGTGTATGCATCAGGCATATCATACCTATGTGTTTGTGCGTGTGTGTGTGTGTGTGTGTGTGTGCGCGCGCGCGCGCGCACACATGCATTTGTGAATCAAAACTTTTGTTCAATCAATGCCATGGGGATAGTTCTCGTTTGTTCAATCAATGCCATGGGGATAGTTCTCGTTTATACGGTCCTATTGTTTGATCTGGACGTTGCTTTGCCTCTTATGCACGCGGTGATTGGCTTTAAGGATGTGGTTGTCCATTCTTGGGAGTCGGTGATATCGGATACATCTCATACTACTTTTTAACACGATCTAATTTGCAGCAAATATTCTTTGCCAAATTGATGTAGTTCTGCATCCTCGCCAAAAGCTTCCAGCCCCTGCACCATCACAGGAGGCCACTGGCCCAGTCAGACAGAGATTTCACACGGAATCATCTCCGAACGATATATTTGTGAAACATGGTGTTGCTGTCTTTTCTACATGTGTGAGGCCATTGGCTCAAGGCCCTTTCAGATATCGGTCTGCCGAGTGCAGAAGGACTCACTCAATTCTGTGTGTAGAAAGACTTGCTGTATCTACTTACACAGGTTTTTATTCGTCATCTCGATGGCAGTACCAAATCTCCATAACCACCTAAATACATACATGCCTGCAGGTGAAAAGGGAACTGTGGCTGATATGAAGCTGTTGACTTGAGCACGTTTTAAAATCTCAAACGAACTCTCCCCGATCCCGATATACAGGCGTGCATATGTTTTGACCATGCACAATGAGGTTTTCTGCTCTATTTTCCTTTTGCTTTCTCTTTCTTTCTCTGATTTCATTTCTCTTTGTGGAAAGTGATTATTCACTCGATTGCATTTAGCATCAATCTGGTTTCACGACTGCAGTAGTTAATTTTCTGAAAGCCAGTGACGATGTAAGTCGCGCTGTCATTGCGCGTTGTCAATAATTTGCTGAAAGTATCTATTATTTTTTTTTATCAGTGTCCTTCTTTGAAAAATACAAACAAATTACAGTTCTGCAATTTTAAGAAAACATCCTTACTTAATTGATACAGGGCCAAAATCCAAGCTACCACTGTGTTTTTATTCTTCCCCAGAGAACTGCTACAGCCAGAGAACGAAAAGTGGTGAGAGTGAAGGGGAAGGGATGTCGACATGGTTCAGTAGAAGGGTGACAAAAAAGTGAATGAGTTTGAGAGAGCAATTGTGGAAGGAAAAGGAGTAGTGGAGATGGACTGACTCATGGAAGTGCCCATCCTCACACAAAAAGGGGAAATACAAATTACAGGATTGGGTGCAGAGATGCAGAGTTGCGGTAGGTACGAGGTGCAGGGTAACAGGAAAGAACATGCCGGTGATTGAGGAAAGATCTATAAGCATGCCCCGTGACAGTGCGAAGGTTTTCTACCAACAGACCACTGGATTTCTGGTTCCGCTTGTGAGTGGATGTCTTGTGCCATCCACCATTATATTCAAACATGATCTCATTGTATTTTCGGGAATCAGAATAATCTTCTCAGACGGTCTTACGTTCGTACTCCATCTGCCCTGGAATTTACAAAGTTGAGGTGATTGCTCAAATTACCTGGCACTTGTGTGTGTAAATCTCTCTACATGCTTTTCTCTACAGAGTTAGCAGTTTGTTCAAAGATCTGTGAGACATTCACGATTTATGGGAGATGCTCTCATCAAGTTTTCAAACAGGAGCAGCACAACAAAGTAAGAAAAAACAGAATGTACCCCTTCCCTGTCGGGAACCCCCACCCCCCCCCCCCGACCTCCACTCCCCGAACCATGCATCCCAATAAACACAGGGCAGATGTTTGATGTGTGCCAGGATTGAAACACCTCTGTGAATTAGATATCCATCCAGTGGTCTATTTGGTAATAAGAAAACCAGTTGGCTGCATTAGTAACTAAAAAGCTGCATCAGCTCATTGCTCGCTACAAATTTATTATTATTATTAGGATTCTGAAAGTTACATACTCTGTTGTTCTCCCCATCCAAAATAATTCCAGTTGCCTGTAGTGCATCAGTAGAGGGTGAGAGGGAGCAAGAAAAAAAACATAGACACACTTCAGCAAATCAAAATCACTTCATTGGAACCCACCGTCAAGGGAAGGACAGGGAGGAGAAGGCAAGACAAATGGAAAGACAAACGTGCACATGTGTGGACAAAACATACTGTGCACAGCTCATTATTGTCAATGTACAAGTTTGGATCAAAGTAAATGTTCCAAAAGTCAGAAGAGCAAACAACGATTTTGAATGCATCCGTTAAACATCGGGGAAAAGCATCATTTATCTGGGTGTTTTGACTCACAATCAGAAGATGGAGTATGCTTATGATGCACAAACTTACACAAACTGCATTGTTTAGATCAGTTTTTAAGCTTAGATTAAGGATAAGATTCTTCAATCTCAGACGAAATTTACATCCCCCCTCCCCCCCACCGAGGCATCATTTTGTAGTCAGGTCAGTCTTTTGGGTCTGCCAGTGGTAACATGTAACCCAGTGCTACCTGCCAGATGATCGGGTTGTGGGTGACGAAACCGACACCCCTCACTGGCTTTGCTCGTGGGGAGGGTGACAGTGACACCATGCCAGGACGAAAAATAACACCTGACAAAGGGTGGATGAGCTCCCTGCAGGAATCCAATGGCCATCCAGGTCTCCGAAAAAAACATCCAATGGGGGAAGGAAAATGTATTTTTACACCTGGCCTTGTTACCCCCTCCTGCACAGCGGTCCTGCGAAGAGGTTTCCTCATTTCAGGACGAGGTGAAGATTTTGCCAGTTTTTCCTCCTCTTCCTTTTCTTTCTTAGCCACTTACCTCGAATGACTTTATGCCTTGTTTGGGATAACTCCCATTGAAAATAATAATAATAATAACAATAATAATAACAACAATTATAGTAATGTCCTTGACGTGTTGAGAATGACGGCTGTACCTGATTAGAAAATCGAAACGAATTTTAAAATATTAATAAGATATCAATATTTTCTCCGGACAGTTATCTGCATCCAACTTGCCCCATTCTGCCGTGCCATCACAAAGCGAATGCATAACTCTTTCACTCACGACTACACGTCTTGCTCGATTCTGAATCACTGCCATATTGCAATTTTATTTTACGCATGTTTTGCATGTATGTGTATATACTTATAGATTTTCTTCTCCTTTGTTTTCGCTGCAACAGAACTAGATAAGAGGAGATTGAAAATACACAGAAATAAATGTTGTACGGTTTGAGACCGACGGTCAAATTATGATTTGAAAGAAATATTGGTCACGTACAACAAAACCAATTTTTTTTTTGGTGAATGTGTAATGGGCGTAACGGGCCATCACCATGAAGGTTAATTTTAACTTCTCTTTCTCATCAAACATAAATGCAATTCAGAGAACTGGAAATTTTGAAGCATGGAGTCAACACACCTCTGTAGCTGCATCAAACAAAGATGATGTGCGGATTTGCCAACATGCTGATTTGGCTTAACTCGCCTGACCTACATCAAACATAGCAATCATGGTATAGATAATGAATACTGAAACTCATAAATGATCTGTAAACAAAAATCTTCAAGGGGGGGGGGTGAAAAAACATAAGATATAAACTACTCAAGGCCTGAGTGGTCAGTATTGGTGTGGGACTTCCGTAGAATTAATCCGCATGAATATTCATCAGCGACATAAAGAGACGCGGTGTGAGCTTCAAATCCACGGGACAACACTGGCACATGGAAAGCAAACAGCTTGCTATGCACACAAACCACACTCAGTGAGCACACAATAAAAAAAAAATAACAAAAAAACAGCAGTATGAAGGTATTTGCCAGGAAATATTTTTTTAGAAATATCCCAAAGCTTTTCAAACATAAAATTACTCTCCCACATTATAAATGGCACCATGCAGACAATTTGTCATTTTGTCAGATTGGCCAAGCTGCAAAACTTCACCAACATAAAGACAGGAAACAGCCACAAAAGGCAGCACAACAACCATAGCAGTGGTATAAAACACAGGATAAGTCATAAAACAAGGCTATAATCGAATTGGCTTCAACCCATTTTGTTGACAATGGGGTTTGGAAATGGCATGCCGATTGGCCACCAGAGAGGTATTGCCCAATGACATTCAAGTTACCTGAACTGACCATGACAACAAGGTGCATGAAAACATTTAAAATATATATATATATGGGGTCATCGACCTTCCCATGTGCAAGAGAATTGGATCAGCCAAAACTTGAGTAATATTACAAGAATCAATCACAAATCCAATTACAAGACTCATGGAATTATAACCTGAATTTCACTTATAATTAATGTAATTGAGCCCTGGAGAAAATTGAGAAAGAAAACATGATCGAGGAATATTGGGGGGAAACAAGATGGGGTAGATTTGCTGTGTTGTGGATGAAGAGGAGAAAAGATAATTGGGGGGGGGGGGTTGGAGGCATGGGAGAAAAGGTATGGGAAGAGGAAGTGGGTGGAAGGTGTTGGTGGATGATGTATGAGGAATCTGGGGAGGTGAGGAGTGGCATACTATAAATGCATAATACCTAGATGAACACTGAATATATAAAATAAATCTCTCCATTGAATCCTCCATTTCCACTCCAAATACACAAACCATGGCATTACACTCTCTGCAATCCATCCATGCATTGGGACCATGCTCTGTGCGGAGCGTTGGTGCTGCTCATAGCAGTCTCCTAGGCTGTTGGGTACAATCCTGGATGGGTCACCACTCCAACACAGGATACCAGCAAGCTGGCACTCATTTTGGTGACCTCAGAAGGATGACAAGTGGAGTCAACCTCACCTGGTATTAATTCAACAGCCAAGTGGGATTTCAACTCAGGATCCTAGGATCTCAAGCCCACCACTGTAACCATTAAGCCAACACCAGGCATACTCTCCACACTGTCCAAAAGTAAATATGTAAAACATTTCACTTCACCATACTTTGGTGATTAGTGAGGTTTAGAATGACTGCAGAGTGGAAAGCCAAAATCATGTCATTTAACACAGAAATCGTGCTGCACTGGGATTTCTGAGTGACATTCACTGTAGTTTTATATCGGAGTTCGAGAAATGGGCTCAAGGCAAACCCAATGGGACCAAAGTGACTTTCTGGGTGTTACAGGGTGATGTTTCCAGGTTATATGCCATCATGCTAATGGGCGTAATGGAATATCGCCTTTAAACTTTGTTGTCGTCATTTATTTGAGTGTGATGTCATGGCTACCTGTACACAATGGCATATTGCAACTCACAGCACTGAGATGAAGCAGAGTGAAGAGGTTTTCTCTCGACATCTTCCCAAAGCACGAACTACAGAGAAACGGGCAACGTGTAAAATGTAAAATTCATAAAATGAAATTAAAACTTAACCAATAAAAAAGAGATTAATGGAGAGAAAGCAAGTAATTAAGTAACACAGGATAAAAGGGGCAAAGTATGAGGCAGTTGGGGTTGCGTAGGGGAGAAGAGGCTGACAAGTTACACATTCTCTTACACTTACTGAAAAATAAATACAAATGGATGAGGTGTGTGTGTGTGTGTGTGTGTGTGTGTGTGTGTGTGTGTGTGTGTGTGTGTGTGTGTGTGTGTGTGTGTGTGTGTGTGTGTGTGTGTGTGTGTGTGTGTGTGTGTTGCTTTTTGTGTCTAATATTTAATAACTTACTATTGGAATGTACGTTTTGACCCTTTATACTGCTGAGACCCCTTTGACCTTTTAAGACCTCTAAAGACCCTTAAGACACAAAAACTCTCAGGGACCAAAAAGACCATGTGGACCCAAAAGACCCTGAGAACTCAAAAGACCCAGATGACCCAAAACTCCATGAGGACCCAAAAGACCCAGATGACCGAAAAGTCCCAGAGAACCCAAAAGACTCTGAAGATCCAAAAGTCCTCAAGGATCCAAAATATGCCCAAGACCCCTAGGACCCTCTCTACCCTTTAAAACTCCACTTCCATGACATGGCATTGTATTTACAAAATAAATAACAAAAATAATGATAACATTGCAATAAACTATATGTTCATAAATACTAAAAATATTTACAACAACAGTAAGAGTCGTATCATTTGGCAAGAATAGTAATGAACATACAATCTCTGCCCTGGCACAAGCACACCTGGGCTTGGTGAAACACAAACTTATGGTCAAGCAGTACAACAGGCGAGTATGCAACAAGGTCTTGAAGACCAATGAAAATTTTGGTCCGATGGACCAATGGACACACTAGTTACTTAAAAATTACTTACATTTACTAAAAAAAGATATATGTCTTCTATTTGCAACAATACTTAAGAACTCAAGTTATCCAATTGCATTGGCAAAAAGTGGTTATTTATCCGTAAATAAAGAGGTGATTAGCCATTCTAAAGTTTGAACATTGTACTTTTATCTGAATATGTATTTTTGCAGAAAAGCCATAAAATTACCGGATTGTTATTTATCAATTGCAGCTTTAACCATTCATCCGTGAAATTTCTATAGATTGGCTTGAGTTCCTCGGATATTGCTCCATATAGTCCTGAAATATTGTTTTTTTCCATGGAATGGAGAGCAGCTGTGAAATTATCCGAAACGATTTTTAAAAAGCACAAGTAAATACTCCAACATCATTGAAAACTTTGCAACGGTTGATGATGCTTCTCTTAACCAACCAATGCATCTCAAAAATGTTTTAACAGGATGGAAAGAAGGACAATGCAAAGAGAGCTATTCTTGCTCTTTCAATCAGAAACCCACCTTGTTATTATGGAAAACCAGGTCTGCCCAGTACCTTGCTTCTTCCTCAGGCAAGTCTGTTCACAATACAAATAGAAAAGAAAAACGAGTGCTTTGTTGTTGTTGTTGTGTTTTTAACCCAATGGGAGGAAGCATTATTACTTGAGGTGACAAATCCACTAATCAGTGTAATTGCTCTCGCAAGGCTTACTGAGAGTTGATAATAAACTTAGAACAGGGGTTCCCAACCAATTTTTTTTTACTGGGGTACCATTTCACATGTTCGTGGTCCCACCGAGTACCACTGCACCAAAATTCACCTAAAATAGTGTTTATTTACGATACAGATATGACAATGGGGAGTTAAACAATACTAACAATTCACAACAATGACATTGAGCAATCTGATCTGAACAAAACAATGATACAGTAAGTACCTATTTGATTGTGTAAAATGTCCAGTCAATGGGATGGTTGAGCCTGCTTCTTGCTCACAAGCAGGTCGATGTCAGGCTTTGTTTTGGATAAAGCGCACCGAACATCATGTTCAACATCCAGTAGGGATCTTTGTTTTGTTTTTAGAATAACGACTGACGAGAACCCAGCTTCACACAGCCATGTGGATGGGAATACTATGAGCGAATGAACAGCCAGGGCAGCTAGCTTAGGGTAAGACCCCAACATTCCACACCAGAAGTCCGCAAGATTCATCTCGTCAAACTGATCTCGGGCTGTGGAGTCGTTCTGGAGATCAATCAAGCTTTCCTGCAGTCCTGTTCCAGGTGGCAAATCCAATGCATTCATGCGAAATGGGTTGCGAATCATTTTCAGATCCAGTTCCTTGAGATCCGGAAAATAGGAATTTAATTCCTCATCCAAATAAGCGAGGTGATCTTTTACCAGTTGTAAGAACTCCCTTGGGGGATTCTTTTCACGCTTCTGAAGAATATCGGCCGTGCAAGAAAACATGACCACCACTCCCGCTTCGACATTCGTCTTCCACAGATGGAGTTTTTCCTGAAATCCCTAGACCTTGTCTATGAAGTCAATGATAGTCGCGCCAGTCCCCTGAAGAGACTTGTTCAGGGCGTTTAACCGAGAGAAAACGTCGACCAAATAAGCCGGGTGCAATGCCCAGTCGGGGTCGTTCAAAGCAGCGACGAAATCGACAGTCTTTGGTTTTTCCATCGTTTTCGAAGAATTCACGAAGCTCAGCTCGCAGTTCAAACACGCGCTCCGCCATATTTCCACGGGATAACCATCTCACCTCAGTGTGGAATAAGAGAACTTTATGGTCGGAGTCAAAATCCTCGCAAAGTTTCTTGAAAAGTCGCGACTTGAGAACCTGGGATTTCACATGGTTCACAATTTTGATCATGGTTGAGAGAACGTCAGTCAATGGCTTGGGGAGCGCCTTGGCTGCGAGTGAGTGGCGGTGGATCGTACAGTGTAGGCCGCGCACTTCAGGAGCAACTGCCTTCACAAGTGTTTGGAAATCTGATCTGCACCCCATCATAGCTGGAGCACCATCTGTAGTACAGCCTTTCAGATCAACCCATGATAGCCAAACTTGATCAAAGACAGAAGACACCTCTTCGAAAATGTCCTTTGCTTTCGTTGTGGTTTTAAACAGGCGGCAAAATAGTATTTCATCCTTGAACTTGGCTTTATGCGCGTACCGAATGAACGCTAACAGTTGGGCACAATTTGCCACGTCAGTTGACTCATCCAATTGCATAGAAAATCCGCATGGGATGCCTTGATTTCTGCCACCACCTGGTCACGAATGTTGGTTGACATTTCTTCAATGCGCCTCTGAACTGTGTTGTTTGACAACGAAAGAGAATTGAGCTTCTTGGCGCTTTGTTCTCCCAGTGTGAGACGTACGATATCCTTTGTGGCGGTAAGGATGAGGCCTTCACTGACGGTGTGAGGTTTTTTTTCTGTTCTACAGCCTTTACGGCTGCCGTGGACTGCTGTTGAAAACTGCCGCTGCCGGCGGAGCGTGCTCTTTTCATGGCGTTTTCCTTCCGACGAAAAAAATCATGGTCCTTGTGGCTGTGTTCAGGATGAACAGAATCAAAATGGCGCTTCAATAGACTTGGCTTCATAGATTGATTGCTGAGAACTTTTCCACAAATCGCACACTGTGGAGCTTCTAATTCACCTTTTTGGATGGAAGTGAAGCCTAACTTGAGGTAACTCTCCGAATATTTTCACATTGACATGATGCTGGTGAACAATAACGGTAACAATAAGCCGGGCAATAAAGCAATGATGACAGTGTGGCGTGGAGAGACAAAAGGAATAATAAGACTTGTGCACAATGGCTGATCACAAACAGCTGTCAGTGTACAGCCACTTTCAATATAAATTTAATGATTGTGCACAAGCTGCATGAGAGAGAAGTTAAATAAAAACTGCGTTTAAAAAAAAAAAGCACGTTACCGCCGAGAAAGTCCAAATGGACCACCTGTGGTACGCGTACCACGGGTTGGGAACCCCTGACTTAGAACCTTTGGCTTTGATGGCCCAACATAGTTGGGAAAGCACACAAATGAGACATTGACAGCATCTGTTTGGATGCAGTGATCCCAGTTCTGGGAACAGTTCTGTGTTATCCAAGGAAACTAAAGTTAAGTGAATGTAACATTGGAGATTAATCAGGGAGCGACAGTGAAAAGCTGTCTTGATCTGCATCAATCCCGAGACAAGTTCGTGGTCCTCTGGACTCTCGATTAAATCCTAATAGGCTGTGTCCATCAAGACGGGTGGGGGGGGGGGGTCGATTGTGTGGATGTCGTACCAGGTACTCTTCTATTAGCTCTTGCAACCAGATGAATGCTGTTTTGGAAACTTATGACCAGAAATCCGTCGTGAGCCATCGCTCAATATTGAACAAGTTATTTTAACCGGCTGACACAGCCTGGTGATAATAACCTTTTTACCTTCTATTCTGGTGTTACCAATAATTGTAACATGCTTTTTTTTACAGACCATAAGAACGGGTATATTCAGCATATTCATCTGAACACATAAGCTCTGGATGTGGGATTATCCATGACTGTTGATTTGTCTATTATCTTTTAATGTGTTTGTCATGCATGTGGTGCATGTGCAAGCTCTTCCCAGAGTCATAGCCACGACATGAATAAAGAAAAAAATAAAAATTACAAACTTCAGCAACCATGTTCAAGTTGCAATGGTTACAACAAATCAGAATTGAATATTGGTCGAGGTTATTCAAAATTTTCAACTGATGAGGATAGAAAAGGGTTTCTTAGCCCTCCGTTCCACCTTCGTCAAGTTGATTTCAAGTTGACTTTCTCTAGAATTATGGAACACGTGTTAATATTGTGCACAAAGGCATTCAGGATTTTTCATCCAAGGGTTAATAAGGAGGTTTGTGGACAGATTAATATTCATCGGGGTCGGAGGTCCAATTACAAGAAAAGAGAGGAAAAGGTAATTGATCACAGAAACCGAAGAAGGAAGAATGGAAGGGAATAACAAGGAGCAGGGATAAGGAAGGAGAGGGGAATCACAAGGAACGAAGTTTGGGAGGAGACAGGAGAGAGAGGAGGTGTGGGAAAAGGGAAGGGAGAACGAGAAGCGGTCAAATATTCAATAATTTTTGCACATGTGATATATAGAGGGCCATGGACATAAAGGTAGAAATGCATATGCACAATAAAGTTATACAGTCGTTCATTAAATGTAAAACAAATATGTAGAAATATTCAACGAAAGCAATTGTAAGATAAAACAATTGTTTGAAAAATGTTAGTAATTACACACACGTATTTGTTAGGCCATGCATTCACAGGTCAGGACTCCAATAACAACGTGCACCAACAAAAAGGTAACAGAAGAGGGCGATGTAGGATAGCTCGTCATTTATGAAAAAGTTTTTCTCCACTGTCATTTTGTTTGAATTCCCCCACAATGGCTATAAATACAGGTTAAATTAGAACGGCACTCGGGAGAGAGCATACCTCCGCCAGACTGAAGAGTTTATGTTTTGCATCCCACTGATAGGCCAGATCTGCATCCAAACCTCCAAAATCCAATCACCTTGCTCTTGTCACATATCCAACTCATCTACTAAGTTTTGTAATAACCCGTCCATAACCTTTTGATCATATAATGTTACACACCATATTGTTTTTGGCCCCATCACTCAATGGTAAATAATCACTTAAAAATGTACAATTCCCAAATGCAGATCTTCAGCAAATTCGAAGCAATTCGTTCTTCTCACACACCCAACCTACCCCCGAAGTTTTGGACGAATCCTTCCAAAACTGTTTGAGATATCGTGCTACGTATAGTTGTTGTCCCTATCACTCAATGGCAAAAAAATCACTTCAATAATTCTCATATCTGGATCGGGATCTGAATCTTCACCAAAATAAAAGCAATTTGTCCTTGTCACACATGTAACATCTCCACCAAATTTCATTCAAATCCTTCCGTAACTATTTCAGATATCCCGCTCACAGACAGACAGACAGGTGGTGAAAACATAACCTCCATACACCTTCGGTGACACAGGTAATAATTAGAATGACATCCTGTCAAATAGAGTGTGACTGATCTTTCATATTAAAGGTGGGATGGTCTTACTCCCTGGGGGTAAGACCTTTTCCCCTCAATGGTTCACATCATTTGGAGTGGATAAGCATAAACAAGAAAGAAGATGAAGTGATGTAATGAGCACAGTATTGTCCATGTGAACTGCTGTTTTTAGTGGGGCGGCTTAACATCATTTTTCAAGATAACCGTTGCTGAGTGGATAAAGGCACCATATAAAACACGATTCTCCCTTTGGGCCGACTAATTAATTTTAGCCGAGGAGTTCTGACTTTTCTGAGTATTCAAGGAAGACACACCAATCTGAAATGGATGACACCAGTCATAAATCACCAATTTTGGCTTATACCAGTCAGCGAAAGACAAAATTGGCATCAAAATTTAATTTTGGACATTTCATTCTCATCAGTACAATAATTATTGGTTATAGTTCATATAACACGTTATTTAAATCGCGAATGATTGTTTTATTTCAAGTTCCATGTGAATATTCAGCTCAGTTGTTGATGCAGGAACTTCATTCAGGTCCCTGTTGATGCAGGGCTCCAAAGACAGACTCCTTAGCAGCTTGATGAACAGCCATGCCCGAGAAGAGTCCTACCTTTATGTACTGGGACAAGATCCTGAGATATGAAACTCTCGTTCTTATATTCATCAGGACTCACAGAGAGAAGAACTTCCCTTTGTATATGGCAGTTTTGGAGGAGCAGACGCCTCTGTGCTTTGCTTTGGATTGCGTAACTTATGTGAGATGGATGCTGGTGCTCATCAGAGACATGAACGCCTTGCCTGAACCTGCCAAGGATGAGTTTGAGAAGTAATGCCATTGGGTCCTTTCCAAGAAAAACAACAAGTTCTGCCCTGTCCCAATTGACCCGGCTCATAAGCCTGAGAACAAGGCTGTCAAAGGTTCAGGTGGCACTGTTGGATTAACAGAAAACCCCATTGCTCTCAGGTGCTACATGATCTCAGGACCTGAGGTAGTCAGACTGCTTTCACATTTTGAGGAAGATTACCTCCCTGATGATGACACAGAGGTCCCCAAGAAGGTCTCCACACACAGAAGAACTTCAAGAAGCAGGTCAGCAGCCTCTCTGAAACCTTCCGAAGAATGGGCAATCCTGTCTTGTATGATTTCCCAGAGCTAATAACACTTGACAATCAACTGAAGAGATGAGTCAATGGAAGTTAGTGCACACTCTGGAGGACACAGGAAAGCATGGAAAGAATGTTAAAGTGCTTAAGAATTATGTTGCACTTTTTGGTCAGCTGTACTTCTCCATTAAGAACCAGGATGGATAATTGGGGGAGTTTTTGCTCGTGAAATAGTCTTTTTCACCTTCGCTCTCAGACTTTGGTAAGCTTCATTTGCCAAACACAAAGCCTGAACCATGGTGATGTGTTCAACAGCCTGGGCAACCTAAAACACCTTCAACCTTTGACTGCAAAGTCCTGGATGGTGATGTGATCATCCACTGCCTGTCAACTACAAGTGTCAGCACTTTCAATGAACATGCAGACAATGCATTCATCTCTTATCTGAAGAAGTAGCTGCAGGGTGTTACAAGGTTGGATGTTGTGTGGGATGCTTAAATCCGAGACAGCCTGCAGTAGTACACCTGAGAGAAGAGAGGGCAGGTGTACACAGAAAGGTGTCAGGCCAGACAAAGTTGCCAGGGAACTGGATGGACTTTCTATGTGACCAAATTAACAAGACAAAGCTGTTTGCCTTTCTGAGCTCCAAGGTTTCAAAAGTCATCTGTACACCAGGAAAATCTGTGTACTGTACATCACACCAAGTGAATCTGTGTTAATCATAGGTTCCATCAGCCTCATGCCAAAATGCAATGATGAGGAGGCTGACATGAGGGTCGTGGTTCATATATTACATGCATTGCAAGTACGTACTGTTGGCACTTTAGGAAGTAACCATGTTTATTGTTACATTCCATCATCTGGCTGTGACTCAAACTTTGGCAGATATCTAGGTGGCTTTTGGCATGAGCAATAATTACAGATTTCACAGCATCAATGTCATCTGGTCCAGTCTTGGTGAGGTGAAGTCACAGGCACTACCAGTGTTTCATGCATTTTCTGGTTGCAAAACCATATCAGACTTCAGGGACAAGGGCAATAAATTGGTATGGCAGGCTTAGCAGGTCTACAAAGACATCAAAGACACATTTGTGTATCTGGCACATCACCCCTTCACCGCTTTGTATGCAGACTCTGAGCACGTCCAGAAGATCGAGAGACTGACTGTAATCCTTTATGATAAATATAGTCCTCTGAATTCTGTAAATGAGGCAAGGAAAGAACCCTTCAACCTGAAGGATCCATCCATGGACAGAATGGCACCCACCCCGGATGCTCTACTTCAACATACCTGAAAGAAGGTGAATTAAGCAAGAATCTGGACAACTAGCACACAGACATAGCAAGTGTTACCTTCTCCCGAGGAATTTGCCTGGTGGAATCAAGGTGGTGGAATCATGGTTTGGCTGACAGTCCCTTAGGTACAGTATCTGAAGTATGCAAAGAGCTTCTCAAATGCTCTTCCATAGGAAACTGGTTCAAGTGCAAGTGCAGGAAAGCCGATCTGGACTGCGCACCACTTTCCAAATAAAAATATAAATAATCGAACTGCTTCATGTTCTGAGAACATTACAGATGTGTGAGATACATCACTGAGAACATTGCATATGTACCAGATAAATTATACTAAGACACACGTGGAACTGCGCAATTTGATGTATTAGAAATAGGGTGGTGTTTGTTATAAAAAATGTATTTTCGCATAAATAAGGTGTGATATTGTGATAACTATAGTCAGATGCAGGAACCTCAACAACCCCATCATTTTAATGCAAATTTTGCCTTTCCACAACTTGTAGAACCCAATATTGGTGGTATATTATCATGGTTGTCAGCCATCTTGAATTTTGGTATTTTGGTTGAACATACAAAAAATTTCAAGGGGGTTCCTAGGCTAACATGAATTACTAGACCAAAAGGGAGCCTAATCCCAAATTTGGTGCTTTTATCTGCTCTGTAATGGTAATTTCACGACACCACCTGACTAATTAGGGTTAATTATTTGAGACATTTCTGTAAGTGCTGTGGTATTGCAGTCGCTCTTGTCTGTTTCACCAAAAATGAAAAGTATACGAACTTCAGAGCAAAATAAGATACAAGGTGATCCATTCCATTGTCATCTCCATGTTCAGAGGGGGATCATTGATAAATCAAAAGAGGTGGTGTTAACATTAGACAGAAATTTTGTGAGGCCACATCTAGAATATTGTGTGCAGTTTTGGTCACCACAGTTCTGGAAGGACATAGATGCCATCGAGAGGGTTCAACGCAGGGATACTAAATTGATTCTGGGCCGAGCTCGACTCAGCTATGAGGAGCGGCTGAAAGAGACAGGGCTTCATACACTAGAAAGGAGGCTGTTACGAGGAGATATGATGGAGATGATTGAGATAATGAAAGGTATAGATAAAATTAATGCAGATTAATTATTCAACAGAGTCGACAGTGGTAGGACCAGGGGCCATGGCCTGAGAGTAAAGAAAAGGAGAGTTAAGATGGCAGTGAGGGAGGGGACTTTCACTCAGAGAGTAGTTAATGCATGGAATGACCTCCCTGGAAAGGTAGTGGCAGCAGAAACAGTCGATAAGTTTAAATTAGAGTTAGATAGGTACCTGGAATTTATGGAGATAGAGCGGAATGGGGATGTTGATAGGACTTTTAGGTACCTTGAGCATGGATTGGTGATTGCATGCATCTGTGCAGAGTGTTGTGTGGTTCATGTTGTGTGTTATTTTTACACAAGAACCGTCTTCACTCATCCCCCCTCCACAGGAAAGAAAATAAATAAAAATAAATTACAAATAAACAAACAAGCAAAAAAAAAAACCCAACAACTTTTTCTTTTTTACGTGTGGTGTTGATGTAGCGCAGGCATGATGGGCCGAACGGCCTCCACCTGAGTCAAATTTCCTTGTGTGTCCTTGTGTATCTTTTTACTCCATTAAAATTTATTTCAGAGGTTTTAAAAAACGCTGCAGGAGCCCCCTTGGGATTGCAGGGAGCTCATTGTGATGCTGATGCATACCTGACAACTCCTTCCATATGTCACCCCATTCAAGAGCTCTCCAACCTGTATTATGACTCGGTGTCAGTTGTCAGTGTAAATCATGATATCACTATCATAACATGAAAATGTAAATTGAGCTCAGAACAACAGAAAAATGCACTAATCGTATGAAGTAATATCTGCTTATCAAATCAATTAATGAAAATAAAATGATGTTTGAGTGTCGACTCTAGCTTTCATAACTTGACAGCAGATCACCTTAGAATAAATGCACATTATCACCGTTTTCCTCAGTCTGGAGTGTTTTCAGTCACCAAAGACAAGAAACCAAGAACGAGGACAGATTAAACTAGAGGGTGAGCACTCGGTAGAGTGCAAAACCTCCGCCGCCAATACTGCTGGGTCACTTAAGTGAACCTGATATCCTATTCATTGTAGGTCAAAAAGGATCAGACTCGACTGAACCACGATTGAATAAACTAAACAAGATCGACGCACATGTAGAAATGCCAAAAAAATAAAATCGAAATTTTTTTGAAAAAAAAGTTGCAAAATTTCTATTTTTTTCTAACAAATTTGTTTTTTTGGTTGGAAATCACTTAAAACATGTAGAAATGCAAAAACAAAAATTCAAATTTTCTTCAAAATGGCCGCCATAGCGGCCATTCCAAGTCCAAAATCTAATGGCATGATCCTTGGATCATACCTAATCTCCCCACCAAGTTTCGTCGAAATCCGTTAAGGAGTTTTTCCGTAATACTGTTCACAAACAAACAAACAAACAAACAAAGTCATAGACTGGTACTTACGAAATCGTCAACTTGACCTCTGACCTTGTCTAATAAAAGCTGTCTCGAGAGAAGGTAGCGACGCAAACCAGAAGTTTCTACGATGATTCTGCACCAAACCTTCAAAAATCGAATGTTTGACCTCACTGTGACTTTGACCTTTGACCGATTTTGACCAAAATCTAATCAGCGCTATCCATCACCCTCCTGAATCACGTGGTGTAATTTGACATTAGTAGCTTCTTCCATTCTCGAGTTATCGTGCCTACAAACAAACACACAAACACAAACACACACACACACACACACACACACACACACACACACACACACACACACACACACACACACACACACACACACACACACACACACACACACACACACACAACAAAGACACAAACAGAGGACGGAAGTCATCAATATACTAACGAAATCTTTAGATTAGTCAGCTTTGTGAGTGGATACTGTCGTCTTCTGTTGATCCATTTCACTCTCCCTGGTTTCTCAAAATCAAGATATCTGGAAAAGTATCTTTTCAGTGCAGGGTCTGTACCTGTTTGTGGTGATGATGAGGTCATAGAGAGATTCACTCACCTGGGCAGTGATATTCACGTCTCTGCATGTTGTGAGCCAAAGGTCAAGAGACGTCTGGGTCGGGCCTGGGGAGTCACGGATTCACTGGATCATGGGGTGTGGCGCTGTCGGTACCTATGTGGGAGGATGAAGGTCCAAGTCTTCAAGTCCTTGTGCTTCCAGTCTTGCTCTATGGATGTGACACTTTGACTCTGACCAAGGATCTGAGAAAAAGACTTAACTCCTTCGGTACCGGGTCTCTTCGGAGAATCCTTGGCTATCACTGGTCAGGCTTTGTGTCCAACGAGCATTTGTTGAGAGAGACTCAGATGAGATTTGTTCCTGTATATTCCGTGAGCGTCAGCTGGGGCTGTATGGTCATGTGGCTCGATTTATTGATGTTGATCCTGCTCAAAGATTCTCTCAGCGAGGGAGCCTCGTGAGTGGAGGAGGCCAAAGGGATGACCACATGCTTCGTGGTTGCAACAGGTTGATCAGCATCTCAAAGAGATGGGGATGGGCCAGGCATCTGCTCAGGGGATGACCAGATAAACACTCCTGGAGTCCCGATGGAAAGTGGACGCAGCGATGCGCTGCTCCGGCACAAGCTTCAATACCTAACCTAACCTTGTGCAGGTTATTGACTTATAGTTCTGTTGCACATCTTTTCCCATGACAACCATCTAGTTTGACAGTTCTTTAGCGTTTCCTGCAAGTCAACCTCAGCAAACAGCTGCAATAGCCTCCACCTCTGCACCCTGTTTTTATTTTTGAGCTGTGTTTTCAAAAGTAGAAAATGCCCAAAAAGAAATCATCCACAGGAACAGAGATTTTCTTCATGACATATTTCACACACAGGTTTCGAAGATGACAAAAAAAAAACATAATGCTGAACACCTTGTGGTTTTTCTCCTTTCAGCGAGAAAGGACAGAATTGTTGGCTGCCACCATGACATTGCAATTGTCAATGGCAAACACAATTTGGCTCTCTCAAGGTATGCTGTGCTGGCTGATAAAAAAGAAAGACAAATCGTCAAACTTAACAAAACGTTTTTGAGACAACTTCATCAGAAAAAAAGGAAAATAAGTAATAAAAAGCGAAAAAAAATTATAAAGAGGTGTCTTTAAAATCACCGTTATTCAAAGAGAAGAAAAAACGTCTTGTCTCGTCGTTCCATAAGTGACCTGAAGTGTAAAGAAGATATCCAGTATATGGAAAAAAAATGTCAAGCAGTTAATTACACGGAACAACAAAAATTTTTTACTGGAGATGTGTAAAGTGATTTAGACTAATTTGGGTACGCTGATTTCAAAAATCATAACCGTTTTGCTGTATCACGTCAGGATTTTCAGGAACAGAAATATTCCCATTGCCTAGAAGTCAGGATTTCAATGAAATTTACAAAAATTCATTTATTCATTTATTTCATCATGAATGCTTCAAAATTATAGAAATTACAGAAAAACTCCACTAGAATGTAATTAAAAATGCTTTAGGCATTTGGCTTTGCGTTTGTGCTGCTCTGTGTCAGTTTCACGATGCAGGAACCAGCAGAAATCGCCCATCATGTTCGGGTTGTGCCGCCCTTGGTAACGCGTCTCCATGAGTGAAATCTCTTGGTGGAATCGCTCGCCGTGCTCGTCCGAGACTGCTCCCAAGTTGTCAGGGAAGAAGTTCAGGTGCTGGTGTAGGAAATGGATTTTCAGGGACATCCTGGAGCCAAGTTTCCTGAAGGACTCCAGCAGCTGCTGCACTATTTCTTCATAGTTGTCCGCGCGCTCGTTCCCCAAGAAGTTGTCCGTCACAGCTTTGAAGCTCCTCCACGCTGCCAGCTCTTTGGGGTTTAGAGTTGTCGGAAAAGTTTCGTCCTTCATAATCTGTCGGATTTGCGGTCCAACAAAGACACCAGCCTTGATCTTGGCCTCCGACAAGGTGTTGCCAAACTTTTCCTTGAGGTATGCTAAATACCCATTCATTGATAAAAACCCACGCCCATTCAGATCCATTGCCCGTACAAAACTTTTCATCAAGCCGAGCTTTATGTGGAGTGGTGGAAGGAAAACCTTGGCTGGGTCGACAAGGGCGACATGCTTCACGTTGTGTCGACCAGGTACATGCTCTTTTCGCTCTTCCCAATCTTTCTTCGTCCAGTGATTCTTGTCGTCTCTGCTATCCCAGAGACAAAGGAAGCACATGTATTTCGTGTAGCCTGACTGCAGCCCTAACAACAGCGCCACCACTTTCAAGTCTCCGCAGATGTGCCAGTTGAAGTCATTGTACTTGATGGAATCAAGCAGCTGCCGCATAGTCTCATAGGTCTCTGTCATGCCGAACGCGTGAGCCAGTGGGACTGATGGTTTCTCGTTGCCATTGTGGAGCAAAACAGCCTTCAAGCTGTTCTTCCCCGAGTCGATGAAGAGGCGCCAGTCTGCAGGATCGTGATCACACCCAAGTTCTTTCAACAGACCGTTGATGTCACTGCAGAATGTCATCGTGTCTTGCATCTCAAAGAACTCAGCCATGTCTCTGTGACGTGCTCTGAACAAGGATATCTTGGTGTTAGGTTCAAGTAGATTCCACTGCTGCAGCCTTGATCCAAGCAGCTCTGCCTTCGCCTTTGACAGCGAGAGATCTCTTACAAGATCATTTAAGTCTCCCTGGTTCAGAAGGTGTGATTCTTGAGTGTCGGGTTCAAAAGGTTCATCATCACCATCCTCTTCACCACTGCTTACAGCTATGTTCTGATCAGCTGGAGGTGTTGGAACGGGGTTCTCGTCATCATGAGGCACGGGTTTACGAGCAGAGACGCAGTCAGCGTACTTGATGTGACCTTTATTCTTCTTGTTGAAGCCGGCGATGCTTGTGCAGCAGAAATAACAATCATCATGATGATTCTGCGGCTCACGCCATATCATGGGCACTGCAAATGGCATGCTCGCGCGCTTGCCCACCAACCACTGAGTCAAGGTTGTGTGACAGCTTGTGCAGCAGATGTGTGGTGCCCAGCTCTGTTCTTGGTCCCCCACCTTACACCCGAAGTAGTGAAAGTAGGCGGCCTTCATTTTCACTGCTGTCGATATACTTCGCTGTTGATCTTTTTTGGTATACCGACCACAGACATAACAGAAGTTGTCAGGATGATTGGTACAGGAACGCCTACTCATCTTTATCTGAAAGAAAGAAATATAACACAAGTTAACAACAATTGTACGAAATAGACATGTTAAAGACATATGTAAATTTCATTGAAATCCTGACTTCTAGGCAATGGGAATATTTCTGTTCCTGAAAATCCTGACGTGATACAGCAAAACGGTTATGATTTTTGAAATCAGCGTACCCAAATTAGTCTAAATCACTTTACACATCTCCAGTAAAAAATTTTTTTTGAAATTTGTTGTTCAGTGTTATCAATATCTAAGAAGATTGTAATGTTATACAACCCAAAATACCCAACATTTTTAGAGGGAAAACAAACCAAACAACCTGAGTACTGATCAATGGAAACGTTAAAATGCTTTACCTGTGGGAATTTTGGTCACCTGAAACGTTCCTTTCCCCAATTGGCACCCTCTGCACCTGTGCAGATGGCTTATTCGGCCAATGCTGCTTCATCTGCTCCTCTTGATACTGTTATGGAATCCACCCTAGTTAATGTCTCAGATGACAAAGCATCATTTTCAAAAGCCTCCGATGAACAATAATGTTTGGGATGGTTTCACACTAGTTTCCTCTTTGAGGAAGAGGAAACACGTCAGAATGCCTCTACACCTCATTCGGAAAAGGTGGTGGTTTTAGAATCTGAAACGTCAGACACAGCTCAAGTTTTATCTGACCAGACAACCAAGAGTAATCGGTATAAGTCACTTTTACATGAAAATGTTGCCTCTCCTGCCTGTACCTGAGATTGGCCCTCAGGATGTCATGGAGGAAAATCGTGTTTCTCCTCCAGTAAAGGTTAAAAGCACAACTGTGTTGTTTCCTTCTTGTGTGAATGATCAGGTGTCATGTCGAAACTCAAACGGTAAAAAAAATGACCAAAAATAGATTTTACCTTTCATCCCCCCCCACCCTCCCCCCCCAAACCGTTTTCACAGTGCACCCAACTTACCTCGTAAGAACTTTTTAACCCCAATAGCCGCTGTGCTAGCTGCATCAGATAACCTGCCTGAGCACAATGATAGTACTGAAAAAGAACCACAAATTGTCGAATCTGTTGCAGACTCCCCACTTCTGCCCACATTGCCCGAGGTTCCTTTATAACCTCCACTCCTTCCTGCTCCAACTAAAACAGTGCAGGCTGACAATTTCACACCACAGGTTACCTCGGTCAGTGTCTCAGGAACAGTGATCACAAGTTCCCGGACTGTGCTTCTGATAGGTCTGAGGGGGAATCCTATGGCATTGAAGATTCCCCGACAACTAATGATTCCAATGTTTTACCAACCCAAATTATTAAATTCCTCGACCAGACTTTTAGAAAAAGACACATCGACATGAAATATCATTTTTCTGATCTGCATGGCTTCATTGATACGGCAGGAAATATTATCCGCCAGCCCAGCGACGACCACTTCGCTGACCCTCAGTAAAGTAGGTTTGAAAAAAGTGCATTGAGAAAGCAAAAGAAGAATTGAAACAATAATTTTTGGAAGCTTAAAGGTGCACAGAATCTGAATTCATAGCTTATCTGGAAGTGAATTTCCAAATCAGGGATTGTCATCATGCACCGTCCGTCCGACCGACCGTCCGTCCGTCTCCTATTTCGACTTCTCCGGCCAAACCACTGGGCCGATCTGGCTGAAACTTGGCAGCAACTTTCCGCTCTTGACTGCTAACGGGGATTGCAAAGCTCGTTACAGTCATGTGACTTTAAGTCGGTCAAAAAAAAATTAAAGACAGTGTGGGAGTTTATTCCAAAGGTTGGAAAAAAGAGGAATGAAAGAGTGAAGGTGAGCAGTGATCCGTGATTTTGGTAGTTTTACCAGAAGGAGGTTGTTGGCGGACCTTGAGCGCCCTGCAAAAATATGGTGGGGACAAATTGCAGACAGAGCGGCGGGGGGGGGGGCGAGACCGGAGAGGAGATGGTAGAAGACAGAAAGACCATTGAGTTGCCTGTGGTGAGAGAGTAAGAGGCTCAAAGACTCAGCCTCATCGCAGAAGATACCAATGATCCTAAATGCCTTGGTTTCCACAACGTGAAGCTGAGAGAAGTGATAGGCAGGAGTATCAGCCCAGAGAGGAGACCAGTACTCCACCAGGCTGCGGATGAAAGCTTTGTATGTCATCATGAGCTCAGGTGGGCCGAGGAAGGAGTTTGCACAAATGGAGGATTCCCAGTCGGTGACTGACTTTGGAGGCGAGGTTGGAAATGTGGCTTTCCCAGGAACGATCATGGCAGATAGTGAGACCTAGGAGCTTGAATGAAAGGACTTCTTCAAGAGGATTGCTGAGAAAGTAGATGGAGGGGGGGTTCTAAACGGTCCTTTCAGAGAGACATAGTGAGAGTGTGAGATTTGTCAGGATTGAAAGACATATTCCACGTGTTGGATCAGTTTGTGATGTTGTCCAGATCTGCAGAGAGAAAAGAAGCTGCGGCTTGCCTTTCTGACGGATGACAGATGGTACGACAGAGGGTGGAGTCACCAGCAAAGAGATAAAGAGGATTTTCCAGAGAGTCGGAGAGATCATTGATGAAAACCAGAAAAAGAACAGGGCCCAGAACGCTACCTTGAGGAACTCCAGCCTGGACAGGAAGAGGGGATGAAAGAACTCCATTTAGGGCCACATGGTGACTGCGACAGGAGAGGAAGTCTGCGAGCCATGAGTGGAGATGGCCTTGAATACCATAGAAAGAGAGTTTGGTGAGCAGAGTAGGATGCCAGACTGTGTCAAAAGCACGTGATATGTCCAGGGATACGGCTCTGATTTCATGTCTGGCATTGAATACCTCTATCCATTGTTGGGTGAGCAGAAGCAACATATGACCAGGGAGAGTGACCTGGTCTGAAACCAAATTGATGATCGGAAATCAAGCCATTGGAGAAGAGGAAGCATGGAAGGAAGGACTTCGAAAATTCCTTCAAAAATCTTCTTCTCCAGATTTATCAGTCAGAATCCTACCAAATTTGGGTTACATCATTAGGACAGGGTCCTGATGTTAAAATGTGGAGATCATGCCAATCACCACTTTGTGGAGGCCATTCACTTCAATATCTGGTATGTCCTTCCTTCCATCCGCCCATCAAAAAAGAACCCCTCCAACCCACCATGTTTAAGTCTAAAGGGTTCTAAAGAGGAATTCTAAAGGGTTTCATTCATTTCTCAGCTTTGCTTATTTCATATTAAAAATGGCAAATTGAACTGCTTCCTTCAGACATGGTTGCAATATTTTTTATTTTGGGATATATAGGTGAGTGTTGTGGAAGAGCTAAAAGTAAATAAATCAGGTTGGTTTGTTTCATCCTTGGGACAGATGCTTTGACACACTTCTGATTTTTCAAACCAGAATGTTCCACCGTGTCCAGGGGTAGGTCTATTTACTAATGAGGGGATGTTTTGTGATCATACAATAAATTGGATTTACACATATTTTATTGTAGTTATTGTTTCATCTGTATGCATTAAACATCGTTATTATTGCACTTACCCTGTTTTCTCTATGAGCCTCACTCCCCAATTTTGTAATAGTCCTGTCGAATTAAACATCAGGGGAAAACATTTGTTTTAATCGATTCATTATGTTAAAGTGCTTTCTTTCCTTGAGATGGAGCATTCTCTTTGCACTGTGTTTATCACAAATCACAAATTGATATGTTTTGTTTGCAAAGTGAGACCCCACCCTCTGGGAGGTGGGGGGCATCTTGAAAGATTATGAACCACGATTGGTCACATGGGGCCCCATGTTATTACAAAATACTGCCACACCTGTTGTCACACTGTCCACTTGTGGAACCCATATAGTGAGGCAACTTAGCATAACAAATGTGCATTTTGTGAGGAAAGCACCAAATTTGGCACACTGGTAGCCTATCATATTATGAGCAGATTTGGATATTGGGCCATCTCAAATTCAGCCGCTGATGGCTGTGGCAGCCATTTTCCACTGCCATCAAAAATTTTGAGATGGCCCAATATCCAAATCTGTTCATAATATGATAGGCTACCAGTGTGCCAAATTTGGTGCTTTCCTCACAAAATGTACATTTGTTATGCTAAGTTGCCCCACTAATACCACAGCAATACTCAAAACATACCATTGGCTCCCAGTTTGTGATCCAATTGTGTTAAAGTTTTTTTGCTGGTGTTTCATTGCTTGCATTGTTATAATAAGAGTTTAATTATTCATTGCAATCCCAGTAGACATCTTTGTTCATCTTATGCTCATTTAATTGTTATACCCCAAACACATAATTATTGGGGGGGGGGGGGACAGATCCTTTTCTCATGCCAGTCCTCATCTTTGAAATAAACTTCTGCAAACTATCCGTAGTTTATTCTCCCATACTGCTTTTAAAGGCACACTAAAGATCCATCTCTTTGAAGAACAATTTTAATTGAATGATATTGAATTTATGATTTTTATTTGTTAATGAAATGAATTGTTATGATGAAATAAATTGTTATTTTATTGTAGATTAAGATGTTTAAATGTTTTAGCTTGGTGATTAATTCTGTGTTGTTTTGTACCACACCATGAGCGTCATTACTTGACGGATAGTGGCGCAACAGAAATGTTCATATTATTATTATTATTATTTGTACATTACCTCTTTACCCTGTGTCACTTCACTCATAAAATATCCGACATTTTCAACAATAATAATAATAATAATAATAATTTAAAAATAAAAAAATCTCAAATCACTGTGACGATTTCATAAATATGTCGCACTTTCAGGGCTTGTGGTTCAAGTCTCGTGGGATGTGAAATGGAGACTGGGATTTTAATGTTTTTTTGAGGGAGCAAAGGAGAGTGATGATTTGAGCAAGACTGCGAGGTAAGACTACATTAGTGATATACAGACTTACATGGCATGAAATAGTGTCGATATTAAATTGTCTGAGTCATCTGGACTTACACGGCATTTAATAATATGAAGGCATAAAAATATAATGTGCTTGCTTTGCATTAATAGCAGCATGATTGGCAGTTCTTCTTTTTTCCTTTCCCTCCTTGATTCTTGCTTTCTCAATAATCGTGAAGACCCTCCACCAGAAACCCACCTCTAACGTTTGCTCCTGTTCTACCACTTAACTCTTCCATGAGCCCAAATTTTGTATGTAAAATAAATAAATAAAACTGCTGACAAGAAGCCACGCATGAATGAAAGAACTGTTGAGTGTGGCTTGTTGTCAATCCATGTGCTCACAACCGCATGCTGTTTTCTCACTCATGTTCTTCAGTCACCTCCATGTAACACAACAACAACAATGCACAATGCTATTTTCTCGGAGAGGATAATGATTCATGTGGACGACCCTGTTCCACGGCATTACAAAAAATCAAAAATCACATGATTGCCAGCAGTCCTACCTAGCAAGTCAGCAGTCACAACGTGACCCATATGAGGCACAGTACTTCGCAATGTCATGCCTTGTCCACACCATGTTGTAACTCAAGTAATGCATAATTTTCTTAAAACATTTCCTGTAATTTTTCAGAAAAATCAGTATTTATTATTCAAAGCAAAAACCCCAACCCACATGACAGGTTCACTCGATGATGGTTGCCCAATGAACAAATTGTTTGTCCAGCATAGTCTTGTTTACCTGATGAAATTATCAGGGAACTACGGCAATGAAATGCCTCTCCCTCAGGTATGCAGTTCATCCTATTTTGCTTGCACTCATTCTGAGCCACTGTTAAAACGGTTGGCATTATTCACTGAGAGAGTGATTTTATTATTGATGCACATGTGGTGATAAAGGAAAAGCTGCTACGGAGTCCCACACTGTGCAGGTGTGGGCACACCAGCTGCATTCAACAGGATTCTTCCAACGTGGTGTTTGATATTATTGTCATTTGTCTTGGCTTCACATCTGCAGTTTATCTCAATCTGTAAAATTAATTTTCATTCCAGATCATAGCCACCTTCCAACTGGGTTTGCACTAAGGCACTGCTTCGATTTTTGGAACAGGCAGGTGCAAAAGCCTTCTTCATGAAGCAGCTATGCTTAAATAATGACGGTTCCTCTGCTCCCCTGTGTTCCAAATAAAACGGTTTCAGCACAAAACTATTTTAACACCTATCACACACCAAACTGTAACACACCACATTCACAACTTTATCATATATATTCTCCTGTGACTACACTACATTTGCATATTCTTACTATTGGGTTAACTAAGCACGTAGTTCATGATGCTGGGATTGCAAGGTCAAATATTTGGTGTTCCAAAATGTGCACATCCTTCATTAAGGTGGGATCCCAGGCTTTAGTTTCATTTCCCCGAGATATACGGTACACTGTGTCGTTTTGTGGACTGTTCACATGCCATTGTCCTTCATGCGATAGGTATAGAAGGTCCCCTTATACACCATTTTAAATGTCTGGGAAAAAAAATCTCATCATGTATATACTTTCACATTTTTGAGCAGCTTGGTGTTTGAATATATAAATCATTGGTGCATTGCTCTCATTGGTGTGGGTTCGAAAATTCCTGTGGATGTCCAGCAAAATAATCTACACCCTGTGACGGAATGGCAACCCATCTTAGATAAATTCTAGCAATGGAAACGTTCATGACTTGTCATGTCAGCACCCTGGTACTTTGCAAAGAGTATGGGCTCAGTCAGTTCCACAATTGGTGGTGAACAAGTAAAATTAAAATTAACATTGCTTTTAGAGCACAGCTTTAAGATGTACAAACAAGTGCAATGATGGATAAAAATAATTAATTATAGTTCAAGCGAGAGCTCGAGGACTCGTAAGCAGAGGTGAAGTACATAGAGAAGTGGCTGTGAGGTTGGTAGCCTCACCACAGGGAGATTCGAAGTGCAGATCAAGCAGTATCTGATGTGGAGTCGGGTTCTTCGTGCCGCACACTTCACTACCATTCATCAACACGTCCGAACTGAGTGCCAACCATTCCCCTGCTCCCTCCTGCACAAGCAAAAAAGCATGCCATGCCAAAAGCAGCACCAGAATTATTACCAATATTGAAATATACATGACATTAGTCTCAGCCTGAGTAATGCAATGATGCATATTTCAAAATTCACATAGTAAACAGGAAATTTAAATGAAAATCATTAAAACATAGCAAATTAGCCTCAAGGTTGATATTATTATTGAATATCGAACCTATGTCCAAAATAAGTCAACATGACTCCACTTGCAAACAGGATGATGATTTTTGAAGTGGTTTCTTGTGTATGTGGTCAGTTATTAAGATTTCTAAACAGTGTGTGTCGGAAACAAATGTACTGGAGCTTCCTCCTTGTGATAAGTTATGGTAGGTTTTTTATTTTTTATAAAATGGGGTGAGTTGTGTCGATTCCACATAGCATGGTGAGTGAAAGCAAATTATGTACTGTAGAGCAAGTTATGGGGTTCAACACAACGTAAGCTTTTTGACACAAGGTCAGCATTTTCCCGTTTCAAACCCGACCCGGGTTCGTTTACAGCTGCAGACATTCACAAGTAAATCATACAAGGGAATCCCAATGCTACATGGCCCTCCTCAGCCACCAGACTGACATCACATCATTCCACAAAGCCAAAAACAAGAAAAAGAGCAATCTGAGATTGCGGACCCTTGCCAAGATTTGTTTTGTGTGGTGTTTGTGTAGTTTTGTGTCGTGTATTTTGTGTGGCATTTGTGTGGCATTTGTGTACGGGTGTGTTACATAATAAACAATAGACATAACTACAACTGCCACTTTATAACTGCTGGAAGTGATGACGAGGTACTAAGACATCCTGCTTTGATTGGATACCTGACGCTGACCCATGACATTTATTATTAACCTCCGCCATCTTCAAAGATGGATGGAGGTTACTGTTTTCACCCCTTTCTGTTTGTTTGTGTGTGAACAGTATTACGGAAAAACTCCTCTACGGATTTCGACGAAACTTGGTGGGGGAATTAAGTATGGTCCAAGGATCATGCCATCAGATTTTGGACTTGGTCCAAAATCCAATATGGCCGCTATGGCGGCCATTTTGAAAAAATATTTGAATTTTTTTTTCAATTTCTACATGTTTTCAGTGATTTCCAACCCCCCCACCCCCCCCAAAAAAAAATTGTTGGAGAAAAAAAAATTTGCAACTTTTTTTTTTCAACAAAATTGATTTTTTTTTTTTTGCATTTCTACATGTTATAAGTGATTTCCAACAAAAAACATTCCAAAATTATAATTGCGGCAGATTTTGGAACTTCAGGTGGATATACCCTCGTAAAATCAATTTCTGTCTCAAGGAATCTAGTTATGACGAATGAATTGAGTATGTAAAAGTTAAAAGTAAAAGGGAAAGTTGCAAACTATCACTCTGTGAGCACTGTTGACGTCAAATTGAATGAATAGGATATCAGGTTCACTTGAGTGACCTAGCAGTATTGGCGGCGGAGGTTTTGCACTTTACCGAGTGCTCCCCCTCTAGTTTGTTTGTTTGTTTGTGAACAGTATTATGCAAAAACTCCTCGACGGATTTCGACGAAACTTGGTGGGGGGTGAGGTATGGTCCAAGGATCATGCCATTAAATTTTGGACTTGGTACCCCTCAACCCCAAAAAAATTGTTAGAGAAAAAAAAATGTTTTTTTTTGCATTTCTACATGTTTTAAGTGATTTCCAACCCCTCCCCCCCAAAAAATTGTAACCCCCCCCAAAATAGAGAAAAAAGGTTTTTTTTGCATTTCTTCATGCTTTAAGTGATTTCCAACCCCCCCCCCCCAAAAAAAAAATTTAGAGAAAAAAATTTTTTCTTTTGCATTTCCACATGTTTTAAGTGATTTCCAATCCCCCCTCCCCAAAAAAAAAATTTAGAGAAGAAAAAATTATTTCTTTGCATTTCTACATGTTTTAAGTGATTTCCAACCCCCCCCAAAAAAAATTGTTACCCCGCCCCAAAAAAGGATTTTTTTTTGCATTTCTACATGTTTTCAGTGATTTCCAACCCCCCCCCCCCCCAAAAAAAAAAAATTGTAAGAGAATTTTTTTTTTGCATTTCTACATGTTTTAAGTGATTTCTAACCCCCCCCAAAAAAAAATTGTTAGAGAAAAAAAAATTTTTTGCAACTTTTTTTTCAACAAAATTTCGATTTCTTCTTTTTGCATTTCTTGATGTTTTAAGTGATTTCCACCACCCCCCCCCCCCAAAAAAAAAATGTTGGAGAAAAGAACTATAACTGTCAGCACTGTTGACATCATATTTAATGAATGATATAAGGTTCACTTGAGTGACCCAGCAGTATTGGTGGCGGAGGTTTTGCACTCTCCCAGGTGCTCCCCCTCGAGTTAACCTCCGCCATCGAAGATCGGAGGTTACTGTTTTCACCCCTTTCTGTTTGTTTGTTTGTGAACAGTATTACGGAAAAACTCCTCGACGGATTTCGACGAAACTTGGTGGGGGGATTAGGTATGGTCCAAGGATCATGCCATTAGATTTTGGACTTGGTCCAAAATCCAATATGGCCGCTATGGCGGCCATTTTGAAAAAATATTTGAATTTTTTTTTTTGCATTTCTACATGTTTTAAGTGATTTCCAAAACCACCCCCCAAAAAAAAATTGTTGGAGAAAAAAAAAATTTTGCAACTTTTTTTTGAACAAAATTTCGATTTTTTTTTTGCATTTCTACATGTTATAAGTGATTTCCAACAAAAATGTTTCCAACAAAAAAATTTCCAACAAAACAAAAAAATATATATAAGTGATTTCTCATGTCAGGTCAGGTTCGATCTGTGACCTGCTACAGATACCATGTAAACCTGTACTAACCTGTTCCATGGTCGGGTTGTCGGCGACTAAACCGTCTCCCCCACCAGGTTTTCTGGTGCAGGGGTGTTTGGATATGGACACCCAGCAGGATTAAAAACAAAACCTGTCAAAGGGCGGAGGACCTCCTTGTGAGCCAACGGCCATCCATATCTAGTGCCCAACTGTGTCTGCGGACGTCCTCCTGCAGTTGGGTTACTTTTTATCAGGAGGTTGGTGGCAGGATTTGCACTCCGGCCACCGTAAAACCCTTCATTCCGCAAAATGCAAAAACGCAAAAAAATCTGAAAACCCACTCCGGGGGAGTACCTCCTGTGCAGCTTCCCTTCGCAGGGCAGCTCACCGGATTACGGGATTGGGGCAAAGCCTTCGGGACCCCCAATCTTTGATGATAGGAGGGAAACCACGGGGTAACATCCCTGGGTCAGATTGCGGGAGAGTGTGTCGAAGTGGTGCTGAGGTGTCGTCCACCAGACGGCGGTCTCCTTGGGTTAACCTGAGGCGGTCCCTTCGGGTGGGTGCCTGGAATGTCCTATCCCTAAGAGAGGATGATCACCTGTCTCTGTTATCATCTGAGCTCAAGCGTTTGGACATCGGGATTGCAGCTCTCTCTGAGGTTCGGAGACCGGATTGCGGCGAGATAATGGTGGGTGGTTACACCTACGATTGGTCTGGTCGCTCTGGTGGTTGCCATACCCAAGGAGTTGCTGTAGCTGTGTCTAATAAGCTGACCCCAATGATAATTGAGGTAACACCGGTCAACGAGCGTATTATGAGATTAAGGATTCGTCACTCCTTAGGTGTCATTTCCCTGGTCTCTGTTTATGCTCCGACTGAGGCGAGTGATCTCACCGTGAAGGACACATTCTCCGCCACACTCGAGTCTGTGGTTGATCAGTGCCCCAGACGAGATACACTTCTAGTCTTGGGGGATTTCAATGCATCGACTGGAACTGATAGGGATGGTTATGAAGTGTGTGTTGGTCCCTATGGGTCAGGAACTATGAACCAGAATAGCACTAAGTTCCTTGACTTTGCAAGAAGTCATGGACTTAGGGTGGCTGGTTCATGGTTTCAGCGCCCACAAGCTCATCGCTGTACTTGGTATTCCAACGCTGGCGGTGTGGCAAAGGAGATTGACCATGCCTCATTAACGGTCGTTGGAGGATGATCCAGAACTGCAGGGTCTACCGGAGTGCTCAGTTCCTCAATACTGACCACAGGCTTGTTGTAGCAACTCTAAAGCTGTACCTTAAATCCTGGAGAATGGTACCATCCCAGCCGAGGCTGGATGTTGCCAAGCTCAGGGATGAGAGAGTAGCTGAGGAGTTTGCGAACAGGCTGAGTGGACACTTGGGGGGTCTGGGTGCTTTGGGGGATCCTGAAGAGTTGTGGAGCGCCTTCAAGACCACCGTTGCCAAGATGCCTTGGAGCTCACCGCAGGGCAAAGAAGAATTTTGTCTCTCAAGGGACACTGGATACCATTGACCAGAGTCGCAGGGCCAGGCTGAATGGCAGAGCTGAGCTGTTCAGGGAGCTGAGGCGTAAAACTGTACGTGCACTGAGGGTGGACAAGGAGGCCTATGTGCGAGGAATCTGTGAGGGGGTAGAGCATCACCTGTGGACAGGTGATTCTCGTCCCGCTTACAGGGGAATTCGCGCATTACGTTCATCCAAGCCCATCCCTCGGAGCACTGCAGTTCGAGCAGAGTGTGGTAAGCTCTTGACAGAGGAGTCTGAAGTGAAGGCCCGTTGTACCGGGCTGATCCCCCAGCTGTCGAGTTGGACGTCAAGGGTGTTACAATCCCTGTTGCTGACCCTCGAATCAACTGTGGTCCACCTTCGCTTGTGGAAACACGGGCTGCGGTGAACCAGTTGAAAAGGGGCAAAGCTCCAGGGATCTGTGGCATCCATGCTGAACTTCTCAAGGCTGGTGGAAATGCTGCACTCGTGTCACTGCATGCAGTTTTGTGCTCGGCCTGGAACACAGGCATCATCCCAACTGACTGGAAGAGGGGCCTTGTTGTCCCTCTCTGGAAAGGGAAGGGTGATCGCCAAGACTGCAACAACTACCGAGGGGTGACGCTGCTCTCAGTGCCGGGCAAGGTCTTTGCTCGGATAATTCTTGATAGGGTTCGCCACCATCTGCTTGAGCACCAGCGTCCAGAGCAGTCAGGCTTTACACCAAAGAGGTCAACGATTGACCATATCCTTGCACTTCGTGTCCTCACCGAACGCAGATGAGAGTTTCGGCAGGGGCTGCTTGCAGCCTATGTTGATCTCTGTAAAGCGTTCGATTCAGTGAATCGGGATGTCCTCTGGAGGATTCTTGGTCTTCGTGGGGTGCCACCAAAACTGATCGATCTGATGTCTGAACTCTACTCTGGTACTGAGAGTGCTGTGAAGTGTGGTGGTACCATCTCTGACTTATTTCCAGTTGTTACTGGAGTTCGTCAGGGATGTGTACTTGCCCCCACACTTTTCAGCACTTGTATGGACTGGATTTTAGGGAGGATGTCGGAGAGATCAAGCTGCGGTGCATCGTTTGGCAATGTCAAGATCTCGGACCTTGATTTTGCAGATGATGCAGTCATCTTTGCGGAGACTTTAGACATCCTCTTGGGGGCCCTCGAGGTGCTGAATGAGGAGTCGGAGCCGTTGGGATTACGGGTTTCTTGGGTCAAAACTAAGATCCAGGCTTTCGGTGACATCTTGGATGCTGCTGGCCTGTCTGTGTCTGTTTGTGGTGAGGATGTTGAGGTCGTGGAGAGATTCACTTACCTTGGCAGTGATATTCATGTCTCTGCTGACTGCGAGTAAGAGGTCAATAGATGTCTGGGTCGGGCCTGGGGAGTCATGGATTCACTGGATCATGGGGTGTGGCGCTGCCGGTACCTGTGCGGGAGGACGAAAGTCCGAGTCTTCAGGTCCTTGGTACTTCCAGTTTTGCTCTATGGGTGCGAGACTTGGACTCTAACCAAGGATCTGAGACGGAGACTTAATTCCTTTGGTACCAGAGCTCTTCGGAGAATCCTTGGCTATCGCTGGTCGGATTTTGTGTCCAACGAGCGGTTGCTGAGAGAGACTCGGATGAGATTTGTTACCTGCATAGTCCGTGAGCGTCAGTTGCGGCTGTATGGACATGTGGCTCGTTTTCCTGACGCTGATCCTGCTCACCAGATTCTCTCAGCGAGGGAGTCTCATGAGTGGAGGAGGCCAGTGGGCCGACCACGTGCCTCATGGTTGCAGCAGGTTGACCATCATCTCAAGGAGATGGGGATGGGCCTGGCATCTGCCTGGGGGATGGCCAGACGGAGGTCCCTGGAGTACCGGCGGAAAGTGGACGCAGCGACGCGCTGTTCTGGCACATGCTCCCATACCTGACCTGACCTGACCTGACCAACAAAAAACATGCCAAAATTATAATTGCGGCTGATTTTGGAACTTCAGGTGGATATACCCACGTAAAATCAATTTCTGTCTCAAGGAATTTAGTTATGACGAATGAATTGAGTATGCAAAAGTTAAAAGTAAAAGGGAAAGTTGCAAACTACAACTCTGTGAGCACTGTTGATGGCAAATTGAATGAATAGGATATCAGGTTCACTTGAGTGACCTAGCACTATTGGCGGCGGAGGTTTTGCCATCTACCAAGTGCTCCCCCTCTAGTTATTCAATTGAATTTAGAATGGGATTAAAATAAATTCAATTCAAATCAAATGGAAGACCAAATAGGTACAGTCCTGCGTTAGAGTAATCAGAAGGAACTTGAACAAGCAAAAAGCAAGGATGGAGTTATCAGGAGGATAGGATTCACATTGCAGTTGCTTCTCCTGTACCCTCATACCCATCCAGACACAGCCTAGTGAGCCTTATTCAAAAAAAAAAAATCAAAAAGAACCCACATTCAATTTTGCGAACGCTGCTCATAGAGAGCTCGGCATTGTTCTTCTTGTTCTTCTTCTTGTTGTTGTTGTTCTTGTGAAGAACAAAACCTTAACCTCTATGACTCTGCTCTTATATATACAAGATCCGGATCTCCTTAAATCCTAAGCACATGTACACATCCTCGCATTGACGGTGCCTTTTGAGAGCGTCTATCATGAACTTTTAAATATATTCGGACATTTGCTTTGAAGTTTCGAAAAGTTCACGTTACTATTTTAAGATTATTCCATTTATCGTATTGTAATTTCGTAAATACATTATTTATTTCGTAAATACACCCTCTTCTTCTTCTTTCGGCTGCTCCCGTTAGGGGTCGCCACAGCGGATCATCCGAATGATCCGCACAGTGATTTGGCACATGTTTTACGCCGGATGCCCTTCCTGACGCAACCCTGGTCGCCTCTTATGACACAGGGATATGGTACACCTATTTTAACCGGGGTATACACCGGCCCAGTATACTGGTACTCATTTCGCCGACCTCGGAAGGATGACAGGCTGAGTCAACCTCCTGGTGTATTAATTCAGTGGCTCAACGGGACTTGAACTCAGGACCTTTTGGATCCCAAGCCGCTGCCCTAACCAATGCGCCAACACCAGGCTTATTTCGTAAATACGTAAATACATTATGACGGATCTCGCTAATGGCTTAATCAAGGCATGTGACGAAATATCGGAAGTTGTTGTTGTTGTTGTTTTTTTTCTTCTTCTTCTTCTTCTTCTTCTTCTTCTTCTTCTTCCGGCTGCTTCCGTTACGGGTCGCCACAGTGGATCATCCATATGATCCGCATAGTGATTTGGCACGTTTTACGCCGGATGCCCTTCCTGACGCAACCCTGTTCGCCTCTTACGACACAGGGATAAAAGGGAATACTGTATAAAAGGGAATACTTACGACACAGGGAATACTGTATATTTCCCATCAGTACTAAATCATCATTTGAAGTTTCACGTTGATTGATGAAGGTTCAAGAGAAAGAATTTTTACAAAAACATTTTTGTTCAATCTAATATGGCTAGCAGACCATGTGTCTTATCAATTATTCGAGAATACACTGGCATTTCCAAGGTTTGGGGAACATTTGTGTGAAGTTTCCCTTCGATCTGTCCAGCCGTTCTGGAGAAGATTTTCTTAGGTTTTTGGGTAAATCCAATATGGCTGCCAAACCATGTGACCTATAACATCATTTGTGTGACCGTTTTGTTCCTCGTGGATAGTCGGTCAGACGTGTAAGGTTTCATCTCAATCTGTGATTCCATTTCAGAGAAGAAGATTTTTGAAGGTTTTCTTTCAAAAACAATATGGCTGCTGAATCACGTGATCGATTTTGTCATCAATTTTACTTTTTTTCTGTAGACCAATTTATCCTGAGATAACCGTCAAAATTTTTCATAATGATCAGATGTAGCGTTCCACATATGCAATTATGACGTCATAACGAAGGCACCTTTGATGTCATTAAAAAAAAAACACATTCCCTATGTCCGCATCATAAGGATGTGATATCCACTCCACAGCTGACACTGCTCATGAGAAAGCTGATCGCCCCAATTATGTTTGCTTCCAAATCTTGCATATCAAACGCCTTGCTCCCTGTACCTACCTTACCCTCTCATACCCAACTGCTTGTGGACAATGCGCCTCACTCACCTGAAAACATGCAGATGTTTTTGACAATACTCAACTCAATCCTCATGTGGACACTTAATTTTTTTTAAAGATAAAGTTGAAAATAGAGCAAAATTGGGGAGAGAGAGTAAAGAGAGTGTGCAAGCCAACTTAACAAGAGCAAAAACAACGGAATAGAAGCACAATGTAGAAAAAGATAATATCGTAAGGTGACTGTAATTCAATAGGAATTTGATGCGCAAATTGAGTTAGGGGTGGATATCACATCTTTAGGACATAAGAAACACGAAAATGGAAGGTGACAATTTTTTGACCCCATTAATGGGGTCATGTGACAACTTAATGACCTTGGCCATTATATGGCTATATCAATGTAGAAATGGGCATTTTACAACAATGCATGTTCTGATTGAGAAGATCTAAGTATGTAAACTTGTAGGTTTTAGGATGCCCATTCGATTGACACATGTTCCAAGGCACTACAGGGTCAAGGTCATGCCCTAAGGTCAAGGTCAAACCAAAGAGCTGACATTTTTAGCTTACCTGGAATCTGAATTCCAGATAAAGTATTGTCATCGTGCCTTATTATTTGTCCGTCCATCCGTCTCCTAATTTCCGACTTCTCCGACCAAACCGCTGGGCTGATCTGACTGAAATTTAGCAGCAATGTTCTGCTCCTGGCTGGAAACAGGGATTGCAAAGCTCCGTCCGGTCACATGATTTTAAGTAGGTCAAAATGGTGGACTGAGTAAATTCCTTCAAAGATCTGATTCTCCAGCCCTACTATTCAGAATGCTACCAAATTTGGGTTACAGCATTAGACCAGGGTAGGGATGTTAAATTGTGGAGGTCATGCTGATCATGTGACCGGAAGTGTGTCAAAATGGCCGTCATGCCAATTCCTTCAAAATCTTCTTCGACCCACCGGTCAGAATGCTACTAATTGTTTTTGGTTGCAGCATTCGGCCAGGGTAGGGATATTAAATCATTGAGGTCATGCTGATCACATGACTGAAAGTGTGTCAAAATGGCCGAATTAGTCAATCTTCCAGAAAATCGTATAAAATCCTTTTTAAAATCTTCTTCTCCAGAACCACCAGTCAGAGTGTCACCAAATGTGGGTGACAACATTAGGACAGGGTCCTGATGTTAAATTGCGGAGGCCATGCCGACCACATGACTGGAAGTGTGTCAAAATGGCGGTCGCATACATCTCTTCAAAAATCTTCTTCTTCAGACACACTAGTCAGAATGCTACCATATTTGGGTTGCAACATTAGGACAGGGTCAGAATGTTAAATTGTGGAAGTCATGCCGATCACGTGACCAGAAGTGTTTCAAAATGGTGACAGTAAATTTTGGGGAAAATTGCATAAATGCCTCAAAAAAATCTTCTTCTCCAGAACCACCAGTCATAATGCTACCAAATTTGGGTTACAACATGAGGCCAGGAGCTTTATTAAGTATCTGATGAAGACCAGGATCAGGCATGAGGTGGTCAGGATATCCTCTTTCTTTACATAGGACACTTATCAGCGAAATATTATCAGACATTCTTCTTGATGTCTGTGATTTATTTTCAGATGAGACTGTGTAGATGATTACAGAGGATTAGAGATGAGGAATCCACCAGATTCCCTGAAGGTCTAAAAAAAAGTTTCAAAAAATACCTATCAAATTGCAGTTTTGAGTAAAAAAAAAAGTCAGTTGGGGGTTTGACCGAGAACCTCAGGTTGACCATTATCCCGTATGAGATTGGAACATGTCTCAATCGATTGGACATCTTAAAAACTACAAGTTTACATGCTTAGAGCGACTCACTGAGATCATGCATTGCTGTAATGTGCACATTTCCACATCGATGTAGCCGTACAATGATCAAGGTTATGAAGGGGTCACCTGACCCTGTTAATGGGGTCAAAAAAAAACAGTCACCTTCCATTTTCATGTTTCATACATCATACGAATGCGATATCCACCCCAAAACTCAGTTTGGGCATCAAAATCCTACTGGGGCTTATAATGAGGACGTGGTAAACCTCACTCATAGGACAGAAAAGGGAGAGAAAATGAGCAGTGATGACGCTGGTCCAGGGTGGATTAAAGGGTGAGCGAAGATGCAAAAAACAAGGCATTCCACTTCACATGCTTGGCTAGACATAGGCTGTAGAAGAGATTACCAGAGAGTCAG
>NC_140972.1:83582273-83604773 GCF_056783735.1 Eptatretus burgeri | reverse complement strand
ATCTCATACCTTTTAAGTGCACACCACACAAACATCTACAGTCTTCTTGCAAAACACAAACTTTACCTTTTTTCAGCAAGTCAGGCACAAACTCAACCCACCCAGAAAAATAAAGTTTGTTTGTTTGTTTTATTTGTTTGTTTCGGAACCTGCAGAAATCAGCGCAACTAAACGAAGCATGGCGTCCTCTTTCATCAAGAAGAAGGTCAAAGGCTAAGTTTGGATAAAAAAAGGACTCCAGATAAAACCAGATAATTGACTTTCAGGCCTCATTTTGGGTATTGTGCTTATACACTGTCTGGGATTTTTTTTTCCCGTGAGCGATCGAGTAAGATATGTGTTGTGAAGATTGGAGGTTGAGGTTGTCTTGATTTGTTGTCGACAACACAAATTTAATTATTATAGTGCTGACACATGTGTGTATGTTGTTAAAAGATTGCTTTGCACAGGTTTATTATAACACCTCCGTGTTCAGGCCTGGAGTGAGTATGTTCCTTATGCACTGCTTGAGTTTTTCCCAGGAGTGATTGAGTCATATGTTTTGTGAAGATCGGTAATTCATCCAAAATCCTAAGGCCAAGATTCCCGAATTTGTAATGCAGGAAATATTTAAATACATATTTCATTGAATTTTCCCGGGCAATGCCGGGTACTTTAGCTGGTTCTATATAAATATTAGTGAAGGAATATTCATTTTTTTGAGAAATAGATTTATTAGTATAATAAACCCAGGTTTTTTGTCTATAAAACTGGCTTTATATTATTATTATTATTATTATTATTATTATTATTATTATTATTATTATTATTATTATTATTTTGATTTGCAGATGCCCCAGATGTAATTAGAACATTCATCATCTTAGCCATTTAAATAAAGCACTGTCAACTTGTTCCTGAATTTGGAGTCACTCACTCTGGTGACTATGCCACAACGAAACTGCAAGTTCCGTTGGATCTCACAGGCATGGCTGAAAGCCACTTGGACCTGAAATAGCAAACTCAGCCACATTGACTGTTTTATGTCTTCAGAAAACATTAAAAGAATTTTGAAAATGCAGTTGAAGCACAATGTTGTTCTTCCCAATCAATTTCCTTTACTCATCCAACAAAATAAGTTATTGGAAATAGACTTCTTTCTGCAATCACAAAGCTATCATGAAAAACAAGATCAAATGAGCTAAGATCCTCGTCCTCTTACTGATGACGTCATAAAAACGAAAATGACGTCATTGTGATGTATCAGGTTTGCGATAAATTATCTGTGCTAATGTCCGGCTAGATTCCCGCAAACAAAATTCAAACAGCTTGCCTAGTTTCGGAGATAATGGTATAGGCGGTTTCCATTAGCGGCGATATTATGACGTCAACTTTATTTTATAGGAAAAATTTCCAAAATCGGAGATGGTTACTGTCTGCGCATGGGCTTTCTGCATATACATGGCAAGTTTCACGAAGATCCGATGAAAACTCTGGGTTGTGAAAGAAAAAATGTCAAAAAATAGGAATGACGTCATAAAAATTGATATGACGTCATCGTGATTGATATGTATCATATGAAATTGATATGTATCATATGTGCGGTAATTCGTCTCTGCAAATGCCCTGTTCGATTCGCGCAAACAGAATTCAAAAAGCTTGCATAGTTTCGGAGATAATTTTTAGGCGATTTCCATTAGCGGAGATATTTTGACGTCATAACTTTGTTTTCTCGGAGGAATTTTCAAAATCCGAGATGGTTACTGTCTGCACAGGGTATTTTTACATATATATGCCAAGTTTCAGGAAGTTTCGATGAAAACTGTAGGCTGTGAAACAAAAAAGTCCACAAGAAGAAGATGAAGAACAACAACGTGAGTAAGACTTAGAGATCCTCCACGAGGATCTAACAATGATGAAGCCACCAACAACAATAACAACAAACGTTTTACGACCATTTTCCCCTCTTTTAAGGGTTTGGTCGAATGATGTCATTTTTCAATATGTATTCTTCCATTGTACCAGATTTGTACAAAGCCAAACATTCCATATCTTTCTTGAATCAAAAAATATAAAGTACTGTCCATGAAATATCAGGAAAATAATTGGATTGCACAGTGAGACAATTCATAATCAAACACAAGTTCTTCGGAGGAGAGATTCATAAAACCACAAAATACAAAAATTACAGATTTTGATGCTTGCAAGGTTGTCAATAGAATGGAATGCTAAATGGTCAGTCAATCCTTTCTGGGAAGAGGAAAATGAGACAAGATGGAAACATTGGATTTGCCAAAGATGTTGGAGGGAAAAGCAAGGGAGGACTTCATGAGAAACGAGAGGGATGCGATCGGAGATCGGTAATGGTTCCCTGTATAGCCAACTCATAATATTAGCCATTTGGTAGCATTTGAAATTCTGCATCATAATGAAAACAAACGTTTCTTTTCAAAGCGGGACACCACAGACACCAAGATTAAACACTTCATGCCTCCCTCTGGGAACCATAACAATGGAAACATTAAATAATTGGGAAATTAAATAATTGAAAATTGGAAAATATATTTTTTAAAAACATTGAAAATTGAAAAAAAATTGAAACTTAAAATAAATTGGAAATTTAATAATTGAAAATGCTATTTTTTCTTTCGAAAATTGGGGAAACAAAATTGAAAATGTAAAACTAAATCATAAAAAAATTTAAATAATAGAAAAAATATTCCATAAAAAGCAGGAGACCATGCACTCCAAGACTTAACGCTTCATGCCTCCCTCCGGGAATCATAACGACGGCTGATTGCGAATGAAAAAAGTGTCAGAGATTCTGCTTCAATCACAGACTCGGTACCATGTTTGGTTGAAAGATATGCAGTCTTTCCATAAAGAGATCTCATGAGGATGTTTCATTGACAGATATAACTTTTTTTAAGACAAGCACATTGTAATATTCTCAAAATTGAGACACATGGATGGTGCTGTAGCCTGCATAGTAATGGAGTGAGGCCCTTAGGTTTACAAAACTGACTTGTCAGCAAAAAGACACAAAGAGTTTTCGATATGAAGTACAGAATTTTGTTCCAAAGAAAACCCATTGTGAGAATAAAGACAGTTCAGAGATTACTCAATCCACATGCAGCTTGCTTCGACAAAGAAAGCCAAGAGCGAAGATAACTGAATATGATTATTTAAGTGTTGGAAAGCTTGACAGTCTCTTATGTACAAAATAAGCACATCCCCATAACAACAAACCCCCCTCTCCTCACCCCATCCAAGAAGAGGCTGTGACTCTTCACACAACATGAAGACAACTAGCGTTAGACAACAGACAGACATATCATCCCTTTGAAACTCTTCATTGTCGCACAATTGTTGATCCAATTAAAACGAAGGCGATAATCTTTATATGAGAAGTTCCATTTCCTTAAATGGTTCAAGAGAAAACAAGCCTAGAATGTATCATTCTACACTTTAACGCAAAATGCAGATTAAGATTGTTATGCAATTCGAACATGAAATTACCATTGGGGACATTCTGGTAACGTCAGACGAGCAAATTAAGTAGGACAAGGAAAAGCATCCCTGATGAAGCCATTGTGGCTGGTTTGATATGACAATCTCCAATGACATGGTACATAAGCAAAATGGAAATGCCTAATGGTAATCAAACAGAAAGCTAATTAAGTGGAAATTCATGGGCTCTTTCGAAATTCTGGGGCTCGTGGAGAAAGCTTTGAAGAAAAAGTACAAATACGTGCCAACATCCTATCCTGCATCACAAAGAAGTGCAGATGACTACTGTAGTGTATTAACCTCCCTGCAGATAAAATAAGTTGATGAGAGTCAGTGTTGTGAAACAGAAAAGCAAAAGAATAAAGACTGCACTTCAGCAGTGCTGATTGATGGTTATCTAAAATGACAGGAGTGGTATACCATGTTGCGATCACGCAGGGTTACCTGCGGATAACAGGCAGTACAAATGAAATTAATGAAGAAGAATGTTCGATAACCCTGAATTTTTGGTTTGCTTGATTGTTTTCTCTGCTCCTCCTGATGTTCATCTTAAGTTGGTCTCTTGTCTGCCTGTAAGTGTAATATCCAACCCTGTGGTTTGTTTGTCAGTCCTTGACATCTTTAATTCAGTCTGCACAAGAAAGTAATGAGATAAAAACAAAATGTTTGCAGACAAGAATGGAGTATCTTGCATATAAGGTTCTTGAAAACAATCTACAATAAGTGAGATAAGGTCAATTGTGAAGCAGTCTTTTCGAAGGTTTCAGCAATATTGGGCATTGACATGCCTGAAATATAGAGGTCTTGGTGGGGTTTACAACACGAATGGAATTCTCGATGGATATGAGTGGATGGGACACCTGGGATGAAAAAGTGTTTTCACCAAACATCGCAAAATGGTCCTGCACCAGCTGCTCAGTCTTTTGCAGTATATGCAGCTTCCAACTGTTGGAACACATTTTCCCAGCATTGGAGAGATTCCTGAAACCAGTGGATCAAGAAAGTGCTGGGTGTAGTGGTGCACATCTGTAATCCGGCTGCTCGGAGGCTTGGGTTGGGGGATTCCTCGAGGATGGGAGCTTTGCACTGTGCTGCACTCGACGGTATACAGCGGAGCAGCCTGACCGATACGGTGGCACCCAACCCTGATTGTCAGGTCAGGCCAGATCAGATCTGTGACTTGCTACAGGTATCAAGTAAATCCTGTACAAACTTGTTCTTGGGTGAGTGTTGGCGACTAAACCATTTCTCCCCACTCGGTCCTCCCAGTGAGGAGGGTGTATGGATATGGACACCCAGCAGGACTAAAAACAAAACCCGTCAAAGGGTGAAAGAGTTCCTTGTGAGCCAAAGGTCATTCATATCTGAGCCCAACTGCATTTGCGGATGTCTTCCTGCAGTGGGTTACCTTTCCTAGGAGGTTGGTGGCAGGATTTTCATGATGGCCACCATAAAAATACTTCACTCCGCATACACACTAACGTGGAGTGTGTCAGGGTGGTGCTGAGGTGTCATCCACCAGATGGCAGTCTCCTCGGGTTAACCTTCGGTGGTCTCTTCTGGTGGGTGTCTGGAATGGCCTATCCCTAAGAGATAGGGTTGGGCCAGGCATCTGCCTGGGGGATGGCCAGATAGAGGCCCCTGGAGTACTGGCAGAAAGTGGATGCAGCGGTGCGCTGTGGCGCATGCTCCCCATGTATGTATGTATGAATGTATGTATGTATGTATGTGTGTATGTATTGGCCAGAAAAGTTCTGTTTTTCAGAAAAAAAGAAGATCTGGAATAAATACATCCAAGTCCGAGAAAGAGGGCATTGAAGGGTCCATGGTGTTATTCGTGAAGAATAGGTGAGTTGTCAGCAGCACCCAAACCAAATTACATATTCCTGCCCTGACTGACTGCTGGGAAGGTATTGGCAAACCACCCAGCATAATTTTTGCCAATAAACTGCTTCAGCAGCACCAAGGCTCTGTACCGTGAAAGGTACATCTCGTATCATATCATATATCACATCATATCGTATCTTATTGCACCTGATTACGCATGTCCCACATTTTAGTCTGTGTGCCAATGGGAATACAGGGAATTGAGCATGCAGGTGAGGTCTAAGGCCGCAAGCAATCATGGTATGTTTGACCAATTCATGTCCCCACTATAATTATACATTATGTGAACGAATAAAATAAAACGTTCAATGTGAAATGAACGCGGGCAAACCGAACCACGACTGCTTGCATCCTTAGAAATACTGCATTATCATGGTGGCGTGCGAGTCCGAGACTGCAAGAAATAATATTTGGATTTCATTTGTACGACCAATTGAAGAAGATGCATAATGCTCAATCTGAGGAAAAGGAAAATGTTTATTAGTTTGTTTTTTTTCTGCTGCATGGATGGTTGATTCAAAAAAGTTCATTTATATACCATCTGAAAGGCGATCAGCTGGTACCGACTTTCTGGACGAATTGCATCTGCCAAACCACAGTCCCGAAAGGAGGAAAAGAAAGTAAGAGAGGATTTCTTTTGTGTACAAAAAAAATTGGTTCACAGAGATGGAGGATCAAAGAGGAGCAGGGAAACAAAGACATCACGCATGTGTGGATGAGTGGCAAGATGGAAAGAGGGGAGGAAGGGGAGACGGTTCGTGAAATGACAAGGTCGAGAGCAGAGGTGGGTATCGGAGTGAAGCACGAGGTGACAATGGGCAGCGCTGTTGAAAGACTGGAGAGAGTGGAAAGAGAAAGAGAGTGAATTCCACAGATGACAGAGTAGAAGGATCGATGGAGATGACCGTTCAACGTTCAGCTTATAATTCGGTGGGGTCATCAGGTGTGGAATTTTGGATGAATGCATGGAGCATGATGGATGAGAGGGAGCGAGGAGTGAGACTAGAAGAGAGTTGATAGAAAAATGAGAACAAAACTACATGGCAACTATTTAAAGCAAAGCGTCCACGAGAAAGTATTCTGTGAATTTCTGTTGGCCGATGACGTTTTTACAAACTTTGCAGGTTTTATGTAACGTGTTTTTTTTGTAAACAGAGTTAAGGCTCATGGAAGATTGAGTACAATGAATGGATCAGGATGTAACAGACAGAAGGAATAGTCGAGAGAGGAGTGTGGGGGAGACACCAACAGCGGAGTTAAAGGAGCAGATGGAGGGAGACTTTTTATTGTTTGCAAAGTCGAGGCTCGTGGAAGAGCGAGTACACTGAACGAATCAGGACGTAACAGGACAAAAAGAGGATGCAAAACATGTATGCATGGGGTGTACAAGATGGATACAGAAGGTAACTCCAAGGGGGAAAAACTTGAAAATTGGAAGGAGGAGGGATTTGGGTGAGGTTAACGATGATAGAAAAGATCATGGTTCAGGATTGGAAACGATCTGAGATGGCGGTGAACAGCTGTCTTGAAGACCTGGAGATTGTGGAGGATGTGGAAGTTGATTCTACAAGCAGGAAAAAGAGGAACAAATGAGTTGAGGTGAGCAGTGATCCAGGATTTAGGTAGTTTCACCACAAGGGGGTGCATGGACCGTGTGAGCCCTGCAGAAACGGAAAGGGGTGGGGGGGGGATATATCACAAAAAGAGCAGAGGGTGAAAGACCAGAAAAAGCAGGTGGTCGAAGAAAAAGAGATCACCGACCTGTCTGTGGTGGCAAAGTGATAAGCCCATAGACTCAGCTTCATCACAGGACATTCCAATGATGTTGAAGTTCTTAGTTTCCACCATGTCAAGCTGAGCAATATGTGAGGCAGGGGAGCCAGCTCAGAGAGTAGAGTAGTACTCCACAAGCTGTGGATGAAGGTCTTGTCGGTGAATAGGATTCCAGGTGTGCAAATAAAGGACTTTGTACAATGGAGGATGCCCAGCGGGTGGCTTTGGAGGCCAACATTAAAATGTGGTTTGCCATAGAAAGATCAGTGCTGATAGTGAGACCATTAACAAGGAGTTTTAATGACTGAACTTCCTCAAGACGATTGTTAAGAAAGTGGATAGGAGGGGTTGCCAAATGTTCCTTTTGGAGAGATATAATGAGAGTGTGAGATTTGTCAGGATTGAAAGACATGTTTCAAGTGTTTGACCAGTTTGTGACTTTTTCAAGGTCTGCAGAGAGGAAAGAGGCTGCGGTCTGCCTGTATGAAGGATGAGGGATGTCACGACAGAGAGTGGAGTCATCAATAAATATATAAAGAGGATTTTCCAGAGAGTCAGAGATCATTGATGAAGATCAGGAATAGGACTGGACCCACAGCACTGCCTTGGGGGCACTCTAACCTTGACAGGGAGAGTAAATGAAAGGATTCCATTGAGTGCCACACAGTTATGAGAGTTGAGGAAGTCAGTGAGCCATGTATTGCATTGGCCTTGGATGTCATTGGTAGAGAATTTAGAGAGTATGTCAGGATGCCAGACTGTATCAAAAGCATGAGATATGTCCAGAGAGACAGCCCTGATCTCATGTCTGATATTGAGTGCCTCCATCCATTGTTGGGTGAGTGGAAGCAGCATGTCCAAGGTTGAGTAACGTAGTCTGAAACCAAATTGATGATCTGAGAGGAGCTTGTTGGAGAAAAGGAAGGATTTCATATGAACTACGATGATGGATTCCATGACAATGTTGATGATTTGAAGTAAGCTGAAAGGTCTGGAGTAAAGGGGATCAGTTTTTGCACCTTTTCATGTTGTGCAGTGATGTTGGCAGATTTCTAAGCAGGTGGAAGATGACCTTAGGCAAATGTTTGGGTGAAAAGAGCAGAGAGAGGATGTGTAAGAGCAGCAGAGCAGGATTTTAGGACATGTGTGCTGATGCCGTTCAGTTGAGGAGCAGTCAGAGTCGAGGGTTGAACGAACAAGCCCCAGGAACTTCTTCACTTTCTTAGGTGGAAAAGATACAGAATCCAGGAGCAGTTGGGTATGACTGGGAAGGGTGGGTATAGAGAGTGAGGGGTTGGGGACACAATATTTGGAAGTAAACTAGAATTGAAGTATTTGGCCTTCTCAAGAGCTGAGTCAGCTGTAGTGCCATTTTAAGTAAGGGAATGGATGGCAGGGGAACATACACCAGAGATAGACTTAACAAGGTGCCACCAGGTTTTAGAGGAGGGAGACAAGTTTTAAAGTTCATTCTTGAGTTTGGGCAGATGTTGTTTTCTGACTTTCCTGAGAGCAGACACACACTTGTTGTGGACTTTGTGGAATGATCTTCTGTTACCATCGGTCGGATTTTCCATCCAGGAAGAGAAGGCAAGTTGCTTCAGAGCAATTCCCTCACCACAGGATTCAGAGTACCATGGGCGGGAAAAAGGGTAGGATTACTGAAGATGAGATGGGATGGATGTGTGCAGAAGAGAGAGCAGGTTTCTGGAAAAGAATCCCCAGGCTGAGTTAACATCAGGGGCAATAGATATGGGAGATCAGGCTTGTAGTCCCTGACAATGTGCCTGAGTGAATTGCCAGACTCGCCAACACTGAGGCAGCTCTCTGTGAATTGCCAGAGTGATGTTGATTCTCACACACATGCTCAGATGAACCAATTGGATCAGAGGAAGGGCAGGAGACATTTGCAGGGAAGTTAATCATCATAAAGTCCAGAAGGGAGGATTGAGAGAAATCCATTGCGATTGGGAGAAATCTGGGTTGGAAAGTTTACAGATTGGGTCAGTCCCATGAAGTCAGAGAAGTCTTTTGTTGAAGTGCCATGGCTGGTGAGAGAGGTACCAACACACAGTTACTTTGCATGGTGATAATTGAAATAAAAAATTGACGTGATGACAAAAGTTTTGGTGACAAAAGTTTTGGCCCGTGATATGATTTTACAAGTGTTATTATAAATTAGAGATCTCTTCCAAAAAAATTGCTAAAAGTTTTGGTGATTTTTCATGCTGTGCACAGAAAGCACGACAATACAACCTCATGTTTTTGCTACGTGCCATGTGTTTTCATGGTTCGCTTGATTTCGAGCCAATTATACAATGGAAAATCATATTATCACCTTCTCCGACCTGAGAATCATGAGTTGTCCATGAAGACAGAGGCAAATAGAACGATTAATCAACAAAATTAACTTGTATAAAGATCTCAAATAACTCCTTACTTTTGACACATCATTTAAATCACGTACCAACTGTGATGAATGTGTATCGGAGAGAGCTGAGGTCAAATGAACTTAAAAATAAAAATAAACATACTTGGCATGCTGAGTGGATTATTATCCCCCCCCCCCCCCCCCGGAGGGAGCGGGATATTGTAATCGAACGGTTTGTTTGTCTGTTTGTTTGTCTGTCTGTCTGTCTGTCAGCAACTTTACGGCAAAACAGCTTTAGCAAACACTATCAAATTTAATCCACAGGTGGGCAATGAACCTTGGACGACCCCATTAACTTTTGGGTCCAATTGGATCAAAGGTCAAGGTCAAGGTCACGAAAAGATCAAAATCGTTTTTCGCTCATAACTTCGTCAAAAATGATCTGATTTACTTCAAACTAAGCTTATAGTGAACCTTATTCTATTTGTCACTTATAATCCTACCCATTCCCATAGTGAAAAATGCATATTTGTTAAGATCGGTAGGGTCCGAAGTTTTGGGGGTCATGGTCATCGGTCAAAATTACAAATTTCCCATTAAAACTAAAACATGGTTCCGAAAATACAACTTTACGGGAAAATGTCTGGCTCAAACACTGTCAAATTGTATCCACAGGTGGGTAATGAACCTCGGACGACCCCATTAACTTTTGGGTCCAATCAGGTCAAAGGTCAAGGTCAGGTCAGGAAAAGGTCAAAACCATTTTTCGCTCATAACTTTGTCAAAAATCATCCGATTTACTTCAAACTAAGCTTATAGTGAACCTTATTCTATTTGTGACTTAAAATCCTCACAATCTTATCGTGAAAAATGCATATTTGTGAAGATCGGGGTGAAGGATGGATCAAAATTAAATTTGATCCCCAAAATAACTTTATGCCTTAAATGGGCAGGATTTGTTGTGCCTGGCACCACTTACTATATTTATTTCAAGATGCACAAACCAATTTGTGTTTTGCTTGAATTTTGTTACGTCGTGGGGAAAATTACCGTCGGGTGGAGATGGGGGTTGTTCAGAATTACTGTGGACTGCATAATCAGCAAGCTGTGGAACAATTACCCAAGTGAGAGGTTTTGGAATTGTTTCTGAGATTATGTCAAAAACCGCAGAGAAAAAAACAAACAAGATTTTGTCACTTTTAAGGAATCCTTCAAAATATATCACACCAGCAGGGGTACCCAGACTCCTCCCAACCCTTCCACCCTCCCTCAACATACCCCGTCCCTTCCTCCGGAGTCCCATCCAACACTTTCCCCTCCTCGAGCCTCCTCCCACCCCGTCCATTCCCCTCCCTCCTCCCACCCCGCGCCTTCCCCTCCCTCCTCCCACCCCGCCCCTTCCCCTCCCTCCTCCCACCACTTCCCTCCCCTCCTCCCACCACACCCCTTCCCCTCCCTCCTCTCACCCCACCCCTTCCCCTCCCTCCTCTCACCCCACCCCTTCCCCTCCCTCCTCTCACCCAACCCCTTCCCCTCCTCCCACCCAGTTCATTCCTTTCCCTCTTCCCAACCCACCCCTTCCTCTTCCTCCTCCCAACCCACCCCTTCCCCTCCCTCCTCTCACCCCACCACTTCCCCTCCTCCCACCCTGTCCATTCCCCTCCCTCCTCCCACTTCCCTCCCTTCTCCCACCCCACCCCTTCCCCTCCCTTCTACCACCCCACCCCTTCCCTCCCTTCTCCCACCCCACCCCTTTCTCTCCCTCCTCCCACCCACCCCTCCCTCCCTCCTCCCACCCCACCACTTCCCTCCCTTCTCCCACCCCACCCCTTCCCTCCCTTCCACCACCCCACCCCTCCCCTCCCTCCTCCCACCCCACCACTTCCCTCCCTTCTCCCACCCCACCCCTTTCTCTCCCTCCTCCCACCCACCCTCCCTCCCTCCTCCCACCCCACCACTTCCCTCCCTTCTCCCACCCCACCCCTTCCCCTCCCTTCCACCACCCCACCCCTCCCTCCTCCCACCCCACCACTTCCCTCCCTTCTCCCACACCACCCCTTCCCCTCCCTTCTACCACCCCACCCCTTCCCTCCCTTCTCCCACCGCACCCCTTTCTCTCCCTCCCTCTCACAAAGGAATTTTCACAGTTTTTAACCACGTTTGGGAAAAAGAAATATATAAAAATAAAACTCACTTTTGATTCCGACCAACCTCTAACTTGCCAAGTGTCATGTCGAAATCTGCCCCAAGGGACAAACTCATTGATATGGTCGGAAGACGTCATGGTATCGACTCGAGATGTTTGTCCTCGTTGCCATGTAATTATTCTGCAGTGTGTTCAGTTCCCAAGTTTCTTGTGGATTGCACACCAAGCGGCTTAAGCACTAAAGCAAGCACTCTGTGAGAAACAGTTGATAATGAACGGCTGGCTTGGCAAGCATTGGCCCCTTGTGTAACTGAACACACTCCAGGACATCTCGACACCATACAGTACATACAAAACGCCGACAAAAGGAGTATTTTTTTTAAAGACTTCAAATATTAATTGTGAGTATTTTCGTTATAATGAAAACGTACCTTGTTCAGTTTTGATTGGATTGTTTTTTTTTTAATAAAATGTACATAAACTCAGAGGTGATATTGAGTGTACAGAAGTGGATGTGGACATTTCATATAACTTTAAAGTGTACAGGTACATAGTAAATATCTTTTGGGAATTTCGCCGGCCTCCCGACAAATTGCGGACGCATTTCACTCTACCAAGACCATTTTCTCCAATGTTTGTTCGTTTACATCACATAATATGTGAGTTACACGTCTATCAGTTTGTTTGTAAGCTTTGAGAAGTCGGGGGAAAATCTGAGTCTGAGTTGGTTAGATTGGCGGTTCAATGCTCAACCTGGCCGAGTCGAACAAAAGATGTTAAAATCTGTCTTAAAAAGTCTTTAAAAGTCTTAAAATGGTACGTGCTGCGACCTCGCTTGATGCACAGTATTTGAAGGATCGAGCATGGACAAACCCCATCGGTTGCCATCCAAAGAATGGGGGGATATTTCTCCATAATTGCTTCTCTCACTGCAGAGAGAAAACCAAAGTAGTAAGCTGACGTCACCAGCACCCAGAGTGCACTGGGAAGCAAATTCACTCTCAAAGATAACTGGCTGTTCCTGTATAAAGTTAAGTCCTGTGTTGTCTAATGTCTCTGTCTGCACGTAGCAGCTCATTCATAAACCTTAGAATGTGTGTGTGTGTGTGTGTATGTATATATATATATATATATATATATATATATATATATATATATATATATATATATATATATATATATATATATATATCTTCTTCTTCTTCTTCTTTCGGCTGCTCCCGTTAGGGGTCGCCACAGCAGATCATCCGTATGATCCGCATCATGATTTGGCACATGTTTTACGCCGGATGCCCTTCCTGACGCAAACCTGGTCGCCTCTTACGACACAGGGATATGGTACACCTATTTTAACCAGGGTATACACCGGCCCAGTACACTGGTACTCACTTCGCCAACCTCGGAAGGATGACAGACTGAGTCAACCCTATATATATATATATATATATATATATATATATATATATATATATATATATATATATATATATATATATATGTATATATATATATATATATATATATATATATATATATATATATATATATATATATATATATATATATATATATATATATATATGAAGGAAGAGGGCGCAATCAGAAGAAGGCGTGGAGTCAAGTCAATTAGTCTATTGTGCCAGAGGAAGCCCCGACCTAAATCCAATCGAAAATCTGTGGCATGGGTTGAGGATTACTGTCCATCAACACTCCCCACGCAACTTGACTGAGCTTGAACAGTTTTGTCCAGAAGAATGGGAAAATATTGCCCAATCAAGGTGTGCAAAGTTGGTAGAGACCTATCCCAACAGACTCCAAGCTGGAGTTGCTGTCAAAGGCACTTCCACCAAGTATTAACTCAGGGGGCTGGATACTTATCCAATCAAGATATTCTAGTTTTATATTATTATTTAATTTTAATTTTTTTAATTTGTAGAATTTGTTTTTTACTTGGAAGTTGTGTGTTATGATGTATAAATAAAGGTGGAAAAAGTCTGATTTCATGCAATTTAATTCCAGGCTTCTTCTTCTTCCTCTTTCGGCTTGCTCCCGCTAGGGGTCGCCACAGCGGACCAACTGTCTCCATTTTGCTCTATCCTCCACATCTTCCATTGACACTCCAACCACCCGCATGTCCGCCCTCACCGCATCCATGAACCTCTTCTTTGGCCTTCCTCTTCTCCTCCTGCCTGGCGGCTCCATCTTCAACATCCTTCTCCCGATATACTCTGTTTCCCTCCTGTGCACATGTCCAAACCATCGCAATCTCGCCTCTCTCACTTTGTCTCCAAACCGTCCTACCTGCGCCGTCCCTCTAATACACTCATTTCTTATCCTATCCATCCTCGTCACTCCCAACGAGAATCGCAGCATCTTTAACTCTGCCACCTCCAGCTCTGCTTCCTGTCTTTTTGTTAGCGACACCGCCTCCAAACCATACAACATAGCTGGTCTCACTACCGTCTTGTATACTTTCCCCTTCACTCTTGCAGCTACCCTTCTGTCACAAATCACTCCTGCAACTCTTCTCCACCCACTCCATCCTGCCTGCACTCTCTTTTTCACTTCTCTCCCACACTCTCCGTTACTTTGGACAGTTGATCCCAAGTATTTAAACCAATCCACCTTCCCCACCTCAACTCCTTGCAACCGCACCATACCACCACCCTCCCTCTCATTTACGCACATGTACTCTGTCTTTCTCCTACTGACTAACATTCCCCTTCTCTCCAGTGCGTACCTCCACCTCTCAAGGCTCGATTCAGCCTGCTCCCTACTCTCCCTACAGATCATGATGTCATCCGCGAACATCATGGTCCATGGAGACTCCAGTCTGATCTCGTCCGTCAACCTGTCCATCACCATTGCAAACAGGAAAGGGCTCAGAGTCGATCCTTGGTGCAATCCCACTTTAACCTTAAACCGGTCCGTCATTCCTACCGCACACCTCACCGCTGTCACACTGTCCTCGTACATATCCTGCACGATCCTCACATACTTCTCCACCACTCCCGACTTCCTCATACAATGCCACAACTCCTCTCTTGGCACCCTATCATAAGCTTTCTCTAAATCCACAAACACACAATGTAACTCTTTCTGGCCTTCCCTATACTTCTCCATCAACATCCTCAAAGCAAACATCGCATCAGTGGTGCTCTTTCCTGGCATAAACCCATATTGCTGCTCACAGATCGTCACCTCTCCTCTCAACCGAGCTTCCACTACTCTTTCCCACAACTTCATGGTGTGGCTTAACAACTTTATCCCTCTGTAATTTCCACAGCTCTGCACATCACCCTTATTCTTGAAAATCGGAATCAGTACACTTAATCTCCACTCCTCCGGCATCCTCTCACTTTCCAAGACTTTATTAAACAATCTGGTTAACAACCCCACTGCCATCTCTCCTAAGCACTTCCATGCCTCCACTGGTATTCCATCTGGGCCAACCGCCTTTCCACTTTTCATCTTCTTCATAGCAGTCCTCACTTCATCCTTACTGATCCACCCCACTTCCAGATTCACTATCTCCACCTCTTCCAACCTTCTCTCTCTCTCATTTTCTTCATTCATCAGCTCCTCAAAGTACTCCATCCACCTTCTCAACACACTCTCCTCGCTCGTCAGCACATTCCCATTTGCGTCCTTTATCACCCGAACCTGCAGCACATCCTTCCCAGCTCGGTCCCTCTGTCTTGCCAATCGGTATAAATCCTTTTCCCCTTCTTTTGTATCCAACTTCTCATACAGCTCGTCATATGCCTTTTCCTTGGCCTTAGCCACCTCTCTTTTTGCTTTTCGACGCCACTCCTTGTACTCCTGCCGACTTTCTTCATCTCTCTGACTATCCCACTTCTTTTTAGCCAACCCCTTCTTCCTTATACTTTCCTGTACTTCCTCATTCCACCACCAAGTCTCCTTATCTTCCTTCCTCTGTCCAGATGTCACACCAAGTACCTTCCCAGCTATTTCCCTCACAACTTCTGCTGTCGTTGCCAATCATCCCACCCATCTTTACCACCATCCAACGCCTGTCTCACCTCCTCCCTAAATTTCACGCAACAGTCTTCCTCCTTCAGCTTCCACCATCTGGTCCTTGGTTCAGCCCTCACTCTCTTCCTCAACCTCACCTCTAAAGTCATCCTACAGACCACCAATCGATGCTGTCGAGCTACACTCTCCCCTGCCACAACCTTACAGTCACTAATCTCTTTCAGGTTGCATCTCCTACTTCAGATGTAATCCACCTGTGTGCACTTTCCTCCACTCTTGTATGTCACCCTGTGTTCCTCCTTATTCTTGAAATACGTGTTTACCACTGCCATTTCCATTCTTTTTGCAAACTCTACCACCATTTGCCCTTCCACATTTCTCTTGTTGAGACCGTACCTCCCCATCACCTCCTCATCCTCTTTATTCCCTTCCCCAACATGTCCATTGAAATCTGCTCCAATCACCACTCTTTCATCCTTGGATACACTCTCCACCACTTCATCTAACTCACTCCAGAAATCTTCTTTATATTCCATCTCACACCCCATATGTGGGGCATATGCACTGATGACATTCATCATCACCCCTTCAATTTCCAACTTCACACTCATCACTCGGTCAGACACCCTCCTCACCTCCAATACCCTCTTGACATGATCTTCCTTCAGGATTATCCCGACACCATTTCTCCTCCCATCCACACCATGGTAGAACAGTTTGAAACCACCTCCAATGCTCCTCGCCTTATTCCCCACCCACTTGGTCTCTTGTACACACAGTATGTCCACCTTTCTTCTCTCCATCATATCAGCCAACTCTCGCCCTTTGCCAGTCATCGTCCCAACATTCAGAGTTCCAACTCTCACCTCCACACTTCTACCCTTCCCCCTCTCCCACTGCCTCCGGACTCGCCTTCCCCGTCTCCTTCTCCTCCTTCGCCCAGCAGTAGCACAATTTCCACTGGTACCCTGCTGACCACCGGTACCGGTGGCGGTCGTTGGTAACCCGGGCCTCGACCGATCCGGTATGGAAATTCGTTTTGTTGTCCGCATAATGATTTGGCATAGGTTTTTACGCCGGATGCCCTTCCTGACGCAACCCTGGTCGCCTCTTACGACACACAGGGATATGGTACACCTATTCTAACCGGGGCATACACCGGGCCCAGTACAACTGGTGCTCATTTCGCCGACCTCGGAAGGATGGCAGGCTGAGTCAACCCCCTGGTGTTTTCGACTTGGTTTATATATATTTATATATATATATATAGATACATATATATATATATATATATACACATATATATATATATATATATATACACATTATATATATATATATATATATATATATATATATATATATATATATATATATATATATATATATATACATACATATATTAATTCAGTGTCCCAACGGGGCTTGAACTCAGGACCTCTTGGGTCCCAAGCCACTGCCCTTACCACTGCACCAACACCAGGCTTTAATTTAATTCCAGGCTATAAGGCAAGAAAAGGTGAAAAATTTCAAAGGGGGTGTTGACTTTGTATAGGCACTGTATATGAAGAGCAACCAGAAGGATTTCAAAAACGAGGAAATGAACAGAGTAATTATATGAAGAAAAGGAAGAAAGAGAAAGGAGAGAGAAAAGGAAAGAAATGCAACAAAATGTGTTAAAACGAGGAAGAAAGCCCACAATATGAATAATAAACAGGTTCATTGTTCTCCAGCAGTGCGACTAAGCACCTCAGATTGGAAGTGACAGGTTTCTGATTTGCGAATGGTGCACAAGTCATTGGAGCTTGCGAAGAGAAGGCAAAGGAAATACCATTCAGTGGGAATTTTGGTAACTCCGACAAGACATGATCAGGCAAAGAACAAGTTTCCATTCCCTGTAACTATACTCAAATGTGTATTGTGTCAAATCAGCGAATACTGCAACTACACTCAAGAAACAAAGTTCCAAGAAAGAAAAATCGAACATACCGATGTGCCTGAGATTGATAGACCTTTTTTGGCTCCCTTCACTTGATTCATACATTTTTGTCATTCCATGCACATTATGTTAAACTATGAATTGATTGTCATTTTTCCCAGGCTACGTAATTAATGTCAATCCACAAAGTGATCAAAAGTGTTTATATTCTCATTACTTCCTGCTCAAACGTGGGAAGCACATTTAGATGAAAAATAAATCTTTGAGGAAATGCCAAAATCATATGCATGGATTTTGAAAATGTTTACAAATTACCTCCAGCACAAAAAGTTAATTTTTTTCACTATCATAGCTGACTACAATACAATCATTTGTCCAGATCAATCAGCATGTGAGATGGATAACATTGGCTGACCTTTGGGAAGGAAGAAAATTAGAAATCTCAAATTAGTAGAGTGAATTATAAAATAAATAAGAAATACAGGTGACGTCCAAATGTTATGCAAACATGAGACTCACAATTGTTCAAGAAATGCCAACAGTTAAAAAACAGAATCAACAAACGAGTATATATTGAGACACGTGTGGAAAGGAGTGGTAAACCCCCCTTATTGTGTATATTTGTGTTCGTGTGCCTACTGTCAAGTCTGTGGACATTCTTTGCAAATACGCACACATTGGCCAAATGTAATGAGGATAGAGTTGCCGGCCACTTGTCCCATGGATCTGGATTCTCCTTTTCCCCACCTCCTGTTTATTATCTGTTTATTTATTATCCCCAGAAGTTCCACGTCACCCTGAGCAAACTCACATAAAGGGGAGTGGGGGTTGGGGGCCTGTTTGTGGAATAAAAACCCATTGGTTCTTAGTCACCAAATCCATCTTCGAGCCAACAGCTTTAAATTCAGCCAATTTGGCCACTCGGATTATCATGGAGCAACACAACCAGCAAGGTCGTGGTGTTCTAAAATCCAGCCAAATTAAAATATAATTCACAAGACAAATATTTCTTTAATAATCATATATTTCTAAACTGAAAAATTGACAATTGTGAGTATCTCATTTGTAGAATTTTTGAACGCACTTCATAAGTTCGAGAGAAAAAAAGGAAATCACAAGACAATCAGAGCATACTTTGTTATGAAAATGTTAAATATCATGACTTGTTCCTCAAAATGTAATCCTAGTAAAATGGAGGGGATACTTTGGGGGCTGGGGGGGCTCCATTACACCTCTGATGCCTGACAAACAATAAAAAAAACCAACACAAAAAGCACGGTATCGTTTTTGGTTCATTTGTAACTGAAGTGTATCCTTTGGTAATATTTCAACTAATTTAATCGTAACACAAACTTAGCTGAAAGCTCGGAAGTCGGAATTTTTCAGACAATGAAACAATAAAGGAAAGGCAAACAGTTCAATGCACAACTTGGCGTGCTTTGTGCTCCTATCCTTTCTAAGATCATAGCTGTTTGAATCATAATGTTGGTTCAAATCCCATGGCTTTTCTAATCTTTCCATTGCATGATAAAGTCCTTATCCTCTACATGATTTATGTACAAGCTCCACAAAGACCGACATCTTTAAAAAATACAAAACAGAAAAACTGAGTGAAGATTTCACCTGCACAATAACTGTGAGCCAGGTGACAAAGTTTTCAGTTATACTTTCCAAATAAACAAGTTTATAAACCATGAATGTCAGGATAATAACAAGCTCAAATGAGCTAAGATCCTCGTCCTCTTAATGATGACGTCATAAAAACGAATATGACGTCATTGCGATGTATCAGGTTTGCGATAAATTATCTGTGCTAATGCCTGGCTTGATTCCCGCAAACAGAATTCAAACAGCCTCGTTTTGGAGATAATGGTGTAGGCGATTTCCATTAGCGCGATATTATGATGTCAACTTTTTTCTCGGAAGAATTTCCAAAATAAGAGTTGGTTACTGCCTGCGCGTGGGCTTTCTGCATATACATGGCAAGTTTCACGAAGATCCGATGAAAACTCTGGGTTGTAAAACAAAAAAATGTCAAAAAATAGGAATGACGTCATAAAAATTGATATGACGTCATAGTGATGCATCATATGTGCGGTAATTCATCTCTGCTAATGCCCTGTTCGATTCCCACAAACAGAATTCAAAATGCTTGCCTCGTTTCGGAGATAATTTTTTAGGCGATTTCCATTAGCGGAGATATTTTGATGTCATAACTTTTTCTCGGAGGAATTTTCAAAATCGGAGATGGTTACTGTCTGCGCAGGGTATTTTTTACATATATACGCCAAGTTTTGGGAAGTTTCGATGTAAACTGTAGGCTGTGAAACAAAAAAGTCCACAAGAAGAAGATGAAGAACAACAACGTGAGTAAGACTTAGAGATCCTCCACGAAGATCTAAAAAGTGTCGGCACCTTTATTACTAAATGAGGCTCCATAATCTTTTTTAAAGTAATAAATATATTGGAAATCTGTGGTTCACTTAGAATTAGCATTCATAAAAGGGTTAATTTGCAATCTCTTTGAAGCAATCCAAGAACTTCTGCAATTGTGTGTTTTCAACACCACCACACTTGGTGATGAACTATTAAAAGGGTCAAGTGTTCTGTAGCTGGCAGTAACATACCTCAGTCGACTGCTGAATGTTCCCCAGAGGCACCCAGACTGTGCCCACCATGGTGTCCCAAATGAGACCTTTCTCCCAGACCTCGACAACAAGACCTCCATCCAAATGACTGATCTCGCTACAAAAAAACAGACATCACAATATACTCGCTCAGCATAGAGACCACAAGGTAGAGGCAGATGCATATTGAGAAAATAATCTTGTTGAAAAATAGTACAGCAGAAAATGTCAATAAATATCAAATAAATATATAGGTAAAGCTCAGCTTGAAAGTTGTTTTTAATCATGAAAGCATGACAAGGCAAGCTGGTGTAAATAATACTTTCAGCAAAGCTTAAGATACTTTTCTGGACTAGGATGAAAAGGAGAAATGCTTGCAATAATTCCCCTATGTGCATAGCCATATCCAAAACATGTTTACCTCTGCCACGAAAAAGTGGGTGGGAGGTTATGTTTTCACCCGTGTCTGTTTGTTACTTGGTGAAAAAAAATTCGCCAAGTATGTTGGTCTGTCGCGTTTGTCTGTCTGAATGTTGGGTAGTCGATCGAGTCGAAAAAAAAAAAAAATTTGATCGACCCTTATTATCAATATTTCCGTCGATATGTTTGTCTGTCTGTCTGCCTGTCCCTCTGTTCAGTCCAGTGCTCCGTTAATACAATGGCGATGTCGATGAAACTTGGTTGGTAGGTTCATACCATGACCTAGTTGTATGCAAATGAGAACCGTTGCTATGGACACCACCGTTGACCAAGCAACGGGACTTTTAAATTTGTGAAAAATCATAAAAAAATTATTTTTTCAAAAATCAAAAATCGGGCCACGAGCGATTGTGGGCAGTACATTCAGCCATATTGTCAAAAATTTCCAGCCGGATCCTATGAAAACTGTCGGAGAAGATAGACTTTGAATGAACCCTGGTCGAAAACAATAAAAAACGAAGTTTGTTATATCTCAGAGTCTATGAGTCAGATACACATGAAACTGGTATGGTGGGTTCATGGTATGTCCTAGTTATGTGTGAGAAAGAACCGTTGCTATGGACCCCTCCGTTGCCTAGCAACGGCCGAAAAACCTCAAAATGTAGGGGTATTTTAAATAAAAAACAATCTGCAGCATTAACCCTTGAAGCTCGAATCATGAATTTTCTTGTTCTTATTCCTCAGGTCATTCCCCATCGAAGGGGCCCATCGCGTCAGGTTCTACTGGGTAGTCGACTACCCATGTCCGCCTACTGGCTTGTCTGTCTGTCTGTCACACGATTTCTGGCCACAGTTTTCAAGCAATCGTTCTGAATTTTTTTTTTGTGCGTAGATGACTGGCCAAGGAAAGCAGCACTTAATTTTGAAGATCCGAATCCGGATCCGGATCTGAGAATTATAAAAGTGATTTTTGACCACTGAGAGATCGGGCCAAAAACGATATATAACACAATGTCTCAAAAAGTTATGGATGGATTCAGCAGAAACTTTGTGGACACGTTGGGTGTGTGAAAAGGGCAAATTGCTTCAATTTTTGTGAAGATCCGAATCTGGAACCGGATGCGAGAATTTTTCAAGTGATTCTTCACATTGAGAAATAGGACCAACAACGATATATAGCACAATAGATCAAAAGGTTATGGATGGATTCCTGCAGAAACTTTACGGACAGGTTGGGTGTGTGACAAGGAATAACTGATTCAATTTTGGGGGAGATTCGAATCTGGATGTGAGAATTTTTTAAAGTAGTTCTTCACCTTTGAGAAATGGGGCCAAAAATTATGTGTAGCATGATATCTCTAAAAGTTGTGGACTGGATTGGTTGAAACAAGGGGGGGGGGGTGAGTTGTTTCGGTGACAAGAACAAGCCGATTATATTTTGGTTCAGGTCCGAATCCAGATCCAGCCTATTAGTACAATACAAAATGTAAACTGTTCAGCCTGGCAGAGGAATGCGCTCCACCGAGTGTCGTTCTAGTTTATGTAATGTTTTCATCAATGTCATCGTAGCTTCCTGCCAAAACAAACAAACAGATAGTAGCATTCATAAAATGTCTTAAAAAGGGCTGATGGGGGAGGGGAGTGGAGTCAAGGGGGAGGGGGGTGGAGTCAACCATGCTGTTTATATTTCGTTTAAAAAAGAGCCTTTTGAAATGGGTTGGAACACGTGTTGCATTAAAAACAATCAGAAAACATCAAACGCGTTTCACAATTTGCATATAATACCAGCAACCTTCGTGAAGAGCTCGAAACAAATTAAGATCATGCAGGACATTGAAAAGTGAATGTTGAA
>NC_140972.1:83549773-83569773 GCF_056783735.1 Eptatretus burgeri | reverse complement strand
TTGACCTTGAACTTGACCCCCCCCCATGTCCGTTCCCATGTCCCAAGGATCACTCATGCCAAGTTTCATCTCATTCCATCCAACGGTTCGGCCGCCTATAAAGGACGAACAAACACACACACATACATACATACATACATACAAACATATTCTGTTTTTTTAGTATAGTACATTAGTCCAGTGGCAGCACATTAAGCGCATGACCGCAAGGTTTGTTTTTAACCTTGGAGACAAGTTGAAGGCATGTGGTTGCAACGGGGGAAGCAGATTACATGGAGGCCCACCTCTTTGTAGACTATATTTCTCGACAGGGAAAAGATTCAAAAATGTTCAGGGCTTCTTCTGTGATGTATTTTTTTTCATAACCTTGAAGTCTGAATCAGAAAATGGTTGTTACAAACTACACATGACTGAATACATTCTCCTCCCTTCCACTCCCCTTCCTCCCCCTCTGCTCCCCCCTTCCAACCTCACCGTCCCCGACATGAAAATAGAGACGACCTCAGTTTGACACACATCAAATTGAGTTCACCCATAATGTACGGTCTTTGATTTGATGTCGCACGGTGACCTGAAGGGGGCCCTGCGGCGGCCATAGAATTTTCAAGGTAGACGCATGGTAGCCTCACGATGCCCGCAAGGCGACCGCAGGGGGACAGCAGGGGGGCCCTAAGGCGAACGTGCAGCCAGACGGACGGTAACGAGTGGGTTCATTATTATTATTTTTTTTTTACCAGTTCTTTTGTTTCGGCTTGTCGAATTTCTACAGCGAACGTAGAAATGAAAAAAGTTATAACTCCGTGTTATAATTCCACGGCGACCCTACGGCCTGTAAAAAGATAGCCAAACGGCGTAGGGCCACCCTGAGGCCACCGCAGAAACTCTGCGGCCGCCGCACGTTTCTGTCAATTCAGAGGGCATACGGCCACCGTCTCCTCGCCGTTGAGCAAATGTGACTTTGGCCTAAGCAACCACCCGTTGCTATGCAGCGGCCGAAAAACCGCATTCACTATTTTCAATACTTGTCCTACAGTTTTGAATGTAGAGAAGCGAAACTTCGGAATTAAACACTTCGAGATATTTACAAAATTTTACTCGAGCCGATTTTTGATTGGTTTATTTTTCAAATGGTCGTCCTTCAAAAATCGGGTGTCTATTCACCGTCATTTTTCATGAGGGGCTTATGAAAGTGGGCGGAGCTTATAGAAAGTGGACGTGGTTGATGAAAAGTGGGAGTGGCATAGGAAAGTGGGCGTGGTTTATGGAAGTGGGCGTGGCTTGTACAAAAGTGGGCGTGGCTTATGAAAAATAATGTGTGGCTCAGGATGTGGTCAAACAAGAGCACTGAGAGAAGTTTATCGGGTTTTCCGTGTGTGTGTGTGTGTGTTTGTGTTTGTGTTTGTGTGTGTGTGTGTGTGTGTGTGTGTGTGTGTGTGTGTGTGTGTGTGTGTGTGTGTGTGTGTCTGCAACACGAGGCTCCACAGCACAAACCAGCAAACCGATTTCGAAGAAACTTTGCGTTCAGGTGCCATACAGGCTGGGAGTGTGCGCGTTTGAGTTTCGTTGCTAAGCAACCAACCGTTGCTATGCAGCGGCCGAAAAACCGCATTCGCTATTTTCAATACTTGTCCTACAGTTTTGAATGTGGAGAAACGAGACTTCGGAATTAAACACCGAGATATTTAGAAAATTTTACTCGAGCTGATTTTTCATTTAGGATTTATTTTTCAAATGGTATCCTTCAAAAATAGGGCGTCTATTTACCGTCATTTTTTATGAGGAGTGCCAGTTGGCAAAATACGCAATAGGAAAAATCTTGCCAGGCAGAGGAACAATTATATGTGAACCAATACGTCTTGGCAATGAATCTTCGTCGGTAGATCATTCAGAATGAAAAGCATCGTATCCAGCGCTTCGATCCTAGTGGATCCCTCGTCGCCTACCGGCTTGTCTGTCTGTCTGTCTGTCTGTCTGACCATCCGTCCGTTCCTGTCCGCACTCTAACTCCCAAAGTTTTCAACTTTCACATTTCATATTTGGTACATAGGTACAGACTGTAGAGACGGTGTGTCACGACATATGCTCGTCATCTAAAGTGGTTGCCATGGCAACCAGGATACTGTTTTCCATGTCGTAGCACAATTCAGTATATACCTTCTTGTTCGGGCGTATATTGTGCTCACTTGAACTCTTGTTACTGATTACAATACACAAATACATATTGTGGGGTCCACGGGACTTGAACAGTCCCGCCAACGTAGAATGAGCCGAAACGATGGAGGCGATTTATTTCTTTATAACCCAAACATGGCGGTTCTAATCGCTCTACTGCAAACGGGACGAGGAAGGTGGTACGAGTCGCTTTTCACTGAGTTGATAATGTTTATTCTTTTTTCACCACTGACCAGAAATAACAACACTCGGCAAGAAGAGGGATCCGGGGCGATTCGACGGGATGGTGTGGGATCGGGCGTGGGGAAAAACACAGACAATTCCAATGAATATACAGTTCTCAATCTCTCTAAGGCGCCAAGCAGACACACACACACACACACACACACACACACACACACACACACACACACACACACACACACACACACACACACACACACACACACACAAAACGTAGCTAACTCTGGTGGTCAGGCTGGACCGTGGTGTGGACGCAACTGTCCCTGGATCGGCGCCAGACGAGCCGGCCTTGCTCTCGCCAGGGGGGGGGCAGGAGAAACCGCGATGCTGTCGTCCTGGTCCTGGCCCAAGTTCGCCCACAGCCGCCAGGGAACCAGCTCCCGCGCCAAGCCGCGAGCAGGAGAGGGAGACAGGTCCACCCACCGCCCGACCCCGTATTCCGAGTCAGCAGAACCCAAGAGTCAACCAAAGCGAGGCACGAGGCTCGGCAAGGCTCCCAGGAACGATCAAGAGCACGATCCACTCAGCACAGCAACCAGGCGCTCTCTGCCGGCACAGGTTCCACACCAAAAAAACACGAGCGTTCTGGTTGTAATCTTCTTCTTCTTCCTTTTCGACCCCGAACAGAACCTTTTTATCCTTCTGCCCTCGTCACCTCCAATCGAGCCGTTTATTGGCCCACTGCCGTCGCCTTCCGCCAATCGTGATCACGGGGCGGAGCCATCCGCTGAACTGTCCTGTGACGTCACGGCCAGTCCTCAGAGAATACCAAAAGGGGTTTACGCAGACACACTTACCCTATCCCGTGTCCCTATCTAATTACGTGACAATTATCATCTCCCCCCTTGAAGAAATGAACATTTACTAGACAACTTATCACCACTGAATTGCTACTTATTACATCGAGATCCTGGTAAACTCGAACAGCATGGCATACCTAATTAAACATCCTAATTACCCTTTGAATGCATACCCCCCCCTCAAACGTAACAATATATTGCTTTAAAATTATTTGGATCAGACTTCACTGCAATGCTTTATAAAAAATATTCATTATTATACTCGTCTTTTAAAACCGATAAATGTTTAAACAGGCGTGCATTGGGTGGCTTTGACACCAACTCTGGTCTTTTCTACGTTAACGACCTACTAGATCATGTGTTAACTCCTGCCAAACACATTACTATATTTGCGGATGACACTAAAGTTTAGAACAGCAGGAATTTAGGAGACAACTATTACCATCTCCATTGAGACCTAAACTCCTTATCTTCCTGCTATAGAGAAAGGCTCCTCAAATTCCACAAACACAAGTGTCATACAAGGAAAGCTGTTGAGTTTACTGACTTCCTAGATGGGTGTCCATTTAATATGGTCAATAAATGGAACGATGTTGGCAGAACAATGTCACAGGACCTTAAAACCATGAAATACATTTTCAATATTTGCCTTGAAGTGAACCAACACTTTGGAATTGTCAAACATTGCTTTTATAACCATTCCAGGGAAGTTTATTCTGCTACTGTATCGAACCATTGCATGCCCGATATTGGAGACATGCAGTCTAGTGTGGAATCTGTGGCTGAAAAAAAGACAAATTTAATCAGAGAACATACAACACCAATAGAAAAATATGCTTTGACAGTATTGCTTTGGACACTAGTTTCTCAGACAGCCAATCTGATCTTAAGGCCCGGTCACACCTTGACGTTTTAGCCAACGTATGCTGATTTTTGAATTTTTTATCTAAAACGCTGGCACACGTTGAATACGTTATGGGTAAGTTTTGATAACATTGAGAGCACGCTGAAAAACACTGCCATACGTCGTTGTACGCTGGCTTTAAACGTTGTACTTTTTGGTTGTTCTCAAATTTTTTCATGCTTGAAATTTCACGACGTATGCCGGCGTATGACTCACACGTTCCGCTACGCTGGCCACAAGTTGTATGCACGGTCTGCGATCGTTGACAGACGTCAACACATGCTACTTGTAAGTTAATCATAAGTTGAGACACGCCGAGGTAATGTTTAGGGTACCCGAAACTTATTTCTAACCTATGATTAACGTGTTGTTGGCACGTTACGCGATTGTTGCCACACATCGACAGACGTTACTTTTAAGTTACTCATAGGCTGAAAGACGTTGGTATAATGGATCGTCCTTGCATCAGCGTCCAAGGCTAGGGCCAGGACACTTATTTGCAGCATTCTTCAAAATTTTCTTCGGCATGACGAGGATGTTCACACTTCGATGTCTAGCTTGGCTATGATTCCAATTGTCCATCGGCAGCGTCTATTTAAAATAGTCGAGTTTGAGCGTTTCAACACGTTCAGAAGAAACGCTTCAAATTTAAAAACCCCAGCGTCAAAAAACAAAGGCGAGTGACAGCAATTTAAATCGTTCATTGTAAACAATGAAAATAGCTGAGTGGTACCGTTTAAAAGTCGTTGAGTGTAAAAAAAATTGAATTGTTGAGCGCAAGCGTCTACTTTTAATAGTGGGGTTTGAGCGATTTAGCACGTTCAATAGAAACGATTAAAATTTCCGAGCGCCAGCGTCAAAAAACAAAGGCGAGTGACAGCAATTTAAATCGTTCATTGTAAACAATGAAAATAGCTGAGTGGTACCGTTTAAAAGTCGTTGAGTGTAGAAAAAATCCAATTGTTGAGCGCAAGCGTCTACTTTCAATAGTGGAGATGACGATATTTAAATCGTTGAGTGGCAGCCTATGAATAGCAAACCCTACGTCACCGGCAAAGATAAACTGCTGCACGATATGGATAAGTTAGGCTATCGTTGGGCATAGTTTGTGAACGCCGGCTTCACGATAATTATTCGTTGGTATACCGTATCTATAAGTAATCAAAGCGCTCTATGCACATTTTAGTTCATTGTGCATTTGTCCAACCCGTTATGAATAGACCTAAATCGTAAAAACAAGCTATAGCTCATTGTCGAAAAAGCACCATAAAAATTTAGCCGCGAAGAACTTCGAACAATGGTGAAAAGATGTCTCCTACCCGTGGACACGCGGACGCAAGGACGATCCATCATAACCCACACCCTCCCCCTCACACTCACCTACTACTGCTAATACTAATACTCATACTGATACTGATACTGTTACTGCTGACATGGACATCGACTCAAAAAGGACTCCAAAACACTGTTGGGTTCCCCTTTTATGAGCAGCATTTTTATATACCAATTCCCAAAACCGCTGGGAACACGTCTTTATATGGCAGTTGTAAGCTAGAAACACGTTCATTTATTTTTTTTTGTCGACCGGAAGACATCATTGGAATACGTCTACATACGTCGATGTGTGTTGGGACTACGTAAAGAATTGGTTCAAAGCACGTCAAACATAAGTTAGAAATAAGTTTCACGTAAAAAAGACATTACCGCGACGTGTTTCGACTTATGAGTAGCTTATAAGTAGCGTTTGTGGACGTGTGTAAGTGTCCACATATCGTGTGTAAAACTTATCCCCATCGCTTGTGGAACGTGTGTCATACGCCGAGTACGTCCAAAAATTTTGAACATGTTTAAAATTTCTTGACGTACTCTACTTACTACGACGTATGATAGCGTACTTTAGCGTTATACTCACGTATACCAAACTTACTCATACCGTATTTGACGTGCCCCAACGTTTTAGACACACTTTTCTTAGGTCGGCATACGCTGGCAAGATCGCCAAGGTGTGACCGCGATGTTGACACTTCCATTTCTACGGCAGTTATGATTCGAATCGTTGTGCGTCAACCTTTTAATAGGCTACGTCACGACATCGTCGGCGATGCGTGCAACGCGCTATGCCTAAGTTGGACATCGGTTGTGTAGGCCGACAACAGGTTCAGCATTCGTTTGTATAAGTTATCTATAACACAACGAAACGTTCTGTGTAGTTACCAATGCGTTATACATAAGACCAAGTCGCTATGAATACGTCCGAATCTTTAAAAAAAAACATCAAAAGTTCAACGTAAGCCAGCGTTTTACATACATTTTAATACGTTGCCATCGCTGACTAAAACGTCAAGGTGTGACCGGGCCTTTAGCAAGTTATATAAATTCATGTGTCATTAATTTGTACAACTCCCTCAGCCCAAAACACACACGTGGAGACAACCAACTCCATCTGCCCCCCCCCACCCCCGCACCACAAAGAAACACACACACACAAGGCTAAAAATTAATTCCCAAACAAGTAGAGGTACATTCAGAGTTCACCGCCCCATGAAAAATAAATAAATAACAAATCTACAGCATGCGACATCGCCGGGGTGCCTTTGGTGCCCAGCGATGCTGCCTTGCAGAACACTACACATGGAGTCAGAATTTGGAGGGAGCAGTGTGCAACAATTAATTAACTGATTAATTGCATCATTAAACTAAAAAATAAATAATATTCATAAAATAATTAATTTCTAAATCAATTGGCTAATAGGATATCTAAACCACCACGGTTTATTCCGAATCTGTAACTTTGAAAATTAAGCAATTCATCGAAAAATTAATAATTAATTGATTAATTAATAAATCAATGTAACTTTATTGCCAAATCACATGGTCACTGTCATGTCCAATGATCAGCTTCCAAGCTCAAAATATTCCTGAGATATTGCCAGAATGAGAAAAAAACCAGTGGTGTCAAAGCCACCCAATGCTCCCCTGTTTATACATTAATAGTTTTTAAAAGACTAGTCTCATAATATTTTTTATAAAGCATTGCAGTGAAGTATGATCCAGATAATTTTAAAGCAATATATGTATTTGTATATTGTAATCAGTCAAAAATAGTGTGATACATAACATAAGAAAGGAAATAATTTGCACCAAAAACTTTAACATTTTCACGCTCACGTTCACGCTCACGCTCACGCCGGGGGTATCGCGAAAGCTCTCTGTTCTTCGAACAGGCGAGCTCAAAAGGATAGGATCTTGCATGTTCACCATGCGGATTTTCCAATATCATAGACGATATCCACCTGCAGTGTTAATCCCCAAATTGCAACTGACCGATTTTACATCAGAGCTGAGGCATTTCGTAACTCAATTAAGGCTATGAAGTCTTAGTACCTTTTGCTAGTGTTCATACCTAGTAAAAATTGAACTCTGACTCCTCTAAAGCATAAGCATTGCCAACAGAGATGCAAAATACCATTGACCATTATTGTTCACACTTTAAGTTGTCCTTCATTTGTTGTTTACTGAACCAATTTATAGTGTCGTTATGGTTCTGTGAAACCAGCACTCCCCCAAGGCAATGGCATACAACATATAGCGGTCCCAAAACAGTTATTCCATGAGTATTCCTTTTAGATAGCCCTTCCCTCATGTGACGTGGGTTTATGGGGCATTATGCACTGCGCAGGCTCCAGGCCGTGTTTTCCATTCCATTCTTTACCCATCTTTCATTCTTTACATTATTTTGCTTTGTTGTACATGACCTTTCTTCATGCGTGCATGCACACCAAGGACCATAGCAACAGAGGCAAGTCAATTGCATACGCGCACCATTTCCCATTCAAATTGCATGCCATTTTCCAACAGCCGTTACACGTCAGACTTCACCAGACTCAAACCCAACATCGCAGCATCTCGTGCACCACCACAATGCATGTATAACAAGAGTGCAAGTGAGCACAATATACGCCCAATCAAGAAGGTATTTCCAGAATTGTGCTACTACAAGGAAAACAGCATCCTGGTTGCCATGGCAACCACTTTAGATGACGAACATATGTCGTGACACACTGTCTCCACAGTCTGTACCTATATACCAAATATGAAACGTGAAAGTTGAAAACTTTGGGAGTTAGAGTGTGGACAGGAACGGACGGAAGGACGGTCAGACAGACGGACGGATGGATGACCGGTGTCACATAATATGCCCCGATATATATATATATATATATATATATATATATATATATATATATATATATATATATATATATATATATATATATCGGGCGTATAAAAAATAGTGTGGTAGATAAAAACATTAGAAAGGAAAAAATAACTTGCACCAAAAACTATAACATTTTCATGCTCACGCTCACGCCGGGGGTATCGCTATAGCTCTCTGTTCTTCGAACAGGCGAGCTAACAATGAAATCAATAAATCAATAACTATTAATTATTTAATTTTTTAATCAAAATTTTTTTAAAATACTGTTTTTGCCAAAGCACATCTTCACTTTTGCCCCCAAATTTCAGCTTCCTCGCTCAGAAGATGGCTGAGATATTGCCAGGACAAACAAACAAACAAACAAACAAACAAATGAAAAATCGTGCTTAGCACGACACTTGGCGAATTAATTGACCTTTCCGTGTGCTGGTCCAAGTTGTAATATCATGGAATGTGTGGCGTTTATTTGTTCGTACATTAATAAAATGACGCGATGTCACAAATAACAATTATCAGGCGCGCGTTGTCATGGAAACGGCAGCAGATTGAAAATTTTCACAACTCATTTGAAGCCACCATGTGACATTCAACAACTTATCATCGGTGCTTGTTGCCTTCATTCTGATCATAGAAAATATTTGAAAATACCGAGGAACATTGCTTTTCAACCAGCTTTACGATCCCGTTATCAGGTTTGAAATGTTGTAAAACAAAAATATGTATTTTATATGTGTGTTTTTCATGTTTTGGGTGACCCTGACCTTGACCTTGGATCAATTTCGATCAAACTTTGTACACATGTTAATATTACATGCATAAATAGACAGTATAAGTTTCAATATAATAAGTGCAAAACTGTTTGAGAAATAGCCATGTGTAATTCACAAAATTCCCCATTGGTTTATGATGGGCGATAATATAAAGTGATGCAGAATCCAGATCCTGATCTTGAACATCACCAAAAGTCACATATCCTTTTGCACTGTGGATTTCTATCAGCTGTTAAAATTTCATCCAAATCGGTTAAGAATTGTGACCTGTAGAACGAATAGAATTTTTTTTAAATCATGCCAATTGCAAAAAACTTTGACGTCATACGCTTGCGAAAACTGTCCATAATTTGTACTAACATGCATTTTAAAACATTTAGATATTCCATTGTAGTTTGTTTTGGCGTCAACAGGAAGTCGCTATGACTTCCGGTTACTGAGTTATGTTCACAAGCTTGTTTTCACCTTTTCTTGACGTAACGTCGTGACATTAAGTGCGATTATGACGTGATTTGATCCCAGACTATTTCAGCAAGATTGGCTATCACGTGTTAAAATTTGAGAACGATTGCTTCAGTAGTTTCGGCTGCACACGAGCGTAAATATTTATTAAAAAAATGACGTCAATAGGCAAAACTTTGACGCCATACGCTTACGAAAACTATGCGTAATTTGTAATAAGATGCATTTATTAATCATTTAGATATTTGAATGAAGTTTAATTTGGCATCAACCAGAAGTTCTACGACTTCCGGTCACTGAGTTATGTCCAAAAATGTGTTTTTACGTTGTGTGACGTCACGTCGCGACTTCTAGTCCGATTAAGACGGGGTTTGGACGCGGACCGTCTCAGGTGGATTGCCTATCAGGTGTAAAAATTTAAGAACGACTGGTCCAGCCGTTTGGGCTGGAGACGACCGGACAAACAAAGAAACCAACAAACGGAACAGACCAACATACTTGACAAAATCGAAGGTTTCGCCAAGTAACAAGAAAACGGAATGAAAACTGAGTACTCCCTTCCTTCAGCGCCCAGCGATGAAGTCATGCATCGCCTGGATATGGAATTGGGAAGGAGCAGTGTACAATAAACATAATCAATAAATGGAAGAGGTGCAGTCTGTGTCAGCAGGGGGAAGGTAGATACAAAAAAGTTGCACAACTATTGCTAATGGTGAGCTGTGCAAGCTTCTTACAAAGGATACCGATATTACATAAGACCAAGTTCCCTTTAAGAATAACATTGGAAGTTTAACACAATAATAGATGACGTTAATGAGCGGGGGACTAAAATAAACACGATATCATTATTAAAATAAAATTTGAAAAACTTTTTTTGTATTCATAGTCGAGGCTTATGAAAGAGCTATAATTAGTACACTGAACAAATCAGGGCACAGCGGAGCAAAAGGATCAGTTGAGAGAGGGGAGAAACACCAACAGCAGAGTTGAAGGCCCAGATAGAGCCATACTTGGACAAACAATGGATCTGGGAAGGAATGAGGGACAGGAGAGGCGACATGGGGTGGACAATATGGATACAGAAGCAAACTCTCAAGAAGGAAAATTAGAAATTTGGAAGGAAGAGGGATTGGGATGGGGGGGGTGGTGTTAACAAGTGTAGAAAAGATCATGGTTTTGGATTGGGATTGATCTGTGATGGTGGTGAACAGGGCTATCTTGCAGACCTGAAATGAAGAATGAGATTGAAGAGAATGGGGAAGTTGGTTCCAGATGCAGGAGAAAAGAAGAATAAATGAATGGATGGAGGTGAGCATTAATCCTGGATTTAAGTAGTTTAACCAGAAGGGGGTTGATGGTGGACCATGTTAGCCCTGCAGAAACTGGGGGGCAAGCATAGAAAGAGCAGAAGGTGCAAGACCAGAAAGGATGTGGTCGAAGACAGAGACAGAGAGATCACCGACCTGTCTGCGATGGCGTCGTGATAGACCCTTCGACTCAGTATAATTGCGGGACATTGCGATAATCTTGAAGGCCTTAGTTTCAATCGTGTAACGCTGGGCAAGGTGTGAGACGGGGGAGCCAGTCCATAGGGGAGAGCAGTTCTCCATCAAGCTGCAGATGATGACTTTATTGGTGGATAGGAGGGGGAGAGGTGCCAGACGGTTCTTTCGGAGAGAGATAGTGATCGCGGTTATATAATGGCAATATTTACCGGCAATATAATGAAATAAATTCGCTGAAATACGTGAATAAAATGTGAATCCGTGGAGTTGTGGTTGATCGTGATTCATACAAGCACAGAAACCTCCCAACCCTTTCCCCTTGTAAGCACCTTGTGTGCATCGACCTGAATCTCCCCTCTTCCCTTCACACATACATAATAAAAGATGGCCATTTATATTCACAAAGCAGTGCACAGGACAGTGATCACAAGAGACCTGCAGACTCTTAATCGTCTCAGTACCTGCCCCTTGTGTTTAGAATAATGGCAAGAACACGGGGTCAAATATCAGGTCCAAAGTAAATTAACCTGTTGTGCCGCTACAGAGTCTTACTTCTTCAAATAAAGCATGTATAAACTCATATGGTTTGACAGTGTTGCTCTGGACCTAAAGGAAAACACTTGGTCTGGACACTGACAGTTCTAGTCTGCACAAGAAATCACTCATGCAAGAGTTGTATGACTTGACATATGATATCACACAGCAGTCTCCGTACACACTCATTTTGGCTTGTAGTAGAGACATGGTGTTTGATGATATTAGATCCACATGCGTGATCGGTTATATATATCACTGTGAGTACAAACAAATAGTTAAACGAGAAGGGCACTCGGTAGTGTGCATAACTATGCCACGTAATGCCTGATCCATGAGAACATATCGGGCCCGATACATTTTTGAAAAATCATGCTATGTAATCGTTTTTGGTCCTTTCAATGGCGAAGAATCACTGTGGAAATTAAATAATTATCGTATCCAGATCCCGATTTGGATCTTCATCAAAATCGAATCATTTCGTTGCGGTCACACACCCAATATGTCCACCAAGTTTTATCTGAATCTGTCGAAAACTTTTTGAGATATCATGCTGTATATTGGTTTAAGCCCTATCTCTCAATAGTGAAGAATCACTTAAAATTTTTTTTATCAGATCCGGATCCAGATTCGGATCTTCACCAAAATTGAAAAAAATTCTTCCTTGTCACATACCCAACATGTCCACTAAGTTTCGTCCAAATCTGTGGGTAAAAACCACGGCATCAACACATTGCTTTCTCCACAAAATGCGGGTGCTCGACAAATCTTTGGGTGCAAATTGAAGTCCTGACCTGCGTGTTTATGAATGCTGGACAGGCAGAACTTTCTTTCCTTTAAAAATGATTGCCGACTCGTACATGATCTTTCCACACAATCACAGAATATTTGTTCCACTGTTCCACGCATAACAACATGGCTCTCACAACCACAATGCCAGTGGTATTTTCGTCAAACAAAAAATTATGTATATGTATATATATGTATATGTATATATATATATATATATATATATATATGTATATGTATATATATATATATGTATATATATGTATATATATATATGTATATATATGTATATATATATATATATATATATATGCATATATATATATATATATATATATATATATATATATATATATATGCATACATACATACATACATACATACATACATACAGGACCAGTCAAAAGTTTGGACACTCCTACTCATTCAAGGGTTTTCATTTATTTTTTACTATTTTCTACATTGTATAAAAATAGTGAAGACATCAAAATTATGAAATAATGCATGTGGATTTATGTAGTAACCCAACAAGTGTTAAACAAATTAAAATATATTTTATATTTTAGATTCTTCAAAGTTGCCACCCTTTGCCTTGATGACAGCTTTGCACACTCTTGGCATTCTCTCAACGAGCTTCATTGGGTAGTCACCTGGAATGCTTTTCCATTAAGAGGTGTTCCTTGTTAAAAGTTAATTTGTGGAATTTCTTTCCTTCTTAATGTGTTTGAGCCAATTATTTGTGTTGTGACAAGGTAGGGTTGGTGTACAGTAAATAGCCCTATTTGGTAAAAGACCATTATTTTGTCTGCACTGTAGTAGTCCATATTATGGCAAGAACAACTCAACTAAGCAAAGAAGAGTGACAGTCCATCATTACTTTAAGACATGAAGGTCAGTCAATCAGGAAAATTTCAAGAACTTTGAAAGTTTCTTCAAGTGCAGTTACAAAAACATTCAAGCACTTTTATGAAACTGGCTCTCATGAGGACCACCACAGGAAATGAAGACCCAGAGTTACCTCCACTGCAGAGGATAAGTTTATGAGAGTTACCAGCCTCTGAAATTGCCAATTAACTGCACCTCAGATTGTAGCCCAAGTAAATGCTTCACAGAGCTCAAGTAACAGACACATCTAAACATCAACTGTTCAGAGAAGACTGCGTGAATCAGGCCTTCATGGTCGAATTGCTCCAAATCACTACTGAAGGAGACCAACAAGAAGAGACTTGCTTGGGCCAAGAAACATGAGCAATGAACATTAGACCGGTGGAAATCTGTTCTTTGGTCTGATGAGTCCAAATTTGAGATTTTTGGTTCCAACTGCTATGTCTTTGTAAGATGCAGAGAAGGTGAACGGATGATCTCTGCATGTGTGGTTCCCACCGAGAAGCATGGAGGAGGAGGTGTAATGGTGTGGGGGTGCTTTGCCGGTGACACTGTCAGCGATTTATTTAGAATTCAAGGTACACTTAATCAGCATGGCTACCACAGCATTCTGCAGCGATACGCCATCCCATCTGGTTTGTGCTTCGTGGGACCATCATTTGTTTTTCAACATGACAATGACCCAAAACACAGCTCCAGGCTGTGTAGGGGCTATTTTACCAAGAAGGAGAGTGATGGAGTGCTTCATCAGATGACCTGGCCTTCACATTCACCCGACCTAAACCCAATTGAGATGGTTTGTGATGAGTTGGACCGTAGAGTGAGGGAAAGTCAGCCAAGAAGTGCTCAGCATATGTGGGAACTCCTTCAAGACTGTTGGAAACACAATCCAGGTGACTACCTCATGAAGCTGGTTGAGAGAATGCCAAGAGTGTGTAAAGCTGTCATCAAGGCAAAGGGAGGCTACTTTGAAGAATATAAAATATAAAATATACTTTGACTTTTTTAACACTTTTTTGGGAACTACATAATTATCCCCCCCCCCCCCCGGAGGGAGGGAGCAGGATATTGTAATTGTCCGGTTTGTTACTTGACAAAATCTTCGATTTTGGCAAGTATGTTGGTCTGTTCCGTTTGTTTGTTTGTTTGTGTGTATGTCTCACTCTACAGGTCGCATTTTGAGTCGGAATGTCATGGAACTTCACCAATGGACTTATTGGCCACCAGAAGAGAACCCTATAACTTTTGGCATGTTAAGGTCAAAGGTCAAGTTCAGGAAAAATTCCTGAAAATCGCGAAATTCCGTATATTTTAGCATGGGCCGATTTTCAAAAATTCATCTCTCCGCCAAATCTTAAGGGATTCCTTACAAATTTGAAACACGGACGTAGGAGGGGAGTATCTTAATTGGATTAAAAATTGGTCACATCCGTTACGGATTACGGAGGTGACAGGGATTTTAATTTAACATGGTAAGTGCTATCTACGGTTTTTCATGGTAGTCATGATCACTTATGAATTTCGTCAAGTCCTGGCCCTATGGGCCATTTTTATTTGTCTGTTTGTTTGTCTGTCTGTTCGCAACTTTATGGAAGAATGGCTTAAGCAAACACTATCAAATTTAATCCACAGGTGGGCAATGAACATTGGACGACCCCATTAACTTTTGGGTCCAATTGGATCAAAGGTCAAGGTCAAGGTCACGAAAAGATCAAAATCGTTTTTCGCTCATAACTTCGTCAAAATTGGTTTAATTGACTTCAAACGAAGACTAAAATATTCCTTATTCTATTCCTTATAATCAACATTCAGGTTAAGGATGTATCAAATTTAAATTTGATCCCAAAAATAACTTTATGCCTTAAATGGGTGGGATTTGTTGTGCCTGGCACCACTTGTTTAATACAGTATGTGTTATTTCATCGTTTAGATGTCTTCACGATTATTCTACAATGTATAAAATGGTAAAAATAAAGAAAAACCCTTGAATGAGTAGGTGTGTCCAAACTTTTGACTGGTACTGTGTATGGTTGCGAATTCGCGCCCGCCGTCGTGTGAACGGCCACACAACTCGGATCGCGGCACGTCACCCACCAGACGGACAATTCAGTCGTGACCCTCTCGGACCAACGCCGGGAGCTCGTCACGGGTGGGCCTTTCGACCTCACCACAATCGTGCCAATCGGCCACCCGTGTAGGATAGGGTTGTTCGCCAAACTCGACCTACCTAAGTACCCACGTGGATGGTAAACCGGGCGATCGTACCTCACCGCAGGTCTACTCCGGACACGAGCCGCTAGGGCGGCCCGTTCCATACTTTCGGGATAGCCGAGCGGTGTTATCGTCGACCTCGGCGGTTCAGATTATTCACCGGGCGTTTTGTACCCACTACGAACCCTTTACGTGAAGCAGGATGGAGATGCAATTAGGAAAAGACGAAGCGAAACTGGAAAACAGTTCACACAATGCACATTTATTTCCTGGCACACAGAAAGCATTAATATACAGCCATACAGTCAAAATGCACTTATAGCAACCAAAACAATAAAAGCAACAACGACGCAGAGTTAATACCGACTACGCTCACACACGGCAACACTTATACAGCTTTACTTTACAGATGGTGCCAACACACATTTACTCAAAAGCAAAGGAAAGAAGCCACCCTCATAGACAAGGAGGCAGACAGGCCTGTAGGCCGAATGTGGGCGTGACCTGGAGGAGCGGCCAGGTCCGCCTGACCTGGAGGAGCGGCCAGGTCCGCGAGACCGGCGGGGTCCTACCCGCGTCCTCGTGACGCGTTGGCAGGCGAGCCACAAATGTGGCCGTGCGGCTGTGCCCCGACTCCGTGCTCCTTGGTGGGTTTCGTTGGCAGGACGTTTGGGGTGGGGTGGGAATGGGGCCCCCTTTTGCACTGTCTCAGCACGGGGGAAAGGGGGAATTGTTGATGCCCTGGGGGAGGAGAATGGCTGGCTGGCTTGGGTCCCGCGACGGGACGAGCGATTCCCCACACCATAACCTCGTCGCTGACCGCCGTCCTTCTCGCCTCGGACCCGAGCTCCTTTGCCTGCAGTTCCACCGCGCGCACTCTCCCCACCCGACCGACTCGACTCTGCTACTCTTTTCAGTTCCGCACTCTCCTCACCCGACCGACTCGACTCTGCTACTCTTTTCAGTTCCGCACTCTCCTCACCCGACCGACTCAACTTGACTCTGCCTCTCCTTTCAGTTCCGCGCTCTCCTCACCCGACCAACCCGACTTGACTCACAATTCGCCTTGCGCTCGCCTTTTTATAGGCGGGCAGGAGAAGCCAGTATGCAAATATTCGGATCAGAATGACCTCAGGGGCGGAGCCACGCTCGCCCATTGTTCGGAGGAAACGGGGGCGTGAACCTCCCCTGATCCTAGAATTTGCATATATCGACTTCACACACACACGCCTGGAGGCGGGGCCAAGCCACCCCGCGCTCGCTAATTGGACGGAGGAAAAGTGGGTGTGTAGCTTTTTTGATCCGAATTTTCCCTCGAAAGGCCGCTATTTGAGCTCGCGGCTCGGTGTGTTCGGCACCAAACGCCGAACGGGCCCGAGACAGCCCGACGTTCAGTGTTCACAGGTGGTGCGGTTAGTGGTTGTGAAGGAGAGAGGCGAAGGTGGTGGAGGGTTTTCGGTGGTGGTTTGATGGTTATGGTGCTGTTTGGGAATGGCCGTGATGCGATGATGGTGGCGGTGGCGTGGTTGTTGTGTGATGGCGGTTGAGACGTGGTTGGTTCAAAATAAAAATAGAACAAAAAAAAGGGCTAACTCAAAGCGTCGCAGCCCGGATGGATCACATAAATTCCCTCTATACAACGGGTTTGTGCTAACTACACATGTACCTATGAAGATATCTCACCTGAGGGTCATGAATGGTGGTGTGCGAATTTCCACAGCCGTAACAGTGTATATATATATATATATATATATATATATATATATATATATATATATATATATATATATATATATATATATATATATATTTTTTTTTTTTACATTGTTATGGCCACAGGTACCGAGAGTTTAATGAGGGGGTTAATCCTCATTTCTCAGCGGAAGAACCGGACCTGGGGCCACCGCTCGCAATTAACTTCATGATGCGGTGGGTTGCTTAACAACCACAAACGCCAATCAATTAACCACGAGTTCCATTGTCCACCGTCTAATTTGCCGTTTAACTAGAGGTCACGTGGCCTCCTGATCAGGGAACGCACCCTCGGCGATGCACCAATCTTGTCTTGATGAGATCTAAAGTAATGCAGCTGAGCGTTTACCGCTGGTGCATGCCAACTATGACAGGTTAATTAGTTTGGGAATTACCTCCCAGTCTATCTAGGTTCGGACAATGCTGGATCAATGAAAGGAAATGACAAGCACGGACAGGTTGAAACGTCAACAAGGAATTTATTATGAAGAAAAATAAATAAACTGACAAAGTGAAAACATGTTTTTAGAATTTTTTACAAATTCATTAATAACGAAAAGCTGAAATATCTAATTTCCTCTGCCACCAAAGGTGGAAGGAAGTTATGTTTGTCTGTTTGTTTGTTTCTGTTTGTTTGCTACCCTGTTTGTTTGTTTGTTTGTTTCTGTTTGTTTGCCACCCTGTTTGTTTCTGTTTGTTTGCTACCCTGTTTGTTTGTTTCTGTTTGTTTGTTTCTGTTTGTTTCTGTTTGTTTGCCACCCTGTTTGTTTGCCACCATGTTTGTTTGTTTCTGTTTGTTTGCCACCCTGTTTGTTTGTTTCTGTTTGTTTGCCACCCTGTTTGTTTGCCACCATGTTTGTTTGTTTCTGTTTGTTTGCCACCCTGTTTGTTTCTGTTTGTTTGCCACCCTGTTTGTTTGTTTCTGTTTGTTTCTGTTTGTTTGCCACCCTGTTTGTTTGTGTCTGTTTGTTTGCCACCCTGGTTGGTTGCCACCATGTTTGTTTGTTTCTGTTTGTTTGCCACCCTGTTTGTTTCTGTTTGTTTGCCACCCTGTTTGTTTGTTTCTGTTTGTTTCTGTTTGTTTCTGTTTGTTTGCCACCCTGTTTGTTTGTTTCTGTTTGTTTCTGTTTGTTTGCCACCCTCTTTGTTTGTTTCTGTTTGTTTCTGTTTGTTTGCCACCCTGTTTGTTTGTTTCTGTTTGTTTGCCACCCTGTTTGTTTGTTTCTGTTTGTTTGCCACCCTGTTTGTTTGCCACCATATTTGTTTGCCACCATATTTGTTTGCCACCCTGTTTGTTTGCCACCATGTTTGTTTGTTTCTGTTTGTTTGCCACCCTGTTTGTTTGCCACCCTGTTTGTTTCTGTTTGTTTGCTACCCTGTTTGTTTGTTTCTGTTTGTTTGTTTCTGTTTGTTTCTGTTTGTTTCTGTTTGTTTGCCACCCTGTTTGCTTGCCACCATGTTTGTTTGTTTCTGTTTGGTTGCCACCCTGCTTGTTTGTTTCTGTTTGTTTGCCACCCTGTTTGTTTGCCACCATGTTTGTTTGTTTCTGTTTGTTTGCCACCCTGTTTGTTTCTGTTTGTTTGCCACCCTGTTTGTTTGTTTCGGTTTGTTTCTGTTTGTTTGCCACCCTGTTTGTTTGTTTCTGTTTGTTTGCCACCCTGTTTGTTTGTTTCTGTTTGTTTGCCACCCTGTTTGTTTGCCACCATATTTGTTTGCCACCATATTTGTTTGCCACCCTGTTTTTTTGCCACCATGTTTGTTTGTTTCTGTTTGTTTGCCACCCTGTTTGTTTGCCACCCTGTTTGTTTGCCACCTTGTTTGTTTGCCACCTTGTTTGTTTGCCACGATGTTTGTTTGCCACCTTGTTTGTTTGCCACCTTGTTTGTTTGCCACCATGTTTGTTTCACCACCCTGTTTGTTTGCCACCATGTTTGTTTGTTTCTGTTTGTTTGCCACCATGTTTGTTTGCCACCCTGTTTGTTTGCCACCATGTTTGTTTGTTTCTGTTTGTTTGCCACCCTGTTTGTTTGCCACCATGTTTGTTTCACCACCCTGTTTGTTTGCCACCATGTTTGTTTGTTTCTGTTTGTTTGCCACCCTGTTTGTTTGCCACCATGTTTGTTTCACCACCCTGTTTGTTTGTCTGGTTATTTGTCTACTTGTGTGCAGGATATCTCAAAAAGTTATGGATGGATTCAGATGAAATTTTGTGGGCAGGTTTGGTATGTGACAAGGATGAACTGATTAGATTTTGTTGAAGATCCAGTTCCAGATACTAGAATTTTAAAGTGATTCTTCACCATTGAGATAAGGCAAAAAACAACATATAGTACGATATGTTGTGGACGGATTTGGATGAAACTTTTGGATGAACTTTTTTAAATTTTAAAACTGATTCTTCACCATGTAAACCCTCAAATATCACGTGTTTTGACCAATCGAAAGCAACCTATTGTGTTCTGATTTCATTATCGTGGGATTTCATTTCGACTCATTGTGGTGTTTGAGCTGAGATGATTCATCGTTTGCATCTCGTGTGTGAACGACTACCTTCCATGAAGAGCCTTGGTTGTTTCTCGCGCACCGTTTTTAATGAGGCCAAAGGTAAAGCAGTGGACAAAGTTAGTCGTGCCAAAAGGAAGAGAGGTTATGATGTTGGCAAAAATATTGAGTTGTTCGATAGGTTGGTTTGAGGAGAAAATGCTGCGTCTCAACAGCCCGCCATTCATGGTCAATGATTGCACGTAGAACCTT
>NC_140972.1:83517273-83539773 GCF_056783735.1 Eptatretus burgeri | reverse complement strand
GAGCCCTATACTGCAGCCCGCGAGGACTTTCAAATCAAAACACATTTCCACGTAGCAATTTTAAAGGGGTTTACACAATGCCACTGCCGGCCACTGCCGCTTACCGCCGGGAGGAATCAAATCAATTTGATTTTATGTTGCGGCAGTATTTAAAATTAATTACACCCCGAACGGAAATTTGTTCAGAATTACAGTGCGTGAACAATCGATCGATCGAATACATATAAAATTTATTAATTAAAAAAAACAATACTCCAATAAACCCCAAACGTTGTATCGATTTCTCAACACAAACGTTGTGTGACAGTATCAAGTTTCTCAATAAAATGCATCAATTTTTTTCTGGCTCCCAAGATCCTTGGGAGTAGTGAATGCCGCCAATGGGATCAAAAGGTTGGGGACCACTGCTCTAAGCTGTCCTGCTAGTAATGTATTCATACACAAATATAAAACTGATGTGATCATCCAGCTCTTATCTGTTCTCGGCAAAATTTTAGTGCCTTATTATTGTGAGAACCCAAAAATAGCTCTTCCATGAGCATTAACTGGATACAAAAAAAAGATAATAAAAAAAAACATGAAAATAAACATATATTTGAAGGGAAGCAATTTTTTTGGAATAACAAAATATTGCACGTATTGCAGCATCCAGTAAGTAACTCAACATGGTATTATATTTCTTCTGCATTGACTGCAATCACAATGAGGGGTGTACAATTGTGTTTTAAATCTCACAGGAGAGTAAACCAAGCTATTCCGTGAGCACAATAATCCTTTCAGGACTCCCAGGAGACAATATTGATCCATGGATTTTGAGCACAGACATGATTCTACATTTACCATAACAACAAATGTCAACTTGAAATTGCTTAAGTTCCAGTGTTTTTCTGAAACGCTCGGTAAAGACTTTTTCAAAGAAGTTGGACATCTGCTTTTTGCAGAAGTACTGGTACCAGAATTAGAAATACAGGGAATGAACATTTTCTCATCAGGGATAGTTTGCAATATGCGACTTTCGAAATGATGTAATCCGCCCTGGAATGCTCGGGGAGCATGCGCAGAAACCCCAGGAAATGGCGGTGTTCGGGGTACCATAAAGTATATTGTGTGTTTGCGATAAGATAAGAATTGCCAAAATGGCCCACAAAGCTTCTAAAAGAAGCCAAGAATACTTGGAAAAGTACCTGGTTGAAAGGGCTGCTTCTCTGCACAACAAAAGACTTGGAGAACTTCCTCAGCTCGCTGAACGGGCATCTGCTTGTAGTGCAACCTCCCAACCATTTGGGCGGGTACAAGGCCTGAGTGGATGGGTGTGTGCTACATAAACCCCCCCGACGGATCACCGCCAGTGAATGTATTGTGTGTTTGCATTCGGTGCTTCTGTTATGACAGTTGTGAGAAAATGTTTTAATCATTTAAGTGATTCTTTCCCATTGAGAGATAAGGCCAAAAAACGATGCAAAGCATGATATCTCAAAAGGTTATGGATGGATTCACACAAAACTTGGTGGACAGGTTTGGAGTACCACGAGAAAGAATTGATTTAATTTTGGTGAAGGTCCAAATACAGACCTGGATATGAGAGTTATTTAATTTTTAACTGATTCTTCACCATTCAGAGATGGGGCTAAAAACGATATTGCATGATATCTCACACAGTTGTGGACGGATTCCGATGAAACTTGGTGGATAAGTTGGTTATGTAACAAGAACAAGCCGATTCGATTTTGGTTCAGGTTCGGATTCAGATCCAGCCTATCAGTGGGATACAAAATGTAAACTATTCAGTCTAGCGGAGGTATGTGCTCGACAGAGTGCCATTCCGTTTCGCCAAGTTGTCGCTCTATAAGTGATTTTTCATTTGTTTGTTTGTGACCAAAATATCTGAAAAGGTTGTCGACGAATTCGGACGAAACTTAGTGGGCAGGTCGGGTATGTGACAAGGAAGAATTGATTCGACTTTGATGAAGGTCTGAATCCGGATCTGGATCTGAGAATATTTTAAATGATTCTTCACCATTGAGTGATCGGGCTAAAATGATATATAGCAGCATATCTCAAAAAGTTGTGGACAGATTAGGAAGAAACTTGGTGGGCAGGTCAGGTATGTAACAAGGAAGAATGCCTCTCTATGCTTTGCCCCCCCTCCCCCTTTCATGGAGTTCAGCCCATATCGGTGTTTGCGAACCCGACGGCCTTTCCCGGCTTAGTCACAAAATGCATGGGACGTTGGGGCAGCAAGAGAATCTATCGTCAGCCTGATGAACAGTGCGGATCAGGTCACCAGAACCCATCTTTTGGACGCAGCTGCTAAGGAAAGTGGGATGTGGCATCACGCAGTCCTGTTCCCCCTTTGAGAACACAGTTTGACCCCAAGTCTTTACAATTCGCAGTTGCACGACGAGTTGGAACATCAGTCTGTGAGCAGCATAAATGTCGATGCGGCAGTATGATGGATACTCTTTTACACCATGGCCTCTCGGGCCGTTTTAGTGCCAGTCGATGTTTTAGACATTCTGCCTTCAACGACGTGGTCAAACGTGCCCTTTATGGGGCAGGGATACCATCTGTCCTGGAACCCTTTGGTGTAGACCTTGATGAAAACACTTCCCTGATGGCTTGACAATTGTCCCATACAAGAATGTATGGGAAAAGCTTAACCAGAGATTTCACTTGTGTTGACACTTTCGCCAAATCACACGTTTACAGTACAACCTCAACGGCTGGAGTTGCTGCCACTGATGAGGACGTTCCGAAATGTAATAAATATGCTGGCCTCAGCCAAATGTATTTATTTCAACCAATCGCCATCGAAACAACTGGAGTGTAGGGCTGATCTACATCCAACATCGTTAGAAGTCTTGTTGCATCCACTGGTGATATAAGGCAACTGGTCGATTTGAAGCAGCGACTGAGTTGGCCGTCCAGTGGGGAAGCAGCATTAGTATTCTGGCTTCGGCACGGAAAGAACAAAATCCCGCATGAGCACCATTTTAAAGTTTGTTTTTTAGGGGGGTGCGGGAGTTTTACTCATTTATTTTATTATTATTTTTAATCTTATCTATTCATTCAAATGTAATACAGGGTGGCCATAAAGTCTGGAAACATAGATAATATTATTGATAATATTGAAGATGTGCTTGACGAAAGACGAATGCATTGAGGTGATACTGCTGAGTGGACGTGAGGGCTAGTCATATTGACGGATAGCAAAGCACTTTAACGCATGTCATCCCGGAAGAGCTGCCATCTCCCATCGACGAATCATGGATGCATGTGCAGGGATTGATGGAAATGCTTTATTAATGCACCGTGTTCATTGCAATTTTGCACAGAACATTGAACTGTGCATTTCTCATGAGGGACAAACACATTGAACATGTCATGTATTGCAATGTAATGTCAATAAACCATTCATAATGTATATTTGCCTATGTTTCCAGACTTTGCGGCCACTGCAAATCCGGGCGTCCTGCCAACGAGTATTCGTCGGAAGAATTGATTCGACTTTGGTGACGTTCCGAATCCGGACCCAATAATTTTTTAAGTGATTCTTCACCATTGAGTGACAGAACTAAAACGATATATAGTACGACATTTCAAGAAGTTAAGGACGGATTCGGACGAAACTTGGTGGATGAGTTGGTTAGGTGACAAGCTCAATAAAATTTAGTTCAGGTCCAAATCCAGATCCAGCCTATCAATGGGATACAAAACGTAAACTAATCAGCCTGATGGGGGTATGCTCTCGACCGAGTGCCCTTCTGGTTAGCTGTAATAATATCATGAATTTTTGATGGCAGAAGAAAGTTTTCCCTGAATGTTGGTCACTGATGCCACAGGAACACTGTCGCCATAAAAATGTTTGTATTTCCAATTTGGTCGGCAAATTGATCAGCAAAACGTTTTTCTGTCACTTGAGTCAAACTTGTGTACATGTGAAAACTCAGCGAGCAACCAATCAGGTTACTTGATAGACACAGCAGAATCACATAAATGAATGATGTATCCTACAGTGAAATGTAAATATATTATTACTTTAAAGCTTGATAAGTGCACAACAGGTGTGATTGCTGTGCATTTATGCACCAAGCTATTTCTCTCTCTACGTGCTATTACAGTAAGCTCTCACTTTTCAAATTCATCTCCATTTCACCATTTTAGGATAAGTACGTGTTTCGACTCATCTGGTGCCAAACCAAAGCCGATTGTTTATACATTTACAGTTTAGTTGTTCAATACCCTTTCATTCCTGGGTTCCAGATAGTTTACAACACCTGTGGGAATGCTTTTTGGCCTTCTCACATGAAGCCTCAAGAGAAGCTCAAACATGAAAAATAAAAAATAAAAAAGCTGCACGACAATCCCATCTATCTCACAGTTACAGGTTCTGATTTGCAAAGTTGTGCTGAAGAATCGAATCCACAAAGCACTCCACAAGCTAACAGCGTGACAAATTGACATATATAAGTGCAACATCATCAAGAAATTCCATAAAAACGTCCATACTCAAACATGTCCTTGATGAGGATAACGTCACCCTCATTACACAACATAATAAGACTTTTTCTTATTCTCATTTTCCAATAAATCAGAGGGATTCTATGAATACTGACAGCACCGTTTGTTGACTTGTGAATGGAACCTCAACCACAGTCACTGAACATCATCTTCCTGTAATAGCAAGTACTTGTCAATGGTATCCTATACTGTGATATCCTTAAAGCAATGTCTGCAATGTACAAATTCAGTCTATCGAACAAATGCCCTTCAAGGGTTGAATTACAAATTAAACCTGGTGGTTGGATCATTACCGAAATGCGACTATTCCACAGGATGTGGTGACTCTTTCATATATCAGGGCAGAAATTTAATATTTAGAGTTCACCAAGATAACGACATCAATTGACCTACTCCTTTTGAAATGTAACATGGGGTTATTTACTTCCACTAGTAAGTTTGAACAGATGTGACCGCTGGCATAATAATTCTCTGTCAATGGAAGGCACTGATCAAGATGAAACTCTCTGCCAGTGCAGCACTAAGATGAGGGATTGTAAGTTTGTTCAGGATTCAAGCTCAGACTAGACTGCTGGAGAGGTGTGTTCCCCCTAAGCTGCCATTGTATTGGATGGAAGTTATACTCAGTCGGCAACACAGCTGACATGGAATTTATCAGGTTTTTATAATAATCAATGTTGATCAAAATTTAACAACCTGCTCCATGTGAGCCAAATTGGATGCAAAGATGAGGACTATTATTGCAGGAATGCCTTTGGACAATTGGCAGTGAAAATATTGTCATTTAACAGTATTATCCATTAAGCTACCTGACTCGCATGCTGTATGAATATTTAAAGAAGCACCTGTTATTTTTGAGTTGCTGATGAATTGTTTCATCGTTTTCAAACTTATATTTGAAATTATATCGCATGCCCTACAATGAATTATTTTACATATTGTTACGTTTGAGGGGGGGTATGCATTCAAAGGGTAATTAGGATGTTTAATTAGGTATGCCATGCTGTTCGAGCTTACCAGGATCTCGATGTAATAAGTAGCAATTCAGTGGTGATAAGTTGTCTAGTAAATGTTCATTTCTTCAAGGGGGGAAATGATAATTGTCACGTAATTAGATAGGGACACGGGATAGGGTAAGTGTGTCTGCGTAAACCCCTTTTGGTATTCTCTGGAGACTGGCCGTGACGTCACAGGACAGTGCAGAGGATGGCTCCGCCCCGTGATCACGATTGGCAGAAGGCGACGGCGGTGGGCCAATAAACGGCTCGATTGGAGGTGACGAGGGCAGGAGGATAAAAAGGTTCTGTTCGTGGTTGAAAAGGGAGAGGAAGAAGATTACAACCAAAAAGATCGTGTTTTTTTTGGTGTGGAGGCTGTTGCGCGGGGAGCATCCTTGTTGTTGTGCTGATTCTATCGTGTTCTTGATCGTGTCTTGGAGCCTTGCTGAGCCTCGTGCCTCACCTTGGTTGGCTCTGGGGTTCTGCTGACTCGGAGTACGGGGTCGAATGGCGGGCGGACCTGCCTCCCTCTCCTGCTCGCAACTTGGCGCCAGAACTGGTTCCCTGGCGGCTGTGAGCGGACTTGGGCCAAGACCAGGAGGTCGACAGCACCACGGTTTCTCCTGCCCCCCTGACGAGAGCAAGGCCAGCTCGTCCGACGCCGATCCAGGGACAGTTGCGTCCACACCACGGTCCAGCCTGACCACCAGAAATAGCTACGTTTTGTGTGTGTGTGTGTGTGTGTGTGTGTGTGTGTGTGTGTGTGTGTGTGTGTGTGTGTGTGTGTGTGCGCGTGTGCGTGTGCGTGTGCGTGTGCATGTGTGTGTGTGTGCTTGGCGCCTTAGAGGGATTGAGAACTGTATATTCATTGGAATTGTCTGTGTTTTTCCCCACGCCCGATCCCACACCATCCCGTCGAATCGCCCCGGATCCCTCTTCTTGCCGAGTCTTATTTCTGGTAATAATAAAAACAAATAAACATCATCAACTCAGTGAAAAGTGACTCGTGCCACCTTCCTCGTCCCGTTTGCGGTAGAGCGATTAGAACCGCCATGTTTGGGTTATAAATGAATAAACCGCCTCCATCGTTTCGGCTCATTCTACGTTGGCGGCACTGTTCAAGTCCCATGGACGTCACATTGGTGTCAGGGTGTTGGATGTTCGAACCCCTCTAAATTATATACCAGGATTAAAATCTCGCCACGAATTGGAATATAAAATTACTACAGAAAAGCGCGCGAGCGCGGGAAAATTTTGGCGGGATTTTTCAAATTTAAATTAATTGGCGGCAAACGTGACTTCTGCACCATGGCGGATGTGCAGATGTTTGAGGAGGAAGGCCACATGTCTGGCAGCGAGTCGGGGGAAGAAGGGAGAGACGGGGGTAGGGTTGGAACCTCCCCCATTCCGAGCGTGGACCGTGCTTCATCGCCCGTAACAGAGCCCGCAGCGCCGGAAACCGGCACGATGACGATCTGGACAATGTTGGAACGTTTAATGAGTGCAATTACAGCACAGGGGGCAAAAATGACGGCACAGGGGGCACAAATGGCAGAAATGACGGCACAAATGGAAAATCAATTCGTGACACAGAGGGCAGACATGACGGCACAGAGGGCAGAGATGGCGGATCGATTGGGGGTAATGGGGGAACAGTTGGGTGCACGGATTGATTTAATGAGGGATGAATTGGGGGAAAAGATGGAGAAAATGAAAACAGATGCAGGAGTGTGTGGATGTTAAATTGGGAGAAATACCAAGTAAATTCGAGGATAGATTGGAGGAAACAAAGGTAGAAATTACATTGGAGGGGGAAAATATACGGAAAAAATTGGGAGATAAAATTGATGCAACGAACATTCGGGTTGATAAAGTGGATGAAAGCCTGGAACGTCATCGTGCCTGTGTGGATGCTCGTATGCAGCTGCAAGATGAAGAGTGGGGAGAGCTGAGGAAGCAAGGGATGAATTTGGCGGAGGAGGTAAAAGGATTGGAGGCTCGTTTGGACGAACAAGATAAAATTATGAGCCAAGATGAAGTCTTGGATAAAGGCCTGGTAGAGCCGTCTTTTGTAAGTAGAGTGTCCGGGTTGGTTGAGGAGCAGCTACAAACTCGCGACGGAGCCTTGGAGGAGGTTGTGTGGGCCCAGAAGATCCTGCGGGAAGAGGTGAATCGGTCCATTCAACGTTTGGAACAGGAGGCAAAATTGACCCATGAGACCCTCACCACAAAACATTTTTGGCCACAGTGGGCTCCGAAATTGGATACGCAGCCACAAGGGTGTTTGATCCCTGGGCTGGATTCGGACAAGGGAGAAACTGAGAAGCGGGCCACCGTAAAAGTGATCCCCCTGGTAAATTTCGACGGGTCAGGGAGCGTTGAAGCTTTTCATACGCAATTTGAGTGCATTTCCCGACTAAACGGGTGGAATGAGCGGGAACGTACAGGGAATTTGGTGGCAACGTTGCGGGGACCAGCCGCAGATGTGTTAAACGTGATCGCGGAGGGGATGTTGACCAGCTTCCACATTTGCGAGGCGTTGAGCCGTCGGTTTGGGTTCGCGGCAAACTGTGATCTGGTGCGGGCCCAGCTCCAGCACCGCAGATTAAAGCCGGGTGAGACAGTGCAGGAGCTGGCACAGGACATTTACCAATCAGTCAGGATCGCGTATCGGGACCTTACAGTGGAGGCATGGGACAGACTGGCACTAGAGAAATTTTTAGCTGCTCTTCCGGACCCTGAGGTCCGAGCGCTAGTGGAGTTACAGGATCCACCCACCGTTCACCGAGCGGCTGAGTGCGCAGCCAGGCTGGCCTCGTGGAGGCGGCCCGGTCGGGTGCCAGAGAGGCCATCGGTGACGGTCCGACAGGCGGAGATCCAGGATCAGGGAGGGGGGCTGGGAGAAATTGGCATTACCCAAATGCTTCAGAGGATGAATCCTCCTGCTGAACCGCCAGGTCTATCCGAGGTGCCCTTACATAGGTCGAGTCCGGAAATCACTGTCGGGGGTCGGGGAGACTAGATTGGGCTGAGCATATACGGCCATGCTCGGCTGCTGAGATAGTGGCGAAGTGCCTCCTTTGGTTAGAAAAAAAAAATTAATTGTGGGAAAATTGGCATGGGTTTGTAAGTTCTGCTGGGTTTTAGAGTGACAATAGGGACAATGGGTAATTGGTAACAAAGCGGGCACGAGTGGCTGTCCAATGGCTGGTGCGTTGATCGGGTGAGAAGTGCTGTGTGAGTTGTTTTAAGTGAAGAAGTGAAATGTATGGTGCACACATTGTTTTTTTTTATTGGACATGGTGTGGTAACAGGGAAGGTCATGGTCGGTGAAGTGTTAGAAATGCAGGTGTCACATGTAAGGCCGATGGGGTGGGGGAGTCATGTGGGTTTTGTGGGTGGGGATGATGTGCTTGTCCACAGGGATTGCTGAAGCTCACGGTGAGCGTGAATTGCGACCCCCTTCAAAGAGATTCACCACCTGGTGGCTAATGGTGACAGTGTCTGGAGGCAACTGGGAGAGGGTCTGGTTGGGCGACCAAGGCGGATAGGACCTTGGCGACCCAGGAAGGTCAGAGGAGCCAGTGAGACCCCTTCCAGAGTGTTGTACGGGATTAGAGCTGATGGCTACCAGGGGGGAGGGAATCAAAGGGAGCGGGGCGGAGAAACGTCCGGGTTGGACTAAAGCTTACCTGTGGGCATGGTTGCACCTGAGATGCCCCCATCATCTTGTGGTAACCCACCCCACGGCCACGACGGGATTCAGCCTGCATGATTAAAATGAGGACCATGACCTAGAAATGTGATGATGACCATGGTGTGAGTGTTGTGAAGGTGTGTGAGTCCCACCCGATCCCGCACAACTTGACAGGTGCAGCAAGGGCATGATGTCCGCATAATTTTGGGGCAAGCAAATTTGAAAATTGGCTCCCCAGGTAACACTGGGTCTATTAGCATCCACTGGGGGAGGCGGTCAAGTGTAAATATCCTGTGAATACTGTCGTTAAGGCTTAGAGTAAGAATGTAAAGTATAAGTGTTGTGTTTTTGTGGAACCTTTTGTTTCCCCTCCCCAGATCACTGGAAGAGTGTTGGGCAAGAGCGATGATCCGGAGGATCGAGTGCAACTTCGCTCAGTGCTCTCATGTGATAAAATAAAAAAATAAAAATAAAAACGAATGATTGTTTAGGCGAGGATAAGGCCATAAGGGGGTAGTACATTAAGCAGGATAGGTAAGTTTGCTGCGACTCGCTGCCCATTGCCCCTCCTACTTTATTTCGTTAGGTTAATTAGGTGTGATTCAGTAAGTGTTAAGGCTGGTACGGTAGCGCCTGTGATATACCTTGCAGGAGCTGCGGTACCAGAGGAGGGAGCAGTGTTACGTTTGAGGGGGGGGGTATGCATTCAAAGGGTAATTAGGATGTTTAATTAGGTATGTCATGCTGTTTGAGTTTACCAGGATCTCGATGTAATAAGTAGCAATTCAGTGGTGATAAGTTGTCTAGTAAATGTTCATTTCTTCAAGGAGGGAAATGATAATTGTCACGTAATTAGATAGGGACACGGGATAGGGTAAGTGTGTCTGCATAAACCCCTTTTTGGTATTCTCTGGAGACTGGCCGTGACGTCACAGGACAGTGCAGCGGATGGCTCCGCCCCGTGATCACGATTGGCAGAATGCGACGGCGGTGGGCCAATAAACGGCTCGATTGGAGGTGACGAGGGCAGGAGGATAAAAAGGTTCTGTTCGGGGTCGAAAAGGGAGAGGAAGAAGATTACAACCAAAAAGATCGTGTTTTTGCTGGTGTGGAGGCTGTTGCGCGGGGAGCATCCTTGTTGTTGTGCTGATTCGATCGTGTTCTTGATCGTGTCTTGGAGCCTTGCTGAGCCTCGTGCCTCACCTTGGTTGGCTCTGGGGTTCTGCTGACTCGGAGTACGGGGTCGAACGGCGGGCAGACCTGCCTCCCTCTCCTGCTCGCAACTTAGCGCCAGAACTGGTTCCCTGGTGGCTGTGAGCGGACTTGGGCCAAGACCAGGAGGTCGACAGCACCACGGTTTCTCCTGCCCCCCTGACGAGAGCAAGGCCAGCTCGTCCGACGCCGATCCAGGGACAGTTGCGTCCACACCACGGTCCAGCCTGACCACCAGAAATAGCTACGTTTTGTGTGTGTGTGTGTGTGTGTGTGTGTGTGTGTGTGTGTGTGTGTGTGTGTGTGTGTGTGTGTGTGTGTGTGTGTGTGTGTGTGCTTGGCGCCTTAGAGGGATTGAGAACTGTATATTCATTGGAATTGTCTGTGTTTTTCCCCACGCCCGATCCCACACCATCCCGTCGAATCGCCCCGGATCCTTCTTCTTGCCGAGTCTTATTTCTGGTAATAATAAAAACAAATAAACATCATCAACTCAGTGAAAAGTGACTCGTGCCACCTTCCTCGTCCCGTTTGCGGTAGAGCGATTAGAACCGCCATGTTTGGGTTATAAATGAATAAACCGCCTCCATCGTTTCGGCTCATTCTACGTTGGCGGGACTGTTCAAGTCCCATGGACGTCACAATATTAATGTAAGATCCAAATAAGACTTTAAGGGTTACTTTTTTTAATTGTAATAACGATTACTTGATCTACCAGAGCAAGGCAGCACATACAATGATCGATTTTAAGCAAAGACAACATGGCATTGTCTTATTTCTTCACAGCAAATACAATCCTTCACTCTGCTGATGGGGATATTAAGGGGGGAGGGATAGAGGAGGGAAAGAGGAGGGAGAGAGGAGGGAGGAGTGGGGAGTGAGGAGGGTGGAGGAGCGAGGAGGAGTGGGGGAGCGAGGAGGAGTGGGGGAGCGAGGAGGAGTGGGGGAGCGAGGAGGAGTGGGGGAGCGAGGAGGGGAAAGGGGAGCGAGTAGGGGTAGGGGAGCGAGGAGAGGTAGGGGAGCGAGGAGGGGTAGGGGAGTGAGGAGGGGTAGGAGAGTGAGGAGGGGTAGTGGAAGGGAAGGTAGCATGAGGGGAGGGCAAGGGAAGGCAGCGTGAGAGGAGGGTTCATCCGGACATAACCACCATCCAGACATAACCACTGTCCGGAAACATGTGGAGATAACCACCGTCCAAATAAGTGTGGAGATAACCACCGTCCAGATAAGTGTGGAGATAACCACCGTCCAAGATAAGTGTGGAGATAACCACCGTCCAGATAAGTGTGGAGATAACCAACATCCGGATATGTGCAGAGATAACCACCATCCGGATACATGTGGAGATAACCGCCATGTGGATATGTGCGGAGATAACCACTATCCAGGAATAACCACTGTCTAGATGTGTCAATACGTCAGGGGAAATCAGCGTGACGGGAAGACAAAGTAAGGCAGTGTGAGGGGAGGGTCTATCCAGATGTAACCACCGTCCGGACACCAGGTTTTCGAAGAAGGGGGAAGGGAGAGAGACAGGGATGGAGGAGGAAGGAGGTAGGGGGACTGATGAGGGGTGGGGGAGCAAGGAGGGAGGGAGGAGTAAGGAGGGGTGGGGGAGAGCGGAGGGGTGGGGGAAGGGAATACAGGGTGAAGGGAGGGGAAAGAAGTGTGAGGGGGGAGGGGAAGGCAGGGTGAGGGGAGGGAAAAGAAAGCAGTGAGAGCGGAAGGACCATGCAGAGATAACCACCATCTGGGCACAACGATTGTCCAGATATGTCAAGGGACAAATCTTTCAATCCGGACCAGACACTCTCACTATTGAATGATTGAATGTCTTTCAATCCTGACAAATCTCACACTCTCACTATGTCTCTCCAAAAGGACCATTTGACAAACCCCCCATCCACAATTTCAACAATCCTCTGGAAGAAGTCCTTTCTTTCAAGCTTCTGGGTCTCACTATCTGCCATGATCTTTCCTGGAAAGCCACATTTCAAACCTGGCCTCCAAAGCCAATCGCCGAATGGGAATCCTCCATCGAGCAAAGTCCTTCCTCAGCCCACCTAAGCTCCTGACCACATATAAAGCTTTCATCTGCAGCCTGATGGAGTACTGCTCTCCCCTCTGGGCTGGTGCTCCTGCCTCTCACCTTTCTTGGCTTCACACTGTGGAAACCAAGGCATTTCGGATCATTGGCATCTCCCGCGATGAGGCTGAGTCTTTGGGCCTCTCACTCTCTCACCGCAGGCAGGTCGGTGGTCTTTGTGTCTTCCACTGTCTCCTCTCCGGTCTCGCCCCCACCCCCTCCCCCACCCCCAGCTGTCTGCGATTTGTCCCCACCATATTTCCGCAGGGCGCTCAAGGTCCGCCAACAACCCCCTTCTGGTAAAACTACCAAAATCACAAATCACTGCTCACCTTCACTCTTTCATTTCTCTTTTTTCCTGCCTTCGGAAATAACTCCTCTCACTCTGTTCAATCCCATTCCTCCCTCCAGGCATTCAAAACAGCTGTTTACCACTGCCTCTTATCATCCCCCATCCAAATCCTCAATCTTTTCTACCCCAGTTAATCCACTCCAAACCTTCCTCCTTAAAATTCCCTGCTTTCCTTCCTGAAAGTCCCTGTAATAGCCATCTTGTATACCCCGTGTTCCCTACCCCATCCTTCTCCCTTCCACAGATCTCTTAATGTCTCTGTGTCCCCACTGTTTTGTCCTTCCCTCTCCCACCCCTCGTCTCATGCCCCCCTTCCCTCTCCCACCTCTCGTCTCATGAAGGTATACAAAAAAAACAAAGAAAAAGGGAAGGCAGTGTGAGGGGAGGGCAAGGTAAGGCAGCGTGAGAGGAAGGTTCGTCCAGACATAACCACCATCCAGACATAACCACCGTCCGGATAAATGTGGAGATAACCACCATCCAGATACTTGCGGAGATAACCACAATCCAGATAAGTGCAGAGATTTCTACGATCTGGATACGTGCGGGCATAACCACTGTCTAGATACGTCAAGGAAATGCAGCATGACGTGAGGGCAAGGTAAAGCAGTGTGAGGGAAGAGTTTGTCTGGACATAACCACCGTCTGGACGACAAGTATATCAAGAGGGGGAGGGAGAAGGGTGGAGGAGCGAGGAAGTAGGGGGGCCGAGGAGCGGTGGGGGAGCGAGGAAGGAGGGGGAGTGAGGCAGTGTGGGGGAGAGATGGGGGTGGGGGAAGGGAATGCAGGGTGAAGAGAGGGGAAAGAAGTGTGAGGGGAAGGAAAGGGAAGGCAGTATTAGGGGAGGGAAAGGGAAGGCAGTCTGAGTGGAAGGACCATGCAGAGATAACCACTGTCCAGATACTGTATGTCAAAGGAGGGCAGAGTGAGGGGAGGGAAAGGTAAGAGAGTGTGAAGGGAGGGTCTGTCCAGACATAACCACAGTCTGGACAACAGGTATACAAGGGGGGGAGAGGTAGAGGGGAGAGGGAGGGATGGGGGAGAGGGAGGGGGGAGGAGTGAGGAGGTAGGGAGATCGAGGAGAGTGGTGGAGCGAGGAGAGGTAAAAGGCAGTAAGGAATGCGTAAATAAACCATATAACAAATAGAAACATTAAAATGAATTACTTTGAAATAAGTGTTTTCATGTTGGGGTTGGATACAGTACATACTGCTGGGGCAGGCTTATTCAGGTGTGGCAGGCTGGCTAGTTGAGGTTGAAGGCACAGAAAATGAAATGGAGGCTGATTCCCTTGGGAATTATTTTTGAAGAACCTCATAAGGGAGACTTTAGTGGCTGCCTTCATTTTCTGTTCGAAGACCTCCTTGTAACATTTCAGGACATTCTCGATCTCCCCCTCGCACCTTCGAATGTTTCATGCAGTTGGGAATCGTGTTCATCATGAACAACTCGCTCAGAATGATGGAGCACGAACAACTCGGTCAGAATGATGGAGCATAAACAACCCACTCAGAATGATGGAGCACGAACAACTCACTCAGAATGATGGAGCACGAACAACTCACTCAGAATGATGGAGCATGAACAACTCGGTCAGAATGATGGAGCATGAACAACTCACTCGGAATGATGGAGCATGAACAACTCACTCAGAATGATGGAGCATGAACAACTCGGTCAGAATGATGGAGCATGAACAACTCACTCAGAATGATGGAGAATGAACAACTCACTCAGAATGATGGAGCATGAACAACTCACTCAGAATGATGGAGCATGACCAACTCGGTCAGAATGATGGAGCATGAACAACTGACTCAGAATGATGGAGCATGAACAACTCACTCAGAATGATGGAGCATGAACAACTCACTCAGAATGATGGAGCATGAACAACTGACTCAGAATGATGGAGCATGAACAACTCACTCAGAATGATGGAGCACGAAAAACCCACTCAGAATGATGGAGCACGAACAACTCACTCAGAATGATGGAGCATGAACAACTCGGTCAGAATGATGGAGCATGAACAACTCACTCAGAATGATGGAGCATGAACAACTCACTCAGAATGATGGAGCATGAACAACTGACTCAGAATGATGGAGCATGAACAACTCACTCAGAATGATGGAGCACGAAAAACCCACTCAGAATGATGGAGCACGAACAACTCACTCAGAATGATGGAGCATGAACAACTCGGTCAGAATGATGGAGCATGAACAACTCACTCAGAATGATGGAGCATGAACAACTCACTCAGAATGATGGAGCATGAACAACTCACTCAGAATGATGGAGAATGAACAACTCACTCAGAATGATGGAGCATGAACAACTCACTCAGAATGATGGAGCATGACCAACTCGGTCAGAATGATGGAGCATGAACCACTCACTCAGAATGATGGAGCATGAACAACTCACTCAGAATGATGGAGCATGAACAACTCACTCAGAATGATGGAGCACGAACAACCCACTCAGAATGATGGAGCACGAAAAACACACTCAGCATGATGGAGCACGAAAAACTCACTCAGAATGATGGAGCACGAACAACTCACTCAGAATGATGGAGCATGAACAACTCACTCAGAATGATGAAGCACGAACAACCCACTCAGAATGATGGAGCACGAACAACTCACTCAGAATGATGGAGCACGAACAACCCACTCAGAATGATGGAGCACGAAAAACCCACTCAGAATGATGGAGCACGAACAACTCACTCAGAATGATGGAGCATGAAAAACTCACTCAGAATGATGGAGCATGAACAACCCACTCAGAATGATTGAGCATGAAAAACTCACTCAGAATGATGGAGCACGAACAACCCACTCAGAATGATGGAGCACGAACAACTCGCTCAGAATGATGGAGCACGAACAACCCACTCAGAATGACGGAGCATGAACCACTCGGTCAGAATGATGAAGCACGAACCACTCACTCAGAATGGTGGAGCACGAACCACTCACTCAGAATGACGGAGCACGGACCACTCGTTCAGAATGACGGAGCACGGACCACTCGTTCAGAATGACGGAGCACGGACCACTCGTTCAGAATAACGGAGAACAAACCACTCGCTCGGAATGTCGGAGCACGAACAACTCACTCAGAATGATGGAGCACGAACCACTCATTCAGAACAACTGAGCATGAACCACTCGGTCAGAATGATGGAGCACGATCCACTCACTCAGAATGACGGAGCACGGAGCACGGACCACTCTTTCAGAACAATGGAGCAGGAACCACTCATTCAGAATGATGGAGAACGAACCACTCGCTCAGAATGTTGGCGCACGAACCACTAGCCCAGAATGACTGAGTACGAGCAACTCTCTCAGGATGGCATGGCAAAAGCTTCCGTAGTGAGTGAACGATTAGCGAAGAATCATGTAGCATGGTTGTTATTATTATAATGCTACATGCTACATTATGCTACATTACAACAACCATGCTACATTACAACATAGTTAACCTCCTCTTTGTGGACAATCTCTTATGTACAGCATCTGGGACATCCCTCATCAAACTCCAGCAGTAATCTGCCATCATATTTGAGTCCCAACGACCTTGATAACGTTCTTCCATCAGTTTAATGTATTGATGGAAACGTTCACCCTGTTCCTCGCTTACATCTCCAAGGTTATCTGGAAACTCGCTCAGGTGACTGTGCAAGTAGTGCAACTTGATGCTTATTCTGCACCCCAGTGCTCGCAGACTAAGGAGCAGCTCCTCCACAATCTCTCGGTAGTTGTCATCTTTCTTGTTCCCAATAAAATTCTACACCACATTAGTGAATGCATTCCACGCTCGAGCTTCGACGCCGGTCATCGTCGTAATGAAGTGTGGGTCCTTGAGTAATGTTCTGATCTGAGGTCCGTCGAATATCCCTGCTTTTTTCTTATCGTCGCTAAGACTCGGAAGGTTTGAACAAATGTAGCCAAAGCAGTCTCCAGTGTTATCAAGATCTTAAACAAACTGCTTCATCAGACTGAGTTTGATGTGCAATGGTGAAAGGATGATATTTTTCCGATCAAGCAGTGGTTCATTAATGATGTTCTTGTCATCAGGTATCAAACTATTCCTTGATGGCCATTCCTTTCTCACCCAGTGCTCCTCCTTAGCTCTACTGTCCCAGTAGCATAGGAAACAAGGGTATTTGGTGTAACCTCCTTGTTGCTCCAAAAGGAAGTTCACCATTTTCAAATCCACACAGATCAACCATTCATGATCGTGGTACTTCAATCGTTCAAGTACAATCTTGATGTTTGCATACTTCTACTTCAGGGTCACTGAGTGTCCTATAGGGATGGATCCATAGATGTTCCCATTGTGAAGGAAAACAGATTTCAAACTTCTTTTCGAACTGTCAATAAAGAGTCTCCACTCACTTGAATGATACGCAGGCAATCCCATAGTGAGAAGAAGCCCTTCAACATCATTGCAGTATACAAGTTGACCATCAGAGTCATCAGAACCATCAGAACTTCCTCAGTTCTGCCTCTCTGTTGTGATAAAATGAGACACTTGTGCCAGGTTTGAGAAGGTTTTTCTCTTGTAGTCTGGAAGCCAACAACTCAGCAGATTGTTTTGGCAAATTCAAATCTCGGATCAGATCATTCAATTCAGGCTGACTATACAGAGAAGGTTGATCAAAAAACGAATCCAATTGCTTGTACTCTGCATCTGCTTCATCATCATCATCATCGGATAAAGATGTGGATGAAGTAAGTGCTTCCTCATCAATCTCTGCGAGCTCGGTAAAAACAGGTACAGGTATTTCGTCACAAAGAGGAACTGGCCGGATAGCAGAGGGTATGCTCAGGTATTTCATGTATTGCTTGTTTTTCTTATTGAATCGTTTCACATTTACAAGGCAGAAGTAGCAGTCATCTCGGTGGTTTTTTGGGTTCTCTCCAAACCATCGGCACACCAAACTTGAGCTTAGCATTCTTTCCTTGAGACCATGATCTCAGCATGTCGACACAAGTCGTGCATACTTTACGAGGGGCTCAGTTTTTGTCCTGGTCTCCAAGCGGTACTTTAAAGTAGGCACAGTACACTCTCTTGACGAATGTAGTGATGTTGCATCTGAGTTGCTAAAGTGAAGCATCCACAGATATAGCAGAAGATATCTGGGTCGTTACAGCACTTTCTTCCCTTTGAAGGTGTAGACATAGCTAGCTTACAGTGTATGTAAGGTACCAGGTACCGGTATAAACAACCCCACTGAGTCAGCTGTGCCCGCCCACTGAGAAACGCGTAATACAGTAATGCTCGCGTCTCGTGAAATTAAGTAGTCTTCACAGCTGCAAATCACAAATACGTCATAGACGTAAACTACTGATGCATACGTTGATTATTTTAAGAGAATCAGACAATAACTCCACTTTGCTCATGGCAGGCTGTTTACCATAGGGGCTGTTTACAGCTACGGGTACTCGGAATAATCAAGCTTTTGCTGTTTTATCCCCACCAAGATTGCCAGACTGGATGGTCAACTTTTGTAAAAAAAAAATCCATGAATATGGAGCATACAGATAGCACAAAAACTTGATGTGATAGAGCAAATCTGAGCTCAGATTTGGATTCAGCAGGCCAAAATTAGCCAAATACAGTTTCCAAAGTCCATGCAAGAAAAAAAAAAACTATATTTTTGTAGACCAGTGTTATTGTTGTTGTTGAATTTAATCAGTGATGGAGGGAAAACGCATTATCAGAACACACGTTATTTGAGGGTCACCTGTATACCCATATATGTACCTCTACCTTGTAGCAACTGCTGACTATACATCCTGATCAGGAAACGAACTGTACTGCCATCGATTATAGGATGCTCAGCAAGCAGCTTAAGCACTCTAGCAAGCACTCTAATGAAATGGTTGATAAAGATGGCTGGCTTGGCAAGCGAAAGCTATGTCCGCATGTCAAATATGTCTGAATTAGACAAATGAACACTTTTTTTTAGCATCAAAACTGCTGCAAAGTTTAATTATAGAGCTTAACTTTTGTAATTTGGCGTAGTTTAAGAGATTCTCGAGATTATTCATATGTGGAAATGAAACAAAACCACGGTCGCTGGTATCTCCGTATGTTTATTAACATTACAATGTACCCAGCGATTCATAGCTTGATGAACAGGCATTCAAAAATGTGAGTGAGGAAAGTGCAAAAAAAAAAACTTTATCGTTAAGAAATCAATGCGGCCTGGTACAAGTCAGGGCATGGTTGAGCAGGCCAAAAAACATGGTGGCTTCAGACCCCAGCGAGGTAACCCAGGAAACGCCTTGAGACCCCATATAAAGTGAGGTGGCCAAGGATCGCCTGATAAAGGATATAATTAAAAAATGCTATTAATTATCCACAAAGGGGGTGTTTTAATTAACCCAAAACCCCAATTTTCACTCTTGCACTTCGTTGGAGTTTTCTTAGTATGCATGTAAAGTTTAAGGCTGCTTGGTTTCATGGTTTTGAAGTTATGGAGGACACACACACACACACACACACACACACACACACACACACACACACACACACACACACACACACACACACACACACACACACACACACACACAGACATTCATTTGTATAGATTAAACCAGAAGGAATAATTTGAAAAAATATTGGTACTTTAAAAATAATAACTAAAATCGAAGTCTAAAAACATGAGGCATTGTCCAAAGTACCTTTAAAACGATGATACAGTGACATCATCGCATGAGAGAGTTCTACCGGCAAGGGATTTGACATCTCTGTTTTACGAGTTGCTTTGTCCATCCTATTTGTGAGCACCATAGATGTGGTCATTGAATAGTACAGCACCTACAGCCGATTTGCAATTCTGCATTGATTCTTGCCAAATTAAACAAATGAACGCATAGGCAGACAATGTAGACAGGTTGATATGACCAGGTAGAACCAACGAAATTCATGCTGCCAGGTCAACAACGTGAGTGCGGTAACTAGCATGCTGGTTGGTTGAGATTTGTTTGGTTAGTTTCATTATGGAAGGCGAAAATAGACACACGTCATAAAGAGTGGTAAGAAAACAGCATCATCTGTGTAGGGTGTGTGCATGATGTCACCACGATGTGTGCGTAGAAATGTGGTGAAAATATGTCAGTTGGTATAGTTCGTTGTGAAATTTTGTATAGTAAGTTGGTGTGTGTGTGTGTGTGTGTGTGTGTGTGTGTGTGTGTGTGTGTGTGTGTGTGTGTGTGTGTGTGTGTGTGTGTTTTGCAGGGGTGTGCATGAAGATCTATGATGTATAAAGTGCATGTTGTGAATGACAAAGTATTTGTTGTAAATCATTTGACACAGAATAAACTACATCTCAACAATACAGTCTAAATCACCGTGAGAACAGTGAAATCAAATTCCCTCATGATGGTGAAAGTGAGCTTTCGCCCCTGATACGATGTAACATCAGAAGATGGCTCCCCTCTCAGTGACTTTTTCATTCCCCGAATAGCCGTTTGACATCTATGGAAATAAATCAAAGAGATAACTCTTTGCAATTTGAAGAACTGATCCAGCATACTAAAGATGGCGAGATCATGAGAAGAGGGATGTCCCTGTGGTGTCAAGTCCATCGCTACACTAAGTGGAGCATCCTCCAGAGAGAAAAGCTTCAGAAGAAATAAGATAGAACACTAGTCTTTGTAATGGCTATAGTGTGGGTGTGCATTGGTGGACAAGTTAAACAATGGATTTCATCAACGGAAAGCTGATAAGAGTTTGACAAACAGCGAACGCTTGAAATGTCAACAACGCCTTGCTTCCCACGGTGGAAAACATCCTTTTATCAGCTTTCAGTTGATACAAACCATTGAAGAAATCACAGCATTGTTGTCAAGGAATTGCATAAATGAAGACACATGTGTAAGAGAAATCAAAACCATGGAAAGGAGGGTGATTGACAAGGATTCAGGCATAGATTTAGATTAAAGCAGAAAGCAGAATATAGTCAACAAAAGCAAAGATTTTCTTGCTACCCTGGATTCTGAAGACACATTTCAGACAAGGAAGGCAGATGTCCAAATATTATTTGTTCATGTTGATTTCCTTTACGTAGAGTCTCAGAGGTGAGGTCGATTGCGACTGAAATAATCACCATTGATGAAAGGAAGGAACAAAACGGTGAGTGATTACTGATTAGTCATTATTTGGTGAATATACTGCAAAGTATCAAATTGCATTTCAGTCGACATGGCCTGCCGAATGGCTTACCTCAATACTTTAGGTTTTTTTCCCCTTAATATCAAACAAAGATGATGATGAGATTGCCAGCCGTGTGTTTCTTGTCCTTGTCTGCCAGGCTCACACAGCACATTTATCTTAGGTGGAGGTAGTCATGGCATGCTGGCCAAAGGGGCAAGAGGCAATGATGCATTTCATTGCTGCCTGATGTTCATCTCACTTGCTCCGAGAATGAAGTAACCGATGTGTACAATGCCAATTTTCTTCCCTCTCGCAGCTGTAGGAATGACCCATTTAATATGCAGGACGTTCTGTCCCAAAAACGTAAAAAGGATATATTTTGGAAAACTAATGTTCCTGTTTTCTGAATGCATCCGGCAAGTACCGTAAGGTGGGACCCAGTTAGATGCTAAGTATCCTGAACATCTGCACAAGTAACTTTTTGACTGATGGTATAACGAGCAATTCCAAATGTAAAATGTTCACAATGCTGAATAAAGGAATGAAGGAGAATGTATGAATGTTCACAATGAAGGAATGAAGGAGAAACATAAGTATATTATTGCGGGCCGGGGGTCGGGTGAGAAGACCGCGAGGTGGGGAAAGCGATCTCGTCTCCCACCAGACTCCCCAGAATTGTAGGCCGTCACTCATGGATAATTCCGTGAAGCGGCGGGTCGCTGAACCAACTGTGAACGTCAATAACTCAACCACGTGACTTGAGGTCCTCCGTCTCGTTAATCCGGTTACCTAAAAATAACCATGTGATTTAATTACAGGGGAACACGCCCTCGGTACGCCTTGTCGGAACTGGATCACTCTACCGGACCAGATCACTTTACCGGATCGGATGCAGACGAGCGACACTGCCAAGGACGTACCAGCTAAAAGGCATGGATTGTTGGGAATAAAGTCCCGGCTAAGCGAGGATTCCAACCATGGTGCACCAATGGAAGAAAAGAAAAAACGAGCCGGGAACATTTACAATGGGGCGAGGAAAGGTATGTGGTATGATCAAGAGATTTATTGGGGTGTGTTGTGCTGAGATAGGGGGGAGTGGTGTGGTGCAGCAACAAACAAGCAACTTATAAAAGTGGACAAAGAGCAGACCAAACCCGAAAATAATAATAACGATCTTCTGCAGGCTTACTCACATAGACAGGCACCAGGAAACACACACACACGCACACACACAGACACAGAAAACCCGATGAAGAGGGATTGAAACAAGACAGGAGAGGGGTTGAGGCTACGGTCTCTCAGTACCTTTGTATAAATGATACGCGGTACCCGAACGCGCCACCGCCACAAGCCGGCCCGTCATCTCTCGCTTCGGGCAGCTCACGTCAAGACTGTGGGCGTGAAGGAGGGGCTTGAGTTGGGAGGGTGGAGGCAGCGTCGTGTGGGA
>NC_140972.1:83497273-83509773 GCF_056783735.1 Eptatretus burgeri | reverse complement strand
CATCTGTTTTTAGATATAAATCATGACATTCTCCAAGGTTCTTTATCTTAAATATATTCCATATTTCTTGTGCGTGTTTATATTCCTTATCACTTATCTCTTCTTCATAAAGGTTATTATAGAAACTTTCTTTTGATGGAAGTTGTGTTTCTTTAAATCTCATAAATGAATCCATATAATCATAAGGATAAATTCTCTTACTTGTAAGAATTTTCTCTTTACTTTGAATTTCATTCCTTGTTTGAATTTCCTCTCTCGTGAGAATTCCTTCTTTAATCAGAATTTCATCTTTAATCAGAATTTCCTCTTTCGTTAGAATTTCATCTTCAGTTAGAATTTCTTCATTAATTTCCTCATGAATTAGAATTTCCTCTTTACTTTGAATTCTCTCTTTAATCTGAATTTCCTCTTTCGTGAGAATTTCCTCTTTTGGAAAGAATTAATTAAGATTTGGAAAAGAGTCCGTGGAGCTTAGATTTGATGCGCGGTAGGCTAGTGGTGTTCCCATAAACTTGTAAGAATCTAGAAACCTAATACGAGTTCAAGGTTTTGTGAATATCATTTTTGTAAATGAAATATACTTTTGACTTGTGTTTGTTATGGCAGAAATATTCCCTGGTGTTTTTGAAAGTTCATTTATAAATAGATGTGTATCATAGTTGGCGCTGTTGTGAAGAAAGACTGGAATAAAAGAAGGTAATTTATAATTAAGATTACAGCAGGAATGAGCGAGACCTCTATATTTACCAGTAAGATGACAATGATCCCTAACTTTAGACTCCTTAATTTCCCCCTCACAAATATTACAGATATTGTTCTTTCTAAATTCTAATTTTTCTTCTTTAGTTAATTTCATCGGTTCATTTGTTTCTTTCATTAATTTAGTGAGTCTTATACAATCCTTTTCTAATCGTTTTACAAACTCTTGTGAAGCTTTTTTTCCACTATAATGTTCAAGTTTGTTATACTTTTCTCCAACAGATGATTTGATATAATAACAGAAACCACAAGGAATATGTTTTTGATATTTATTTGTATATGATTCTTTTGGATTAGGAGAAGCAGGATTTATCTTTTTAAGGATACACTCAAAATCAGCGTATATCACAAATGGGTGCATGATAGATTTATTATAATCTTCAAAAGAAATCTTTTCACCAGGTTTAGGCATTGCAATTACAGCTGATTTATGATTACTACAATATTTTGAATGTTGTTCTAATCGTTCTTTTGAATGAAATGAATTAAGACATCGCTTGCAAGGATATATTTTGTTTGCTGTTCTGAATACCTGAGAAGAGATTAATCTTGATAAATTATTGATGTATGTGTAATGTGAATTATTTCGAACACTAAAATATAAAAGATCAATGTGTGTTTCTTCATTTTTATAGTTGTTTGAAATTTTTAATATTTGAACTTTGTTTGTATCCGTTAATCCATATACATGAATAGAAAGATTATTCTTTTTCTCAAATTTAGGAATATCTGTTCGTGGCATTGGAATTTAAAATCTTTAATGTCCAAGGTATTCTCATATTTCATATATTGTTTTACTCTTTCTGAATTACATTTTGGTGGATGAAAGTGAGCTCGAACAGACCAGAGAAAACATTTATTATCATTGTTCTTAATATTAACAACTGCCTTCTTTAGTTTAATTCTTTTGGTAATTCAATATAAGAAGAAGCTTTAAGAGGGTTTGATTTTAGAATGTGTATATCTAAAAAGATGATTTTTTTAATATTGAATCCACTTCCTACCACTGTATTATCAACATCCTCCTCTTGTTTTGATAGTTCTTCATAAACCCCACTATTTAAAAAATCTTGAAATGATGTTATAAAATGAAGATCTGTTCTCATATAAGGAGTTTGTTCTTCATCTTGTCTTTTCATATTCATTTTCACTCCCATATAAAACTTTAAAGTTTTCATTTATTTTAATGTCTTTTTAATAACTTTTTCAACATCAGGTTTCACTATTTCAATTGATTCAGCTATTGATGATGGACCAGGTTCTCCAAATTGAAAAATCCTTATTTTTATATGCCCTTTAAATGCCCCATCAGTGTTTTCAATATAATAGTCTTCCTTTACTTTAAACTCATTTTTCTTGTGTTTTTGTGATTGAAGATGTTTATTATAACTTCTCTTCAAAACATCCTTTGAACAGATATCACAATGTTTTCTTTCCAACTCAAGAGGAGATATTTTATGAAATAGATTAAATGTGTGTTTGTTGGTTCGGAGGTGTTTTCTATAATGTTTATATTTGTGATTACAAACATCGCAGTATGTTGTATTCACCATATTTATATAATAAATCTTTGCTTAAACTAAAATTTTCTTGATTAAAATTTCATTTATTTTACAGGTGAATCTGTGCTTAAAACCATTTTATCCTCCAACTTTTTCACTTAATAAATACAATGTTTCAAGACACAAAGGACGATTTTCAATCAATCTCTTCATTTGTTAAAGATACTGAGAAATATGTCAAGGATGTAAAATTGAACAAAGATAAATATAACAACTATTGGATAAAAACAATTATGGTAAATAATATGAGTTCTTCAATTTCCTTCAGTGGAAGTGCTTTTAGTATACCTGGTAGAACATCAATTAAAGTATATCCAACAAAAGTTTCTCCTCTCCTTCTGGTAAAAAATTCAAAACTAGAAAAAGCAATGAAACAAGAAAAAGTATCAAAAAACAAAAACCTTATGGATGAAGCTTTAGAAAGAAAATATAAGACCATCTGTAATATGCAAGGAGAAATTTGTATTTTTTTCAACAACCCAAAAGATGTAAATCCTGATGAAATAAAGGATGTTAATATATCAGGTGAAATGACATTTCGTTCAATAGTAGTTAACGATCATTTTAAAATTACCTTTAAGAAAAAAATGTTGTCGTTGAATCTGGTAATGAAAAAAAGTATATTGATATCGATGGTAATATTATTAAATATGAGTCAATATACAACTGAAAGTATAGATGAATTTCAGTTGCAGTAAAGTTTTACTTTATAAATATGCTAGACTTTCCTGATTCTCCATATGACAAATTTGAGAATTGTCCTGCGTGTGAAAGACGGGGATTAAACACAGAGTCAAAAGCCTATAAACAATGTATATTCTGTGATTATCTTCTAATTAATGATAATAAAAAATATAAAAAGGAAAATAATTCTTTTAGATTTACACCAAAAATGGATTACTTTACAAGATTGATTAGAGAAATGAATGTAAAGTATGAGGGTGATAACACACCTTTCCTTACAAGGGAAGAAACTGAACGTATCAGAGAAATGTTCAAAGGATTGTTGTTATATATTATTCATGGATGTAATTTTCAAGGAAATATCAACACAAGATATTGTATAAATAAAATAATGGATTATCTTGAAATGAAACCTGAACTTAGGATAAAATATAGAGTTTCTAAAAAAGCTAATAATAAATTAAATAACCTGTTTTCCAAATATATAAATGAATGATTTTTTACCCATTTGGGAAAATAAGATAAAATTTAACAACCATAAAAATCTCCCAAATTCATTAAGATGTCTCATAGTTGGTTCAAGTGGATGTGGAAAAACCTGCTTACTTTTAAAGATGCTCCTCACTCCCAACTTTTTAGATTATGATAATTTAATAATTTTCACAAAGTCGAGTTTTCAACAAGAGTATCAACTACTCTCACAAGGTTTTAATGCTGCTCTTCAAAAAGAAGATATAATCGGTTTATTTAAACGTCAAAAAACCTTAATGATTATAACATTGAAGATATAATTCAACTATTTTGTGATACACAGAGATGTAAAAAGAAATCAAATCCTATAACTTGTATTCTTAGTGATAATACGGATGATATACCGTCTCTCCAAGATTTGGATAAATCAAAAAAGAACCTCGTTATCTTTGATGATTGTGTTAATGAGAGAAACCAAACGGTAATGGACAGCTACTACACAAGAGGGAGACATTCTTCTTGTAATTGTATTTATCTTAGTCAATCGTACTTTCAACTTCCTCGTCGTTCCATCAGAAACAATGCTAATACTTTTATTTTATTCAAGTTAAATTCAATAGATATCAATAATTTTTGGAGAGATAATTGTTCTACATTATGTAGTAAAAAGAAATTTGAGGATTACATGAAGCACACGACTGAAAAATATAAATATATTGTTGTGAAACAAGATGAGATATTAAGGGATATATTTTTTGTTTTATAAACAATTACATATATAAATGACAACTATTATTGTAAATCTTGTGGGTAAATCTGCTTCTGGAAAAAACTTTCATAAATCAAGGTTCTTGTGTAGTACAAATGAGAATATTGTAAATTTACTTAAAAACCACCCCGTGATACGCATTGTATCAACAACAACTAGAGCAATAAGACCTGGAGAAGTAAAAGGTGAAGATTATCACAATATTTCAGTGGAGGAACATATGCGATTGAGGAATGAAGGTCAAATATTTGAGGAGGTTTCTCTTGGTACAACAAAATATTCACATTGTAAGAGTGAGTTAAGGAAACTAAAATCTGGTGGTCTTGGGATATTAGAAACTAATCCAGAAGGAACGAGACAAATTATTAAACATCTGAGCGGAGTGAAGATTTTATCATTCGGTTTTCATGTTGATGAAGAAACTCAACGCAAACGTATGAAAAGCAGAGATTCAAGTATTAGTGAAGAAGAAATTACAACTCGCATTAATGTTAATAAAGACTTTGATGAAATATTTAAAGAAAAGGATTAATTTGAACACATCTACTTGAATGATGAAGAAAAGGAAAATTTCCCTGTTGATCTTTACAATTCATTAAATTATATTTTACAATTAATAAATGGATGCAAATGAAAGAGCAAGAAGATTTAAGGAACATCAAGAGTTGGTTTCAAAAGTCGTAAAAGAGCAGGAAGACATAAAGAAGAAACGCAGACAGAAACTAACGGGCGAAGAAGCATTTGAAAGAAAACAAGAGAAATTTTTTAAACCACTTTTAAAAACTTCCCAAGAAAAATTGAAAGATGTTTCCACAGTTTCCACAGTAGAATATACTCCTAAAAAACGTCAAATGTTAAAAGATTTTGATCAAATGACGGAGGAAGAAATAGAGCATTAAGGAGAATTAGAATATGATGATGAAGGTTTATTTCAACAACTGGAAGAGATTAATCGACCCCCTGATTATATTGTGAATGCTCTTAAAAACAATGAATATTCAGCGGATTCAAAAACCAAAGCAGGACTCATTCCAACAGAACAATCAGCAATATTTCATCTTGTTCAAGAAAAGGTATTGATATTTAATGATGAATTAAGGTTCTTGGGTTCTGCTCAACCCCCTGTTAAACTAACTCCGAGATTAATTTTTCTTCTCACAAAAGATGGAAGACAAGGTTCAACTGTGAGGGATGAATCAAAGTATATTGATAAACCATTGGATATGAAAAATAATGATGAAAGAGGATATATTGATCTGCTGAACACTCTAAATTATAGGGTTAGTATTTCTAGTAAAAGTATGAAAAATGAGAAGGAGAAACACATTATTCAGGCTTTAAGTATCCTTGGTTCAGGTATTAGTTTTCTTCCAAATGACCCATCGCAATTAGTTAATAGACTGTTATTGTTGTTAGGTAGTAAGAAGGCTGAAAATAACGATTGTTTTAATGAAGCATCAGCCATTTCAGACCAGTTGATGAACATGAAAATAATTAATAAAACTCAATATAAAGACATTTTATCTCATATTAAATAAGATGAGAAGCACAATCCTGAGTTTTAATTTCACAACAAGCGACCACACATCTTCATTCCCATACCCACTACAACTTGACCCAACAAAAGAATATGAGGCATCTTTATTGTCCATGGAAACTTATAATACCTTATTTAATATAACTGATAAAAATGACAAGTTTAGTTATAATCCTGGAAGTGGATACAAAACGATAAGTCTCACCCGGAGCATATGAGATTTCTCAAATATCTTCCGAAATTGCTCCTCTTATGAAAGAACAGGGTGATGAAGCAAAAAATATTGTTATAGACATTCAAAAACATACTTCAAAATCAACGATTAAAGTTAAAAATAACTACAAGGTTGATTTCACAATTGATAATTCATTTAGAGAGTTATTGGGTTTCTCCTCAAAAAAGATTGAAACGAATGAGACGTTTTACAGTGATAATGTCATTCAAATATCCTCAGGAATAAATTCGGTGTTAATTCACTGTGATTTGATTGATGGTGCTTATAATGATGGAAAAAAAACAAATGCAATATTTTCATTCAGCGCATACTCAACCCCAATTGGTTATAAATTCAATATGGAACCCAAAAATTTGGTTTATCTCCCTGTGTCAGGAAAAAACCATACACAGAGTAAATTTTAGGATAACCGACCAAGATAATCGTATGATTTCTTTTAATGGAGAAGTTATATCCATCAGAATTCACCTACGTGAAGTTTTCCAATAAATAAATACGATGGTTATTGTGAGGAAACACGAGTTGGGAAAATATAAAATAATTACAGGGGATGGGATGTTCCTTTCCCCATACTACAAGGGTGAAGGTATGTATCTTGGTAGAGGATACTATAAACCTAAGAGACAAAGGGGTGTTGGACATCAATTTAGAGGAGATGGGATAATTGATACTCTCATGGGTATTGGTTCAACTATTCTTAAACATAAAGATCTAATTGGTTCAACTGCTTCTGCTGTGGGAAATGTAGCAGGTGCTGTAAAGAGCATAAAAGATGCTCAGAAGGAATCTCATAAATTACAAGCAATAAAAGAAATTAAAAAAGGCAAAACTCAGTTGTCCCCCCAAGAACGACAGAAAATAATTCGAATACTTGGATCAGGGTTTCAAAAGTTTTAACATCTATTTTTCCTAAATAAATACAAGTATGGAAGCAATTGATAGTATCTATGATTTGGATGATACTATTATTATCTCAAACTCCACTAAAAAAGATTACTTCAAGGTAAATGCAATAACTGGAACAGACTGGAATACGAATGGTAAAAAAAGTTTTGAAAGAAACAATCAACAAACCTATTTGAATCTCTCCGAAAGTTTCTTGTTGTGTAAATTTAAATTCACTAAAGCTGGGAATAACACAAACGCTACACTTGTAAATGATTTCTTCTGGAAAATGTTTGATAATGTACGTTTGTATATTGGAACACAAGAAGTTGAAGCGGTTGATTATGTCTCTGCTGTATCTGAAATGATGAAATTTACACTCTATACATTCAGTGATAGAATGGGAAAGGGGTCTGTCGAAGGTTTTATTCCTGATATGTCAACGGGAACAAACACAGACCCTGGATATACTCAAAGGAAAGGAATGTGTAATGATGATACAAAAGCAGAAAATAGTTTTACTGTGGCAGTTCCTCTTAAAGGAATATTTGGATTTTGTGATCATGATAAAGTTCTGTATGGTCTTAAAATTAGATTTCAACTACAAAGGAATGATAATGAAAATAGATTGCTTTTTGGTGTTGGTAGTGCTTTTGGTGAACAGAATAAATTTGTAATTGAGGAGATGAGTTGGTATATCAGTGAATATACTCCTAATCTTAAAACAGAAGAGATGTTGAATCGAAGACTTAACTCAAAGAAACCACTCAGTGTATCATACCTCAAAAGAAGATGTCAACACGTTAAACTCAACCAAACTACTTACACGTGGAATTTGGGTGTTCTGGAAGGAAAGCCACGATATCTGTGGATCATTTTTAAAAAGCCAGATGGTGATACTGCGACTGATAAGAATAATGCATTGAGTGATAATGCTAAGGTGAAACAACTTCGCGTTTCTCTAGATGGAACATTTTATCCACGAGATAGATTGGAAATTAATTGGGAAAAAATGATTTTGCTGAAGCATACAAGTCTTACCAAAAGGTGTGTGAAAGTAATGGAAATAAAGAACCTATTTTAGATATGACAGCATTTAAAAGTTTGTATACAATCTATGCGTTTGACCTGAGCGCTCAAAGGGAAACTATAAAGTCTAATCGAGTGGATACTTCCCTATACATTGAAAGAGGAGAGAGTGAAGAAGTTGATACATATTGTTTGCTTTTGGAAGAAACAGAATTGCAGATTAATACAGATAATGGTGTGATGATTAGTCTCACATAATTTTTTGTTAAATAAATGAGTGGCAAAGTACCAACTGGGGTATATGTTAATCAAATCAATCTTCATAAACTGTCATCTTGTGTTCAAAATCAAAAGCCTTGTACGATTAACGTTAATACAATTCAGAGAAAAGGAGAAGTAAGAATTGATGTTTTGCTCACAAGAGAACAGGTTAAAATCTTGAATGACACTGGCTCACTTAAAATTAAAATGACAAAACCAATGTTGAAAAAACATTCAATAAGAGAGACGAGTGGAGGTTTTCTCCCATTTCAAATTCCTTTATTTGCTGGTTTAAGTGCGGTTGGAGCATTGACGGATGGTATTTCAACAGCGGTGAAAACTGCCAACGAAAGGAAGGCTCAACTCCAGGCTCAAAAAGAATTGGAAAGACATAACAAAGAGTTGGAGAAACAAATTAGTGGAAGTGGTGTAATTGTAGATTTTGCTGAAAAACTTGAAGGTCTGCCTGATAAAGCGAGATTGTTAGTTGGAGATATGCTTTCTTCTATAGCACAAGCAGGTGTAAAATTAACGAAAAGAGGTAATGGATTATATCTTTCTAATAAATAAATGAGCATTGATGAGTGGTTTAAAGAATTTGGAAAGAATACAACATCAAATTTACAACTTGTCAAATATTGTAAGAAATTAAAAATTCATAATGTGGTTATTTGTATGAGAGATGAATTAACAAATGTGCCGAAACATACAAAGAATATTATTATGAACTTGGAAGATAATAATGGGAACGGTTCTCATTGGGTTTCTATTTTTATTCGTCAAGACAAATATTATTTTGATAGTTTTGGTCTTCCACCACCTGTTGAAGTCATAAAATTCTTACAGAATGGTGTTTATCAAACATTTCAAGTCCAAGAATTAAATTCCAAGTGTTGTGGTCAATTATGTCTATATGTGTTATTTCAACTCAACAAAAATAAAAAAAATTTATGATATTATTTTTAATCTAATATAAATGACTTATGTTGGTAAAGATGGTTCTATCTTTGGTGTATCTCAAGAACTGGATATTGATTTATCAAATTATTACACAAAGGCACAGGCTGAACGACATAAATATAATATAACCAAAAATATTAACATGAAAAATGCTTATAAAATAAAAAATTATCCAAGCCCGACTGACGCGAATGACTTGGTGAGATGAAGCGATTTATCACAATATATATCCTTAAATAAAACGGCCGTGTATTCCAAAGATACAGAAGTGTTGATATTATCTCCAGGTCATACAGAATTCACAGTTCGAATTAAAATAAATTTTTATAAAGAAGGGCGTATCGTTTGTATGAGAATAGAACAATGGGGGTATGATATGAATGATTTCGGGTATAATTGGTCATTTAAAATTAACCTCGAAGACCTGGAACAATTAAATCAGTCTCGTAAGGAAGAATATTATCCACTTGGTATCGAGAATGAGTTTTGTGGGGCCACGATTGGTAAACAACAAATAAAAGAATTTAATAAGGGTAAATATAATAATGGTTTTGCCCTTGTTTATATCATGAAAACAGAAAAAAACAGGATTACATATAATAAGTAAGGAAATACAAAATGATTTAACTATGGGAAGATGGCGAGGTGTTTCGTGCCATAATATTATTCTAACATATATTTCTAATACATAAATGACAGCAAGAAGGCTTCAAGAAAATTATCATTTCTGTGTCCAAACATACCTTCAAGAAAAGGGTATTCGGTATTTTAATAAATATGTTCTACAACATAAGAAAGAGGTATTTTCAATAAAAGATTGGCATTATGCTGATGTTGATAAACCGACAACTTTAGATTTAATGAAAATGTTAAATAATGAAAAAATTATAAAGTTAAGAAAAGGTAAGGCTCTTTTAGAAATTCAAAAGAAATTTTATTGGTTTCCTGTTGTAAAAAAAAATTATTTTGGATACAGGAATAACAAGAAATCCTGATGAATATATGTATGATATTCTATGGGGTGTAAGCGATTCAAGGATAATAAGGGATGAGGAAGGAGTTGAAGAAGAGAGGGAAGAGGAGGAAAAGGAGAAGAGAGAGAAGGAGGAGAGGGAGAAGAAAGAGAAGGAGGAAAAGGAGAAGAGAGAGGAGGAGAGGGAGAAGAAAGAGAAGGAGGAGAGAGAGAAGGAGAGGGAGGAGAGAGAGAAGGAGAGGGAGAAGGAGAGGGAGAAGGAGAGGGAGGAAAGAGCGAGACAAAATAAATATCAAAATATGGAAACCAGTGAGATTAAAAAAAGATTGGGGGTATTACAGAAAATAACTCAACCCACCGAGGAGGAAAACAAAGAATTGACAAGTCTATTTATAATACTTTCGACAAGTATATTGACATCGACAAGATATTCATTTTAATTCAAGTTTTTCATTTTTATTTTTTTTCTTAAATAAATGGAGGAGAGAGTGAAGGCATTTCTAAGGATTCTTTATGTTTTAAAAATTAAGATTCAAATGTGCATGTTGGAAACTAAAAAGGTTTTTGCACTCTGCAGGAATTTTTCACATAAATAAATGAGTTATTGTCTCAAATGTAAAAAGAAAACTAATACTAAAAATATTTCATATATTAAAAGTAAAAATAACAGGGTTATACAAAAAGGTATATGTTCGGTGTGTGGTTCAAAAAAAAATCAATTTATCTCCAAACACAAACGAGGAGATATACAAAAGTTTTTATCAGGAAGTAAATTTACAACTACTGGAATACCAGGGGAATTACATCTTTCAGGGTATTCTTTCTGTGGTCCAAGCACAAACTTGGATAAAAGATTAGATGAGGCAGACAATCCTCAATCCTGGAGTAAACCAATCAATAGAGTTGATGAAGTGTGCATGAGACACGATATTGATTATGGGAATACCACAACGTTGGAAGAAAAGCATGAAGCCGATAGAGAAATGTTGTCTAATTTGTCTCTGATACAAAATCCAACCTTGAGAGAAAAAGTTGATCGGTTCATTGTGAAGAAGATGATCAGTGCTAAATTGAAACTTGGACTTGGAAATTCAAAAAACTTATAGGCTCTAATGATGTCATTAAGACTGAAGAGCAATTAGCTGATGAATTACATAAACCAATATTCACAAAGTTTCAGAGAAGGAAAGTTTATTCCAAGGAAGTAGATTATATCTGCTCTGCTGATTTGATTGAACTCAATAATGATAAGGGGTACAAGTATGCTTTAACCGTTATTGATTTGAGGAGTAGATACGCATGGGTTGTACCATTAAAAAACAAAACAGGTAATACTTTTATGTTAGCCTTTCAACAGATATTTAATAAAAGTAAGAGAAAACCAAAAAAATTGTGGACTGATGAGGGTAGAGAGTTTTATAACAAGACATTAATGAATTTTCTAAAAAATAACATTATTACATTATACAGTACCTTTAATGAAGGGAAGGCAGTTGTTGTTGAACGTTTTAATCGTACCTTAAAAGAGAGACTATATAAAAAATTCACACAACTCGGTTCACAACAATGGTCATCTTTTATTCAGGATATTGTGGATAAGTATAATGACACGATTCACACGTCAACAAATATGAAACCATCAGAAACATTTACAAAATTAAAATATGAAAAAGAGATTAATGTCAGAAAACCTAAGTTCAAAGTTGGTGATATCGTAAGAATATGTAGGTGGAAATCTCATTTTGAAAAAGGTTATATTAAAAGATGGACGAACTAACTTTTTAAAATTGTTGATGTAATAGATACGGTTCCTTGGACTTATAAGATATATGATTTGGAAGGGGAAGAGATTTTAGGTTCATTTTATTCACAGGAATTACAAAAGACAAAGATAAATTGAAATTTTTTGACTCCGCCCCTTTTTGAGTCCGCCCACACAAAACCCACCCACATAAACCCCACCCACACAAGCCCCTCACAAGCTCCACACAAAAACTCCACCCCACACAAGCTCCACACACACAAACCCCCCACAAGCTCCACACACACACCCCACACAAGCTCCACACACACAAACCCCCCACAAGCTCCACACAAGCTCCACACACACAAACCCACACAAGCTCCACCCATATTCATCATATTCACATAATTAGTGATTAGTTAATTAGTTCCCCACACACAACATGTTAATTTAATTAAAAAATTATCCACCCATCCACACAAGCTCCACTCATCCACCCATCCACCCATCCATTTATCCACACAAACCTCATCCACATCAACCTCATCCACATCCCCCCCTCCCACGTAAACCCCGCCGAAGCCCTACGCACATAAACCCTGCCCACATAAACCCCTGCCACACAAGCTGC
>NC_140972.1:83479773-83484773 GCF_056783735.1 Eptatretus burgeri | reverse complement strand
GAGTGGTGAATGCTCTGGTATTTCCATTTCAATATATGTACTCTACATGAGTCATGGAGAGTGAAAAAGAAAGAAAGGAAGAAGACTGACAGTTATGAAATGTGGTGTTTGAGAAGAATGTTAAATTTTCCATAGACTGCAAGAACAAACAAATCATTGCTTGAAGAAATTAGAGCACCATGTACATTAGAAGTACTGATTATAAATCACAAACTGGCACATTATGTGCACAGAAAACGAGTCTGGAGAAGTCAAGCATGGAGAGAACGGGTGAAGAGGAACAGAAAGCGGCAGGCCATGTGTGTGCTGGCTGAATGGGGGAAAGGATGTAACCAAACTGTCTCCAACAAAGCCCCACCTTCCTCTCGTCCACACCTTTTCCGAGGGGGGAATCTTGCACACACCTTACTCTTACTTTAATAAACACTGCAAATGCATCGACATTATCCTCCGCGTTTTTTGAAAAAAACAATCTCTGCTAAACATTTTGCACCTGAAGTTTGATTAACAATAACAGTGATGTACAATGAGAGAAAACTCTGCCATAAATGAGCAGCGAAAGCACAAAAAGCCAAAACTGCTGAATTACAGGTTTGAAACACAAATTATTTCTTTTCAAGGAAAAAAAACTCATTTAGAAGTGACCTTTATGAAAGAAGAAGTTTGTTTTTTTTAAAGTATATATACAATCATTCATACGTAATGAAAAAGGCTAAAGTTGTACGAGATAATTGCAATAAGATGTCAATATAAAGATTGGGGGGAAATAAGTGCCGAAAAGGAGAAGATATTTTGGAATACGGAAATGGCCACTGAAGGAAACACATTGGAAGTGCTTAATGTTATGCTGGCTATCATATCTAGCTGCTTGCAGCTGCTTTTCAACTCCTGGAATTCTCATAATCATCTTCATTTTTACCAGTGCTGGCAGACAGGGCCTCCGGCTTAACACTCTTCTCATGGAGGGCACACAACGTTGATGTCTCACCCTTCATGCAAAAAAAACTAGGTTGACAATTTATACCTCGGTTGAGATTCAAACCCAGGATAGATAGCTCAAAAGAGAAAGCATCCAACCGCTTGGCTATCCTGCGAGCTCTAATACCATGAATAAATAATTGATGCAAAATAATTTTGTCAATATTTGCACTTACAAGTAGGAAAAAGATACTTTATCCTGATGACTGGGAGAGGTCAATAAACAACATAAAAGGTACAATCTGCAACCATTCACATCTCACAATTATTGGCATCACGTCAGAAGGAAAGCCCACAAAGTGCAGGGGTGGTTTTGGGGGAAAAAGGGGTGGGGATGAGAGACACCGTTATCACATGTACTGCACGGTTGATAGCAGCTTCACCCCAATCATGTTATTCAGATGTATATAATTACAAACATTTTCAAGCCTGCACTCCATGACTCGCTGCAGCTTCAAATTATGGAGTTGTTCCTGTCTCTTGCTATATTCTGAAACTACAGAGGAAGCATTTGCACACACCACTGTAATAGTTTTGGCAAGGTATTAATGATCTTCTCATCAAAACTGGTCGGACGCAACGGCACGTATGGAATACTGATGAGAAAGCACACGGAGCAACCTATTAACAATATCTATATATTCAGGTGTTTTGAGAGAGGTCAACAGCACAGTGCATTGTCAGAATAATTGTCACGAGAAAGACCTGCTCCCTACTCAAGTGTAAAACCCACTTTGGGAGAAGCCAGTAAATCACTTCAACTGGGCCACGTGAAAAGTGCAAAATTGCAAATAATCTCTGCAGCTGATTCGCAATACCATTCCCACCACCACCAGGTGGCGCTATACGGTACGCATTTACATTGAGAATTAGCGTCATCACTCCCTCCCGAACCACTGAGACGACAATTTTTTTCTGTTTAAAACTTTCCCAAATTTGGACAAAAGAGCTCTCGGAATAAAAGTTTGAGAACTTGATCGACACTTGGTAGAACGCACACCTGCCCAGGATGAATATGCAGTTTACATTATATATCGCACCAATCGACCGGATCTGCATCCGTACCTTAACCAAAATCTAATTGGTTTGTTTTTGTCACCTATACAACTTATCCAACCAAGTTTTGTCGTAACTCGTCCATAATGTTTTTAAACATCATGCAACATATCGTTTTTGGCCCCACCTCTCAATGATGAAGAATCACTGAAAAGATTCTAATATCCTGATGTTCACCAACATCTGATCAATTCGTCCCTTGTCACACACACACACACACACACACACACACACACACACACACACACACACACACACACACACACACACACACACACACATACACACACACACACACACACACACACACACACACACACACACACACCAAATTTTATATAATAAATGAATGTGCATTTAATCACTGCTTTATTTTTAACCTTGAAAATGGCATTTCTTATTTGAGTACTTGCCCCCTGCTACTGTGATTCCATAATCAAATCTCAAAGACCTGGTTTATATATTTATTGTTACCTCTTCCACCAAATGTGAAGGAGGTTATGTTTTCACCCCTTTCTGTCTGTTTGTTTGTTCGTCTGTGTTTGTATGTTTGAGAAAGTAGAGAAAGAGAGAGAGAGAGAGTTACATGAGGATGGAAGAGGAGAAGGAATATGGAAGAATGTCAAATAAACCCTTATCAAGGTGGATGAAAAGATGGTGGGAAGAATGAAGGGAGGAAAACCCAAGGAAAAGGAGACATGGTAGTTTAGCGTGGAGGAAAAGACATCCGAGACATTCGGAAATTCCTTCGTTAAAACAACAACCAACCAACCTGCTCGTCTCACTTCTGGCCCCCACCCGGTTCTGCAAAACCCTCGATCAATCAGAGCTCAGGCATATTTACATATTATAACATCAAAGGCAAAATTATGCTGCTGCAGTACTCCCCCTCCGAGTGCAATAATCAAACAGAAGGTACACACAAAATACATGACATTGTAGAATAAGAGATGTTGACTTCACACCCCAAAATAGATATTTTCTTTCTTCTCTGAAACTACACACACAATTTCGATGAAACTTGACCAGAACCATCATCAACCCTGATGCACTAAAGTTTGTTCACGGCATTAAAAAAAAATAATCAGGGTTTGCCCCCCAAATTAGGTATTTACTTTCTTCTATGTTACATATTTCATGGGTCGTCCATGCCTACCAATGGATTTCTGGTTCTACCAGGTGAGCCCAGGGAATTGCCCCTATTTTTCCATTCAGCAGCAGACGGTGGCATTATGCTAACCTCTGCCCCTGCATCCACAATAAAACGAATTTCGCTAATATGATCCACAAGAAAGAGAAGACGACTGACGTTTGGCCCGGGTGAACACGTCACCATGAGTTGTGGGCCTCGTTTCCCTGCAACCGATACAAGCATGGTGCTCTGCACAAATTGAGCAACAGCACCAAAGGTCACGTGGTACCAACACCTATCTGGAGTGTTCACGGGAGGTGAGGGTGAATGGTAGCTCGAGGTATGGCGTGTCTTTCTGTTCCAATAAGGATGGGCATGACTGGTATTGCACGGCATAGACCTCTAGGACGAGTGACTTAAACACCACCATTTCAGATTGTAGCTGTGAGACGTGCTGTGGTGGAGGTGTTACATGAGCCATGGTCAGTGTACCAGTGTCAATGAGATAATCACCCATATCCGCAGCAGTGGAAGGTGTCAGCTCTGCTTTAGCTGCAAGTATCATGCAGATGTGTAGTGGTAAACATTGCAAGAACAACTCACAAAGAAGTGACTGGTTGAAGGTGGCATGGCAGTGACCGAAAAGCTGCTGCATATGACACAGTAGTTGTGTAGGTCTTCAATCCCCCAAATCCTCAGCTTTAACGAGTAGTTGAAAGCGCCGGTACTCACACTTGGTTGTTGAATTAATACCATTTTGGGTTGACTCTGCCTGTCATCCTTCCGAGGTCGGCAAAATGAGTGCCAGCTTACTGGTATCCTGTGTTGGAGTGGCATCCCATCCAGGATTGTGCCCAATAGCCAAGGAGACTGCTTAGGCAGCACCAACGCTCTGCACAGAGTATGGTCCCAATGGATGGATGGATGGAAGCGACAGGTGGTATATGCTGGTTATAAATATTACTTCAAACAGAAAACTCAATTAACTTCAATTCCATTGAGTACAGTAATGCACCAGAGAATAGCCTCGGTTGTTATAACGACTATTGCCTTGGGTTAAAATCTACTGATGCTTTCTAGCTGCCATGGGATTCTCATATATATATATATATATATATATATATATATATATATATATATATATATATATATATATATATATATATATATATATATATATATATATGAGTACGTGTAACAGCGCAAACCCCTCTCATCTCTCTTTTCTGGATTTGTGCATCAAATTTAAAATGAATCCACTGAACAACAATCACCATGGTAAGCAGGGCTAGTAGCATAGCTTTGAGGCATCTCACCTGGCTTTGAATCTCGGCCCAGCTATAAACTGTTATCCAGGTGTTTTCTTGGCAGGGTGAGGCATCAATCGGTGCATTGTCCCTCAAAAGGACATCAACTGGATGTCGTGTCTGGCAGGATTGGTTGGCAGACGTTAAACGACCCACAGTTTCCTTCTCGAAGAGTTGGCAAGCTATCAGCGGTACCATGAACAAATTAGAAATTCTTGCTCTCAGCTACATGGGGCACGGCATCAGTGGCACTGCCATTCCCCTTCGCCAACAAATGTTAAACCACAGCCATGTGCAGAATATGAATGATGGCAAGGAACGTGTTGAACAATTGTCTTTAACTTATGCCAATGATGCTTCAATGTCATTGAATTTCTTTTTTTCCCAAAATTAATGGGTTAAGAAACTTTACCTGCAGACACCAATTAAATTGACAGCAGGTGAGATAGAAACTAGGAAGAAAAAATAATTGCATTGAGTGACGAGTTTGTCATAGGCTGAAAGGCCTCATTAGCTTTCTACAAGCT
>NC_140972.1:83392273-83474773 GCF_056783735.1 Eptatretus burgeri | reverse complement strand
CATGGCACGGCGGTAATGAGCTTTGAATGAACGGATAATTCCCTGATCTAACTGTTGAAGAACAGAGGTTGTGTTCGGCGGGAGAAATGCCACAGTAATGTTCGACAGTTGAAGTGATTGGGGATGTGCCGGACAGTTGTCGATGAGAAGCAACGCTTTCTGGTCATGACGCCGAAGCTCGCGATTCCACTCATCGAGCCATTCAGTGAAGAGGAAACCTGTCATCCATGCGGAGGAATTGGCTCTGTAGCGAACTGGAATTGTTTTGAGGCCTTTGAAACACCGTGGATTCTTGCTTTTACCAATACCGAAAGGAGGACGCTTAGCACCAGTCATCGAGCAGCAAAAAGCACCGTGATTCTTTCCTTTGGCTTTTTCCCACCGCAGTGCTGATCTCCCTTGAAGAGGAACGTTCCGTCTGGTAAGGCCCGAAAATACAACCCGGTTTCGTCAGCATTCCAGATCTCATCAGCCGTGAAGCCTTCTACGAGATCCGGAAACACGTGGTCCAGCCATTGTTGTTTCCCTCCTACGTCAGCTGCCGCTGCCTCTCCGTGAAGTTTCTTGTGGACGATTCCATGTCTTTTCTTGAACCGGTCAATCCAGCCGTTTGTCGCACTGAACTTCTTGTTGTTGAACTTTTCCGCGAACTGAGCCGCTTTCTCCCGCATCAGAGGTCCAGAAAGCGGTGCTTCCTTTTCGCTAGAAGTTTGAATCCACTTGACCATTGCTGATTCGACATCGGGTGCGTTGCCGCTTCGCTTGCGTTTCTGAGAAGAAGAGGAATCCACTTGACCTTTCAGAATCTTGCATAGGATTGGCTGGTTAATTTCCAACTTGTCTGCAGCTTCTCGTTGGCTCATTCTGGGCAAAGCGTCATAGTCCCTCAGGATTTGTGCTTTATCAATGTTTGAACGATCCGTCCGCTTTCGTTTTCTGTCCATCGTGGAAATGACGACACGCCTAGTGCTTAGACTGCAGCTGTCAGCCGTCTGCCTATCTGTACAATGACTACCGAAATCACTGTAGTGGCATAGCGTTATTTTTAGCGTGACGTCAGCCGCCTGGTGGCAAAAGTTAGAACTGTGCGGCCAGTAGGCGCTGAACTGTCGAAGTGGATGGCCAGCAGCTGATTCTATTAAGCGGGTTTTTGATTCTAATAAACGGGAAAAATTGTGTACATTTAGATACAATGGAATCGGTCTCAACGATTTTGATTCTATAATACGGGTGATTCTATTAACCGTTATTCTATTAAGCGGGTCCCACTGTATATATATATATATATATATATATATATATATATATATATATATATATATATATATATATATATATATATATATATATATATATATAGATATATATATATATATATAAATACTCATATACATATATGTAAATATATAAAAATATATTATATATTTATATATATATATATATATATATATATATATATATATATATATATATATATATATATATATATATATATATACTCGTATACATATATGTAAATATATAAAAATATATATTATATATATGTATACATATAAATACTCATATACATATAGGTAAATATATAAAAATATATATTATATATATGTATACATATAAATACTCGTATACATATAGGTAAATATATAAAAATATATATATTATATATATATATATATATATATATATATATATATATATATATATATAAATATATAAATATATATCGGGATTCGCTAGATATCCGTTATTGTCGGGTTTTCCGTGTGTGTGTGTGTGTGTGTGTGTGTGTGTGTGTGTGTGTGTGTGTGTGTGTGTGTGTGTGTGTGTGTGTGTGTGTGTGTGTGTGTGTGTGTGTGTGCAACGCGAGGCTCCACAGTACAAACCAGCAAAACGATTTCGATTAAACTTGGCGACCAGGTACCACATGCACTGGGAGTGTGCGCGTTTGAGTTTCGTTGCTAAGCAACCACCCATTGCTGTGAAGCGGCCGAAAAATCGCGTTTTAAGAACCCAAACGGTAACTGACGTAGTGCGGCTTCTATGATAGGTACAGCGACCGGACCAACTCCTGCCTATTCCTTGCATCCCCATCTAGTTATCGCGACAGCATAACGTTCCTCTATCTCTCACATTTTCTGAATGGCAGCCCTTCGAATGCAGAAAGGTGGTGAACCAGGGAATATGTTAAGTGACCTTGACCTCGGAAACCGTCGACGGCGGGACATTCAAATTCGGTGTATGGATAGAGTTTAATAACTATCACAAAATTGAACCGCAGCATTTTTCCAGATTCGATCACCAAGGGTGTCGGGGCTGAAATATGCAAAATTCGAAAAAATACTTTTTCTCGACCTACGTTCACTATTTTCAATACTTGTCCTTCAGTTTTGAATGTGGAGAAACGAGACTTCGGAATTAAACACTTCGAGATATTGAGAAAATTTTACTCGAGCCGATTTTTGATTTAGGTTTTATTTTTCAAATGGTAGTCCCGTGAGGAGTGCCAGTTGGCAAAATACGCAATAGGAAAAATCTTGCCAGGCAGAGGAACAATTGTATGTGAACCAATACGTCTTGGTGATGAATCTTCGTCGGTGGATCGGTCAGAATGAAAAGCATCGTATCCAGCGCTTCGATCCTAGCGGATCCATCGGCGCCTACCGGCTTGTATAAGTATATGTATAGTATGTAAAAAAAAAATATATATATATATATATATATATATATATATATATATATATATATATATATATATATATATATACATGCCCTGCACAGATGAATATATCTGTTGGAACTGTGAAACCACCAATCAAATACACACATAACGTCTTTAAAAAAAATCGACACTATTTCCTGAGAAGCAAGCGTTTACACAAAATGGATGGCAAGTATGTTGAAAGGCAGGCTCTTTATTCCATGACTACTTATTTGAAATGCTTCCTTCTTAACGAAGCCAGGTTAAATTGGTCGGACATGTGGGTCAATCTTTCAGCGGAATGATGGAATTTCAAGAAGGTGCTGGCATAGACTTGTTGAAGAGACTGACAGTCTCAGAAACAAGCAAATAATCGAGTGGTTCCACCGTGACTTTCCATGAGGAATATCATGGAATTTGAATTGTGGAGAGTCCCTGGTCCAAGGATCACGGGACCACCTCAGTCATAATTCCCACAGGTCTTCTGCATACATATGAACGAATCCGTGGGATATAAAGGTCTGTTTTTCAACAGCAGAGCATATGCTTGCATCCTTCGGTGCCCTGCGCCATCATTCACGACTCCCATGATGGAATTTTTCAAATATTAAACATTGATCATCAGCACTTCCCATTCCAATTGCCGTTTCAATCCCTTCAACTCCAATGTTGTGCATTCAACTCAATGGTGTTATAATTCAGACCCTTTTCAGATGACTTCAGTGACAGTTTCTCACTTTCTGGCACAAAGCTTCATTACATTTTATTGGATATTGTGGAACAAGCTATGTGTCTGCAAACCATGAGTGGCTTCAATTGCTGGACCGAGCAAGTGATCTCAATTCAAGTATGCGGGGCTTTGCAAAAATTATCCGATATCCAAATTCCTTTTCCTCCCTTTAATCCTACCCCAAACCAACTTCAGTTCCTTTTCTCTGTCCTTCTCCCACGCTCTCGTCTTCTCTATTCTGTTTCCATTATCCTCCCTTCTTCCCTCCTTTTTATTTTGCATTACATACCAGCCCCGGCCCCTGAATCCGACACAATTTTAAGATGTCAAAAGCCGAGTGAAATACAGGCTGAGGGATAATTGGAAATACAGAAAAGCAAAAATGAATTAGCTGCAATAAATAAGGTGGTTGGAAAAGATAAAACTTTATTGTGCAAACGAAACACTTTCATCAGAGAAATGTAATACACCAATCACGTGTTTTCGTTTCTAGATGTATCAAGCCAACTCTTCCATCCAGGTCTTCAAGACAGCTGTTCACCACCATCTCAGATCATCTCCAATCCAAAACTATAATCTCTTCTATCTTCGTTAACCCCGTTACCTCACCCCCAAGCCCTCTTCCATTCAAATTTATAGTTTTTCCTTCCTGAGAGTTTCATCTGTATCCATCTTATCAATCTTATCCATCACACACGTCCTTTCCTGCTCACATTACTCCACACTCCCGTTGTTTGTCCAAGTCTCCCACTATATTGTTCTTCAACTCCACTGTTGGTGTCCCCCTCTGATCTCGACTGTCCCTTGTATTCTGTTGCGTCCTGATTCGTTCAGCGGTCTAGCTCTTCCATGAGTCTTGACTCCATATACAAATAAACCCCAAAAAACAATGCTTAGCATTGTGACACACATCAAGGACAAAATGTATATTTTTGAAGAAGCAACATGATTGGTGCGGTGATCGCAAAATGTGTACGTATCACTCACTCTAGTGTCTTACACCTCCAGCAAATTATGTATGCTTGGCATACCAACTCATCAATGGCACAAGCCATTGCAAGAAAGGCAATGGGATGCCATTTGACACCAAAGTCCATTGAGGCATATCGTCTCGGCATATATTAAGCATGCTCTGCATTTGCTAATTAATCTCAACATAACCTGCACCTATTTCCATCTCATTTTATAATTGGTTGATTGACGACAAATGATGTGATTGTTCCGACCAAAGCAGCAATGAAAAGTTGCTCTGTTGCAACAAAGAAAAAAGGTCTTGCACAAACACAGCAGCACAAGTGATGAGCAATATGGTTGCGACACCATAACAGTATCTTCATGAATCTAGTTGCAGTGTTCTAAAGAAAGGTGATGTTGCCGGCATCACAAAAGCTGTTGAAAACGATACAGCGTCAAACGAACTTGGTCTTCTAACCAGTCGCTTTTTGTCATTTTTGGAGTGAACAAAAATTCTGACTGTCATTAATTATTGTTGGAAATGGTCTAGAGCTCTAATGGTGACGAAACAAAAGCAATTGCATTATCCTGCTTCTGCTGCACAGTAAAATGTCGTCCAACAGTATCACACTTCCGATGGGATGTGTATTTGTTCCTCAGAATCTGAGTTGTTGCAAAGTTCGGTGGCACGTCAAGAACAAGGGAAGAGAAGAAAAATAAAACTATATCGCACAACATCAGATGGACTTTTGGGGTTTTCCCATTTTCGATCAGAAGTGATGTTTAACATTTCATACATGAATATGTATATTCACCGGGCGTAGTGGCGTGCGCCTGTAATCCGGCTACTCGGAGGCTTGGGTTGGAGGATCGCTTGAGGACGGGAGCTCTGCGCTGGGCCGCGCTATGAGAGGGTGTAGGGAAGCCCAGAATCATGGCGAAGCCCAATCCTTATCCCTATGTCGTAAGAGGCGACCAGGGTTGCGTCAGGAAGGGCATAACGGCATAAAACCTCTGCCAAATCAGTATGAGGATCATAACGGATGATCCGCTGTGGCGACCCCTAACAGGAGCAGCCGACAGACGAACAACAACATGAATATGTATATTCATTTATATTTCGAGTGCAAAGGAAAGGCTATAATTGTATATAATCGTTTGATGATTTTTAATTGTTCAAAACATACCAGCCAAATTTACAATAATTTAGATGTGGTTCCTCATATTTAGAACTCTCAGGCAGCTGTTCGGGCAAGTGCCAGCATTAACTCATCTCCTCTCCACAAAAGACACAATGGGATCATTAACGACTACCAACTTCGAGTTATATTGGTGACACACTTGGGTGAGAGTTTGAGGCTGGGTCAAGATTTGAACCCAGGCTAGACAGTTCAGAGGTGAGTGTGCTTACGGACATACCTCGAGGCTAGGCTATCCTACCAGCCCTCCACATATGGCTACAAACTACGTGTAATATTGGTGACACACTTGGGCGACAGTTTACAGCTCGGCCAAGGTTCAGAGGTGAGTGTGCATACCTCTAGGCTATCCTACAAGCCCTCCAAATATGAATTTATATACATTTCCATCGTGGAATAAAAAACTAAAGAATTAATCCAATTGAAAATAAGGCCTTATCAAAAAAATTAGGAAAGTAAATGTGTCTTTTCCCACTAACCTGTGAATGATCTCTTGAGCTGGGTGATTGTCACAGACCTCCATGCAATTACATTAGCGGTATTCTCCTCCCCTTAAAAATGATAAACGACTTCATTAACAACATTGTTGATTGGCTGTATTATATTTTATCCAACCTTGATACAGGTGAAGCCTGCAAGCTTATTATTGGTCAGGAGATTTAGGGTGGGAGGGACAAACAGCTGAATGCAGTCGTGGACTTATATTCTGATTCTGATGTACCATCCTCTATTATAGAGCATTGGGCCTGCTGAAGCAGTTTTTTGGCAAGGGACATGCTGGGTAGTTTGTTCTTGCCTTCTGGGTAACTAGAAGTAGTTAGGGCAGGAATTTGGAATTTGTTCATGGTGCCAGTGATAACCAACCTCCTCTTCACAAAGCACACTATGGGATCTTTGACATCCACCAACTAATACCAGCAGACGGGGCACCCAGTTTAACGTCCATCTGAGAGAAGGCACACACCCTGCCTGTGAAACACCAGGGTGACAGTTTATAGTAGGGTCAGGGTTCAAACCCAGGCTCGATAGTTTCGAGGCAAGTGTGCATACCTTCAAGCCCTCCTGCCAGCCACTGGACCGAAACAGGCAAATGTTTTTTTTTTGTGCTTTGCTGTTAGCTTAAAGACAGTGTCATTAAATATGGTCCTCGTCTAAATCACACACTAATTTGCTGAAGCTGTAAAGTTTAAAATACCACGGTCTTAGTGCATATAAAATTATTGAATAAATATACTTTCACAATGTTTCATTGGCTTTGTCGACATCAATAATCACCCCTGACTGTAAGGGTATTGCATGATATTCATGGCATGATACAAACAAAGTGCTGCTTCATTCCTGCATAGTTGCAACACCTGGCTGCAGGTTTGCCCAAAGCATGATGCAATACTACCTTCACCCTCTTACATTTCTCCACTCACCACTCCTCTCATATTGAGGTCAGAGATTTAGAAATTACCCACGTTGCCGACGTACAATGCCCTGCTCTTTTCAAAAGGAATGGAGGGATCTTTACCATCAATACGCAAGTTATTGGAGATGAGACAGCTGACATAACATCCCTTCCAAAGAACAGCAAAATGATTTATGTTATGCCTTGCCCGTGAAGTACCAGAATGGTGCTACATAGGTCGGGCTGAGAATAAAACACATTTGAGACACATCAAATGTGAGCACATTGACTTTGAGCTATCTTCTCACACCTCAACGAGCACTGAAAGTTGAGTGAGAAATAAAAGAACTTTACATTTCCAAGAATATCAGCAATTATTCTGAGAAATGTTTCCATGAGTGACATTAAGAAATACATATATTGGCCCTCCTCGGTAGGAAATTCACATCCTACAAAAGAGGCAAAAGGTGAGTTTGGACTTTTGTTTTTTAGAAAGAAAGAAAAAAAATCCTTTCTTTTGACGTATCATAAGGGAATGACACTCAGAAACAAACCACTGAATAATATGGGCCAATAATTCAATGTCAGCACAATAACAGGCTGGGACATAGCAAGTAAACAAGATACGTATAGTTTACACACACACACACACACACACACACACACACACACACACACACACACACACACACACACACACACACACACACACACACACACACACACACACACACACACACACACACACACACACACACACACACACACACTTTATGATTGAAAAAGGGAGACTGTCCAACTCGGAAAATGCAAGAATTAAAAGGAAGAAAGCCAAAACATGTGAAATGAAACTGTTCACGAAGGTTTGATTATATAACACAAACGGGAGAAGGATCACCTCAAGCTGTCACATGCAAAGGGTTGGGACAGGGAGGAGGAGGGGGTGGGGGGGAGAGGGGAGGAGAGTCCCAGAAAAAGAAGCCGATTATACAAGATCAATGAATACTCAAAATCTAGAAAGATCAGCTCACAGAAATGATTCCCCTACTTGTACGTTTGAGGACTTTGCCATTATAAATGCTGTAAATACGAAAAAGAAATGTGTCACCTGCTCTTTCAATCATAAGGTGATTAGCGTCGACTAACATTTTCACAATATATATATATATATATATATATATATATATATATATATATATATATATATATATATATATATATATATATATATATATATATATATATATATTGTTGCGGATTCGCGCCCGCCGGCGTGCGAGCGGCCACGTAACTCGAATCGCGGCACGTCGCCCACCGGACGGACAATCCCGTCGTGACCCTCTCGGACTAACGCCGGGAACTAGTCACGGGTGGGCCTTTCGGCCTCACCACGATCGTGCCAATCGGCCCCCCGCGTGGGATAGGGTTGCTCGCCAAATTCGACCTACCCACACGGATGGTAGACCGGGCGATCGCACCTCGCCGCAGGTCGACTTCGGACACGGGCAACTTTAAGCGACGCGTTCCATACTATCGGGATAACCGAGTGGTGTTATCGTCAACCTCGACGGTTCGATTAATTATTGGGCGTATTTAGCCCACGACCAACCCTTTACGTGAAGTAAGATGGAGATTCAATAAAAGAAAAGACGAAGCGAAACGGGAAAAACAGTTCAACATTAAGCACATTTATTCCACGGCAAACGGAAAGCACACATATACAATTATACACCAAAAGCAAATGTAAAAGTAGAAGAAACACAACAATTCTGCACAAAAAGCAAATGCAACAATGCAGATCTACTACCGACTACCGAGCACACGGCAACACTTATACAGTTTTACTTCACAGACGGCGCCGACAACACATATACTCAAAGCAAAAGAAAAAGGGACCACCCTCAACTACAAGGGGGCAGACGGGGCTGGGGCTGAGACCGCGTCGAGCCTACCCGTCTGGTGATGAGCTGCAAGATGGCGGCGGCGCCCCGACTCCGCGGGCCTCGCTGGCACTGCCTGGAATGGGGTGGGAACGGGGCCCCCTTCTCACACTATCTCAGCGCGGGGGGAAACAGGAGGGGGTTGTTGATGCTCGGGGGAATGAGGATATCTCGCTGGCTTGGGTCCCGCGACGAGCGACTCCACCGCGACCTCGGTCGCATTACCGGCCTCCCCTCTCCGCAGCTCCCCGACTCTGACACGAGCGCCCTCTCGACTGCCTTCGCCGCCGCCACAACTCTCCAACTCTCCCACTCTCCACTCTTCTCAACTCCGTCCAACTGCCTCCAACTGCCCAACTCTTCAACTCTTCCGAAACACTCAACTGCCCCGATTCGCTCCGCGCTCGGTGCTTTATAGTCCGACAGGAGAAATCATATGCAGATTTTTGGATCAGGAATCGCTCGGGGGCGGAGCCACGCTCCCCATTGGACAGAGGTATAGTGGGCGTGAATGATTCTTGATTAGCGAATTTGCATATAGCGATTATACTCCGACGCACCTGGAGGCGGGGCCAAATCGCCCCACGCTCGCTGATAGGACGGAACAGAAGTGGGCGTGAATCGTTCTTGATCCGATTTCTCGGAAAGGCTGGTGTTTTTGCACCCGCTGCTCGGTGCGCGCCCTGTACGAGTCCAGGATCGGTGCCCACAAGCGGCGCGGGAATGGCGGTGATGCGATGGTTGCGAGGGCGAGTTGTGACGGTAAAGGTCGTGGCTGTTGGCGTTGTTGTTGTTGTTGTTGTGAAGCGCCGTTGCGGTTGGTGGTTGTTGTGTGATGGCTGTTGAGACGTGGTTGGTGGTGGTTGTGGTAGTAGTAATGGCGGTTGGTCTAAAATAAAGATAGTAAAAGAAAAACGGCTATCTAAAAGGGTCGCAGCCCGAATGAATAACATTTATTCCCTCTAAACAACGGGTTTGGGCCGAACTACACATATACTAACAGAGATATCTCACCTACGGGACCTGAATGGTGGTTTGCGAATTTCCTCAACCACAACACTACCCCCTCCCCTTTTTACAGACTCGTCCCGAGTCGTCAAATTTTCGTGTGCCATCATGTGTAGTTCTCCCCTAGTACATTTTACCTACGGATCCCTGAGTGCGACATTCATGGTATTCGTGTCCCCAAAATAAATAACCTGAGGGCTGAGTAACTACCTAAACAAACTCACTCACACGGACGACTTAAATAAAATTGCCGGCGCTAAGACAGACATGCCGGGGGCGCACTCATATGTACAGTACATCTTAACCTTAACTTACAAATTTTACACTAAACCATGGCCCAGGATCAATGAACTCTGCAAAAAGAAAGCAGTTAGCAGGGAGCCAGGCTGCTCGCATGCAGTCTCTGGCTCAAACAATGCAGGTGACGGGGAACGTGGCCGGCTGCTCACTCGCAGTCCAAGGCCTTCCCTTTTTAACTGAATGCAGTGAACCACAACGGTGCATGGGCTGCACAAACGCAGTCTCTGTGCCAGCTCAAGTGGCACACGCAATGAACACAACGGATGGATGGATGGACACAAACATGGTGCACGGGCCGCCACTGCAGGCCCGTGTTGTAGCTGCCAACAGGGCAGTTCTTGCAGCTTGCAAACTGTTGCTTTCTGATCCTGGCACACATGGAAATGAACAAGGGGGGGCAAAGCAAAATTGAACGGGGCTGGTAAACAGGGGCAGTGGGCATGGCATGGCAAAGGTGATCAGGCAAACACAGCCTGCAGAACAAGGCCGATGCAGGCAAACACAGCCGGCAGATGAACTTGCCGGCACAGGCCTTGCAGAAAACAGCTGCAGACGATCCGGCCGGGACAGGCTTTGCAGCACAGCAGCTGCAGCCGATCCAGCCGGCACAGGCCTTGCAGCAAAACAACAGCTGCCGATGAAGCTGGCCAGCCTTCGCCGTTCAGTGGAGGTTGGTGGAGGGAGTGCGGTGGTGCTGGCCACTCGGAAGGCGGGCTCAGACCTACCTGACTATCTCCCTCCCAACCTATCGCCTTTGCCTGTCACTGTCTATACCCACTCCCTTAATTTGTCAAAAACCAATTTAGCACCAACTTATTTATTTATTTTTTTGTTGTTGTTTTATTTCCTTTTTTACTTCCCCACTATAAATCGTCCCCTAACCCCCTTTATCGTCTTTGTTCGGCTAACCTATCCTGTCACCTAGCCTACTCCCAACCCCTACGTTCCCTTCCCGGAGGGGAACAAGGGAGAGCTAGCGTCCTGTGTCGAGGCCCAACGAAGCCTCAGAATGGCCTCCCCAGACTTCAGCGATCTTAACACAAAGTGGGTCCAGCGGCCCACAACGAGAGCGAAGGGATGGATGGTGCGGAGGGGTACACTTCCTATCTACCCTAACCATTTAACTGTTAAACTACCCCGGGGCTTTCAACAAGCGCCTCTCGCTTAAACTATTGGTTCTAACAACCCAGATTCCCATCGCCTGTGTTGGTGTCCTCACAATTTCGGGCCTCGACCCCCAATTTTCTCTCCGTGCCCTCACACGGTCTCATGGCTGGGACGCGTGGCTCCCCTTGGCAGGCACGACCCTCTGCCGAATCTCCCGCTATGTCACCCCCGGGCACTACACTGCCTCCGAGCCTACCAGCTCCCTAAACACCGGGGAGTGCCCCCCATGGCACCTCCCCCGAAACGCACACGTGGCAGGCTGGCTTCCCGGGCCCCTTTCCGAGGGTCACCCTGTGCCCACAACACTGCCCACGCGGCTAATGGCGCCCCGGGCCCCCGCACAAAGCAGGCGCACCCGTGCCCACTACGCTATCCCGGCCCCCCATGGGCTCTTGGCCTACCACGGCTGACTAGCCTGGTGCCCGGGGTACCCACTCAGCAATACTCACCTTTCGCAGCCACGCTCCCAGCCCGTCAACAGGGCTCCTGCACCCCTCCAAATGGGTTTCGAGCCTACATTCACACCAACAACAAAACGACCTCCATTTTTCAATTTAACTAACCCCCTAACTCACTCTACACTGACCCCGGGGTCCCTTGGGCGGGAGTCACTCCTCCCCCCAATCACTCATCGCACCATGCATTCCCCATTCACTCCACTCACACAGACCCGCTGGCCTCACTCACTCACCAAGCACATGCTTCCACTTCACTCACCAACTCTTCAACACACTCTCCGCTGGACTCTGCCATCCTTCTAACTGCATCCCCTAACTAACTCGTGCTCCCACGTCGTCCCTTAAACTACAGCACGTTCCTTTTAACACTACGTAGCTAAGCTACGTCCCCACTACACATTCATTGTCTGTCACTGTCTAAATCAAAAAATCATTTTATTTCCCAACCTAAATCTGGCTACAATCCCTCTAACTAATCCATTCCACGGACTCCATGAGGACTTACCCCTGCCCCATGAAGTCGGTCTAACTAAGCTAACCCTTCCCCCTAACTAGTTTCCATCCTGTGCCCTGGCCAAGGGGATTATCCACCCCTTGCCCAGGAATCCTGTTCACCCGAAAGTGAGGCTTGCTTTTTCTTTTCTCTGTTTTTTTTTTCCACATGCGCAGCACCAGCGCGGCAACTCACAGCTCGCGCACTTTGCACCTGCCTGTGACGTCATGCAGCTGCACGTGTACCTCGTCCCTCCTTGGACGGTACCATCCGGCAGGGATACCCCTCCTGCCAGATTCCAACCCCACGTGCAGCCATGACGTCACCGTGCGCATAAAAAAAAAACACAAGCCCCACGTCTCGAGGGGTTCCCCACGCGAACACATGTGCTTTGCCCGTTGGAGCTTAACACACACGCCCGCGTGGAGAACCCATCCGGTCCAAATCCGTTTACCTTGCTTAACTTTGTCCGTCCGCGGGATCGGCAAATCCACCGCGTGCGTTTCCGGACCGGGACTTCACTCTCGCAAGCGAGCACGTGGGGGCCTCGTGCGTTGCACAGCACGGACCTCGCGCTCGCTGCTGGGTGAACCCGGCACGGTCCCTGAAACAGCTGCAGCCGCTACTCGGCTTTTGTCCCTCACATGTCGCTGTCGTCGTCTCCATTCCACCCACGCACACCTGCGTGTTACGACGCTAACACTCCATTCCATTAAACTCACACCGGGAGACGCGGCTCCATGTTCACACATGCCGACCGACATCTCCCTCACATACAGCGACCTTGCACACGCTGTCTCTCTCACACTCACGGTCTCCCTTGCACTCGGCCGTTCACTCACGCATGCCACCTCCCTCGCACACGTGGCTCCACTCACTCGTGGTGCTCCATTCATACTGGCCGTTTCACTCACACACACGGCCTCTTCCACTTGCGGTGCCCCTTTTACACACGGCGTGCTGGGGAGCACGCTCTTCGGCACACTTGCCACCACACCACTCACACACGCGGTCTCTTCCACACACGGGGACGCACTCACACCTTGCAGCACACACACCGGGACAACCACACTGGGGATTCGTGTCCCCACAAGGGTCTCCGGGGCCTCTATACCCCCCAAGCTCGGGGTGCACCTGTCCACAGCACCCGTCCCCTCAACCTCGCAAAGCACGACCGAACCCACCTGGTCGTGATTTGCCTCAAGGGGGCATACTCCCTCCCCTCGTTCCTGGAGGAGGCCATCCAACTGCTCGCACCGGGTCTCTACCCAGTCCGCGAGCTCACCCCCATTATCCTCCACTACCTCCGTGTGTGTGTGCGTCACTTACCCCGTCTTCATCGTGTAGTCTTCCCTCTATCGTTCCCATCTCCCGTGTCTCTGCCAACTCAGTCACCTCTTCCCTTGTTATCTCCCTTGTCTCAACTATTATTTCCGTCTCTTCCCTTGTTATCTCCCTCGTGCACGTCTCCGTCACCCCAATTAGTTTTTCCCTCTCGGTCACCGCCACTGTTGCTTTCTCCATCACCTTCACACTTCTCGCCCAACACGTCCCCCAAATTACTTTGTCACCCGCCTCCACCGCGGGCCTGCCAGCCGTTGCACCCCTTCCAGCTCGTTTGCTTCCACACGTGGAGTCGCCATTCCCAGCTCCCTGGTCATGGCCTTCATGCCCGCCTGCAGGCTTCGGCCCATGTTCTGCGTCTCACCCCGCAGCTCTTTCATTTTTCCCTTCATTTTGAGTGCGTTTGTTTCCATATTTTCGTTCATGCCTTTTATTTCGTTTTTCATTTCATTTGTGTTTGTATCCATTTTCGTTTTCACTTCGTGCATTTGCTTGTTCATGTTCGCATTCATTTGTTTCGCATCCGCATTCATCTTCGCTGTCATTGCCGCCAGCATGGCGCATAGCTGGGCCATGTCGGGTGCGCTTGGGTGAGCCGATTCGGCAAGGATCGGGGGGTTTTGGTGGAGAGGGGGAGGGGAGGTGTCATACACCGCGGCCGCCGCCGCACCTATTTCGGGCTCTGGGTTCAGTTGGGGGAGTTCGTGTTCCTGCACAACCAACATTTCCTGCACGGGGTTTTCATCCTGGACCATGGATTCTACACATTCTAAATCCATTTCTAATACCCCCGGCTCCCGCTCGCCTTGAGACGCCATCTTATTTCTCGTAGAGGGTTAATTTGAATCGCTCGTAATTTGGAGGGAATCGGGGGTCGCTCCTCTCACCCCTGGACCGATTCCCGTGAATTTAGCTGGAGACAGGAGAGCCCGTTTTCCCGCTCTCCGACACCAGTGCCGCGAGGAGGGGGATGGGTTTGTGTCCCACTCCTGACAACAGTGTTGCGGATTCGCGCCCGCCGGCATGCGAGGGGCCACGTAACTCGAATTGCGGCACGTCGCCCACCGGACGGACAATCCCGTCGTGACCCTCTCGGACTAACGCCGGGAACTAGTCACGGGTGGGCCTTTCGGCCTCACCACAATCGTGCCAATCGGCCCCCTGCATGGGATAGGGTTGCTCGCCAAATTCGACCTACCTAAGTACCCACACGGAGGGTAGACCGGGCGATCGCACCTCGCCGCAGGTCGACTTCGGACACGGGCCACTTTAAGCGACCCGTTCCGTACTATCGGGATAACCGAGCGGTGTTATCGTCAACCTCGATGGTTCGATTAATTATTGGGCATATTTAGCCCACGACCAACCCTTTACGTGAAGTAAGATGGAGATTCAATAAAAGAAAAGACGAAGCGAAACGGGAAAAACAGTTCGACATAAAGCACATTTATTCAGCGGCAAACGTAAAGCACACATATACAATTATACACCAAAAGCAAATGTAAAAGTAGAAGAAACACAACAATTCTGCACAAAAAGCAAATGCAACAACGCAGATCTACTACCGACTACCGAGCACACGGCAACACTTATACAGTTTTACTTCACAGACGGCGCCGACAACACATATACTCAAAGCAAAAGAAAAAGGGACCACCCTCAACTATAAGGGGGCAGACGGGCCTGGGGCCGAGACCGCGTCGAGCATACCCGTCTGGTGATGAGCCGCAAGATGGCGGCGGCGCCCCGCTTCCGCGTGCCTCGCTGGCACTGCCTGGAATGGGGTGGGAACGGGGCCCCCTTCTCACACTATCTCAGCGCGAGGGGAAACAGGAGGGGGTTGTTGATGCTCGGGGGAATGAGGATATCTCGCTGGCTTGGGTCCCGCGACGAGCGACTCCACCGCGACCTCGGTCGCGTTACCGGCCTCCCCTCTCCGCAGCTCCCCGACTGACACGAGCGCCCTCTCGACTGCCTTCGCCGCCGCCACAACTCTCCAACTCTCCCACTCTCCACTCTTCTCAACTCCGTCCAACTGCCTCCAACTGCCCAACTCTTCAACTCTTCCGAAAGACTCAACTGCCCCGATTCGCTCCGCGCTCGGTGCTTTATAGTCCGACAGGAGAAATCATATGCAGATTTTTGGATCAGGAATCGCTCGGGGGCGGAGCCACGCTCCCCATTGGACAGAGGAAAAGTGGGCGTGAATGATTCTTGATCCGCGAATCTGCAAAGAGCGATTAGACTCCGACGCACCTGGAGGCGGGGCCAAATCGCCCCACGCTCGCTGATAGGACGGAACAGAATTGGCCGTGAATCATTCTTGATCCGATTTCTCGGAAAGGCTGGTGTTTTTGCACCCGCTGCTCAGTGCGCGCCCTGTACGAGTCCAGGATCGGTGCCCACAAGCAGCGCGGGAATGGCGGTGATGCGATGGTTGCGAGGGCGAGTTGTGATGGTAAAGGTCGTGGCTGTTGGCGTTGTTGTTGTTGTGAAGCGGCGTTGCGGTTGGTGGTTGTTGTGATGGCTGTTGAGACGTGGTTGGTGGTGGTTGTGGTGGTAGTAATGGCGGTTGGTCCAAAATAAAGATAGTAAAAGAAAAACGGCTATCTAAAAGGGTCGCAGCCCGAATGAATAACATTTATTCCCTCTAAACAACGGGTTTGGGCCTAACTACACATATACTTACAGAGATATCTCACCTACGGGACCTGAATGGTGGTTTTCGAATTTCGTCAACCACAACAATATATACATATATATACATATATATATATATATATATATATATATATATATATATATATATATATATACATATATATACATATATATATATATACATACATATATATATACATATATATATACATATATATATATACATACATATATATATACATATATATATACATATATATATATATATACATATATATATACATATACATATATATATACATATACATATATATATATACATATACATATATATATATATACATATACACATATACATATATATATATATATATATATATATATATATATATATATATATATATATACATATACACATATACATATACACATATATATATATATATATATATATATATATATGTATATATATATATGTATATATATATATATATATATACATATACATATATATATATATACATATACATATACATATATATATACATATACATATATATATACATATATATACATATACATATATATATACATATATATACATACATATACATATATATATACATACATATACATACATATATATATATACACATATATACATACATATACATATATATATATACATATATATAAATACATATACATATATATAAATATATATATATATATATATATATAAATATATATAGATATATATATATATATATATATATACGTATACATACATACAACCAGAAGAGGACTGTGGATTGTTGTGTTGTATTGAAGCATTGTCATGTAGTGTCTTTCTTACCTTGTTACTTAAGAAATCTAAAGATTTCGTTAGTATATTGATGACTTCCGTCCTCTGTTTGTATGTTTGTTTGTAGGCACGATAACTCGAGAACGGAAGAAGCTACCAATGTCAAATTACACCCCGTGATTCAGGAGGGTGATGGCTCGCGCTGATTAGATTTTGGTCAAAATCGGTCAAAGGTCAAGGTCACAGTGAGGTCAAACATAATTCCGTAAATTAATGTGGAGAAATTCAGTATTGATTGATTTTCATTTTAATTTTGTCTTCGGTTTTTGCGATCGCTTAGGACGCTTAACACTCGGTTGTCGAAATTCTGGTAAAAATCGGATGTTTTGCAGACGTTTTAAGATTGTAAAAAATATTTCACTCACCACATCACGGCTCATCACGTGGTGCAGCGTGCTCGAGCAGACGCGTCGTTGAGTCACATAAAGGTTTTGCGTGTGTGCGCTGACGGTGTTTTCGATAAAGATGGTGTTTAAAAGTCATTTTTATCCCAATAAAGGTTATCGTCGCATGCCTGACTCGCTAGGCCGTCGGATTATGTAAAGATTGTTGGTGGATGGCCGAATATTACGGTTTTGTGACTTTGATAAAATAATATAAAATAACTGTGTGGAGAAATGGAGATTTTTGCTTCGGTCCACGTTACGAGTTCGTTTTAACTCGGATCGCAATTCTGTTTTCACTTTTGGTAATGGCTAAGTATGCTTAACACTCGGTTGTCGAAATTCTGGTAAAAATCGGATGTTTTATGAGATTTATGTCGGGTGTCGTTTCTGAGGCTGAACTGAAGATTATGCTAATGAGGGGGATTGTAACACATGGCATTACGCGCTCGTTTTCAAGTCAATTTCAATCATGTCTTCAATTTTGGTAATGGTTAAGTATGCTTAACACTCGGTTGTCGAAATTCTGGTTAAAATCGGATGTTTTATGAGAGGTTTGGTTCAGAATCATCGTAGAAACTTCTGGTTTGCGTCGCTACCTTCTCTAGAGACAGCTTTTATTAGACAAGGTCAAAGGTCAAGTTGACGATTTCGTAAGTACCAGTCTATGACTCCTTGTTTGGTTGTTTTTTTGAGATTTCATCCATGTTTTATACTTTTCTTTAAATATTTTTTTTCTTGCATATATGTTGTACGTGGAATAAAAGTACGATGACCCAAAACAATATTAATTTTTGTGAAACTCCTGATGTTTCAGAATAATATTATCTTCCATCCTCAAGACACCAGACGTGCAGCTGCAGAGACATGAGATGTACTTGTTACATCCAACGGGAACAGCTATGAGTCATGATTGGGCTGTGAAGGTAACCGATCGGCATGAGGTTTGGCATATCTATACTCGTAAAAGGCAATGTGTGTGTGTCAGTGTGTGTGTCTCCTCCATACATCTAAAATTCCAGCAGTGTGTGTGTGTGTGTGTGTGTGTGTGTGTGTGTGTGTGTGTGTGTGTGTGTGTGTGTGTGTGTGTGTGTGTGTGTGTGTGTGTGTGACCGCTGTTTCTTGACAACCACTGGTCCGATCTAATTGAAACTTCCCAGGTATATTGCTGGGGACCTGAGTCCTTTTCAAGTCCTATGTGCCTTTTACCTGAGTTTTTACCTTTTACCATAGGACCTGAATCCTATGTGCCTTTTCAAGGTTTGATATTAATCGGACAAGCGCTTCCCAAGTTATGGCCATTTATTTACCAAACCAATAACAGGACATGGTGCTGCGTCGGTGTGGCCTGTGTGGTTTCTTTCTGGCACGAGGTTTGAATTTTTTAATTTTTTTTTGCACGTACGGCCACGGCTTCTCTTCTCTTTGTGTTTTCCTTGCGATGACATTGTGAAAAGGCAAAATACGTTGGCCCTCATTGAATAATCGGCCATTAAAACGAAATTGCGAATAATCGTAGCAGCGATATGCAAACTTCAGGACAGTGAGGACTTAACTTCCGGACATCCGGATAGTGACGACTTACTGTATTATTTCTCGATTTCTCGACTTACTGTATTCTTTCTTTCTCAATTTCTTTAATTTCTCGATTTCCGTACTTTCTCGATTTCTGTACTTTCTCGATTTCCATGCTTTCTCGATTTTCTCGATAAATTCTCGATAAATTATAGAGAGATAAACACAATGCCCCAATCCAGTCGCCGTTTACGAGGGCGAAGGAACAAAGCTGTGCGTCGTGCACGCGCAATGTAATCTGACGAAGCACTAGCTGCTCGCTTGGCAGACAACACTGGGCGCGAGGCAAGGCGTCATGCTACTGAAATGGATGAAGAACGAGCTGCTCGCTTGGCACGTGACGCTACGTGTGTGACAAGGCATTGTGCAGCTAAAACGGATGAAGAACGAGATGCTCGCTTGGCAGACAACACTGACCATGAGGCAAGGCGTCGTGCAGCTGAAACAGATGAAGAACGTGCTGCTCGCTTGGCAGAGAACACTGGACGCGAGGCAAGGCGTCGTGCAGAAGAAACGGATGAAGACCAAGCTGCTCACTTGACAGACACACTGAACGTGAGGCAAGGCGTCGTGCTGCTGAAACGGATGAAGAACGAGCTGCTCGCTTGCCAGACAACACTGGACGCGAGGCAAGGCGTCATGCAGAAGAAACGGATGAAGAACAGGTTGTTCGCTTGGCAGACAACACTGGGCGCGAGGCAAGGCGTCGTGCTGCTGAAACGGATGAAGAACGAGCTGCTCGCTTGGCAGACAACACTGGACGCGAGGCAAGGCGTCGTGCAGAAGGAACGGATGAAGAACGGGTTGTTCGCTTGGCAGACAACACTGAGCGCGAGGCAAGGCGTCGTGCTGCTGAAACGGATGAAGAACGAGCTGCTCGCTTGGCAGACAACACTGGACGCGAGGCAAGGCGTCGTGCAGAAGAAACGGATGAAGAACGGGTTGTTCACTTGGCAGACAACACTGGAAGCGAGACAAAGCGTCACGCTGCTGAAACGGATGAAGAACGAGCTGCTCGCTTGACACGCGACGCTACGCGCGTGACAAGGCATTGTGCAGCTGAAACAGATGAAGAACGAGCTGCTCGCTTGACACGTGACGCTACGCGTGTGACAAGCAGTTGTGCAGCTGAAACGGATGAAGACCGAGCTGCTCGCTTGGCAGACAACATTGAATGTGAGGCAAGGCGTCGTGCAGAAGAAATCCCTCACCAGCGAGAAGACCGGCAAGTAAGGGATGCCCTGCACCATCAGGACATACACTGTGCAAGACAAGAGCAGGCTCACCGTGAGAATCGCAACCTTGCTCGATATGATGATACCGATTTCTTCTGAGAGGAACTACATGTTGAGTACAGGCACGTGTTGAGCAGGACCTTATCTATCGATAATTCCAGCTGTGTGTGTGTGTGTGTGTGTGTGTGTGTGTGTGTGTGTGTGTGTGTGTGTGTGTGTGTGTGTGTGTGTGTGACCGCTGTTTCTCGACAGCCACTGGTCCGATCTAATTGAAACTTGCCAGGTATATTTGTGGGGACCTGAGTATGTGCCTTTTCAAGGTTTGATATTAATCGGACAAGTGCTTCCCAAGTTATGGCCATTTATTTACCAAACCAATGACAAGACACGTTGCTGCGTAGGCGTGGCCGATGGGGAAAGGGCGCCATTTAGTTACCATGGCGTAGGAGTGGCAATGGTCAATGGCAGCGAATGTCATGGCAAGCAAAGACAGGGAGGTAAACTTGATTTTAATTAACTCTGTGTGTAAGTATCACAGCAGTTGTTACTTCAATGCAAGCGATAATTCGTGGAATGCATGTGAACATCCTGTATAGGCACGCACCACTTCGGAATAGTGATGACTTACTGTATTCTAATAATTTCTCAATTTCTTATGCGCATTTATAGATAAACACAATGTCCCAATCCAGTCGTCGTTTACGAGAGCGAAGGAACAGCCTGTGTGTTTGTTTGAAAGTTGTTTTTTTTTTGGTTTGCACGTACGGGCACGCACGTACGGGCACGCAAGAGCGAAGGAACGGCCTGTGTGGTTGTTTCTGGCACGAGTTTGAAAGTTATTTTTAATATTTTTTTGCACGTACGAGTAACTCCAAAACCATAAAACGAAGCAGCCTGAAACTTTGCATGCATACTAAGAAAATTCCAAGGAAGTGCAAGAGTGAAACATGGTTGCTTGGGTTAATTTAAACACCCCTTTTGAAGATAATTAACGGCCTTATTTAACTATATCGTTCGTCAGGCGCATCCTCGGCCAACTCGCTCTCTGGGGTCTTAAGGCATTTCCTTGGTAACCTTGCTGGGGTCTAAAGCCGCCATGTTTTTTGGCTTGCTCAACCATTACTTGACTTGGAACAGGCCGCAATGATTTCTTAACGATAAAGTTTTATTTTCACTTTCCTCAGTCATATGAAATAAACGCCTGTTCCTTATAGCTACAAATCGCTGTAGACATTGTTTTTGTAAGCACTATAGTTTTCAAATTAGGAGATTGGAGCGATTTCATGCATTGCATGATACAATTTTCCACGATCTACTCTCACGGACTAATGAAAAATATATCATCGAAATATTAATCAGTTTTGAGGATTGGATCGTCCGGATGAAATAAGTGTTGAAATCTGTTGTGAAATCTGACAATTTAAAGAAATAACGAGTCTTACAACCAAGCCGATATACCTATTTAGTTTAAGCAAGTAAGGCTATGGTCTATCCTTCTCCATAGATACATAAGAAAATGTGAAATTTCCAAAGCATTAAACTAAAGGCCCAGTCACACCTTGACGTTTTAGCCAGCGATGGCAACGTATTAAAATGTGTGTAAAATGCTGGCTTACGTTGAACTTTTGATGTTTTTTTTTTAAAGATTCGGACGTATTCATAGCGACTTGGTCTTATGTATAACGCATTGGTAACGGACACAGAACGTTTCGTTGTGTTATAGATAACTTATACCAACGAATGCTGAAGCTGTGGTCGGCCTACACAACAGATGCCCAACGATAGTCTAACTTAGGCATAGCGCGTTGCATGCATCGCCGACGATGTCGTGACGTAGCCTATTAAAAGGCTGACGCACAACGATTCGAATCATAACTGCCGTAGAAATAGAAGTGACAACATCGCGGTCACACCTTGGCGATCTTGCCAGCGTATGCCGACCTAAGAAAAATGTGTCTAAAACGTTGGGGCACGTTAAATACGGTATGAGTAAGTTTGGTATACGTCAGTAGAACGCTAAAGTACGCTATCATACGTCGTAGTAAGTAGAGTACGTCAAGAAATTTTAAACATGTTCAAAATTTTTGGACGTACTTGGCGTATGACACACGTTCCGCATGCGATGGGGATAAGTTTTACACACGATATGCGGATGCTTACACACGTCCACAAAGGCTACTTATAAGCTACTCATAAGTCGAAACACGTCGCGGTAATGTCTTTTTTACGCGAAACTTATTTCTAACTTATGTTTGACGTGCTTTGAACCAATTCTTTACGTAGTCCCAACACACATCGACGTATGTAGACGTATTCCAATGACGTCTTCGGGTCGACAAAAAAAATAAATGAACGTGTTTCTCGCTTACAACTGCCATATAAAGACGTGTTCCCAGCGGTTTTGGGAATTGGTATATAAAAATGGTGTTCATAAAAGGGGAACCCAACAGTGTTTTCGAGTCCTTTTTGAGTCGATGTCCATGTCAGCAGTAACAGTATCAGTAACAGTATCAGTATCAGTATTAGTAGTAGTTTGTTCATGTTGGCAGTAGTAGGTGAGTATGAGAGGGAGGGTGTGGGTTATGATGGATCGTCCTTGCGTCCGCGTGTCCACGGGTAGGAGACATCTTTTCACCATTGTTCGAAGTTCTTCGCGGCTAATTTTTATGGGGCTTTTTCAACAATGAGCTATGGCTTGTTTTTACGATTTAGGTCTATTCATAACGGGTTGGACAAATGCACAATGAACTAATCATGTGCATAGAGTGCTTTGATTACTTATAGATACGGTATACCAACGAATAATTATCGTGAAGCCGGCGTTCACAAACTATGCCCAACGATAGCCTAACTTATCCATATCGTGCGGCAGTTTATCTTTGCCGGTGACGTAGGGTTTGCTATTCATAGGCTGCCACTCAACGATTTAAATGGCTGCATCTCCACTATTGAAAGTAGACGCTTGCGCTCAACAATTGGATTTTTTTTTACACTCAACGACTGTTAAACGGTACCACTCAACTATTTTCATTGTTTACAATGAACGATTTAAATTGCTGTCACTCGCCTTTGTTTTTTGACGCTGGCGCTCGGAAATTTTAATCGTTTCTATTGAACGTGCTAAATCGCTCAAACCCCACTATTGAAAGTAGACGCTTGCGCTCAACAATTCGATTTCTTTTTACACTCAACGACTTTAAAACAGTACCACTCAACTATTTTCATTGTTTACAATGAACGATTTAAATTGCTGTCACTCGCCTTTGTTTTTTGACGCTGGGGTTTTGAAATTTGAAGCGTTTCTTCTGAACGTGTTAAAACGCTCAAACTTGACTATTTTAAATAGACGCTGCCGATGGACAATTGGAATCATAGCCAAGTTAGACATCGAAGTGTGAACATCCTGGTCATGCCGAAGAAAAGTTTGAAGAATGCTGCAAATAAGTGTCCTGGCCGTGGCCGTGGACGCTGACGCAAGGACGATCCATTATACCGAAGTCTTTCAGCCTCTGAGTAACTTAAAAGTAACGTCTGTCGACGTGTGACAACGATCGCGTAACGTGCCAACAACACGTTAATCATAGGTTAGAAATACGTTTCGGGTACGCGAAACATTACCTCGGCGTGTCTCAACTTATGATTAACTTACAAGTAGCATGTGTTAACGTCTGTCAACGATCGCAGACCGTGCATACAACTTGTGGCCAGCGTAGAGGAACGTGTGAGTCATACGCCGGCATACGTCGTGAAATTTCAAGCATGCAAAAATTTGAGGACAACCAAAAAGTACAACGTTTTCAGCCAGCGTACAACGATGTATGGCAGTGTTTTTCAGCATGCTCTCAATGTGATCAAAACCTACCCATAACGTATTCAACGTGTGCCAGCGTTTTAGAAAAAAAATTCAAAAATCGGCATACGTTGGCGAAAACGTCAAGGTGTGACCGGGCCTTTACCTTTTTCTACTGTTTGGAGAATTATATTGAGTGAACCAAAAATTTTGGAACGTGCCAAAATTAACCGGCTTCATTGAGCTGAATGATTACTGCATTCAATGCTGGGCCCCGTGTCGTGTCCCCCCCCCCCCACCCCGAGGGACTGCCTGCCTCTCCATAGCGTCTGCCAGATCTGTCTACATTTTTGGAGGGTTCGCGAGGTGCAACACAGGGAATCCAACGAAACCTGGTAAAATGCGGACATTATAAAAAAACAGTAATAACATTTCCTTGGACCCGAGCCGATGTACCACATGACACATGCACAGAGGAGCAGGCAAGATGGCAGATATTATCTGCAATGTTTATATCACGGGAGATTTAACTTTTTGATGTCTTCAGGGTAGTTCTGGATTAAGCTGCACCTCTTTTGTCGATAAAGACATTATTTCAACGAATAAATACACTTTTTCCCACCACATCATTTTAGAGTGAGTGATTCCTGCTCCATCACCCTGAGCGAGCGGTTCGTGCTCCATCACCCTGAGCGAGCGGTTCGTGCTCCGTCACCCTGAGCGAGCGGTTCGTGCTCCGTCACCCTGAGCGAGCGGTTCGTGTTCCGTCACCCTGAGCGAGCGGTTCGTGCTCCGTCACCCTGAGCGAGCGGTTCGTGCTCCGTCACCCTGAGCGAGCGGTTCGTGCTCCGTCACCCTGAGCGAGCGGTTCGTGCTCCGTCACCCTGAGCGAGCGGTTCGTGCTCCGTCACCCTGAGCGAGCGGTTTGTGCTCCGTCACCCTGAGCGAGCGGTTCGTGCTCCGTCACCCTGAGCGAGCGGTTCGTGCTCCGTCACCCTGAGCGAGCGGTTCGTGCTCCGTCACCCTGAGCGAGCGGTTCGTGCTCCGTCACCCTGAGCGAGCGGTTCGTGCTCCGTCACCCTGAGCGAGCGGTTCGTGCTCCGTCACCCTGAGCGAGCGGTTCGTGCTCCGTCACCCTGAGCGAGCGGTTCGTGCTCCGTCACCCTGAGCGAGCGGTTCATGCTCCGTCACCCTGAGCGAGCGGTTCGTGCTCCGTCACCCTGAGCGAGCGGTTCGTGCTCCGTCACCGTGAGCGAGCGGTTCGTGCTCCGTCACCCTGAGCGAGCGGTTTGTGCTCCGTCACCCTGAGCGAGCGGTTCGTGCTCCGTCACCCTGAGCGAGCGGTTCGTGCTCCGTCACCCTGAGCGAGCGGTTCGTGCTCTGTCACCCTGAGCGAGCAGTTCGTGCTCCGTCACCCTGAGCGAGCAGTTCTTGCTCCGTCACCCTGAGTAAGTTGTGAAATAACAACCGATTTCTGATTCCCTTTGCTGAATTAACATGTTTTCTTAATTCACAAGCCAAATGTTTTTTTCCACCCGTCACCTACAGCTGTTTATAAAGATTAATGGTTGTGAACATATCCCTGAAATGTCTTTGTCAATGCAATGTTGTTTTCTGGGACTTATGGTTTTTGGATTGTTGCTGATATCAGTCAAGTGTGTGTGTGTGTGTGTGTGTGTGTGTGTGTGTGTGTGTTTATAAAGCATCTCTCTCTCTCTCTCTCTCTCTCTCTCTCTCTCTCTCTCTCTCTCTCTCTCTCTCTCTCTCTCTCTCTCTCTCTCTCTCTCTCTCTCTGGACATATCCGGATGGTGTTTATGTCTAGACAGGGTTTGGCTCCGAACATGTCCTAGCAGCGTTTGTGTCCGGGCGGTGTTTGTCTCTGGCAAGCTTGGCTCCAGACATGTCCAGGAGGTAATTAATACTCCACTGTATAGCCTTTCCTATAGTGTAGCCTTTCCTTCCCCCACCCCTCCTCGCTCCCCCTCTTTTAGTATTCCTGTCAGTGAAGCGACGGGTGGTACTTGCTCGTATAAATAAAAATATATATATATATATATATATATATATATATATATATATATATATATATATATATATGTGTGTATGTGTATATAAGGATTATGTGTATGTGCATGTGTATATGTATCTGTATATGTGTATAAAGATTATGTGGATGTATATTGTTACGGCTGTGGAAATTTGCAAACCACCATTCAGGTCCCGTAGGTGAGATAACTCTCAGTACATGTGTAGTTAGCCCCAAACCCGTTGTTTAGAGGGAATTTATGTGATTCATTCGGGCTGCGACGCTTTGAGTTAGGCGTTTTTCTGTTCTATCTTTATTTTGCATCAACCGCCATAACCATCAAACCACCACCGATACACCCTCCACCACCCTCACCTCTCTCCTTCTATGGCCATTCCCGCACCACCTGTGAACACTGAGCGTCGGGCTGTCTTGGGCTCGTTCAAGCGATACGCACCGAGCCGCGAGTGCAAATAGCGGCCTTTCCGAGGATGAATTCGGATCAAGAATGCTACATGCCCACTTCTGATCCGTCCAATTAGCAAGCGCGGAGCGGCTTGGCCCCGCCTCCAGGCGCGTCCGTGTGAAATCGAAATATGCAAATTCTAGGATCAGGGGAGGTTCACGCCCACTTTTCCTCCGTCCAATGGGCGAGCGTGGCTCCGCCCCCGAGCTCATCCTGATCCGGAAATTTGCATATTGGTTCTCCTGCCGGCCTATAAAACGCCGAGCGCAAGGCGAATCGTGGCAGAGAGTGAGAGTTTTGGTAAGAGAGTCATCGGGTGGAGTGTGGCAGCGGCGGAGTGTGGTAGAGAGTGGAGTCGGGTGGCGAAGTATTCGAGTTGGGTCCTGCAGTCGGCTGAGGAGAGTCGGGGGAAGAGGCGAAGGAGCTCAGATCCGAGGCGAGAAGGATGGCGGTCGGCGACGAGGTCGCGGTGGGAGATCGCTCGTCGCGGGACCTAGGCCAGCCAGCCATTCTCCCTCCCCCAGAGCATCAACAATTCCCCCTTTTCCCCCGCGCTGAGATAGTGCAACAAAGGGGGTCCCGTTCCCACCCCACTCCAAACGTCATGCCAACGAAACCCGCGAAGGAGCACGGAGTCGGGGCACAGCCACGCGGCAACGTCTGCGGCTCGTCCGCCAACGCGCCACGAGGACGCGGGTAGGACCCATCCAGTCTCGCGGACCTGGCCACTCTTTTAGGTCCCGCGCAGATATTGGCCTACAGGCCCGTCTGCCCCCTTGTCTATGAGGGTGGCTTCTTTCCTTTGCTTTTGAGTAAATGTGTGTGGCGCCGTGTCTTGTAAAGTAGAACTGTGTAAGTGTTGCCGTGTGTACGCGTATTCGTTTGTAACTCTGCGTCGTTGTTTCTTTTGTTTTCCTGACATAGGTGCATTCGGACTGTTTGGCTGTATATGTGTGCTTTCCGTGTGTCGCGTAATAAATGTGCATTATGTTGAACTGTTTTCCCGTTTCGTTTCGTCTTTTCTTTAATTGAATCTCCATCTTGCTTCACGTAAAGGGTTCATTCGTAGTGGGCTTAAAATGCCCGATAATTAATCGGAACCGTCGAGGCCGACGATAACACCGCTCGGTTATCACTGTAGCACGGAACGGACCGCTTAAGCGGTTCATGTCCGGAGTCGGCCTGCGGCGAGGTACAATCGCCCGGTCGACCATCCACGCAGGTACTTAGGTAGATCGAATTTGGCGAGCAACCCTATCCTGCGCGGGTGGGCAATTGGCACGGTCGTGGTGGAGTTAAACCCCCACCCGTGACTAGCTCCCGGCGTTGTTCCGAGAGGGTCACAACAGAATTGTCCGTTCCGGTGGGCGAGGCGGCCGCCATTCGAGTCGAGCGGCCGATCGCATGCCGGCGAGCGTGAATTCGCAACAATATGTATATGTAAATGTATATGTATATAAAGATTATGTGTATGTATATGTATATGTATACGTATATATATATATATATATATATATATATATATATATATATATATATATATATATATGTCTATAAAGATTATGTATATGTATATAAAGATTATGTGTATGATTATGTGTATGATTATGTGTATGATTATGTATATGTTTTTGTCTATGTATATAATTATATACATCAGATGCACCTCATGACGGTAATGGTGAGCATCGCCACGGATTATATCTCACACAGTAAAACTGCATAATCCACATCGAACAACCATCTGTCTGCCACCCAGTCAATTGTTCCTACAAATGCAAACCATTCAACCAGAAGGCACATGATATGATCAGCAGTAAAATCAAACCACGTGGAGTGTGATGAGCACTCTGCCGATCCCCAATGGACACAGTCGACAGTAAAGTGTTGCCTCCAACACAGAGGCCTCGGGCCCGTGACTCTGTCAAACAGATAAATATAATATGGCTAACATCCATCAGTTAAACATCAAACGGAGCCACCTGGTGGCTCTAATGTTGAAAACCTTTTCTGGTTATTTCTTTTTTCCTGGTGTCAAGATTTAAACAAATTTTATACATTTGGCAATAAACTTGATTTGATTTGATTTGATTATCTGTGATCTCGGGTACTTGAAGGTCTGTGGCTCCGTGGGTGCCTCAAATACTGAATGATATTCATATAAAGCTAAGCTGAAGAGGATTTGTGCCGAACTCCTCAAATATTTTGAAGCTGATGAAACTTCCACCTTCATACTACCATCGACTGAAGGATACTTCGCATGAACACTACTTTGCAATTGACAATGATGTGAAGGAGGCTGTCCTGAATTGGCTAAGCAAGTGTGACAGGGAGTTACACTGTGTGGGTCGACACGTCCTCGTTCGACGTTGGCAAAAGGGAAATGATCATGAAGGGGACTATATATATATATATATATATATATATATATATATATATATATATATATATATATATATATATATATATATATATATATATATATATACATATATACATACATATATACATACACACACAGTATTTAGTAAAATTACCAGATAAGCAAGGTTTATAATTTTTGAGATTATTTTTAATGAGAAGTAAAATAGAAGGAATTGTTGTACTGACTGGTGTGTGGATGTATTTTCCATGCAGTGCAATTGAGGTGTTAAGTGTTAACGTGGGATGTTGGCAAAATGCTCGAAGCATTTCAGAGCCAAACGTGCGGCTGAAGGCTTGCCTTTGGGATCTGTATTTCCCATGAAAATTCGATCACACAACATAAAAATGTCGAAATCGCATCTCTGGGAATTGCAGAAACTCATTTTCAACATTTTACAGTTAAATGTTGTCAAGAAAAAGGCTAAAAAAAGCAATGGAAGCATCTCGAGAATGTGATTCGAACAGGAAATGATTTAAAATGTGCAATCTTCGTGCTATCTTTTTCAAATGCATTTTTCCAAAAGTAAAACCCAACAACAGGTTTGTACATTAAATGTCATGGAATTAAATTAAAAGATCTTAGGTGTCCATATATCTCATGATAAAATGTCATTGTTACCCCACGCACGCGAAGAGAAAATCGGGGTTAGAAGCAATTAGTTCACGTGTCTGTCTGTCTGTCCATCTGCCTGGTAAGTTTATGATCAAGGAACAACTTGTTTAAATTGAATGTTAAATTTTGAACACGAATCAGATCATGAATAAGAAGACAAGTTTACTGTTTTACAGTACTTTGGCTTTGTATTTGTCCAGATCGCACATGTGCAGTGAGGAGTGAGATAAGATTTTTACTCTGTTTACCTGCTTGGCAGTCAAAGAAAATTGAAAATCATTCCACATCGGAAACTTACTATTTTTAAAGATGTTATAAAGGACATAAATAACAAGCATGAAAACTAATGTAACGTATTAGAGAGGGCGATGTAAGTGACTGCGGAAAATGGCGGTAAAATCCAGAATTAATTTATTTAAACATCTTTAAAACTTTATTTAAATTGAATTGTATATTTGAACACTAGAGAACACAAATCACCTTAATACTTCTGAGAACCTCCAGTTTTGCAGTACTTGGACAACATCTTTTGGTGGTGCAGGTAATAGGAGCTGTCAAGCGCAGCCCCTGGTAAGTGGGCATGGTATAATGTGAGAGGGTGCAGTGTTGGGGTGAAGAAGAGGCTGCCAATACGGCGATGTCGATGCCGATTGACACTGTTCTTTGGTAATTAATAAAGCCTCTATATCCTAAACTGTGACTCGACGTCATCTTATTACAGTGTATTAGGGTGGTATATAAGACTGCCTCAGTAGTGCTAAACTTCCAGATTTTTTTAACAAGCTTTAAAATCATTTTATTAAAATTGAAGTATATACTTGAACACTGCTCGGGGTATCATGTGCTATGAACACTCCAGTTTTAACTTGCGGCAATCACTTTATCATGTAAAATATGTTGATTTGATTAGTTTGTTGCTTTTCATTGGTTGGTTGTTATTGGTTATTGTTTCAGCAACATTGGTGAATCTATTTATACGGGTATATTTTAAGAAGAAATAGCCTAAATAATCAAATATATGTATCTATACAGTATACAGTATATACATGTACACACACACACACACACACACACACACACACACACACACACACACACACACACACACACACACACACACACACACACACACACACACACACACCATTGTCAGAAAACTCAGTTGACAGAAATTGCTTACAACTACCACATCATCAATGAGGTACTCATCCATCTCTCAAACACTGTGGAACTCTTGGGAGTTCAGACGTTGGGTGTGTATGGCTTGCCAATTCCAGAATGAGAGCGACATCAGGATGAAAAACAGACAAGCAAAATAAATTGTCCAAGAGAAGTCTTATGACCACGTCACATTTCTTAATGAGGTTGAATAAATAGAGGCACAGCTTACAGTTGAACAAATGGTTGCTTATAACAGGGTGATGGCACACATTAATTCTGGGATAGGAGTACTGATCTTTCTGGATGCTCCTTGTGGCACAGGGAAGACATTCCTCATAAACCTCATTCTCACAAAGGTTTGTTCCAGTGGTCATGTCACATTGGTAGCTACAAGTAGTGGGATTGCTGCCCAGCTTCAATTTGGTCGAACAGCCCATTTTACATTTGAGATCCCACTCAACCTGAGAAGCACAGAAACGCCAATGTGTGCCATCAAATGTGGCTCAAATCAAATGGCATCCCTCCTTAATGAGTGTAAAGTCATCTTCTGGGTTGAAACTACAATGCCACATCAACTAGCAATGGAAGCTCGAGTAAAAAAAAAAAACCCACTGAAGGACATCCTCAAGAGCAATGACCTCATGGGTGGAATTTTGTTGGTGATGTCAGGAGATATCCATCAAACTTTTGCTATTGTGCGTGGTGGCACGAAAGCCAATTTGATTGAGGCTTGCCTCAAATCTTCACATCTTTGGAAACATATAAAAACTTTGTCTGACAACAAACATGCTATCCTTCCTTTGAAGTGATCATGATGCAGGTTAATTTACAAAGCTGCTGTTGATTAGAGATGGCCAGGTGCCTCATGTTATTGACAGATATTTCATCAGTATACCACAGAAATTGGGGACCATGATATCTTGAGCCAAAGATCTCCATTCGAACATGTACCAAAATGTACTTCAACACTACAAAGGCATGAATTGGTTGTGTCAGCATGCAATCCTTGCTTCACGCAATGAATCAGTAAAAACAATCATCTGGGAACTTCTGCAGTACAAAGCCCTCCAGGTGAGCCCACTTCTTACAAATCAGTGGACAATGTCTTGATGATGATTAAGCAGTTGCATACCCCACAGTGCTCCTGAACAGCTTGGAGCCCTCAGACATGGAACCTCACCACCTCCTTCTGAAAATTGGAGTGCCAGTCATGCTCTTACGCAATCTCAACCCACCAAAGCTTTGCAATAGAACTCGAGGAATCATTAAACAGTTGCCGCCAAATTGCCTAAATGTCACCATCGCCACTGGACCAAACAAGGGAGAATGAGCCACGATTCCAAGGATACTGATCATCCCATCAAACACAGGCTTGCCTTTTGACTTTCAGTAAATTCAGTTTCCAGTCAGAGTCTGCTTTGGCATGACCATCAACAAGTTCCAATAACAAGGCCTCAGGATTGTCGGCCAAAGTCTACATAACAAGAGCTCACATCCACACATGGCCAGCTGTACATGGTGCCAATCAGTGGGAAGCCCCAAAGGACTTTTTCTCTTAGAATACATCGAAATGCATTGTAATGAAACACATTGTAATGTATTGTTATGTATAATGCATTGTAATGAAAATAAAACTCACAATATTGTTTCCAGGAAGTCCTTCGGTGAGACTAAGTCAGTTGCCCCTCATCCTCAGTTCACAGTTCAGTCAGTCATTGTCATTGGGATACACAAAATAAAAACAATTTTCCACTCCTTACCAGGTTTTGACTTTCCTGTTATATTTAAATTAATATCCACCAACTAACACAAGCAGATGGGAAACCCAGATTAACACCTGTCCAATGGATAAGACGCATGTCGATGCCTTTCCCTACATGTAAAACACCAGGATTGCCATTTATAGCTGGCTTGAGATTCAAACTGAGGGTCTACAGCTCAGAGACGAGGTCAGACGCATATAGGCTATTCTGTCAGCGAAAACACCACTATTATTGAGCATGACAATCATACACACACACACCCACACCCACACTTACACTCACACAATGGCGGCGAGGAGGAGCCAGCACATGCATGCACATGCACGGATAAGGAGGCAGCAATGCGGCTCCCTTTTGCACTTTGCTGCATTACTCTCGCCTGGGATGGAAAGGACCGAGGGCTGCGTTGAATTCAACAGTTTCGAAGGCAGCGAAGACTGAGTCGAAAACGGCAGCTTCGATGGGAACGAGGACAGTGTACAAGGCACCCATTATTATGCCGTTCAACATGCATTTGTGACGTGGCCTAGCCCTGCAGCTTTGCAGGAATTGTTGACCCCATGCTGCTGGGAGCGAAGATCTGAGCTTTGGTGACTCCCTTTTGCCAGGTTCCACCCGCTGAGGACGAGAGACCGATTTTTATGAACTTTACACATATAATTCCACTTTACACATGTAAATGTAAATCAGAGGAGGCTGCTGTGGTTGGTGCAGGAGGTAACCAAGACATGCAGTGCATCCAATACTGTACTCCACCTCAATCCGCGTCAACACTACGTCCAGTGTAATCTATGTAATCGTAATCTATTCCTTTGTTTTCAGTTATTATTGACTTTAATGAATTTTAACCATGGCTCCCAAGAGCAAAACTGTTGCTCAGGGTCAACCAAATGCAATATATATATATATATATATATATATATATATATATATATATATATATATATATATATATATATATATATATATATATATATATATATATATATATATATATATTAGGGTGGTCCAAAAACAGCAAAAAAATAACATAAAATTCAGATGTTGTCTCCACAAGCCTTAAATTATTCCACTATGATCCAGTAACGCGATTAAAAAATTTAAGTTGATCGAAGGTGATTTAGAGGTCGCTCCATATGACGACTTTTAGTTTCATGAATTGGTTAAATTAGGGTATGGTCAGGTACGGTTACGTGTACTTCTGGATGTCCGAGGTGGAAATAGAGTGCATTTTCGAACTCTATGGGGTCAATTTACTCTAAGAAATGACTGCACTGACATTGAATTCACAACCATTTCGAAAATATCACCTAAAACAAGATTTATCATTACTGGAGTTGAGTAACTAATCCAACTCATTTCGATATTTTCTAATCTATAATTAATTTGTTGTCCGTCTAAACATTGCTTAGAATAAAGCGACCCCACTGAGTTCGAAAATGCAGTCCATTTTCACCTAGGAAGTTCAGAAGTGTACGGATTTGCATCTCACCATACCCTAATTTTTCAATCAATGGAATTACAAACTATTAGAATATTTTGTCTCATTTACCAAATACCACGATCATCTCCGCCTCTATTGCTGTCTCCACTCCCGCCTGAACTTATTTCTCGCCGGCCCAACATCCAGTGTTTTAGATTCAATGATTCACGAAAAATATGTTAGTTATTTATTTAGTTATTATTATATTAAATTAGGGTATGGTGAAATGCGAATCCGTACACTTCTGAACTTCCTAGGTGAAAATGGACTGTATTTTCGAACTTTGAGTCCTGGGAGGGTTCTGTTCCACCTTCTGAAACCCACATATGGAGATAACAACAAACAATGCACACAAAACCAATCATAGCCAATCATAATCCAATAAGAGATACATACAATGGGAGCATGCATCACAATACGTCGCTGCATCCACTTTCTGCTGGTACACCAGGGGCCTCCATCTGGCCATCCTCCAGGCAGATTGCTGGCATATCCCCATCTCCATATCTTAGGGATAGGACATTTCAGGCACCCCCTCGAAGGGACCACCTGAGGTTAACCCAAGGAGACCGCCATCTGGTGGACGACACGCCAACACCACCCCGCCACACACCACAGTGTGTTTGTTTGGAATTACGTGCTTTTTTATGGTGGCCAGAGTGAAAATCCTGCCACAAATCTCTTCGGAGAGGTAACCAACGCAGGAGGATATCCACAGACGCAGTTGACACTAGATATGGATGGCTGCTGGCGCACAAAGAGCATCTCTGTCCTTTAGCAGGTTTTTTTTGTATTTAATCCTGCTGGGTGTCCATGTCTATACACCTTCCACACCAGAGGAACCTGGTGGGGGAGCCAGTTTAGTGATCAACACTCAACCATGAACAGGTTAGTTCATGGCCCGTAGCATGGGTTTTATATGATACCCATAGCAAGTCACAAATCACTTTCAGGGTTAGGTCCCGCAGTATTGGCCAGGCTGCTCTGTACCATCTATTAACATGGCACAGCACAGAGCTCCCATCCTCAAGCGATCCCCCAACCCTGCCTCCGAGTATCCGGATTACAGCCAGATACCATTACGCCCAGCAAGTCTAATAACAGAACTTCCAAAATTGACAGCAAAGGTGACATCTACCTGACATGGATCTAAAACACTTTGCAGCAAATGATGAAAAATTGGCAGAACAACTGAAATTAGTTAAACAGTATTCCAATATTCAAATGGAATTTGGCCTAGATAAGTGTGCCAAGTGCACATTCATACGGGGTAGATCAACAAAAAAGGACAACATAAAAATCGACCTCGATGCAACAATACAGGATCGAGACAACAAAGCATCAAACAAATACTGTTACGAAACTGGAAACCATTCGCATTCACACATACAGTTGACCCAAAGTTTAGTTATTTCGTTGAGTAAATGTGGATAGTTAGAATCCTTCCCTTATGTCTAATGGGAATTTCATGTGTGCGCTGCGAGTTTCTTTCGAGTTAGTTTTCTACATTAATCCCCTCCACTCCTTCAGCCCCATTACGCACGTGTTCAAGACCACAAACTTAGACAGAGTTTCCATCGCTTCAGAGCCGACTCCACCCCAGCAAGATGGAATGTTCCTCTCGTCCAAATAAGGGTGATATCGCTTCAGTTCCAACTGCGCCCCATCAAGAACGAATGTCTCCCCTGTCGACACTGGGGAAGGCAAAAGAGCCTCTCTCGGAGGAGGAGCACCAAGACGCTGACATGCCCCTCCTCCTCCAATCACGGCTAGCCACCACGACACCCGAAACCCCTCGTCCAATCGGGAGGAGAGTTACCCGAGAGCGGATCCCTCCACCCTGCATGGGAGCGGGATAAGAAGGATCGCGAGCTGTATCCGTGGTGGTTCCTTGGTTCCTTGGAGGTCGTTCCTTGCTTCTGGTCTGCTGGGCTCTCCTGGTCCATCGTTTATCGGTCATCATTCGTGGCTGGCCGGGTCATTCGTAGGATCCTGGCTGCACTTGTTGGATTCTGGTTCGTGGGTTCGAGTCCCACCGTGGTGGGTTGTGTTGGAGTGCTCGAGCTGGGGATATCCGTTCCCTTCCACGGACTCCGAGCTCCACAAGTGCAGGTCGGTAAAACCGCACGAGGCGGCCAGGTACCCGACCAAACTCTAACCCCCAGATTGCCTATCCCTCCGTGGCTGGAGGGTCCAAATAAAGGCCAGTTGGCGCCATTTCTTTTTGGGTGTGTGTGTCTGTCTGTGGCAAGTCTCCTAAGTAGAACTGCATAAGTGCCTTGCTTATTGTACATTGTAATTTAGTCAGTTTAACCCTGCTCTGTCTCCCTCCCTGATTATTTGTAAAATAAACCCTCTTGTTAAATGTACCAGCTCGTTTTCTGTGCTTTCTCTCATTGGCCTGGTGTGGTCCGGATTTGAGTTATAGTGAGGCCGATTGTGCCGTAAATTGTTATTTGGACCGGCGCGGCTTTGGTAATTCCCGCTCTGTTACGCCGGATCCGGGTCGGTAACATCGACTCGGTTCGGACAAAGCCAGCCGAGGGTGTGGCTTCCCCGGTAGTTTAAATCGCGTAGTGACTTAGGTATTTTGGCTAAAGACGAATAACCCTACGCTACACGGTTGAAATATTGGTGTCCACGGTCCATTAAGCAACCCGTCGACTTCGGAGTTATCCGGGGTGACGACCTTCAATTCCGGGTGTTCAGTGGGAGACGGCCCATCTGCTCCATCTGGCGGTCGTTCCTCGCCCCTGAACCCGGCAACTACAACAATACCTCGGAGGAGTAAGGGCCACCAAATATGTAATGAACAAATGTGCAAAACAATTGCCATGGAATACTTGCATAGAACGAAGCTGATCCTGAAAACATATCTCACCCTGAGAAACAAAATCAAAGCTATCAACCAACCAGCAATACCAGTATTCCAATAAAGCTGTGGAATAATAAACTGGCCACAAATGGAAATAAACAAACAAGATGTCAAAACAAGGAAACTCCTCACCATCTACAAAATGTTCTACCAAAAGCAAAGCATCCCGAGAATGTACTTACCAAGAAGAGAAGGAGGTAGCGGCTTGATCGAACTCAACCAAGTGAACAGAATGACAATTGTTGGACTGGAGGAATACATGGAAAATTCAACAGACTACAGAATCCAATTTGTATGCAAAAACTGAAGACAGCAAACCAGAGAAGGTATCCCTAACCCACCGAGCAAAAAAAATTCCAAAGACGGGTGCAAATGGAAGATGTCACACATGAAAGCAAAACTGCAACAAATACAGATAACAAAAAAATACAAAATAAAAATATAAACTGAAATATCAACAGATGTACACTGACAACTGGAAGAACAACAAATGAGCAGGAAGATATGAAAAGAGTTGTATAGATTGGGCATAGACAAAGAAGGCTCAATGGAATGGCTAAGAAGAGATTCGGACAACTTGTATGGAGAACAAATTATTATTAATGCCCAAGACCAGGGATACTACAAAAATGGCTTTAATGAAATGGCAGGACTTTGTCAATCGGCCAGTATAGATTCTGCAAGGTCGAAACAGAAAGGAAGAGCCACTTCCTCTCGGGATGTAAAAAAAACTCATGTCAGAACATCTGAACACACAAAGACACAACAAGGTTTGTCGAGTAATCCACTGGCACAGCTGAAAAACTTCAATATCCCAGTCCCAGAAAACTCATGGAAATGTGAACAAAAAGCAATAACTGAGAACAAGGAAGTAACGCTCACATAGCACCGAATGATCCTGGCTGAAATAACACAGAAATCAAGAAAATGGCGAGATACCAAGACGTCAAAAATGAAATGAACAGATCCTGGAACTTGAAGAATGCCAAAATTGCACCAGTGATTATTGGAGTTGGAAGCTGTCTGGAGCTCAGTGACAATCCTGAAAAGAACCCTCAGAACAAAACTTTGAGAACAACAAAACCTCACAACTTGGCCCATGCATAGTGACCCCCCCCTCCCCCCACCACCCCAACCCCCACCTCCCTTACCAAAACAGAGGTGGATACTTTGAGACCTGGAAGGACTCCGTTCCACATTCTGAAACCCACATATGAAGATAACAACCAACAACACACACAAACCACCTTACTCTCAGTGCAGACTACAAATTATTTAATAGTCTCAATTATATGGTTGACTGGGGAAAGTTTTTAGCCCAAGTCTTTCACAAACTGAATGGCCAGGCTTGATATTAGATTGAAGCTGATTTTGGCAGACATTTCATATTTGTTCAGGGTGCTGTGATAACTCATCTATTTGTGGGGGAAAAAACAACTTACATCCACCAAATAATGATTGCAGGTAGCAATCCTTGCTTAACATCAACCTTCAGGACAAATGTACTTTGTGATGCAATGCCCTGCCTGCAAATCACTAATATGACCGTTTATTGTCAGGATGAGGTTCAAACCCAGATGATACAGGTCAAAGGTATGTGTGCTACCTCTGTACAGGTCAAAGGTATGTGTGCTACCTCTGTATTATCATGTCGAAGTACCTTACTCCAGGTAACTCTGATTGGCATTCTCAGCAGGTCTGCTTCACTGTAGCTAATATAATTATCAGTTAACTCACATCAAAAAAAAACAAGGGAACGATAAATGATGAACAGGTAGTCAAAAGACAATACCTAAATACATAGGTTCAGGCAAAGATTAAATAATGTTTAAATTTGATTGCTGTTTACCTGATTCGCACGTTTGTAGACTTTATTTCCAAAAAGGTCAGCAATACTATGTCCAGCTGAACCTTCACCTCATATTTATGAGCATTAGAAGTGATAATTTAATTTGACACACTATTGTGGGTACATGCACCTTGCCAAGGCCAACTTCACCCAAGGAGCTTAGATCATGTCATGTACCTTGAGAGAACGTCCCCTAAAACAGTGGAAATTGCTGCTTTTAAAACACGTCAACATAGCATTTATGACACTTTTGGCAAGTACTTATGGCAGTTGGTTTCCATAAAAGTGCCAAAGTGTCAGTAAAAGTGCCAGTTTTCAAAATGATGTACATTAATTATATCAGGTGATCCACATGTCCTCAATTTCCCATTCACATAACCCGTTTCAGCATTTCAGAGGCCGTCTGTGCACTGCTTTGCATAAAGGGACCAACTACATCGCCATATTATATTTTGATATTTTAAAATCAACATTTTACATATTTAAATTATTTTAGTTTTAATCTGGTCATATACACATTAAAATCCCATTATATTTAAAAGCTGTAGAACACAAGTGAGTTGATACCATTGCCATTAGGCTCGCAGTGAGATGCAAATCAAGCTTAATTTTTTTCATGATAATGTGACGATCAACTTGCACATCAGGCTCATGTTGATTTGTATTATTCATGCTTGTATTGGATCTTTGTTACCTCTAGCACCAAAGGGTCAAGGATGTTATTTTTCACCCCAGTCTGTCTGTCTGTCTGTGAGCAGGATATCTCAAAAAAAAAAAAAAAAAAAGTAAAAAGTTATGGACAGATTCGCACGAAACTCGGTGGACAGGTTGGGTCTGTTAAAGGACAAATTGATTCTATTTTGGTGACGATCCGGATCCGGATCCAGATACGAGAATTATTTTTAAAACGAATTTATTGTTTTAAATGCAGATATGAGAATTATTTTATTATTTTTAAATAAAAATTATTTTTTATTTTTTTATATAAAAAACGGAGGGCCAAAAACAATATATACAATACTGTAGCATGATATTTCAAAAACGTTGTGGATGGATTATGACAAAACTTGGTGGATGAGTTGGTTAGGTGACAAGAACAAGCCGATTCGATTTTGGTTCAGGTCCGGATCCAGATCCGGTCTATCAGTGGGATACAAAATGTAAACTCTTTAATCTGGTGGAGGTATGCTCTCGACCGAGTTCCATTCTCCTTTTACATGCATCGACCTTTATACTCTTCAGGCCAATTTTTATGAGAGGGCACATCTGAAGTATCTATAAACAGCAAATCTAAAACTTACAAACCCTAACAAATTTGACCTCAAAAATAATTGGTGGTTGAATTAAAAGACCAAATATGCAACTCCTCTTCAAATTTCGAGTGAATCGGATGAAAATTGACAGTTTTTAAAATTCGGCCTATGTTGACCTTTTGTTTACCTCAAAAAGAATTGGCTACCTGAATTCAGTGACCTGGAATATAAATCCTCTTCAAATTTCAAGACAATCAGATGAAAATTGAGGATTTAAAAAATCTCACCTAAGTTGTTGACCTTTGGACTATGTTGACCTTTTGACCTCAATAAAAATAGGCTTCTTCCTTTTCGTTTCATGAAGATTGGTATAAAATTGGTATAAAAGTTTCGTGAAGATTGGTCTAAAATTGTGACCTATAGGTGATAAACAGACAAAAAATAAACAGTCATACAAAATAACGAAATTGACTGACCAATATACTTGAAAAATCTTCGATTTTGCAAGAAACAAACATAAACAGACAGAAACGGGGTGGAAACATAACCGTCTTCACCTTTGGTGGTGGAGGTAAAAAAAATTACTGTCTTTAGGGACGTCATAAAGGACAGAAACAACAGGCACAGATAACTAATTGAACGTGTTAAATAAGGGGGTGTAAAATATGGTACATCAAATATGGTACTTTATTTTATTTCAATTGAATTATATACTGGTACTTGAATAATGCAGAACATAATTCTCCTTGTCACTAACAAAAAAAACAAAACAAAAAAAAAACCTTGAATATTGAGCGGTATTTAATTTGCCTGGTGTTGGCTTCATGGTTAGGGTGGCAGACTTTGGATCCTAGGGTCCTGAGGTCAAATCCTGCTCTGCTGTTAAATTAACACCAGGAGGGGTTGACTCGGCCTGCATCCTTCCGAGGTCGGCAAAATGATTGCCAGCACGTGTCGGAGTGGCGACCTGTGGTATCCTGTGTCGGAGTGGCGATCCATCCAAGATTGTGCCCAATAGCCAAGGAGACTGCTTAAGCAGTACTAATGCTCTGCACAGAGTATGGTCCCAATATCCTCCTCCTACTGAACTTGAAAAAATATTTACACTATCTCATGTCCCAAGGGCAGATTAATTGAGATTCAGCATTCAGACAAATATGGCGGCAGCACCTAGCGCTGCTTATTTAGTGCAAAACGCAAAGCAACAGTTGAAAAAACCCTTCCCATGTTCTTTTTTCTCAAGACTGCATGGAGTAAGGTGTTAGATGAACTCTCCCGTTGTATATTATTTTGAGAAAAATCACAAAACGCATAAACAACGACGTCCAACAGGCTTTATGATGGTTTGGTTGTTAATGAATTGCTTCCTCTGATTTATCCAATCCCGGGTTAAAGCTGCTCTTTTTTAAAGTGTTACCATCAGTCGATGTTGTAGACAAGAGAATGACATTTTCAGAGTTTTGCCAATCCGGTTGTCCCAAGTGAAATTGATTGGTCATAAACCCTCCCGACCCAGCATGTATTTTCTATGAGTTTGTTGTTGCAAAAGCACCATCACCTCTTGCAGCTGCCAATACATGAAAACGAATTGTGATGTGATGTATGAAGGGATGTGCATTACAAATATGAAAAATTATACACCAAGCTTTGACACAATTAACTTAAGAGTAACTTAACTTAATGAGATGGAGTATTTGTCTTTCAATCCCGATAAATGTCATACTTTCACTATCTCTCTCTGAAAGGAACGTCTACCAACTGCCCCTACTCCCCTCCACCCCCCCCCCCCAATCTACTTTCTTTACAACTCTCTTGAGGAAATTCCATCATTCAAACTCCTGGGTCTCACTATCAGCCATGATCTTTCTTGGGAAAATCACATTTCAAAGTTGGCCTCCAAAGCCATTGGCGACTGGGCATCCTCCATTGTACCAAGTCCTTCCTTGGAACATCTGAACTCCTATCTACCTGCAAGGTCTTCATTAGCATATTCATAGAGTACTGCTCTCCTCTCTGTGATGGCTCCCCTGACACATCTTGCTCAGATTAGCACCATGGCAACCAAGGCCTTCGACATTATTGGAATCTCCTACAATGAGGCTGATTCTAATGGGTCTATCACTTTCCTATTGCAGACAGGTCGGTGGTCTCTCTGTCTTCTACCACCTCCTTTCCGGTGTTGCACCTACTGCTCTTTCTGTGCTTTGTCCCCCCCCCCCTCCCCCACCCACCATGTTTCTACAGGGCACACATTGGTCCATCATCAATCCCCTTCTGGTGTAACTCTCTAAATCCATCACGCTCACCTCCACTCATTCATTCCTCTTCTTTCCTGCCTGGGGAACCAACTTCCACATTATCTTCAATCCCATTCTTCCCTCCAGGTCTGCTGTGTACCAGCATCTCAGATAATCCCCAATAAAAAAACATGATCTTTTCAACCTACATCAATCCCATCCCAATCCATGTTCCTTCCAAATTTCCAGTTTTCCCTCATTTGAGTTTCCTTCTGTTTCCATCTTGTTCACCCTATGCATTCTCTCTTGCTTCTCAGTCCTCCCCACACTAATTGTTTGTCCAGGTCTGCCGATATCTTGGCCTTTGGCTCTGCTGTTGGAGTTTCCCCCCTCTCTCAGCTGTTTTGTACTGTTGTATCCTCATCTGCTCAGTGTACTAGTACTAACTCTTCCATGAGCCTCGACTGCGTATACAAAAAATAAAATGGAAAGAGATTTGAAGGGCATGAGATTGAGAGAGAAAGGAAGATACAGAGGACAGAGGGGAATGGAGAAGGTGGATCCGAGGAGGAGAAGGAGAAGGAGGAGGAGAAGGAGGAGGAGGAGGAGGAGAAGGAGGAGGAGGAGGAGAAGGAGGAGAAGGAGGAGGAGAAGAAGGAGGAGGAGAAGAAGGAGGAGGAGAAGAAGGAGGAGGAGGAGAAGGAGAAGGAGGAGGAGAAGAAGGAGGAGGAGAAGGAGGAGGAGGAGAAGGAGGAGGAGGAGAAGGAGGAGGAGGAGAAGGAGGAAGAGGAGGAGGAGAAGGAGAAGGAGAAGGAGAAGGAGAAGGAGAAGGAGAAGGAGAAGGAGAAGGAGAAGAAGATGAAGAAGAAGAAGAAGAAGAAGAAGAAGAAGAAGAAGAAGAAGGAGAAGAAGAAGAAGAATTGACAGGATAGTTCAGAGGAAGTGTGCTCACCTCCAAGATGTAATCTTCTGGGTTGAATGCACAACATGACTTTAAACTGTCACTTTCCAAGCAAGCGCTCGACACTTTTGATATTGAAGTTTGGTTGAAATTATATTTTGACGTCGAATAACCAGAATACATTATTCAACATCAGTTATGTTGCTTGTAGCGAAGCCTGGTGTTGGCTTAGTGGTTAGGGTGGTGGCTTGGGATCCCAGGGTCCTCAGTTCAAGCCCCGTTGGCTGCTGAATTAACACCAGGGGGTTGACTCAGCCTGTCATCCTTCCGGGGTCGGCGAAATGAGTACCAGTGTACTGGTCCCGGTGTATGCCCCGGTTAGAATAGGTGTACCATATCCCTTTGTGTCGTAAGAGGTGACCAGGGTTGGCGTCAGGAAGGGCATCCGGCCATAAAACATTGCCTCAAGAAAAAGCCCAACCCCTGCACAGCAGGAAAAAATGGCTGTAAAAACGGTCATTTGTAGTTATGTTGCTTGTCACCTCCAAGATAGTTGTCTAGCCTGGGTTTGAATCTCGTTGAACTATAAACTGTGACCCTGGAGTTTCACAAGCCAGGCAAGGAATTCATGTGTGCACCTCCCTCGGAAGGACGTTAAATGGGTGTCCCATCTGGCTGCATTAGTTGGTGGACAATAAAGGTCTCATAGTGTCCTTCTTTGAGAGTGGGCGAGTTATCATCGGCACCCTTACTAAATTACAAATTCTGCTTGGACTGCAGGTAGCATTTAGCAAGGGTCTTATCTTCCTTGAATTTCCTTGACACCCAGCAGGTTACACCGATGGCTATCTCAGAGTGTGCTTGCTGTCTGGGTAGCAGCTTTTACATGCACTAAAAACAAATGTATGAAGTAGCTTGCATGTTTCCTGTGAATATTCTTATTTGGCTATACTAAGGGCAACCGACAATGTTGTTTCAATCTGTTTTTGCCTGCTGGGCCTGGTGCTTCGTGGGCAGGACATTTCATCAACAAGCAAGCAAGCCCACAGTACATGGTCCTTAGGAAAAGACATTCAGCTGTCTCTTCCATCTGCTCATATTCACTGGTGCACATAAAAGACAAGCTGGGTCACTCAATCAAGATAGGGTAATTTAGACTTCAGTAAACAAAGTTTCAGGCTGCGAGGTTTCATGATTTTGGAGTTATGGAGGAAATGCACACTGACATTCATTAGTATAGATATCATATTACAGTATATAAATATGCATATATATATATATATATATATATATATATATATATATATATATATATATATATATATATATATATATATATATATATATATATATATATATAGGGTGTCCCCCCAAAAAATATATACAACTTTTAAAATGCTTCGTTTGATCCTAAAAAAAGCAGTAATTTTGTCACTAATGCTTCATTTCTTGTTGCAGAGACCCTGAAGTTTATTTTGATACCAAGCAAGCGCCAGAAAAATGCCAAGACTGACCGTACAACAACGGACGAAAATTGTTGAACTTTGGCACCAGACGAAAAGTGTCATACAGGTGCAACGTCTTTACTCGAGACATTTCGGTATCCACTTGCGCCATGCACCAAACCTTCGGACAATAAAGTGCACCATCGCAAAGTTTACCAATGTGGGAACCATCTGTGACCTTCACAAGGGTCACAGTGGTCAGAAGAGGACAGGTCGAAGTGAAGAAAATGTGAAAATTGTGAGACAGGCGGTCGTTCAGAGTCCAAAAAAATCGATTCGACGACTTTCTGCCGAGACAAACATTCATAAGAGCACCGTTCAGAGGATCCTTCGCCAAGACATTCATGCCTTTCCATACAAAATTCAAACGGAAATGGTGCTTGCTGATCAACAGAAATGCAAACGACTAGATTTTGCAAATTGGTTCTCAGGAAAATTGGAGGAAGATGCAGACTTCCTCAAAAAAACTTCATATGACGGACGAATGCCATGTTCACTTGTCCGGGGAGGTAAACAAGCAAAACTTTCAGTACTGGGGAACTGAAAATCCTGGTAATGCATCAACTGAACTGGTGCCTCGATCTGTTCTCAAAGTCACCATGTGGGTGGTGGTTGGTTGGTATGGGATAATTGGTCCATACTTCTTTAAATATGACCAGGGACGCACTTGCACGGTCAACCAGAGGAACTATCGCGAAATGATTCAGGAATTCTATCTGCCTGAGCTACGTACTCAGGCCCGTAGGAGAAACAACCTGATCCAGATGAGAACACAGTGGTTCCAGCAGGATGTGGCACCGCCCCATACAGCCAGGGAAACAAGGCGTTTTCTCAACCAACATTTTGAGGGCCGCTTCATCTCCCTCTACGAAGACGTTGAGTGGCCACCGTATTCCCCTGACCTTACTCCTCCAGACTTCTTCTTGTCGGGGTATCTCAAGGACAGGATCGATGGAAACCCTAGGCCTCAGTCTCTTGATCAGCTGAAGGAAAACATCCAGAGATAAATCCAGAACATTCCTCGGGAAACGTTTCCCAAAGTGATGGAGAGCATGATAACGTGTTTGCAGGCAGTGATCGGACAAGGTGGAGCCTACGTTGAACATGTGGTCTAAAAGAAAATGACGATTCTACAACAAAATTTAAATTTTGGTGGCAATTTTGACATTGGTACAATAAACTTCAATCTTTCAGCTTTCTATCCAGCCATATATCATTTTAAAAAATATGTTATGACCATCCTCTTTGCAGATGAAAAGTTGTATATTTTTTTGGGATACCCTGTATACAGTATACATATATATATATATATATATATATATATATATATATATATATATATATATATATATACATATACATATATATATATATATATATATATATATATATATACATATATATACATATATATATATATACATATACATATATATATATACATATATATATACATATATATATACATATATATATACATATACATATACATATACATATACATATATACATATACATATATATCTTCTTCTTTTGACTGCTCCCATTAGGGGTCGCCACAGCGGATCATCCATCATGATCCACATAATGATTTGGCACAGATTTTACACCGGATGCCCTTCCTGACGCAACCCTGGTCGCCTCTTACGACACAGGGCTATGGTACACCTATTCGAACCGGGGTATACACCGGCCCAGTACACTGGTGCTCACTTCGCCGACCTTGGAAGGATGACAGGCTGAGTAAACCCCCTGGTGTATTAATTCAGTGGCCCAACGGGGCTTGAACTCAGGACCTTTTGGATCCCAAGCTGCTGCCCTAACCACTGCGCCAACACCAGGCTATATATATATATATATATATATATATATATATATATATATATATATATATATATATATATATATATATATATATATATATATATATATATATATATATATATGACAACCCGTGAACCCGCTGCGTTCCCATTGTGACAGTGGTTGATAAAAACAATGATTTTTAAAAAAAAAAAAAGAAAAAAAAAAGATAGCTCCAGCGAACTATACCGCTGAGGTTGTTTGCATTGATCAAACTAGTGCATGCCCGTAGATGCGTGGCCGTACATGCAAACCCTCCCCCCCCCCCCCGCAAAAAACTCAAACCACGTGCCCGAAACAACCACACAAGCCGTTCCTTCGCTTGCACGTGCCCGTACGTGCGTGTCTGTACGTGCAAATATACATATATATATACATATATATATATATATATATATATATATATATATATATATATACTTTAAAACTGCTTGCCAGAAACAACCACACAGGCCGTTCCTTCGCTCTCGCGTGGCCATACGTGCGTGGGCGTAAGTGCGTGTCCGTACGTGCGTGGACGTACATGCAAAAAAAAACAAAAAAAAAACTTTCAAACCGCGTGCCAGAAACAACAACCACACAGGTCGTTCCTTCGCTCTCGCGTGCCCATATGTGTGTGGCCGTACATGCAAAAAAAAAAAACTTTCAAACAACCGCACAGACCATTCCTTCGCTCTCATAAACGATGATTGGATTGGGTCATTGTGTTTATCTATAAATGCGGATAAGAAATCGAGAAATTATTAGAATACAGTAAGTCATCACTATCCAAAAGTAGTGCGTGCCCGTACGGAATGTTCACATCATTCCACGAATTATCGCTTGCATTGAAGTAACAACTGCTGTGATACTTTCACACAGAGTTAATTAAAATCAAGTTTACCTCCCTGTCTTTGCTTGCCATGACATGCGCTGCCATTTACCATTGGCACTCCTACCCCACGGTAACTAAGGCACCGATCGATCCCCATCATAACCAGCACGGCACGTGACGTCACCGTTGGCCGGCCGTGCACCGGCCTACGCAGCCCCGCCCACGCAGCAACGTGTCCTGTGATTGGTAACTAAATGGCGCATCGGCCACACCGACGCAGCAAGTGTCCTGTCATTGGTTGGTAAATAAATGGCCATAACTTGGGAAACACTTGTCCGATTAATATCAAATCTTGAAAAAGCACATCCTCAGGTCCCCAGCAATATACCTGGCAAGTTTCAATTAGATCGGACAAGTGGTTGTCGGGAAACAGCAGTCACAGACACACACACACACACACACACACACACAGATTGCTGGAATTATAGATAGATGAAATGAGGTCAAAGAGATGACAAATGAAGGGGTTGAATGCAGACTGCCGAGCAATGAGTAAGGAAACCTGTCGTTGTGAATCGTTTTTACCACCAAATTGAGATGTATTTCATTGACAAGCATGCTGAGTGGAGCTGAATTCCTTAACACTTCCAAAGGCCACAGCATTTTGACAATTGGAAACAAAAAGTTGTGCACTTTTTTTGATAAATTATTTTTGGAACAATTTTTCTTCAATAAATAAATAATAATAAAAATCGTCTCCATGTACATTGTACACACCTTTATCTCGTTAGCACCTCTTCATAAACATTGCTGAGGAAACGGCGCTTCTTCTTTGTTTCCTCGTCCAGGGCAAGAATACGGAGGCTTTTAATGGCCAATTATTCAATTAGCGCCAACGTATTTTGCCTTTTCGCAAGGAAAAACACGAAGAGAAGAGAAGAGAAGAGAAGAGAAGAGAAGAGAAGAGAAGAGAAGAGAAGAGAAGAGAAGAGAAGAGAAGAGAAGAGAAAAAACCCGTAATGGCGAACGCGGCTGAGTTTCTCTTCCCCATCGACCACGGCTACACAGCAACGTTCCCTGTCATTGGTTGATAAAAAAAATGGCCGCAGCAACGGTTCCTGTCATTGGTTGGTAAATAAATGGCCATAACTTGGGAAGCACTTGTCCGATTAATATCAAATCTTGAAAAAGGCACATCCTCAGGTCCCCAGCAATATACCTGGCAAGTTTCAATTAGATCGGACCAGTGGTTGTCGGGAAACAGCGGTCACAGACAGACACACACACACACACACACACACACACACACACAGATTGCTGGAATTATAGATAGATAATCCCGAAGAGTACTTGACTGAATTGGGAATTGTTTTTTTAATAATTTTTAGTTGCCCGATTTGAACGAAACTTCATTCTGCACACCACATGCGAATGGTGAGTAAGGTGGTCCTAACATTTTTGCGCTATCCTGTCCCATTTTGGCTGTATTTCGGGAACAAACACACATACATACATACATACATACTACATACATTGAGAAGTGAACAGGAAAGAACCATCATAAAGATATGTGGAAAAATTATGGGACCAGACCGGTAATGTATCCAGGTCCTCAAGGACCCAGAATTAAAACACCCCTTTTGAAGATAGTTAACGGCCTTATTTAATTTTATCATTCATCAGGCGATCCTCGGCCACCTCGCTCTCTGGGGTCTTAAGGCGTTTCCTGGGTAACCTCGCTGGGATCTGAAGCCGCCATGTTTTTTTGTTGCTTGCTCAACCATGCATTGACTTAGAACAGGCCACAACAATTTCTTTACGATAAAGTTATTTTTTTTCACTTTAATCACTTATACTATCGAATGCCTGTTCATCATAGCTACGAATCGCTGGGTATATTGCAGTGCTTATAAACGCCTGGAGACACCAGCATTTGTGGCTTTATTTAATACATTCGTCGTTTTATTCCCCCCTCTTTTTCCCCCTCCCTCCCTTTAGTATTCCCACGAGCAAAGCGACAGGTGGCATGTACTAGTCTAAAATATTTACATGTATTGAATTCAATGGTGAAAAATGGAATTGCCTCTTCCTCTCTCAGTTTGAAGAGTACCAACCAAAGTCTGTTACCAATATCAAATAAATTTGAAATAAATCTGCCTCCAAATATTTAGTTTGCTGCAGCATTATGAAAATGATTATTTCTGTGGAATTAAATTAATAGGCAGAACATATGACGATACAAAAGGTGATAATTTTTCTCATTAAACAAGGTGGCATTGCCATTGTGAAGCGTGGCTTGCTGAGTTATTATGGGACTGATGCAAGATGAGTCGATAAGACAGCTTGGCATTTCATTCTTTGTTTCACATTCGAACCAAGCCAAAATAGCCCCTCCATAAAAAAATGTGCGTGACGTCACAGAGATTGCATTGTTAGTCCAGATAAAATTATTTAAATGTGAAGTGTTGGATTATAATAAGTGGTCATCATACATTGAACAATTTAATGTTAACGTTTTCAATTGGATTACATAATGTGGTTATTTCAGTTTGGATGATGTACCATCTGATGTATCAGTTGCCTTCACAACAAATTCAGCACATGAAAAGGAATATGCTGAGTGGTTTGCTATCACTTTGTTTTTCCGAAGATAGTTAGCACTGTCAAGATTGCCAAAAGGTACTTGTTGCACTCGCCTCTGAGCTGTCTCACCCAGATTGGGATATCGGGCTTGCAATAAACTGTCCACCTGGTGTTTTACATGCAGGGTGATGCATCAATGTGTGTGTAATCACTCATATGGACATTATCCTGCAAGTCCCATCTGCTGGCAATAGGTAGTGGAAGTTTAAAAAAAAAAAATTACACTGTCCTTTGTAAAGAGTAGGTGAGCTCTCACCGACACTTTGGCAAAGTTTCAAATTCCTACTATAACCTACAGGGGCACTGCTTCAGTATCACAGCCCCACTCCCAGCAATTATGCAAACTCTGAGAAACATGCTGCATATGAAAGAAGAAGGAACAGCCAAGGAAAGAAGCAGAAATTTGATAACGGCATTAGCAAATAATGGACCAATTTTATTTTTCAAAAAGCATTGTAGAGAGTCAGCAATCTTCCTTTAAGGGTAAGCCACTGTGTCCTGAAACTTGGACAAATTGTAAATTTCATCCCTATCCAGCTATGGCTCATGCTTATCACCTTCGTGCTGTGACCGCAAGTCAATCTCAATGCACCAAATTACGATAATTTGCTCTCCCCCTCCCTATGTCACTTGTGCACGCGTGCGCGCACGCACACACACACACACACACACACACACACACACACACACACACGAGGAAACCGAAGCCCAAAGTTAAAGAAGATAATCCAGATATATATATATATATATATATATATATATATATATATATATATATATATATATATATATATATATATATATATATATATATATATATATATATATACACACACACTTAAATATGCATTTCCATAAAGTAGACACGATCAAAGCTTTTCAACTTGTACTCTTCGGGATAAACCCGCAAGCAGATGAAGAAGAACCACTAAACTCTCATTTATAAAGTTACAATGTAATGTCCTCAATGTTGATTGTTTGAGAGAAAGAGTGGAAAGGATTACCTGATTGGTAGAACCATCAAGCAATATGAATAATGAGTAGGCAGAAATGAACCATCATGAATAATGATTCAGTGGAGAGGAATCACCAAAGTACCGGCAGGTATGTGGGCCACACATCTTTGAGATTGAAGGATCGCATTGAACAACACGTCCCTTTGGGGATCAGACAGGCTCAGTCAAAGGACTCCCCCCCACCCCAAAGAGGTATTTGCTTTCTTCTCAGAAATACACACAATTCCGATGAAACTTCATGACAACCTTGATCACCCATGATGTACCAAAGTTTGTTCATGACATTAGAAAAATCTGGCTCTAAGGGGATGTAAGGGGGGTTGCCCACTAAAATATGTATTTGCTTTCTTCTCCAAAACTACACATACAATTCCGATGAAACTTGACCACCATCTTCACCACACGTGATGTACTAAAGTTTGTTCACGACATAAAAAAGTTGGCATCTACGAGGGTTTATGAGGGGGGGGGTTGCCCTCCAAAATATGCATTTGCTTTCGGTAACTGGGATATCAAAGTTTTTGCAGATGTGCCAGTGGATTACATTACAAACTCTGTTGTGTCATTGTAGGAACCACTGTTCTGACACGAGTTTATTTTTGTGTGTTCTGTCATTAAGCATAACATATCATTCTCTGTACTAAGCCAACCTTCACTCCTCACCTTTCTCTCTTCTATTTTTTTTTCCTCTCTCTCTCTCTCTCTGTCTCTGTCTCTCTCTCTCTGACCCTCTCCTGCAGTATAGCAATGAATTTGGTGAGGCAGAGCTCTCCCCAGCTCCCCAGCCCCCCTCCCCTTCCGCACTCTCTCCCTCTTCCTAGCTTCTCTCCCTCCTGCCTCCTCTCTCCTCTGTCACCCCGCTTCCTCCTCTCTCTCAACGACCCCCTCCCCCCCCATCACAAAGTGATGGGTTGTGTAGATATATACATATCCTTTCCTTGTGATGAAAGGAACTCTGCCATGTAGGGGTACTTGCTTGGATAAAGATGTGTCTGTAGAAGACACCTTTTTTTCACCACTGTACTCCAAAGTTGTCCACATGTGATGTCTAAAGTTGAATAAATCATGAACCAGCAGGTTGACATACACACACAAGGCATGACTTTGTAATGTTTCATTCAAAAAGTAAAATATCAGAAACCAAAAATGAAGAACACGTCACATGTTAGAATGCTCCATCACATTGTTGTTGCAAAGGCAAAAAAAAAAGAAAAAAAGAAAAAAAAAAGTCACAAATCTGAATCTCTAACAGTATTCATTTTCCTTGTCCAAGTGAAATTTGTCCATCTTTGCTGAAATGTTCCTGAAAGCGTTTTGTTTTAACATCCATGAAGCCTTTTACCGAATTTAGAAATATAGTGTTTACTGCTTCTTACATAAATGCAGAAGTACAAGTCCTTGCATGGTTGAAGTGTAAAAGCAAAAGTAGGAATGACAAGACGAAGCCCGGCCAGTAAAGTTAAATTGATGTAATAGAACGTACTCAGTGCTCGTTTCGGTTCAAGATGAGATGATGGAGCATAGTGACAGCCTGAAGGGCACTTTGTGTGTGTACAGAATGATCTGTATTGAATGACCATACTGCATATTTGAAATTGTCTTTTTAAAAATCCTCAAAAATGCAAGGGAAATTAATTGGTAAGGACAAAAATAAAAAAGTTCCAGAAAAAGATGTCATTTTGTATATGGAAGTGCAATTATAACGTATGACCTGACGTGCAGTATATTGCTGCAGAAAGGAACTGCTGATGCATTCATTGTTGCATGATGGTACTCGCTCGTGAATGCCAATGTAATCCACGGAGATCATCAGGAGCAACGGCAGGAGGATGGAAGGTAAAAATCTGTGCAACATGTCATCGAGATCGCTCTTATGGCCTTTTCATTCATCTTGAAATGAACATGGTTTTGCGTATTACACAATCGATGCTGCTTCCTGATGTATCAGACTTCTGATGGATGCAACGAATCGAATAATGCTTTGCATGTGATGGTTGAATATCAAAAGGAGTGTGACAAAAAGTATACAAAATAAGTTTTAAAGCATCATTGTGTGATTAAAAATGATATTCGGTCAAAATAATTTTAACTGGCCAGGCTTCCTCTTGTCATTTTGTTAACAAACATCTAGGCTCACAGAGGAGCTAAATGACAGATGAATCAGGTTCACAAAATAATTGACAAAGGCTCAAAGGGAAACACTGACACTAAGACTGAGCATAAGTGGATGAGTGGCAGAAAGGAAAGAGGAAGGGATCAGCGGGAGTTGAAGAAAGTAGGGGTGAGTATGGAAGAAAGCATGATGTAATGATTGGGCATGAGCATGCTTGAAAAACTGGAAGGAAGGGCACGTGACAACACACGGAGCTTGCAATACATAGTAGAGGGATGATGGAATGTTGTTGAGCATTCAGCTTAAAAGTGAGATGGGTAATCAGGTGGAGAATTTTTAAATAACAAATGGTGTGACCTGGGTGGGCTGAGGGAAATTGGAGGTGGGATGAGTGAGGTCAGCAAGTAGGAAACAAAACCAAGTCAACCAACCTGTTTGTGGTGGGTGAGAAGCAGGCTTTTCAACTTGACCACCTGCTGAGAGATGTCAACAACATTGAGAGCATTGAACTTTATCCCCTCCAGAGGAGTAAGATGGGAAGCAGGCACCCCAGCCCAGAGTAGGGTCTCTCACTCCTTGACACTTCAGAAGAAGGCCTATTACAATGCCATGTGAGCTGAGTGGCTGAGAATTAAATAGTTCTGTGGACAATACCACAGTGTCAAGGCAGTTTTAGAGACCACTTTGGATATGTTATTCGTCAAATAATGTGACAGATTGTGAGGCCGACTGTGACAGAAGGGTGGGTACAGAAAGAGTGGGGGGGGGGTCAGGGACACAAGATTTTGAAGCAAACACAGAATTGAGCCATTTGGCCTTCTCACGAGCAGAGTCAGTTGTGGTGCCATTTGAAGTGAGGAAAGGAATGGAAGGAGACAATACAACAGAAACAGACTAGGCAAAGCACCACCAGGTTTGAGGAGGGAGACAGTTTGAAACCTCATTCTTGAGATTGGACAGATATTGTTTTCTGGCTCTCCTGAGAGTAGACACGCACTTATTGTGGGCTTTGTGTCATGATCTGAGGATGCTTTCAGTCGGATTTGCCTCCCAAGATGAGAATGCAAGTTGTTTTAAAGCAACAGCCTCACCCCAGGATTCAGAGTACCAAGAGTGGGAGGATGGGTAAGATAACTGAAGACAAGATGGGAGCAACCTGTGCATAAAGGAGAGCAGGTTTCTGTGGAAAAATTATGAGGGGCGGGAGATATAGGAGACTAGTCCTGAAGTGTGATAGCTGCTTGCAGTCCCTGCCAGTTTGCGTGAGTGAACTGCCAGATTTGCCGGCACTGAGGCTGTTCTCTGAGTACAGCCAGAGAGATGATGACCTTCACAAGCACGTGATCAGATGAGCCAATTGGGGCAGAGGACGAGCAAGATACATTGGCTGGGAAGTTAGTCACCACCAAATCCAGAAGGGAAGATTTGCCATTTCGAGAAATCCAGGTTGGAAAATTCATGGATTGAGTCAGTTCAATGGAGTCACAGAAGTCCTTTGAAAAAGTGCCGTGGCTGGTGAGAGAGGTACCAACACCCAGCCAATTAGCATGGTGACAATTGAAATCACCACATATGAGGAAGAGAGTTGGTGTGAGTGATTAAACATTGGTCTATGTCATCTGAGAGATGTAGATGGAGTCATCACTGTTGGTCAGGATGGTACGACACACAGATGAGGTGGGAGCGGAGGGGAAGTCACAGCCAGAGGTTCTCCTGGAGTTTTGCTGGTGAAAGAGAAGTACATAAAGAGTGAGAACTAGAGTTTTTGATGTACAGCACAACTCCGCCATCAGGACAGGGATCAGATCAATCAAAGCAGAAGAGACAAAAGCCATGGAGAGACACTAAGGAGGAAGGATTCTGTTAAACAGGTGATGCCCAGTTTATTGGCAGCAGCCTGGATTGTGAGATATGTCAGGTTGGAATGGAGGCTTCAGATGTGTGAGGTCCACAGAGTTAGGGACAGGGGAGAAGTTGCTGCTGGTAGGATGTCGGGATGTGGAAAGAATGCAGGGATTTACACTACCTTATATTATTTAACAAGTTAAATTAGTTATTCATGCCTGTTGTTTGTGTCTCTTATGTCTCATAAAGAAGTGCATCTCCTGTTTGGAGTAATTTTCAATTTTATTTGACTGACATAAAGGCAGCCAGTCAAAAAAAATTACCGAATCAGGATGATACTTCATACATTTTGCCAAATTCAGAGCCAAATTACTGCTAAACTTCAGAGGTTCGTGTTCTGATTCATGTTCCGATTTGTGTTCAAAATATAATATTCAATTGAAGTTAAGTAGTTCCTCGATCACCGACTGATGTCTGGAGACAGACAGTTCAAAGACAATGTGAACCAATTTCTTAACCCCAGTTTTCACTTCGTGCATCCAAATTAACAAGACAGTTGCAAAACTCGAGATGTCCAGAGATGGACCTGATCTATCATTTGATACTTGCTGCATCCATCCTTTCTTTAGTGAAATGAAGCAAAGTGTTAACTGTACAATTGACGATATGGAAGCCAAATTGATAAGAGATTAGAGGGATGAAGAGGAGATGATGCATGAACTTCTGCAATTACATCACTTTGTTATTGATGAGGAGAGGTTTCATCTGTCGATGCATAAATCAGACTTGGAACCTTTCTTGTAAGTAGGGGTGAGATTTGCAACTTTCTGAGATGAGGGCATAAAAGGCCAATGTCCCCAATTGTTCTACTAAAAAGGCCAATGTCCATCTGTGAAATACTTGGAGAGGTATGAGAAAAGAGAGGAGAATAGAGTTGAAGCACAGTCCTTCAGGATTATGTTACCAATACCATCAGATTAAGTTTCAAATGAGGTGTGAAGATCGACTTGGAACTTCTCAACTTGAGTTATCTCTGACAGTTGAAAATAAATATATATTTAACTAGCCGGGAGGCGACGATGGTTCGCAGGCATTATTGAGGAAGCCCTACCATAAAAACCTATCTCTTCTGTCAAAATTGACCAAATCAAATCGGATTTTTATATATGTTGTACTTATGGACATTACGCACAGCTTCTAGGAAATGAAATTGCGAGAAAAAAATCGAGAAAAAAGTTCAAGTGGGTGTGGCTCCGCCTACAAGGGGCGTGGGACGCCCCTCATGCAAAAAGACACAACCAGACCATGGTATCTAGCTCGTGTCCAAGTTTCATCAAGGTCGTATCAAACGTCACGGAGCTATGCTCGAGAGAGAGAGTCACAAACAGACAGACACAGACACAACGAAAATAGTGGTCGCTGCTGGCACCGGCAAACCAAAAATTAGCAATTTAAGACATTGGCCTTTTCAGGAAAGACAGGCAGTACCTAACATGACTCCATCTGTTGGAAGTGTCTGGACAGATGGAGAACGTGTATGAGAGAGTGACTTCACCAGCTTCCAACAAAATTTGGAGGATGATAAGAGACTTGAGAGGTTTGAACATCAAGGAGAGCTTGATGTTGGGCTCTGGCTCATCTAAAGAGTGATGCAGAATGATTGCATATTATGTGGAGGGACTTTATAGGTTCCCATTGGTTGGGTTTGCCTTCCAGCTGGAGAAAGCTCTTTTGTGATTTCCTCAACACAAGCCTCAGTGCTCCTGGGTCGAGATGCAGAATAGGGCAGTTGGAGGCATGAAAGGATTAACTGGGAAATAAGAGAAAGCAGCCTGTTAATTCCAGCAACACTATACTCGCACGATAAGCCCAGACTAGAATTCCTGGAAGGTTTGGTTTCAGAAACCAGTAGAATAATGTAACATATGAGACACAAAATAACAACTTTTTAATTCACGATAAAAGCTTCAGGCAAACTGCTGATAAAAATTATTTATTTACGGTCGAACTCCACAACGGGCAGCAAGCTCAGTGTTATTTCTTGCCACTACGTACTTGCACTTAAAGACATTGTGCATCACACAATGTGGAATATATGTTATTTATCATCAAATAAGTGGAATATATGTTCTTTTTTTTCTATGCAATATTTTTGTATTTTTTTTTCTTTTTTAATTTCACAGTTCTTTTTATTCATTCTAATTCTTGCTTTTTCTTCTCTTTCATCTCTTTAACTCACTATTCCTCTCTTTCCTTATCTATCTCTCTCAGGAGAAGTGAATTCTTGCAAAAACAAAAAAAATTCTGTTTGGCTTACTTGGCTGCACCTGGATAGGTTTGAGGGTGGCTGAAACCCAAATCCTATCCAGGTTCCTCCTGATATGATGACTCCATCTTTGCTCTTTTCTTCTTCGGATTCCTTCTTGGTCTTCTGTTTCATTACATATGATTGCAAAGTGTAAACAAATTTGGTGGAAATGTCACATAATGATGTTAAAGGTTTCCTTTTATCTACCACCTTTCATGATCAAGTCTTGTTTTCTCCCCACAGCAACAGTCTATAAATGTAACAGGAAAGAATTATTGACCTTTTCTAAATGCAAGCCATTGCTTGAAATTTATTAGGAAACCAAGTCAATGATTCTTCCTGAGGAATCACTAAAATAAGGAGATGAACCTTCCTCAGCTCTTAGCTTATTATGTATGGATAAAGTCTGAAATAAATGCGATCATAAAATAAAGATTATGTTTTGGATGTTGGATGACATCTTACGAATGCAATCATGAAATAAACTTTACTTTGATAATATATTCTTCCTATTGTAAAGAGTTTAGATATCGCTATTTGTAATCTACAGCAAATGCGTGACTGCACCACCTGCAGAAATGATTTAGGCTGGGGTTACACATCGATGAAAAATGGTACCCATACCCAATAATCCATCGCAGAATATGTCCTCATATCCACTGCATGTGTTGACACAATATCCTTTGTCACCAGTGCTTTCTTTCAAATGTTCTGCTCTTGTTCATTAGTAGTGCATCAATAAGTCAGTTGTTATTCTTCCCCCTGTTTTTCAATGTACATTGAGCATTTGAAGGAGTAATTGAGTGGTGGAACATATCGAGATATAAAGATGTGGAAAGAGGAAATAAACTAAAGGGTGACACCAAAACCGAATTTTTTTTTTAATGAATATCGACATTACACAGACCCAATGTTATATCACCTTGGTTTTGGCATGGGCCGTTAACGGGGTGATAAGTGAATCAAGCTGCAAGCCCAGTGAATGAAAATAAATAAATAAAAATGGACGAGGATACTTGCTCCCTACAACTCGTTTGTTTTGCTTTAAAGAGAGCATTACATCTTGTTTAGAAGCCTAACATATACAATTAAGGATTACTATTTCAAATTGCTCATATAATTAAGATAAAATTGCTTCAATGGCACTTAACCTTCTCAGGTTCTAAATAAGCCAACACAAACTCGTTAATGATCATTTCTGGATTTTGTACAAGCTAAGCAATGGCTTGGAGTGTTCCTTCAGCCTCATTTACCATCAATAGTGTTACTTTGGAGGGGATAAATATTAGATAGATGACAATTATAATGGACTGTGTGCTCAGGTAGGTTCGAACATTCTTCTACAACAGGGATTTGTTAGATGCAAGTTGTCTTGTTGGTGCCTAAGTGGATGGATAAAACAGATGAGGACTCCAAAACTGATTTTGACAAGAGAGTATGGATTGCACATGCAAGTCTGCAAAGGTGTCAGTGTGAACTTGAGTTCAGTTCCATCAGAGTATTGAGAGCAGAAAGAGTGTGGGAGTGATCGTGTTAGAGAGGTTGGTCAATGGTGTGAATGCAGAAGAAGTGGAGCTAGCCCCTGGACCGGGCTTGCCAGCAATGTTTGCATTAATGGATGACATGACAGTTGTCCAACAGTCAGCTAACATTGCAGTTGAGAGACTGGAGTGATTGCAAAGGTTGATGCGGTGGGCAAGGATGGGCAGTTGGACAGGCACAACAAGGTGCTTTGACTTGGTGGGAGGGTGTGCAGGTGAGGACATTGAAGTGGCAAGAGATTTGAAGGATGGAGCCAATACTGTTGAATTTCTTTTTGCGGCCAACATATGATATGCTTCTATTGCCAGCAAACCTGAGAGTGTGGGGGTTGTTGCAAGAGTAGAGCTGCTCTTGGTGTGGAGGATAGGGAACAATACAGCATGCTCAGTAGCAATGGCAGCTGGACAATATAGATGGCAGCACGATCAAGTGCTGGTGGTGGTTGTGGAGGTGGTGCAACAAGAGGTGATGAGGTCGAGAGAGAGGAAAGTAAAGAAGGAGGAGGAGGCCGCTGGGAGAGAGGTGTTGATTGTGAAAGAGGGCCAGATGGTAAGAGGCAAAAATATCAGGATGAGGTGGAAGGAAAGATGGCTGTGAAATGTGTATGATTGACAGGTGGTGGCAGACATGAAGCAGCAAATGATATTCCCAGAAGAGATCTGCATGATATGGTTGCAGCCTGACATTGTCACCTGGTCAGGTACAACAAGGCATGTCATCTTTGGGGAATTGTCAGTTCCTTGGGAAGAGAACATGGAGGAGGTACAAGAGAGGAAGAGAGGAAAGTATAGTGAGCTGGAGATGGATTGTTAAGAGAAGGGTTGGTGAGTTTCTTCTCAGCCATTTGAATTGGGTTGTAGAGGGAGTATTGGCAATTCCTTTCATTCAGTTATGGCTCGACTTGGAGAGTGTGGAACAGAAAGGAGGAGGATGTGAGAGAGTGGCCTAGGTTGCCTTGAAAGGCTCACTTTAGATCTGGAGAAAATTTATGGAGGCAGGTCGAATGATGTAGGTTGACGTTGGTTGTGTGGTGATTGTTTCAGCTCCAAAGGGGTTATAGTGACTGAGTGAGGAAGAGATATGGAGATGTGTGTGTTTGGTTGTTGTTTTAAGCAGTGTATGTTTTGAGGATAGTTGTTTGGTAAAGTGGAGTTGTGTGTGTATGTGTGTTTTTCTCATGTTTTGCTGTTGAGTGGTGTATGTTGCAGGGTTGGGTGGTTTATTCGGTGCTCCAGCATATATATTTTCATTGCTGTGGATTCTGGGAGTGGAAGCTGTTGTTTTGTGGTTGTAGTTTGTGTTCTCACTGACTGGGGGTGGAGGTACGTATGCATCTAAATGTAGTTGCTGCATGTGGAGACATGAGTCATTCCATCTGAAATCACCAAATTTAAGAAAATGTTCCCAGTTGACCCCCTCAGATTTACTTTAAACTTTCATAAAATAGTTCCCAGGTATCAAAATGAAGCTGCGTAAAATTTTAGGTCCATAGATACGGTCAACTCCAAGATATTGAGGGTTGAAAATGTGGTTGTGGCCCTATTTTTATGGTCGTTCGACTCGCATGCATGCCCCTGCTGGCCCGCATTAGCTGACCGTATCGTGGACTTTGACTGAAGACCGGTCAACAAGGCACACTTATGGCCAGGTGTGTTTTTAAATTGCGTATATGTGTGTGTGTGTGTATATATATATATATATATATATATATATATATATATATATATATATATATATATATATATATATATATAATGCAATTTTTTTTATTATTGCTAGTGTTGCTAGTGTTACTCGTGTTGCAACACTAGACAACGATGCTCGCGTTGCACACACAGGAATTATGCACTCATCAATGCAACAGCCAGCCTGTGAAGCATGACAAATCCAACAGTTTATAGCTGAGCCAAGAATTATCAAGCCCAGACTCGACAGATAAAGAGTAAGTGTTTCTTTTACACTCTACATTATCCTGCAAGACTACGTGCATCTACAATAGGGTAACTGACAAAATCTGTACTCGACTGTCATCTATCGCACGAGGACACACTGATATTTTGAACACACATTTGTGGAGTTTCAGCTCTCTATCCCAATAACAATGCCAGTTTCACATCCCATTCTCAGTCTTTCATACAGAAGGTCGTGAAGCGTGATGGAGTTTGCTGTTTCCATATGCTCATGCATCCCTTTCACAGCAAAATTGATTTCTACATGGCTGCGGTATTTAAATGTTGATAGCCATCACTGTATGGATTAACCTTCCTACTATGGGAGATAGTATTAGGCACCTGAAATTTTATAAGCTTCACACTGTTGAAGGACTTCCTGATTGGCTGGACAAAAAAAAAACATCGTGTAAACTATCAGCAAATACAATTGAATAAAGAAGAGGAGAGTTAGGATGGTAGAGTCCGGTCTTGCACTCATGTCTTGTGAATGCATGGAATGGTCTTCCTCCGAGTGTAGTGACGGTGGAGTCAGTGGATAATTTTAAAATCGACTTGGATAGGTATCTGTAAGTATTGGGGATTGGGAGGGGTTGGGGGGGTTGGGGGGGATATGAAGATGTTGGCATGGTTGCTCAGGCTTGATGGGCCCAATGGTCTCCTACATTGCAATTCCTTGTAAATCCTTGGAAAAATAAGACTGTATTCTTGTGCAGTTCATCTTTATGAGATGAAGGGTTGACATTCTTTTTGTATATTTGTCTTTTATCGACGTTTTGCTCTTAATTTTCAAAACTATTCCCAACACTACACAAATTATTTTGTAATCACTATCTTTTGCCAGAGCCATGGTGAACTGGAGGACAGTCTTCAAGGAATTCCACAATGTTGTGGGCATTTCATGAGGGTAAACTTCCATCTACACCCAGTCCTCGCTCAACGTCGTGGTTACGTTCTTGTAAAATACAACGTGAACGGAATCAATTTTCCCCATAAGAAATAGATAAAATATGCTACTTACGTTCCACAGCCTCCCTTTGCCCCATAAAATACTTTACATATACATAAATTCAATGGGATTTTAAAAGAATATATTGTTGCGGATTCGCGCCCGCCGGCGTGCTGACGGCCACGTAACTCGAATCGCGGCACGTCGCCCACCGGACGGACAATCCAGTCGTGACCCTCTCGGACTAACGCCGGGAACCAGTCACGGGTGGACCTTTCGGTCTCACCGCGATCGAGCCAATCAGCCCCCGCGTGGGATAGGGTTGCTCGCCGGGTCGACCTACCTAAGTACCCACGCGGAGGGTAGACCGGGCGATCGCACCTCGCCGCAGGTCGACTTCGGACACGGGCCACTTAAGCGACCCGTTCCGTACTATCAGAATAACCGAGCGGTGTTATCGTCGACCTCGACGGTTCGATTAATTATCGGGCGTATTCAGCCCACTACCAACCCTTTACGTGAAGCAAGATGGGGATTCAATAGAGGAAAAGACGAAGCGAAGCGGGAGAACAGTTCAATAATAAAGCACATTTATTCGCGGCACACGGGAAGCACACATATTCAATTCCACCAAAAGCACACAAAAAAAGAAAAACACAATTCCATTTACACAAAAAGCAAATGTAAAAGCGAAGACACAATGCAGAGCTAATACCGACTACCGAGCACACGGCAACACTTATACAATTCCACTTCACAGACGGCGCCGACAACACATACCCAAAACCAAGGAAAATAAATACCCTCAAGGATGAGGCGGGCCTGAGGCCGAGACCGGGTTGCGCCTACCCGTCTGGTGATGAGACGCGGAGCGGCGATGGCGCCTCAACTCCGCGGGCCTCGCGGACAGTGTCTGGCAGGGGGTGGGAAAGGGGCCCCCTTGGTCGCACTATCTCAGCGCGGGGGGGAAACAGGAGGGGGTTGCTGATGCTCGGGGTATAGAGGATCTTTATTATCCCTGGTGTGCGTCTCCACCTCGGCCAGGTCGCGCTGTCGGCCTCCCTCGGGTGCAGCTCCCTGCACGACGCGAGCACCCCCTCGTCTGGTGTCGCCGCCTTTCCACAGCTCGTCCCCTCCGTTCCGACTCCAACGCACACGACGAGCAGCTCCACCGCCCGCGAAGTCTTGACCCTCTGCTTCCGACTCTCCTACTCTCCGCCTCTGGACTCTCCGACTCTCGACTCTTCTGACTGACGAACACGGTCCTTTTATCCCCCCGTAGCTTCGCCTTTGACCTTTCACCTCGCTCCCCATTGGCCCGAGAAAAAGTGGGCGTGAAGGCTTTTTGATCCACAAATTTGCATATATCGATCGTCCTGGAGGCGGGGCCAATTCGCCCCTCGCTCACCGATTGGACGGCAAAAAGTGGGCGTGTGTCGTTTTTGATCCGTTTTTGAAGCACAAAATCCGTGATTTTGTACACGCTGTTCGACGCGCGCCCTGCACGAGTCCAACACCGGTACCCACAGCGGGGCAAGAACGGTGGCGATGCTACGGTTGCGAGGTGTGACGTGAAGGTCGTGGCGGTTGTGGTGAAGCGGTGGTTGTGGTTGTAATCATGGCGGTTGGTCCAAAATAAAGATAGTAAAAGAAAAACGGCTATCCTGAAGAGTCGCAGCACGCATAAATGACATGTATTCCCACTAGACAACGGGTTCGGGCCTAACTACACATGTACTTGCCGAGATACCTCACCTAAGGGACCTGAATGGTGGTTTGCGAATTTGATAACCACAACACTACCCCCTCCCCTTTTTACAGACTCGTCCCGAGTCGTCAAATTTTCGTGTGCCATCATGTGTAGTTTTCCCCTAGTACATTTTACCTACGGATCCCTGAGTGCGACATTCATGGTATTCGTGTCCCCAAAATAAATAACCTGAGGGCTGCGTAACTATCTAAACAAACTCACTCACACGGACGACTTAAATAAAATTGCCGGCGCTAGGACAGACATGCCGGGGGCGCACTCATATTTACAGTACATCTTAACCTTAACTTACAAATTTTACACTAAACCATGGCCCAGGATCATTGAACTCTGCAAAAAGAAAGCAGTTAGCAGGGAGCCAGGCTGCCCGCATGCAGTCTCTGGCTCAAACAATGCAGGTGACAGGGAACGTGGCTAGCTGCTCACACGCAGTCCAAGGCCTTCCCTTTTGAACTGAACGCAGTGAACCACAACGGTGCATGGGCTGCACAAACGCAGTCTCCGTGCCAGCTCAAGTGGCACACGCAATGAGCACAACGAATGGATGGGTGAACACAAACACGGTGCACGGGCCGCCACTGCAGGCCCGTGTTGTAGCTGCCAACAGGGCAGTTCTCGCAGCTTGCAAACTGTTGCCTTGATCCTGGCGCACATGGAAATGAACAGGGGGGGGGCAAAGCAAAAATTGAACGGGGCTGGTGAACGTGGGCAGTGGGCATGGCATGGCAAAGGCAGCAGGCAAACACAGCCCGCAGAAGAAGGCCGCTGCAGGCAAACACAGCCGGCAGACCAACTGGCCGGCACAGGCCTTGAAGTACAGCAGCTGCAGACGAAGTGGCCGGCACAGGCCTTGAAGCAAAACACGGCCAGCCGATGGCACAGGCCTTGCAGCAAAACAACAGCTGCCGATGAAGTTGGCCGGCACAGGCCTTGCAGCACACAGCCAGCAGATGAAGCTGGCCAGCTTTTGCCGTCAGTGGAGGTTGGTGGAGGGAGTGCGGTGGTGCTGGCCACTTGGAAGGCGGGCTCGGACCTACCTACCTGTCTCCCTCCCAACCTATCGCCTTTGCCTGTCACTGTACATACCCACTCCCTTAATTTGTCAAACCCCAATTTAGCCCCAACTTATTTTTTTATTGTTTTTATTTTTACTTCCCCACTATAAATCGTCCCCTAACCCCCTTTATCGTCCTTGTTCGGCTAACCTATTCTGTCACCTAGCCTACTCCCAACCCCTACGTTCCCTTCCCGGAGGGGAATAAGGGAGAGCTAGCGTCCTGTGCCGAGGCCCAACGAAGCCTCAGAATGGCCTCCCCAGAGTTCGGCGATCTTAACACCAAGTGGGTCCAGCGGCCCACAACGACAGCGAGGGGATGGATGGTGCGGAGGGGTACATCTCCTAATCTACCCTAACCATTTAACTGTTGAACTACCCCGGGGCTTTCAACAAGCGCCTCTCGCTTAAACTATTGGTTCTAACAACCCAGATTCCCGTCGCCTGTGTTGGTGTCCTTACAATTTCGGGCCTCGCCCCCCAATTTTCTCTCCGTGCCCTCACACGGTCTCCTGGCTGGGACACGTGGCTCCCTTTGGCAGGCACGACCCTCTGCCGATTCTCCCGCTATGGCACCCCCGGGCACGACACTGCCTCCGAGCCTACCAGCTCCCTAACACCGGGGAGTGCCCCCATGGCACCTCCCTGAAACGCACACGTGGCAGGCCGGCCTCCCGGGCCCCTTTCCGAGGGTCACCCGTGCCCACAACACTGCCCACGCGGCTAATGGCGCCCCGGGCCCCCGCACCAAGCAGGCGCACCCGTGCCCACTACTCTATCCCGGCCCCCCATGGGCCCATGGCCTACCGCGGCCGACTAGCCTGGTGCCCGGGGTACCCACTCAGCGATACTCACCTTTCGCAGCCACGCTCCCAAGCCCGTCAACAGGGCTCCTGCACCCCTCCAAATGGGTTTCGAGCCTACATTCCCACCAACAGCAAAACGACCTCCATTTTTGTTAATTTGACTAACCCAGCTAACTCACTTTACTCTGACCCCGGGGTCCCTTGGGCGGGAGTCACTCCTCCCCCCAATCACTCATCGCACCATGCAGTCCCCATTCGCTCCATACACACAGACCCGCTGGCCTCACTCACTCACCAAGTACTCACCTCACAACTCACCAACTCTTCAACACACACACCACTGAACTCTGCCATCCTTCTAACTACCTCCCCTAACTAACTCGTGCTCCCACGTCGTCCCTTAAACTATAGCACGTTCCTTTTAACACTACGTAGCTAAGCTACGTCCCCTCTACACATCCACAAGTCTGTCTCTGTCTCCTAACTCAAAAATTCATTTTATTTCCCAACCTAAATCTGGCTACAATCCCTCTAACTAATCCATTCCACGGACTCCATGAGGACTTACCCCTGCCCCATGAAGTCGGTCTAACTAAGCTAACCCTTCCCCCTAACTAGTTTCCATCCTGTGCCCAGGGTTAAGGGGGTCTTTCACCCCTTGCCCAGGAATCCTGTACACCCGAAAGTGAGGCTTGCTGTTTTTTTTTTTTTTTTTTTCTCTTTACATGCGCATCACCTGCGCGGCAACTCAGAGCTCGCGCACTTTGCACCTGCCCGTGACGTCATGCAGCTGCACGTGTACCTCGTCCCTCCTTGGACGGTACCATCCGGCCGGGATACCCCTCCTGCCGGATTCCAACCACACGTGCAGCCATGACGTCACCGTGCGCATAAAAAAAAACACAAGCCCCACGTCTCGAGGGGTTCCCCACGCGAACACATGTGCTTTGCCCATTGGAGCTTAACACACACGATCGCGTGGAGAACCCGTCCGGTCCAAATCCGTTTACCTGCCTAAACTTTGTCCGTCCGCGGGATCGGCAAATCCACCGCGTGCGTTTCCGGACCGGGACTTCACTCTCGCAAGCGAGCACGTGGTGGTCTCGTGCGTTGCACAGCACGAACCGCGTGCTCACTGCTGGGCGAACCCGGCACGGTCCCCGAAACAACTACAGCCGCTACTCGGCTTTCGTTCCTCTGTCGCCGTCGTCGCCGCCATTCAACCCACGCACACCTGCGTGTTACGACGCACACAGTCCACTCCATCACATTCACACCGGGAGACGCGGCTGCGTGCTCCCGCATGCCAACCGACATCTCCCTCACATACCGCTCTCTCACACACACGGTCTCCCTTGCACACAGCGACCTTGCACACGGCCGTTCACCCACGCGTGCGGGGGCACTCAACCGCTGTGCCTCATCCACACACCGTGCCTCATTCACACACGCGGGGGAACTCACGCGCGGTGCCTCACTCATACAGGCCGTTTCACTCACACACACGGCCTCACTCACACACGGTGCCTCATCCACACACGGCGTGCTGGGAAGCACGTACTCCGGCACCATCGCCACCACACCACTCACACACGGGGTCGCTGCCACACACGGGGACGCACTCACGCCTTGCACCACACACACAGGGACAACCACACTGGGGATTTGTGTCCCCACAAGGGTCTCCGGGGCCTCTACACCCCCCAAGCTCTCAGTGCACCTGTCCACAGCACTCCTCCCCTCGACCTCGCAAAGCACGACCGAACTCACCTGGTCGTGACTCGCCTCAAGGGGGCATACTCCCTCCCCTCGTTCCTGGAGGAGGCCATCCAGGTGCTCGCACTGGGTCTCTACACGCTCCGCGAGCTCAACCCCATTGTCCTCCACTACCTCCGTGTGTGTGTGTGCGTCACTCACCCCGTCTTCATCATGTTGTCTCTCCTCTATCTCCCGTGTCTCAACTATTATTATTTCCTTTGTCGTCACCTCGTGTCTCGTCTCACACGTTTTGGTCTCCCAATTTAATTTTTCCCTTTTGGTCACCGTCGATTCCTCTGTCACGACCCTCGCCCAACACGCCCCCCGAATTATTTTTTTACCCGCCTCCACCGCGGGCCTGTCAGCCGTTGCACCCCCTTCCAGCTCGTTTGCTCCCACACGTGGAGTCGCCATTCCCAGCTCCCTGGTCACGGCCTTCATGCCCGCCTGCAGGCATCGGCCCATGTTCTGCGTCTCACCCCGTAGTTCTTTCATTTCTTTTTTCATTTGCTGTGTATTCGCATCCATCGTCGTTTTCACTTCATTTGTATTTGTATCCATCTTTTCATCCATTTTTTGTGTATTCGCATCCATCTTTTCGATTATTTGTTTGGTCATGCCTTTCATTTCATGCGCATTCGTTTCCATTTGCTTGTTCATTGCCGCCAGCATGGCGAATAGCTGGGCTATGTCGGGTGCGCTTGAGTGAGCCGTTTCGGCAGGGGTTGGGGAAGGGTTTTGGTGGAGAGGGGGGGGAGGTGTCATACACCGCGGCCGCACCTATTTCGGGCTCTGGGTTCAGTTGGGCGAGTCCGTGTTCCTGCACAATCAACATTTCCTGCTCGGGGATTCCATCCTGGACCATGGATTCTACACATTCTACATCCATTTCTAATACCCCCGGCTCCCGCTCGCCTTGAGACGCCATCTTGCTTCTCGTGAAGGGTTAATTTAACTCGCTCGTAATTTGGAGGGAATCGGGGGTCGCTTCTCTCACCCCTGGACCGATTCCCGTGAATTTAATTGGAGACAGGAGAGCCCGTTTTCCTGTTCTCCGATACCAGTGCCGCGAGGAGGGCGATGAATTTGTATCCCACTCCTGACACCAGTGTTGCGATATTCGCGCCCGCCAGCGTGCTGACGGCCACGTAACTCGAATCGCGGCACGTCGCCCACCGGACGGACAATCCAGTCGTGACCCTCTCGGACTAACGCCGGGAACCAGTCACGGGTGGACCTTTCGGTCTCACCGCGATCGAGCCAATCAGCCCCCGCGTGGGATAGGGTTGCTCGCCGAATTCGACCTACCTAAGTACCCACGCGGAGGGTAGACCGGGCGATCGCACCTCGCCGCAGGTCGACTTCGGACACGGGCCACTTAAGCGACCTGTTCCGTACTATCAGAATAACCGAGCGGTGTTATCGTCGACCTCGACGGTTCGATTAATTATCGGGCGTATTCAGCCCACTACCAACCCTTTACGTGAAGCAAGATGGGGATTCAATAGAGGAAAAGACGAAGCGAAGCGGGAGAACAGTTCAATAATAAAGCACATTTATTCGCGGCACACGGGAAGCACACATATTCAATTCCACCAAAAGCACACAAAAAAAGAAAAACACAATTCCATTTACACAAAAAGCAAATGTAAAAGCGAAGACACAATGCAGAGCTAATACCGACTACCGAGCACACGGCAACACTTATACAATTCTACTTCACAGACGGCGCCGACAACACATACCCAAAACCAAGGAAAAGAAATACCCTCAAGGATGAGGCGGGCCTGAGGCCGAGACCGGGTTAGCGCCTACCCGTCTGGTGATGAGACGCGGAGCGGCGATGGCGCCTCAACTCCGCGGGCCCCGCGGACAGTGTCTGGCAGGGGGTGGGAAAGGGGCCCCCTTGGTCGCACTAACTCAGCGCGGGGGGGAAACAGGAGGGGGTTGCTGATGCTTGGGGTATAGAGGATCTTTATTATCCCTGGTGTGCGTCCCAACCTCGGCCAGGTCGCGCTGTCGGCCTCCCTCGGGTGCAGCTCCCTGCACGACGCGAGCACCCCCTCGTCTGGTGTCGCCGCCTTTCCACAGCTCGTCCCCTCCGTTCCGACTCCAACGCACACGACGAGCAGCTCCACCGCCCGCGAAGTCTTGACCCTCTGCTTCCGACTCTCCTACTCTCCGCCTCTGGACTCTCCGACTCTCGACTCTTCTGACTGACGAACACGGTCCTTTTATCCCCCCGTAGCTTCGCCTTTGACCCCCTCCCTTTGACCTTTCACCTCGCTCCCCATTGGCCCGAGAAAAAGTGGGCGTGAAGGCTTTTTGATCCACAAATTTGCATATATCGATTGTCCTGGAGGCGGGGCCAATTCGCCCCTCGCTCACCGATTGGACGGCAAAAAGTGGGCGTGTGTCGTTTTTGATCCGTTTTTGAAGCACAAAATCCGTGATTTTGTACACGCTGTTCGACGCGCGCCCTGCACGAGTCCAACACCGGTACCCACAGCGGGGCAAGAACGGTGGCGATGCTACGGTTGCGAGGTGTGACGTGAAGGTCGTGGCGGTTGTGGTGAAGCGGTGGTTGTGGTTGTAATCATGGCGGTTGGTCCAAAATAAAGATAGTAAAAGAAAAACGGCTATCCTGAAGAGTCGCAGCACGCATAAATGACATGTATTCCCACTAGACAACGGGTTCGGGCCTAACTACACATGTACTTGCCGAGATACCTCACCTAAGGGACCTGAATGGTGGTTTGCGAATTTGGTAACCACAACAATATTTAATGGAATTTTATATTTGTTGCACTCATCGAAGTACCACATCCAGCACGAGCCTTAATCTTGTCTGTGCTGGTCCGGATAGTATGCACTGTGGTAGGGGTGAGGCCTAATGCCACACCAATGTCAACAGCACATTCACCTTTCTCAAAACGGTTTAAAACCTCCATTGTCATAGCAAGGGTAATGGCCTTGCATTGTTTCTTCACAACACCAGCATCACGAACACTTGATGGGTGCTTGGGAGCCATTTTGAATGGTTACAGTATAGTATTTTCACAAAAAACACTAAAGCACGCACGTACCCTGCGGAAGCTTAACAAAAAACTGGGGAGAAAACACTTGGGGATGCTGTAACGCTCCGCGAGAGAGCGCATCGTGCCAATATAAGAGAAGGTCGTGCGCCATACAAAGTCGTCCGTGTTGGGTGACAACGTTGTAACGAATCGGTTGGGTCGTAAAACAACGTTGTCGGAATCATGAGTATCTAAAGAGTAGCAATCTTATAATGAAACAACGTTGCCTGGGACAATGTTAAGTGAGGACTGGGTGAATGTAACTTAAACACCGTCAGCAAAAACATTGATAAATAGTAAAGTTCTGTGCAAATCAAACACAATGCTTCAAGCAAATCTTCATGAAGAAATCATTGAGGGACCATTTCACAAGGACTGCATAATATTTGTGAAATGTAGCAAAGCATTGGCGAATAAAACCTGTTATGAGATCAATTGTGACACGATTGTGTGTGTGTGTGGGGGAGGGATGGGGGGGCTAATGAGCAGGACAATAATTGGACACAGAAAAGAATGGAGAACAACGGGGAAAAAGTGCTTTTGGTCAAAGATATTTTCATGTGACCTCAACTGCACATGGCTTGCAATACCACAGAAAGTATTCCGCGGGGCTTGCAAATGTTTTACATCGTCAGATTAATTGAATGAACAGCAAACTGGCAGGTATTCTCAGATTTAATAAGAGACAAAATTTGGGTGGTAAAACCATCTGAAGTGGTGAAAGCGTCATTGACTTACAACATGAAGTCTTGTTCCCAGCAGGGCTGATTGCCTCGCACCGTCACGGTTGTGCTCTTCAGGTTCTGAACTTTCAGTGTTACATATGTGTTGAACTTATCTGTATAAAAAAAATCAGATAAAGCACAGACATCACCAGGTGATTGAGAAAACCGGAGAAAACTAAACAATGTGCAGGCATTACAAAGTCAAGCTACCCATGCTAAATATGTCTGTCTGTCTGTCCATCCGTCTGTCCCTGAACTACTCCCTCAGTTTTGGGGCCAGTCCTGCCGTACTTTCTGTGGAACCTTTTGGGGTCCCTACACACGTCCTAAAGTGTGTGGGTGTTTTCATAAATTTATCAAAACATTTCTTTTCTGACACTTTGGGCTCCCACTCATGCGTAGCATGGGTACCTCGCTAGTATTACATAAATCTTTTATATAAAGGTCAGTTCCTGTCTGTGCCACAAATGCCACACATTCTACAGACCACGCCTCCACTCCTCTCCTCCAGCGTAACAAGCATCGCCCATTAGCCAATCAACCTTTCCCTCCAGCGACCCAGAAATCACCATCTTTTTCCTTATCGTAGGTTTCGAATGGAATGCTTGCTCGAGTGCTCAAACCACTTGGCGAGCGCTCAAGAAGAAACTTGGTAAATGAACACACCCCACATTCATTACATGAAGACGAGGATAAAAGTTTCTTACCCCACATTTAACTGTGACTTATTCCGGCAATATTGATGAATTCATCCCTCAGGGAACAGATTTTGAATATCATGGCAAAGTCAGATTTGCTCTAATCTTATCGGAGCGACAGGTCTGTGTGTGTCTCTGTGTCTCTGTGTCTCTGTGTCTCTCTGTGTCTGTCTCTGTGTCTCTCTCTCAGTGTCTCTGTGTCTCTGTGTCTCTCTCTCTCTCTCTGTGTCTGTCTCTGTGTCTCTCTCTCTGTGTCTCTCTCTCTCTGTGTCTCTCTCTCTGTGTCTGTCTCTCTGTCTCTGTCTCTGTCTCTGTCTCTGTATTCCCACCAGCGAAGCGACAGGTGGTATTTGTTAGTTTAGAATAAAATCCATTTACATATTTAATATGGTGTAATATGCAATCATTAATATCCAACAGAACTGTATTCGTAATGGTAGGATGAGAAAGTTATGGTGAATCATAACAAAAGGTCAAGTGGTGACAAAGTGTACGGCGGTAGGGAATAGGATGGGCTTGTTGTACGGGAGGGGTTGGGGTTGGGGGAGATAGCATTAGGAATAGGGGAAGCAAATCATCAAATTCAGAAAGAAAATAGACAGGACACTGAGTTAGCAAGAAAAAAATGCTGCAGTGGACTAAAATACCCTGCCTGTTATATCCGTATAATCACCCCTCTGCTTGCAGTTAGCATAGATATTGAAAACCTGCACCACATCTCTTAGGAATAGGAAGAAAGGTAGGGAGAGGGAGGCAGTGCCATGTTGTCCCCCCTACTTTTCAAGGGCACATAAATACAAAACTGCAATTCAGTTAACATTTATTTTCAGTTAAATAGCAGTAACTAAAGTTAGCAAAGAGAGCAAGCTTCGACTTTGATGAGACTGCCAACTGGAGTCCAGGTAGTCCAAGGAAATAAATACAACCTTTTTCATTTTGTGAACATTTGATCATAATTATACACATTGTTTGAAGTATTGCATGGGCCGACAGGATGGCCTAGAAGTATGCAAACTCGCCTCTAAGCTGAGCTCGAAGCTTCTAAGCTGTCTACCCTGGGTTTGAATCCAGGCGCAGCTATAAACTGTCATCCTGATGTTTCACAGGCAGGATGATTCAATTTTTGTACCATCCCTCGGATGGACATTAAAATGGGCATCCCGTCTGCCTGTCGTTGTCACTTCATGTTATAACATCCCACGTTATCCTTTGCAGAGAGTAGGCGAGCTATCGCTGACACCATGAACAAATACTGTGAAACTATTTTTCTTATATCACTCATTACATCGGCAAAAATTGTTATTCAGCAGGAACGAGCACACTGTGTTCACAACCTGTGACAAAATCCAGTAATCGGCCGATTGGGAAACACACATTTCATGCATTGTAAAAATAAAATTAACTTGACACCTCTCATCCATGTCAGCCTCCGCCACGGTTATATCAGAACGAGCCGATTCATCATATGGTCACAGATGTTTAACCCAAATATGGGGCCGTTCATAAACTACGTAACACTATTTTTTTTTAGGGAGGTGCATACCGTACGTACTGACGGACTTGATGAAACCTTAATAATAATTTATATTCGACATATGATTGGATTTTTCAGGTTCCCTCATCGTGAGTAATGCTCGACCCAAACAAAGCCAATGGAAATGTGACACAACTAACCGGGCCAGTGTATATTCAGCAGAGGCCTCTAGTCCTGATGTCTTAGACCCACCAGAAAACCAAGATGGCAGCCAAATTATTTTGCCTGGGTGCCAAGGTGTGTGGGGTCAAACAACAAATATGGGTGGGGTCCGGAAGCTTGTCCCACCAATGGGTGCACTTTTCAAAAATCGACCCCCGACAAGAACAACAGCAGCAACAACTGTGCGGAGCTCTTTTGCACCTGCGACATGTCACAGATAAAAACACTTACATTGCTGAACATATCAACTTCAAAGATATATTTTTCGTGGGAATGCTGCTATACATTGTGTTTCTACTCTGGAATCAGAATTATCCCCAAAAAATGTTTTACAAGACATTGAAGTTAAAAGTATCAGTCTATCAGAAAAATAATTTCATATTGTATTTATTCTATCCCCCAAAATAAATCGATAAAAAATTTTCTAACGTGTAGTTACACTTACTGCAAGTTTGAACAAAAGCTGTCCCCTCAACATATGCAGAAATGTGATAATTTGTGGAAAACTGCTAATATTTGAACAGTTCCCTTCAATTCTCTCAGAAAATGTGGAAGATCCTTTACAACACCATATTTAAGATGAATAAATAATTATTGATAGCAGCAAAAGTATGGAGTGAAAATTATTTTCATTGTGAGGATAGAGAGAGAGAGAGTGATGGCCCTTCTATTAAATGTATGACTCCAAATCTGGAACCAGATTGCAGAGTCTTTTGTTGTGGAGCCGCCATCAAAACAACGTCAACTGGGAAAACATGACCAACCATAAATAATATTTTTGTGCCTTGGCAAGAACAAACAGCTCGAAGAACTTCTCAGCCATCTGGAGGACAATGAACTTCTCGCTGACTGCCAGTTAGCCAGTATGGCTTTCACAATTCTCGCTCTAATGGTGATCTGCTATCCTTAATTACAGATCATTTCAACAGGGCATTGGAGCTCAAGGGTGAAGCTCGATTAGTTGCTTTGGATATCTCAAAAGCCTTTGATAAAGTGTGGCACAAGGGTCTGCTCCACAAGCTTCAGTCGTATGGTGTATCTGGAGTGGTGCATTCAGTACTTTCAGCTTTCCTTCCAAATTGCAAAATGAAGGTGGTACTGATGGTCAATGTTCTCCTACTTTCTCCATCAATTCCAGTGTTCCACAGGGCTCTGTCCTTGGCCCCACTCTGTTCCTTGTTTATATCAATGATCTTCCTGATAATGTTCTGTCTCAGCTCACCATGTATGCTGATGACTCCTCACTTTACTGTACATCTGCTGATTCACTGAACACTATTTGTAATGAGGTTGGAGTTTCATCTAACAATGATTTAAATAATGTGTTGAAGTGGGGCACGACTTGCTGGCGACCTTCAATACAAAGAAAACGAAATTGTTGGCCATGTGTTGCTCCAGAAACAGGTCTTTTCCTTATGTGCACATGGGGTCTTCGATCTTATCAGAATCATCTGAGCTTCGTCTTCTTAGTCTGGACATCTCTAACATCCATTGTGATAAGTACATTTCCGGTATTGCTAAGAGTACTTCCAAGTGAGTTGGTTGTCTATCAAGCGCAGAGGTATTTACCTCCTGATGCTGTCTTGTACCTGTATATAACAATGATACATCCCTTCGTGGAGTGCTGTTGCCATATTTGGGCCGGACCACGAGTCTGCCACTTATCTTTACTTGATAGTATCGAACAATGCATAGTTAACCTGGTTGGTGTGGAGATGGGTTCAACTCTTTAACCTCTTTCTCACCATAGGTCAGTTGCCACTCTGAGTTTGTTCTACAGATATTTTCTTGGCAATGTTCTGCTGGACTTTCTAACTTGGTTCCTCCTGTACGAGTGTTTTGGACGGATGTCTTGGTTTACCATCTTTGCACACCCATGCACTATAGCTGATCTAAAGTGCAGAACGAAAGGCTGTGCAGATAGTTTTATCCCTCGAGCTGTCTCACTTTGGAATTCATGACCTGTAACGTGCTTCCCATTATCCTACAATCTACACAGCTTAAGAGGAATGTCAATTCCTACTTACATCTTGGAGGTGACATCGCATTTCATCTGACTTGTGCGACTTGCTGTGTCTTGAATATTTTTTGTTGTTTTTCTCTTTCTTTTATTTTGTTTTGCTTTATCCTTATATTTACTAACCTTCCCTTAGCTCCTTACCTAGAGTGGCTTTATGCCGTGTTTGGGGCAATTTCCATGAACAAAAAACTCACATCGATTATTGACCAGTACTACAGGTTGTGGAGACATAATTATGGAATGGATAGGGAGGGAACCATTTGAATAAATTCAAACTAGTTGAATGGAATCAGCATGGATATTGTGGAGGAAAAATTTATATTAATGTATTCTAAATTGTAACAAATGGGGTTTGAGAAATGTAAGTTTTATGTCTTGGTCTGGGCTGATAACAGCGAACCTTTGCCTCAAAATGTACGTAGTGGCTTCTCGCCTAGAGGACACCGTCTGCAGTCTGGGTTGGTAGCCCCCACCACTCTCCCATGAAAATATAAAATGCTTTGAAATGTAAAATTGTTTTAGTGCAAGCACGTGAGGATGTATAGCAAGCATCTCAGTGGCTTGTACTCCTTGGGACTGACCAAGTACCAAGTTAGAATAAAACTCTCTGATGTAATGTGGAAGTGAATTGAATCAGGTTTAGTTTAACTGTTTACTAAAAGTAAGAATAAATGAAATAGAACCAAATAATATTGCAGCAAATGGGGATTCTTAAGTTCATTGTACGAGGGTGAGAAGTGTATGGTGGATAATTAGAAAATAAATTGTTTCACAAAGAAAGGACTTGTGTAGACATCGGTTATCAGTATCGGTGGGTTTTATGCAGGATTTTATAACCAAATCGGACAAACGTTAAACTCTGCCTGAAGTTAAATAGGATTCCACAATCAACCAGGAAGAATCCTTCAATGATCACAATGGGGTGGGTGAAAAATCCACAACAATATATTAAAGGAAGGTCATGTTTAACAAAGTTATTGGAGTTCTATGGGCGATTTCTGGCTGGGTGGTTGAGGGATTGTGGTGGATCTGATGTATCTGGACTTTCAGGGGGAATGGGCTGTATTTTTGTCAGGTCAGACCAGATCAGATCTGTGACTTGCTACAGGTATCATGTAAACCTGTACTAACCTGTTCCATGGTCGGGTTGTCAGCAGCTGAACCGTCTCCATGTGTTAATTGAACCATGTGTTAATTGATGGTTACTGGAAGATGATCCAGAACTGCAGGGTCAACCAGAGTGCTCAGTTCCTCAATATTGACCACCGGCTTGTTGTAGCAACTCTTAAGTTGCACCTTAAATCCAGGAGAATGGTCCATCCCAGCCGAGGATGGATGTTGGCAAGCCCAAGGATGAGAGGGAAGCTGAGGAGTTTGCGAACAAGCTGAGGGGAGATTTGGAGGGTCTGGGTGCTTTGGGACATCCTGAAGAGTTTTGAGTGCCTTCAAGACCACCTTCCTTGATGTTGCCAGTGACTGTCTTGGAACCCACTGTCGGGTGAAGAAGAATTTTGTCTCTCAAGGAACACTGAATACCATTGACCAGAGTCGCAGGGCCAGGTGAATGGCAGTGCTGAGCTGTTCAGGGAGCTGAGGTGTAAAACTTTCCGTGCGCTAAGGGTGGACAAGGAGGCCTATGTACGAGGAATCTGTGAGGGAGTAGAGCATCACCTGTGGACAGGTGATTCTTGTGCTGCTTACAGGGGAATTCGCACATTACGTTCATCCAAGCCCATCCTTCGGAGCACTGCAGTTAGAGCAGAGAGTAGTAGGCTTTTGACAGAGGAGTCTGAAGTGAAAGCCCGCTGGGCTGGTTACTTTGAGCAGTTGTACCAGGCTGATCCACCAGCTGTTGAGTTGGACATCAGGGGTGTTACAATCACTGTTGCTGACCCTCCAATCAACTGTGGTCCACCTTCGTTTGTGGAAACACAGGCAGCGGTGAACCGGTTGAAATGGGGTAAAGCTCCAGGGATCTGTGGCATCTATGCTGAACTTCTCAAGGCTGGTGGAAATGCTGCACTTGTGTCATTGAATGCAATTCTGTGCTCTGCCTGGAACACAGGCATCATCCCAACTGACTGGAAGAGGGGCCATGTTGTCCCTCTCTGGAAAGGGAAGGGTAATCGCCAAGACTGCAACAACTACCGAGGGGTGTAGCAGCTCTCAGTGCTGGGCAAGATCTTTGTTCGGAAAATTCTTCATAGGGTTTGCCACCATTTTCTTGAGCACCAGTGTCCAGAGCAGTCAGGCTTTACACAAAAGTGGTCAACGATTGACCGTATCCTTGCTCTTCGTGTCCTCACCGAACGCAGACGAGACTTTCGGCAGGGGCTGCTTGCAGTCTATGCTATGTTGATCTCTGTAAAGTGTTTAATTCAGTGAATCGGGATACTCTCTGGAGGATTCTTGGTCTTTGTAGGGTGCCACCAAAATGGATTAATCTGATGTCTGAACTCTACTCTGGTACTGAGAGGGCTGTGAGATGTGGTGGTACCATCTCTGACTTATTTCCAGTCGTTACTGGAGTTCGTCAGGGGTGTGTTCTGGCCCCCACACTTTTCAGCACTAGTATGGACTGGATTCTGTGGAGGATGTCGGAGAGATCAAGCTGCGGTGCATCATTTGGGAATGTCAAGCTCTCTGACCTTGATTTCGCAGATGATGCAGTCATCTTTGTGGAGACTTTAGTTATCATTTTGGGGGCCCTCGAGGTGCTGAATGAGGAGTCAGAGTCACTGGGATTATGGGTTTCCTAGGTCAAAACTAAGATCCAGGCTTTCAATGACATATTGGATGCTGCTGTCCTGTCTGTGCCTGTTTGTGGTGAGGATGTTGAGGTCGTGGAGAGATTCACTTACTTTGGCAGTGATATTCATGTCTTTGCTGGCTGTGAGTCAGAAGTCAATAGACGTCTTGGACAGGCCTGGGGAGTCATGGATTCACTGGATTATGGGGTGTGGCACTGCCAGTACCTGTGCGGGAGGACGAAAGTCTGAGTCTTTAAGTCCTTGGTGCTTCCATTCTTGCTCTATGGATGTGAGACTTGGACTCTGACCAGGGATCTGGAACAGAGACTCAATTACTTTGGTACCAGGTCTCTTCGGAGAATCCTTGGCTATTTCTGGTCAGACTTTGTGTCTAACGAGCTGTTGCTGAGAGAGACTCAAATGAGATTTGTTACCTGCATAGTCCGTGAGCATCAGCTGCGGCTGTATGGACATGTGGCTCGTTTTTGTGATGCTGATCCTGCTCACCAGATTCTCTCAGCGAGGGAGTCTCATGAGTGGAGGAGGCCAATGGGCCGACCACATGCTTCATGGTTGCAGCAGGTTGATCGGCATCTCAAGGAGATGGGGATAGGCCAGGCTTCTGCCTGGGGGATGGCCAGACGGAGGGATGGCCCTGGAGTACCAGCAGAAAGTGGACGCAGCGACGTGCCACTTCGGCACATGCTCCCATACCTGACCTGAGGATGCATTTCATGGGGTGCCATATGGAGGGCTGTGAGCTGGGCTGTGGGCTTGTGTAGTGGCTGGTGGAGAGGGGGGCTTGATCGGAGGCTGGGTGTGTGATGGGGGCTCAGGGTGTCTTTGGGTGGTGAAAGTCGGGGGAGGAGGGTTTCTGGCTTGGGGAATGTGGGTGGTGAAGTGCCTCAGAAATCAGTTCTTAGACCATTGTTATTACCTGAAGGAGAGGGTATTGCATTTGGGTCCGTTCGTTTGTCTGCACAGAACTTTCGTGTTTTCCTCCGCAACCGCTTGTCGGATTGTGAATGAAATTTTCACCAAAGGTGTGACTACAAATGTAGAATGATTTAATGATAATTATGACATCACATGGCACGTGGTGTGGCAGCCATGTTGGAAAAACGGAATCTCTTTGGATATGGATCTCTGAAACCACACCAAGGAAAAAATTTAAACTTGGCACATTACAAGCACTCTGCCTGGGGAATGTATGATTTTTTTTATGATGTCATAGGTGCCTTCGTTACGATGTCATAATTGCATATGTGGAATGCTTCATCTGATCAGTATGAAAACTTTTGAAAGTCATCTAGGGATAAAATGGTCAAAAACAAAAAAAATTGATAACGTCATCGGTCACATGATTTGGCAGCCATATTGCTTTCTTTGAATAAAAAAAAAAAAACCTTCAAAAATTTTCTCTGAAGTGGCTCAACAGATCGAGCGAAACTTTACATGTATGACCGCCAAACCATGAGGAACAACAAAACAAAAGGTTCATACATATGATGTCATAGGTCATATAGTTTGGCAGCCACATTGGATTTACCCTAAAACCCGTAAAAAAAATCATTTTCTCCAGAACGGCTGGACAGTTCGAGAGGAAACATCACACAAATGTTCACCAAGTCATGGGTTGCCAAGGTTGTTCAGGAATAATTGATAGGTCACATGGTTTGGCAGCCATATTGGATTGAAGAAACATATTAAATAATGTTTTCTCTGGAACTGCTTAATCAATTGACATGAAACTTCACAATTATGATGTAGTGGTGATGGGGAACACATATTTTAAATTTCAACTTGATTGGACACATGGTCTGGCAGGCAAAATTATTATTATTTTTTGATCTGTGTTCTTTTCTTCTGCCAACACCGTGTTTTTTTGGGGTGGGGTTGCCAACAACAGCTCGGAACACAATGGTTTTGGGAAGGGTTTGAGTTGTGTCCAGTGAAGGATCCATTTTGAGTCAGAAGGGGTGGTGTTGAAGCTGTGTCGCGAGACAGGATTTTTGACATTACAAATGAGGTGACAATGACGTAATCTGAGAGAGATGTTTAGGATAATGGAGGGTAAAGAGTATAGACAGAATAAGTGTGGAAGAGTTAGTCAGGAGAATAGACAGCGACAGGACCAGGGACCATTGCTTGAGATGAAGAAGAGGAGATTTAGAATGACATCAAGGCAAGGGTCTTTCACTCAGAGAGCAGTTAATGCATGGAATGATCTTCCTGGAAAGGTAATGACAGCAGAAATGGTACAAAAGTTTAAACTAGAATTATATAGGTATATAGAAGTATTGGGGATAGAGTGGTACATGGATATTGACAGAAATGTACAGGCATGATGTGCCTGATGGCCTCCTCCTGCATCAAAGAGTGGACCTCTTACAATTTACAGACGTAGTTTCTAATTCCAGGAGAGAACTTGCTGGCAGTTTGCATTGGCAGCACAAGAGTATAAAAAAACACGAAAGAATAAAACAGTTTGGGTGACTTGCCATGAAAAACTTACAGAAGTGATGACGTTTCGGGACTTGCCCTTCCTCAATGTGAGACAGAATGTGAAAAGAAATGAAATTCATCGAAATACCAGCTTCATGACATCACTGATCATCTCAATATTGACGTTATGAGGATGAGCGATGGCTATCGGAGAGAAGTGCGAGTGTCTTCAGGAGTGACAAATTGGTTAAAAACAGATGGGGGGAGCAAATAAACAACTGAAGGAGAAGGGTATATATGATGAATGATTAATATTGTATTAATAGAATGAAAACCTTTAATTTAAACCATTTGGTGCTGATCTCAATTTAAATATGAAATAGTTCTCATTGAGTTTCCAGCAATCATTTTGTTTTATGGAACAGTATAGCCTCCATGCAATGCCGACGAACGGAACGTCATGCCAGATTAAAATGACGGGTGATTGGTTTACCTACATCGTAATTGTTGCTTCTGAACTCATTGAGACGTTTGCAGAAACGGTCTCAAAGGTGTCGTCCAGTTTCACCGATTATGGAGTTTATAACAGACTGCAGAGTGAGCGTGGAATACAATGGATTACGTTCGCTGTAGTACAGGTAAAATGATCAGTGGTGTTGATCGTGTAATTTGTTCCTGAAAATTTGACGCTGTAGTACAGTCAAAAACGTTGTAAAATGTTGTCGCATTTTTGTGAAGAGTGGTGGTTGAGAGAAGGTAGAAGCAGTTTCTATGTCATTATGGAGAATTTTAATGTTTCTCGGATTCTTTTAATTGGAAGACTGTCAGAATGATAAACCAAAGTGAGTGTAATTTGCATCTCGCCTCTGACTTGGTGTTTCAAATTTATAATTTTTTTCAGTAAATATCAATCTAAATTTTTGAGGTTGGAAATGAGGTCCCCTGTGACATATACCTCTGACCTCGGTATGAACAAAGCACATTATGTAGCATCTTTGAAAGTTACGGCACCCCAGTGTGTTTGTTGTGTCATTTGGAATTGTGGATGAGCAATGATTTGTTCTCAGACAAACTTCCTGTGAAAGATTTGTTGAACGCATCACTCGTGATAAAGGTACAGTTTGCTGGTCATTGTTTTCATAACAGAGCTTACAATAAATAGCTTATCAATGTAAAAAGAAAACCGTTTTATATGAAGGAGTGTGGGGGTTTGGGTCGGAGAGGGGGGTTAATTAGGGGGTACGATGAGAACGAATGTTTCACTGAGGCATTAACAATGTTTATGGCATTGTTTTTCTCTGAAACATCGGGGTTATTTGGCTTGGCCAACGTAGAGTTACGTTAGTGTTAAACATAGACATCAAGTTCTTATGAAGATTCCACATAGAATGCTCATAGCTCGTTTTTGTGTCCTCCCCCCCCCCCCCATATGAGCAGACCTCTGGAGACAAACAAACATGCTCGGCAATATGCTGCAAAGGCGACATGCTACATCAATCCAAGGACAAGGAAATTCTCGAGAGAACAGGCAGGCAATACAAAGATAGGCTGAGAAGTGTCCAAGCTGGGTGTATTTTTTTTGGGGGGGGGTGGGGGGAGGAATTTCCAGAAGCAAGGCTTATGGAAGAGAAAGGTATATCCGACACTGCAATAACCATCAAATGAAAGAATGAATAGGATAAGATGAAAGGGGAGGAGGTGGGGGAGAACACTGAAACTGGGAAGATGGATTGGTAAGGAAAGGTTAATGGGGGTTAATAACAATCAGAATTGGGGGTGGAAGAGATGGTGGTGTACTGCTTGCTTGAAGTCCTGGATGAAAGAATGAGAGAGACCAGGCTCTGGAAGGTGGTTCCTTAGGTTGGAGAAATGAAAAGTAAGAGTTGAGGTGCGCAGTCAGCTCAGATT
>NC_140972.1:83097273-83387273 GCF_056783735.1 Eptatretus burgeri | reverse complement strand
TGGGCTAAGACGCCCGATAATTAATCGAACCGTCGAGGCCGACGAATAACACCGCTCGGTTATCCCGATAGTACGGAACGGGTCGCTTAAGTGGCCCGTGTCCGAAGTCGACCTGCGGCGAGGTGCGATCGCCCGGTCTACCCTCCGTGTGGGTACTTAGGTAGGTCGAATTTGGCGAGCAACCCTATCCCACGCGGGGGCCGATTGGCTCGATCGCGGTGAGACCGAAAGGTCCACCCGTGACTGGTTCCCGGCGTTAGTCCGAGAGGGTCACGACTGGATTGTCCGTCCGGTGGGCGACGTGCCGCGATTCGAGTTATGTGGCCGTTCGCACGCCGGCGGGCGCGAATCCGCGACACTGGTGTCAGGTCGTGCGATACAAACTCATCGCCCTCCTCGCGGCACTGGTATCGGAGAACGGGAAAACGGGCTCTCCTGTCTCCAATTAAATTCACGGGAATCGGTCCAGGGGTGAGAGAAGCGACCCCCGATTCCCTCCAAATTACGAGCGAGCTAAATTAACCCTTAAAGAGAAGCAAGATGGCGTCTCAAGGCGAGCGGGAGCCGGGGGTATTAGAAATGGATGTAGAATGTGTAGGATCCATGGCTCAGGATGAAATCCCCGTGCAGGAAATGTTGGTTGTACAGGAAAACGAACTCGCCCAACTGAACCCAGAGCCCGAAATGGGTGCGGCAGCGGCCACGGTGTATGACACCTCCCCTCCCCCTCTCCACCAAAACCCTTCCCCAACCCCTGCCGAAACGGCTCACCCAAGCGCACCCGACATGGCCCAGCTATGCGCCATGCTGGCGGCAATGACAAACGAAATGAAAGGAATGAACGAAAAGATGGATGCGAATACACAGCAAATAAACGGAATGGAAGCAAACATGAAGGAGGAAATGAAAGAGCTATGGGGTGAGACGCAGAACATGGGCCGATGCCTGCAGGCGGGCATGAAGGCCGTGACCAGGGAGCTGGGAATGGCGACTCCACGTGTGGGAGCAAACGAGCTGGAAGGGGGTGCAACGGCTGACAGGCCCGCGGTGGAGGCGGGTGAAAAAATAATTCGGGGGGCGTGTTGGGCGAGGGTCGTGACGATGACCGAAAGGGAAAAATTAAATGGGGAGACCAAAACGTGTGAGACGAGACACGAGGTGACGACAACGGAAATAATAGTTGAGACAAGGGAGGTAAAGGGTGAAGAGGTGACTGAGTTGGCAGAGACACGGGAGATGGGAACGATAGAGGGAAGACTACACGATGAAGACGGGGTAAGTGACGCACACACACACACGGAGGTAGTGGAGGATAATGAGGGTGAGCTGGTGGACTGGGTGGAGGCCCGGTGCGAGCAGCGGGATAGCCTCCTCCAGGAACGAGGGGAGGGAGTATGCCCCCTTGAGGCGAGTCACGACCAGGTGAGTTCGGTCGTGCTTTGCGAGGTTGAGGGGAGGAGTGCTGCGAACGGGTGCACGGAGAGCTTGGGGGGTATAGAGGCCCCGGAGACCCTTGTGGGGACACGAATCCCCAGTGTAGTTGTCCCTGTGTGTGTGGTGCAAGGTGTGAGTGCGTCCCCGTGTGTGGAAGCGACCCCGTGTGTGAGTGGTGCGGTGGCGATGGTGCCAGAGTACGTTCTTCCCAGCACGGCCAGTGTGGATGAGGCACCGCGGTTGAGTGCCCCCGCGTGTGTGAGTGAGGCACCGCGGGTGAGTGCCCCCGCGTGTGTGAGTGAGGCACCGCGGGTGAGTGCCCCCGCGTGTGTGGGTGAGGGACCGTGTGTGAGTGAGGCCGTGTGTGTGGATGAAATGGCCAGTGTGGATGAGGCACCGCGGGTGAGTGCCCCCGCGTGTGTGAGTGAGGCACGGTGTGTGGATGAGGAACCACGCGTGAGTGAACGGCCGAGTGCAAGGGAGACCGTGTGTGTGAGAGAGCGGTATGTGAGGGAGATGTCGGTTGGCATGCGGGAGCACGCAGCCGCGTCTCCCGGTGTGAATGTAATGGAATGGAGTGTGAGCGTCGAAACACGCAGGTGTGCGTGGGTCGAAGGTCGACGACGGCGACATGTAAGGAAAGAAAGCCGAGTAGCGGCTGTAGTTGTTTCGGGGACCGTGCCGGGTTCACCCAGCAGTGAACACGCGGTCCGTGCTGTGCAACGCACGAGACCGCCACGTGCTCGCTTGCGAGAGTGAAGTCCCGGTCCGGAAACGCACGCGGTGGATTTGCCGATCCCGCGGACGGACAAAGTTTAGGCAGGATTTCGGATTTGGACCGAACGGGTTCTCCACGCGATCGTGTGTGTTAAGCTCCAACGGGCAAAGCACATGTGTTCGCGTGGGGAACCCCTCGAGACGTGGGGCTTGTGTTTTTTTATGCGCACGGTGACGCCATGGCTGCACGTGGGGTTGGAATCCGGCAGGAGGGGTATCCCTGCCGGATGGCACCGTCCAAGGAGGGACGAGGAACACGTGCAGCTGCATGACGTCACGGGCAGGTGCAAAGTGCGCGAGCTGTGGGTTGCCGTGCTGGCGCTGCGCATGTAAAGAAAAAAAAAAACAGCAGGCCTCACTTTCGGGTGCACAGGATTCCTGGGCAAGGGGTGGAAGACCCCCTTACCTGGGCACAGGATGGAAACTAGTTAGGGGGAAGGGTTAGCTTAGTTAGACCGACTCCATGGGGCAGGGGTAAGTCCTCATGGGGCCCGTGGAATGGATTAGTTAGAGGGATTGTAGCCAGATTTAGGTTGGGAAATAAAATGATTTATTTGGAGACAGTGACAGACTTGTGGATGTGTAGAGGGGATGTAGTTTAGCGACGTAGTGTTAAAAGGAACGTGCTATAGTTTAAGGGACGACGTGGGAGCACGAGTTAGTTAGGGGATGCAGATAGAAGGATGGCAGAGTTCAGCGGTGTGTGTGTGTTGAAGAGTTGTGAGGTGAGTACATGATGAGTGAGTGAGGCCAGCGGGTCTGTGTGAGTGGAGCGAATGGGGAATGCATGGTGCGATGAGTGATTGGGGGGTGGAGTGACTCCCGCCCAAGGGACCCCCGGGGTCAGTGTTGAGTGAGTTAGGGGGTTAGTCAAATTTACAAAATGGAGGTCGTTTTGTTGATGGTGGGAGTGTAGGCTCGAAACCCGTTTGGACGGGTGCAGGAGCCCTGTTGACGGGTTGGGAGCGTGGCTGCGAAAGGTGAGTATCGTTGAGTGGGTACCCCGGGCACCAGGCTAGTCGGCCGCGGTAGGCCATGGGCCCATGGGGGGCCGGGATAGAGTAGTGGGCACGGGTGCGCCTGCTTGGTGCGGGGGCCCGGGGCGCCATTAGCCGCGTGGGCAGTGTTGTGGGCATGGGTGACCCTCGGAAAGGGGCCCGGGAAGCCAGCCTGCCACGTGTGCGTTTCAGGGGAGGTGCCATGGGGGGCACTCCCCGGTGTTAGGGAGCTGGTAGGCTCGGAGGCAGTGTAGTGCCCGGGGGTGCCATAGCGGGAGATTCGGCAGAGGGTCGTGCCTGCCAAAGGGAGCCACGTGTCCCAGCCATGAGACCGTGTGAGGGCACGGAGAGAAAATTGGGGGGCGAGGCCCGAAATTGTGAGGACACCAACACAGGCGACGGGAATCTGGGTTGTTAGAACCAATAGTTTAAGCGAGAGGCGCTTGTTGAAAGCCCCGGGGTAGTTTAACAGTTAAATAGTTAGGGTAGATTAGGAGATGTACCCCTCCGCACCATCCATCCCCTCGCTGTCGTTGTGGGCCGCTGGACCCACTTTGGTTATAGATCGCCGAACTCTGGGGAGGCCATTCTGAGGCTTGAGTTGGGCCTCGACACAGGACGCCAGCTCTCCCTTGTTCCCCTCCGGGAAGGGAACGTAGGGGTTGGGAGTAGGCTAGGTGACAGGATAGGTTAGCCGAACAGAGACGATAAAGGGGGTTAGGGGACGATTTATAGAGGGGAAGTAAAAAAAAAAATAAAAAAAAAAATAAATAAGTTGGGGCTAAATTGGGGTTTGACAAATTAAGGGAGTGGGTATGTACAGTGACAGGCAAAGGCGATAGGTGGGAGGGAGACAGGTAGGTAGGTCCGAGCCCCCCTTCCAAGTGGCCAGCACCACCGCACTCCCTCCACCAACCTCCACTGAACGGAAAAGGCTGGCCAACTTCATCGGCTGGCCGTGTTTTGCTTCAAGGCGGAGGCCGGCCAACTTCATCGGCAGCTGTTGTTTTGCTGCAAGGCCTGTGCCATCGGCTGGCCGTGTTGTGCTGCAAGGCCTGTGCCGGCCCACTTCATCTGCCGGCTGGCTGTTTTTCTTCAAGGCCTGTGCCGGCCAACTTCATCTGCAGCTGCTGTGCTGCAAGGCCTGTGCCGGCTGGATCGTCTGCAGCTGCTGTGCTGCAAGGCCTGTGCCGGCCAGTTCATCTGCTGGCTGTTTTTCTTCAAGGCCTGTGCCGGCCAGTTCATCTGCCGGCTGTGTTTGCCTGCAGCGGCCTTCTGCGGGCTGTGTTTGCCTGCTGCCTTTGCCATGCCATGCCCACTGCCCACGTTCACCAGCCCCGTTCAATTTTGCTTTGCCCCCCCCCCCCTGTTCATTTCCATGTGCGCCAGGATCCGCAAGGCAACAGTTTGCAAGCTGCGAGAACTGCCCTGTTGGCAGCTACAACACGGGCCTGCAGTGGCGGCCCGTGCACCGTGTTTGCGTCCATCCATTCACCCATCCATTTGTAGTGTTCATTGCGTGTGCCACTTGAGCTGGCACGGAGACTGCGTTGGTGCAGCCCATGCACCGTTGTGGTTCACTGCGTTCAGTTCAAACCATTCATCCATCCATTCGTTGTGTTCATTGCGTGTGCCACTTGAGCTGGCACGGAGACTACGTTTGTGCAGCCCATGCACCGTTGTGGTTCACTGCGTTCAGTTCAAAAGGGAAGGCCTTGGACTGCGTGTGAGCAGCCAGCCACATTCCCTGTCACCTGCATTGTTTTGAGCCAGAGACTGCATGCGAGCAGCCTGGCTCCCTGCTAACTGCTTTTCTTTTGCAGAGTTCATTGATCCTGGGCCATGGTTTAGTGTAAAATTTGTAAGTTAAGGTTAAGATGTACTGTAAATATGAGTGCGCCCCCGGCATGTTTGTCTTAGCGCCGGCAATTTTATTTAAGTCGTCCGTGTGAGTGAGTTTGTTTAGGTAGTTACTCAGCCCTTAGGTTGTTTATTTTGGGGACACGAATACCATGAATGTCGCACTCAGGGATCCGTAGGTAAAATGTACTCGGGGAAAACTACACATGATTGCACACGAAAATTTGACGACTCGGGACGAGTCTGTAAAAAGGGGAGGGGGTAGTGTTGTGGTTGACCAAATTCGCAAACCACCATTCAGGTCCCTTCGGTGAGATATCTCGGTAAGTATATGTGTAGTTAGGCCCAAACCCGTTGTCTAGAGGGAATAAATGTCATTCATGAGGGCTGCGACTCTTCAGGATAGCCGTTTTTCTTTTACTATCTTTATTTTGGACCAGCCGCCATTATTACCACCACCAACCACGTCTCAACAGCCATCACAACAACAACCACCAACCACAACGCCGCTTCACCACAACCGCCATGACCTTTACCGTCACAACTCGCCACCATCACATCACCGTCATCTCGCGCCACTCGTGGGCACCGATGCTGGACTCGTGTGGGGCGCGCACCGAGCAGCGTGTTCAAAAGCATCGCAGACTCACCGCAGAAAAACGGATCAAAAACGACTCACGCCCACTTTTGTTCCGTCCAATCAGTGAGCGAGGGGCGGTTTGGCCCCGCCTCCAGGGCGTTGGAGGGCGGTCGCTATATGCAAATTCATGGATCAAAAAGCATTCACGCCCACTTTTCCTCGGGCCAATGGGGAGCGAGGTGAAAGGTCGGAAGCAGAGGGTCAAAGATGAAAGAGCGAAGCCACGGGGCTTATAAAAACGACTGCGTTCGTCAGTCGAAGAGTTCGCAGTTGGAAGTGGAGGGAGTTGAGTTTTAGAGTTCGGAGAAGCAGTTCGCAGGAGGAAGGGTTCGCAGTGGAGTTGGAAGCGGAGGAAGAGTGGAGTTGGAAGTGGAGAAGAGAGCAGTTCGCAGGAGGAAGGGTTCGCAGTTGGCAGTTGGCAGTTGGGAGTTCGCGGAGTCGGAGTGAAGAGGACGGAGCTGTGGAGAGGCGGCGGCGGCGAAGGCGGTTGAGGGGGTGCTCGCGTCGGATTCGGGGAACTGCGGAGGGAAAGGCCGGCGGCGCGACCGAAGCCATGGTGGAGACGCTCGTCGCGGGACCCGAGATTCTTCTGAAATCCTCCTTTCCCCGAGCATCAGCAACCCCCTCCTGTTTCCCCCCGCGCTGAGATAGTGCGACAAAAGGGGGCCCCCTTCCCACCCCCTACCAGACACTGTCCGCGAGGCCCGCGGAGTTGAGGCACCACCGCCGCTCCGCGTCTCATCATCAGACGGGTAGGCCCGACACGGTCTCGGCCCCAGGCCCTCCTATCCCCCTCATCCTGGAGGGTGGTTCTCTTTTCTTTTGCTTTGGGAATGTGTGTTGTCGGCGCCGTCTGTGAAGTAAAATTGTATAAGTGTTGCCGTGTGCTCAGTAGTCGGATAGATCTGCATTGTTGCATTTGCTTTTTGTCTTCTTCTTTTACATGTGCTTTTGGTGGAATTGTATATGTGTGCTTTCCGTTCGTCGCGAAATAAATGTGCTTATTATAGAACTGTTTTCCCACTTCGCTTCGTCATTTCTTTCATTGAATCCCCATCTTGCTTCACGTAAAGGGTTGGTCGTGGGCTAAGACGCCCGATAATTAATCGAACCGTCGAGGCCGACGAATAACACCGCTCGGTTATCCCGATAGTACGGAACGGGTCGCTTAAGTGGCCCGTGTCCGAAGTCGACCTGCGGCGAGGTGCGATCGCCCGGTCTACCCTCCGTGTGGTTACTTAGGTAGGTCGAATTTGGCGAGCAACCCTATCCCACGCGGGGGCCGATTGGCTCGATCGCGGTGAGACCGAAAGGTCCACCCGTGACTGGTTCCCGGCGTTAGTCCGAGAGGGTCACGACTGGATTGTCCGTCCGGTGGGCGACGTGCCGGATATATATATATATATTTCGGCATGCCCCTTTCTTTGTTCCACCATCAGATTTTTGTTACTGCATGAAATGAAACAAGCTTTGACATATATAGTAATGATATTATTGTCTTCCTTAAGAGGCCCTTCAAAATTTGTTTTGAGGATTATGGTAGTTAAACAGTTCATGTTCTCCATTTGCAAAATGGGAGGAATTATTGCACAAAAAAGAAATAAAAATGTTTCCCATTTTTTGGAGGACCACCATGATGAGTTCGTAAGACCTTTTGTAGAGTATGTTATTATTAAATCACTATATGCCAGAGTAAATTGCTCATGTTATTGAGCTGTCAATAAGCTCTCAATCATAGACATGTAATAAACTCACTTGAGTATTCATATCTCTATTTCAATGTGTAATATCAAGCGGTACCTTCACGATGACCTAATAAAACCGGTCTCGATGTCCGTCCGTCCGTCTATCTTCCGGTTCCGTTCCCGTCTATCTTCCGTTGGACTTCCGGTTCCGGTTTTGAGCGGCAAGAGGTCTCCTTTGGGGCTCCCTGCTGACATTCTCAAAGTTAAGTTCCGGTTGTTATTTGTCCCGTTTTAACTGTTTAATTTTCTCACCTACATGTTAATGTGTGTTCCTAGTTCGGTTTTGTTTCAAAAATCGTGCTATTTTGTGAGTATTTATTGTCGACGTTCTCACCTGGTGTTTGAGGCCTAGTCCTAGGCTTGAGGCCTACCGGTTCCACTTGGTGTTCGATCGTTTTTTTTTTTGTTTGTTTGTTTTTTCTCCCCATTACCTTCAATTTCTATCCTCCGCATTAACTTCAATTTTCATCCTCCCCACTTTCCAAATATCCCCCATTCTCCCAACTAATCTCTTTCTTATCTCAAAAAAAAAAAAAAAAAAAAAAAAAAAAAAAACCCAACAACAACAACAACAACCTTCTCCCGATTCTGCTACTTCTTCCTCTTAACTTCCTCCTCGTCTTCCTCGATTTCTTTTTTTTTTTTACACTTCCATGACCTAATCTGTTGAACTCTCTCATACATTAATATTAACAACAAAAACGATCTTATAATGCTTCATCTTCCTCTCTCACACATGTGGTACTCTTTACTGTTTCACAATGCACTACTCTTCTGCTATTTTAACAGACTGCTCTCATTTCGACCTCTCCTTCATTCCTTGCCTAAAAAATCCAACTATTACAGCGCTTCTTCTCTCCATGCTCTGAATTCGCCTTCATTGCATCCATCACGAATTGTGTTAAATCGTATCTCTGACCTAAAACTTTTAAAAACCACAGTTTGCCATGGATGCTCGCTTTCCATCAACCATTCTTTTTCCAACTTCAGTGCCAACTCACCCCCTCACCCCTCACTCTCACTCTCAAAGCAACCATCCCACTCTTCTCCCTCCAAGCCTCCCTCTCACCTCTTTCAAAAATTCCCCTCACCTTTCTCCCACCTTTAATCCCCCTCACTCTTCCTTCTCTAAGTTGCCCCCCTCTCATCCACCAACCTGCCTCCCTCCACTGCCCTCTCACCTCCATCTCTTCACTCCACCTCCTCAAATCCTCAACTGCCATCTTCCTTGTCTCTTGTCCCCCCTCTCTCACAGCACCACAGAGCCTTTTCTCCTCCTCATTCGGCCCCCTCCCCTCGCTATTCTGCAATACCCCACACTCCTTCAGCAACCCTCCCTACCTCCCCCCCTCGTCCCTCGTCCGACCCTCCCCCGCCCCCTCCACCTCCTGCACCAAAAGCCTCCTCCCCTACCTCTTCATTAAAAGTGTGGACCTCAAATATCCGGGGCCTTCGCTCAAACCTTTCAGATCTTTCCATGCAGGTTGCCACTGACAAACCAGACATTATCTGCCTAACAGAAACTTTCCTCTCCCAAGACGTGTCTGACTCCCAAGTATCTCTCCCTGGTTACTCCCTCTTATGGTATGACAGACCTGAGCCTCGTCCTGGTGGAGGTGTTGCTCTCTTCATCAAAGACTCTATTCCTCACTCTCCCTGCACTGCTCTCACTCCCCCACACCCCCAGGAATACCTCTGGCTTCGGCTTCCCCTCCACTCCCACCTCATGTTTATATGTGTACTGTACCGTCCACCGAACTGTGATGACTCCATCTACACCTCACTCTCCGAAAACATGGACCTTCTTCTATCTTCTCATCCAAACTCTCTCTTCCTCTTATGTGGCAACTTCAATTGTCATCACGCCAGTTGGCTAGGTGTGGGTACCTCTCTCACCTGCCATGGGACATCAGCAAAAGCTTTCTGTGACTCATTGGGACTGACTCAATGGGTCAACTTCCCGACCCGGATCTCAACCAATGGTACTCCATCTCTTCTGGATCTGATTTTGACAAATTTCCCTGACAATATCTGCTGCTCTTCCTTCGCTCCAATTGGTTCTTCTGACCACGTCCTTATTAAAGTGGACATCTCTCTGGCTGTTATCAGAGAACCACCTCACCGCCGTCGAGTCTGGCATTTCACTCAAGCCGACTGGCAGGGTCTCCGAGCAGCCATCAAACTTACAGACTGGTCTCCTATCACTACTTTCTCAAACATCAACTCATCCTGGGAATTCTTTCAAAGAAACTTGCTCTCCCTCATGCACAGATTTATCCCCTCTCGTGTTCAGTTGTCTTACCCTTCCTCCCGCCCTTGGTTTACTGAAGCTTGTGGCGAGGCAGTTGTCCTGAAACAACTTGCCTTTGCCTCATGGAAAGCAAACCCAACTGAGGGCAATCTCAGTTCTTTCCACAAAGCTCGGAACAAGTGTGTAGCTACCCTCAGGAGAGCCAGAAAACAACATCTTTCTCATCTCAAGTCTGAACTCTCAAACCTCTCTCCCTCCTCAAAATCCTGGTGGCGTTTAATCAAATCTGTTTCTGGTGTATGTTCCCCCTCCATCCCCTCCCTTACCTCAAATGGCCGCACTGCTGATTCCACACGTGATAAAGCTGAATGTCTAAACTCGGTGTTTGCAGCTAAATCTTGTGTCCCAAACCCATCACTATCTCTACCCACTTTACCCAGTCGCACCCAACTGTCCCTGGACTCTGTATCCTTTTCTCCTGACAAGGTGGAGAGCTTGCTTTCAAACCTCGAGTCAGATTCTGCAACCGGTCCAGACGGCATCAGCCCACGTGTCCTCAAAGCCTGCTCTTCTGCTCTTGCTCACCCTCTCTCTGTTCTATTCACCCTCTCATTTTCCCAAGGTCATCTGCCATCTGCTTGGAAATCTGCTAACATCACTGCCCTGCATAAAAAAGGTGCAAAAACAGATCCCTGTAACTATAGACCAATCAGCCTTCTCCCAATCATCAGCAAGTTTATGGAATCCATCATCGCTTCAGACATGAAATCCTTCCTCTTCTCCAATGGCTTGATTTCCAATCATCAATTTGGTTTCAGACCAGGTCACTCTACCCTAGATATGCTGCTACTGCTCTCCCATCAATGGATGGAGGTCCTCAATGCCAGACAGGAAATCCGAGCCGTATCCCTGGACATATCACGTGCTTTTGACACAGTCTGGCACCCTGCCCTACTCACCAAACTCTCTGCCCATGGTATTCAAGGCCATCTCCACTCATGGCTCGCAGACTTCCTCTCCTGTCGCAGTCAACGTGTGGCCCTAAATGGAGTTCTTTCATCCCCTCTTCCTGTGCAGGCTGGAGTTCCTCAAGGTAGCGTTCTGGGCCCTGTTCTTTTTCTGGTTTTCATCAATGATCTCTCGGACTCTCTGGAAAATCCTCTATTTCTCTTTGCCGATGACTCAACCCTCTGCCGTACCATCTGTCATCCCTCAGACCGGCAAGCAGCAGCTTCTTCGCTCACTGCAGATCTGGATAAAAATCACAAACTGGTCCAACACGTGGAACATGTCTTTCAATCCAGACAAATCTCACACTCTCACTATGTCTCTTCGAAAGGACCGTTTACAAAACCCCCCCATCCACTTTCTCAACAATCCTCTGGAAGAAGTCTTTTCTTTCAAGCTTCTGGGTCTCACTATCTGCCATGACCTTTCCTGGGAAAGTCACATTTCCAACCTTGCCTCAAAAGCCAGTCGCCGACTGGGAATCCTCCGTCGTGCAAAGTCCTTCCTCGGCCCTCTTGAGCTCCTGACCACTTACAAAGCTTTTGTCCGTAGCCTGATGGAGTACTGCTCTCCCCTCTGGGCTGGTGCTCCTGCCTCCCACCTTTCTCGACTTCACGCTGTCGAAACCAGGGCTTTTAAGATCATTGGCATCTCCCGCAATGAAGCTGAGTCTTTGGGCCTCTCACTCAATCACCGCAGGTTGGTCGGTGGTCTTTCTGTCTTCTACCGACTCCTCTCCAGCCTTGCCCCCTGCTCTCTCTGCGATTTGTCCCAACCACATTTCCACAGGGCGCTCAAGGTCCGCCAACAACCCCCTTCTGGTAAAACTACCAAAATCACGAATCACTGCTCATCTTCACTCTTTCATTCCTCTTTTTTCCCGCCTTTGGAATAAACTTCCTCACTCTATTCTTTCCCATTCTTCCCTTCAGGCTTTCAAAACAGCTGTTCACCACCACCTCTTATCTTCCCCCATCCAAATCCTCGATCTTTTCTACCCCCGATAATCCACCCAAGCCCACTTCCTTCAATTCTCCTGCTTTCCTTCCTGAAAGTCCCTTTAATGTCCATCTTCCCCTCGCCATGTTCCCCGTCCCATCCCCATCCCACTCCCTTCCACAGTTCACCTAATGTGTCTGTTCCCCACTGTTTTGTCCCTTCCACTCCCGCCCCTCTTGTCTCATGCCTCCTTGCTGTGAGTTGTGTGTTAGCTCTCATACGAGCCTCGACCAAGGTATACAAAAAAAAAAAAAAAAAAAAAAAAATAAAATCTGTTCATTAATCAAACCGTTCGTGATGAGTTTTAAGGCTTTCCGAGAGCTTTGGAGAGATTACCTACACTCCCGCACGGTGCTGTTTTTATTATCCCTACTGCACTTCATTAGAACACACATCGTGGATGGATGCGCAGATCCCAGGAGAACAACTATAGCTGTACAGAACAATTCATATTATCGATGGATAAAAATGATATTTAATTGATATGATAATAAATTGTTTATTTAAAATATCTTCAAATTTTGTGAGTTTTTAGTTTGTTGTGAAATATTAGGTCCTTGGGTCTCCGCATGGTGGAGTACAGGCTTAAGTCGTACTTCTGTTTACTACCGTAGAAAATCACAGAACCATCCGATCGACATGCTGTTACCAGTTTCAGAATCAGCTAAAATCTACAAGATATGAATATGTAGACGAAACTGATCCGGCCTTTTGGATCACTTTAAAGTAGGGTGCCCTGTAATTTTAATGCGCTCTATAGATCCTCCGGAACTCACGAATGGTACACATTGTGTAGTCACTAAACTAGGTGGTAATGTCATCGAAGTGGAAAACCTGAATGATAATCAATGGATAAAAATGATATAATATATTGTTTAAAATACATTCATGCTATCTGTCTTTTACCATATGTTGCCAGTGACGGGCACCTTTTCCAGTATATATATATATATATATATATATATATATATATATATATATATATATATATATATATATATATATATATATATATATATATATATATATATATATATATATATATATATATATATATATATTGTTGCGGATTCGCGCCCGCCGGCGTGCGAACGGCCACGTAACTCGAATCGCGGCACGTCGCCCACCGGACGGACAATCCAGTCGTGACCCTCTCGGACTAACGCCGGGAACCAGTAACGGGTGGACCTTTCGGTCTCACCGCGATCGTGCCAATCGGCCCCCGCGTGGGATAGGGTTGCTCGCCAAATTCGACCTACCTAAGTACCCACACGGAGGGTAGACCGGGCGATCGCACCTCGCCGCAGGTCGACTTCGGACACGGGCCACTTAAGCGACCCGTTCCGTACTATCGGGATAACCGAGCGGTGTTATTCGTCGGCCTCGACGGTTCGATTAATTATCGGGCGTCTTAGCCCACGACCAACCCTTTACGTGAAGCAAGATGGGGATTCAATGAAGGAAATGACGAAGCGAAGCGGGAAAACAGTTCAAAAATAAGCACATTTATTTCGCGATGAACGGAAAGCACACATATACAATTCCACCAAAAGCACATGTAAAAGAAGAAGACAAAAAGCAAATGCAACAATGCAGATCTATTCGACTACCGAGCACTCGGCAACACTTATACAATTTTACTTCACAGACGGCGCCGACAACACATATTCCCAAAGCAAAAGGAAAGAGAACCACCCTCCAGGATGAGGGGGGTAGGCGGGCCTGGGGCCGAGACCGTGTCGGGCCTACCCGTCTGATGATGAGACGCGAAGTGGCGGTGGTGCCTCAACTCCGCGGGCCTCGCGGACAGTGTCTGGTAGGGGGTGGAAAGGGGGCCCCCTTTGTCGCACTATCTCAGCACGGGGGAAAACAGGAGGGGGTTGCTGATGCTCGGGGAAAGGAGGATTTCACAAAATCTCGGGTCCCGCAACGAGCGTCTCCACCACGACTTCGGTCGCGCCGCCGGCCTTTCCCTCCGCAGTTCCCCGAATCCGACGCGAGCACCCCCTCAACCGCCTTCGCCGCCGCCGCCTCTCCACAGCTCCGTCCTCTTCACTCCGACTCCGCGAACTCCCAACTGCGAACTGCTTCTCCGAACTCCAAAATTCAACTCCCTCCACTTCCAACTGAACTCGTCTGACGAACGCAGTCGTTTTTATAAGCCCCGTGGCTTCGCTCTTTCATCTTTGACCCTCTGCCTCCGACCTTTCACCTCTCTTGCTGGCTCCCCATTGGCCCGAGGAAAAGTGGGCGTGAATGCTTTTTGATCCATGTATTTGCATATAGCGACCGCCCTCCAACGCCCTGGAGGCGGGGCCAAATCGCCCCTCGCTCACCGATTGGACGGAACAAAAGTGGGCGCGAGTCGTTTTTGATCCGTTTTTCTTCGGAAAGTCCGCAATGCTTTTGAACACGCTGCTCGGTGCGCGCCCAACACGAGTCCAGCATCGGTGCCCACGAGTGGCGCGAGATGACGGTGATGCGATGGTGGCGAGTTGTGACGGTAAAGGTCGTGGCGGTTGTGGTGAAGCGGAGTTGTGGTTGATGGTTGTTGTTGTGATGGCCGCGTTGTGGTTGGTGGTTGTTGTGTGATGGCTGTTGAGACGTGGTTGGTGGGGGTAATAATGGCGGCTGGTCCAAAATAAAGATAGTAAAAGAAAAACGGCTATCCTGAAGAGTCGCAGCCCTCATGAATGACATTTATTCCCTCTAGACAACGGGTTTGGGCCTAACTACACATATACTTCCCGAGATATCTCACCGAAGGGACCTGAATGGTGGTTTGCGAATTTGGTCAACCACAACACTACCCCCTCCCCTTTTTACAGACTCGTCCCAAGTCGTCAAATTTTCGTGTGCCATCATGTGTAGTTTTCCCCTAGTACATTTTACCTACGAATCCCTGAGTGCGACATTCATGGTATTCGTGTCCCCAAAATAAATAACCTAAGGGCTGAGTAACTACCTAAACAAACTCACTCACACGGACGACTTAAATAAAATTGCCGGCGCTAAGACAAACATGCCGGGGGCGCACTCATATTTACAGTACATCTTAACCTTAACTTACAAATTTTACACTAAACCATGGCCCAGGATCAATGAACTCTGCAAAAGAAAAGCAGTTAGCAGGGAGCCAGGCTGCTCGCATGCAGTCTCTGGCTCAAATAATGCAGGTGACAGGGAACGTGGCTGGCTGCTCACACGCAGTCCAAGGCCTTCCTTTTTGAACTGAACGCAGTGAACCACAACGGTGCATGGGCTGCACAAACGTAGTCTCCGTGCCAGCTCAAGTGGCACACGCAATGAACACAACGAATGGATGGATGAATGGTTTGAACTGAACGCAGTGAACCACAACGGTGCATGGGCTGCACCAACGCAGTCTCCGTGCCAGCTCAAGTGGCACACGCAATGAACACTACAAATGGATGGGTGAATGGATGGACGCAAACACGGTGCACGGGCCGCCACTGCAGGCCCGTGTTGTAGCTGCCAACAGGACAGTTCTCGCAGCTTGCAAACTGTTGCCTTGCGGATCCTGGCGCACATGGAAATTAACAGGGGGGGGGGCAAAGCAAAATTGAACGGGGCTGGTGAACGTGGGCAGTGGGCATGGCATGGCAAAGGCAGCAGGCAAACACAGCCCGCAGAAGAAGGCCGCTGCAGGCAAACACAGCCGGCAGACGAACTGGCCGGCACAGGCCTTGAAGAAAAACAGCCAGCAGATGAACTGGCCGGCACAGGCCTTGCAGCACAGCAGCTGCAGACGATCCAGCCGGCACAGGCCTTGTAGCACAGCAGCTGCAGATGAAGTTGGCCTTTGCCGTTCCGTGGAGGTTGGTGGAGGGAGTGCGGTGGTGCTGGCCACTTGGAAGGCGGGCTCGGACCTACCTACCTGTCTCCCTCCCACCTATCGCTTTTGCCTGTCACTGTACATACCCACTCCCTTAATTTGTCAAACCCCAATTTAGCCCCAACTTATTTTCTTTTCTTTTTTTTTTTTTTTACTCCCCACTATAAATCGTCCCCTAACCCCCTTTATCGTCTTTGTTCGGCTAACCTATCCTGTCACCTAGCCTACTCCCAACCCCTACGTTCCCTTCCCGGAGGGGAACAAGGGAGAGCTAGCGTCCTGTGTCGAGGCCCAACTCAAGCCTCAGAATGGCCTCCCCAGTGTTCGGCGATCTATAACCAAAGTGGGTCCAGCGGCCCACAACGACAGCGAGGGGATGGATGGTGCGGAGGGGTACACTTCCTAATCTACCCTATCCATTTAACCGTTAAAGTACCCCGGGGCTTTCAACAAGCGCCTCTCGCTTAAACTATTGGTTCTAACAACCCAGATTCCCGTCGCCTGTGTTGGTGTCCTCACAATTTCGGGCCTCGCCCCCCAATTTTCTCTCCGTGCCCTCACACGGTCTCATGGCTGGGACACGTGGCTCCCTTTGGCAGGCACGACCCTCTGCCGAATCTCCCGCTATGGCACTACACTGCCTCCGAGCCTTCCAGCTCCCTAACACCGGGGAGTGCCCCCCATGGCACCTCCCCTGAAACGCACACGTGGCAGGCTGGCTTCCCAGGCCCCTTTCCGAGGGTCACCCGTGCCCACAACACTGCCCACGCGGCTAATGGCGCCACGGGCCCCCACACCAAGCAGGCGCACCCGTGCCCACTACGCTATCCCGGCCCCCCATGGGCCCTTGGCCTACCACGACCGACTGGCCTGGTGCCCGGGGTACCCACTCATCGATACTCACTTTTCGCAGCCACGCTCCCAGCCCGTCAACAGGGCTCCTGCACCCCTCCAAACGGGTTTCGAGCCTACATTCCCACCAACAGCAAAACGACCTCAATTTTTGTTAATTTGACTAACCCAGCTAATTCACTCTACACTGACCCCGGGGGGTCCCTTGGCCGGGAGTCACTCCTCCCCCCAATCACTCATCGCACCATGCATTCCCCATTCGCTCCACTCACACAGACCCGCTGGCCTCACTCACTCACCAAGCACATGCTTCCACTTCACTCACCAACTCTTCAACACACTCACCGCTGAACTCTGCCATCCTTCTATCTGCATCCCCTAACTAACTCGTGCTCCCACGTCGTCCCTTAAACTACAGCACGTTCCTTTTAACACTACGTAGCTAAGCTACGTCCCCACTACACATTCACAAGTCTGTCACGGTCTCCAAATAATCCCATTAATCAATTTCCCAACCTAAATCTAGCTACAATCCCTCTAACTAATCCATTCCACGGACTCCATGAGGACTTACCCCTGCCCCATGGAGTCGGTCTAACTAAGCTAACCCTTCCCCCGAACTAGTTTCCATCCTGTGCCCAGGCCAAGGGGGTCTTCCACCCCTTGCCCAGGAATCCTGTGCACCCGAAAGTGAGGCTTACTGTTTTTTTTTTTGTTTTTTTTTAATTGCGCAGCACCAGCGCGGCAACCCACAGCTCGCGCACTTTGCACCTGCCTGTGACGTCATGCAGCTGCACGTGTTCCTCGTCCCTCCTTCGACGGTACCATCCGGCAGGGATACCCCTCCTGCCGGATTCCAACGCCACGTGCAGCCATGACGTCACCGTGCGCATAAAAAAACAAGCCCCACGTCTCGAGGGGTTCCCCACGCGAACACATGTGCTTTGCCCGTTGGAGCTAAACACACACGATCGCGTGGAGAACCCGTCCGGTCCAAATCCGTCATCCTGCCTAAACTTTGTCCGTCCGCGGGATCGGCAAATCCACCGCGTGCGTTTCCGGACCGGGACTTCACTCTCGCAAGCGAGCACGTGGTGGCCTCGTGCGTTGCACAGCACGGACCTCGTGCTCACTGCTGGGTGAACCCGGCACGGTCCCCGAAACAGCTGCAGCCGCTACTCGGCTTTCTTTCCTCACATGTCTCCGTCGTCGCCTCCATTCCACCCACGCACACCTGCGTGTTACGACGCTCACACTCCATTCCATCACATTCACCATTAAACTCAGACCGGGAGACGCGGCTGCGTGCTCCCGCATGCCAACCGACATCTCCCTCACATACCGCTCTCTCACACACACGGTCTCCCTTGCACTCGGCCGTTCACTCACGCATGCTACCTCCCTCGCACACGTGGATCCACGCACTCGCGGCCTTTCACTCACACAAACCACACCACTCACACACGCGGGGGCACTCACCCGCGGTGCCTCATCCACGCACCGTGCCTCACTCATACACCGTGCCTCACTCACACACGCGGGGGCACTCAACCGCGGTGTTTCATCCACACACGGTTCCTCACTCACACACGCGGGGGCACTCACCCGCGGTGCCTCACTCACACACACGGCGACACTCACACACGGTGCCTCATCCACACACGGCGTGCTGGGAAGCACGTACTCTGGCACCATCGCCACCACACCACTCACACACGGGGTCGCTTCCACACACGGGGACGCACTCACACCTTGCACCACACACACAGGGACAACCACACTGGGGATTTGTGTCCCCACAAGGGTCTCCGGGGCCTCTATACCCCCCAAGCTCTCCGTGCACCCGTCCGCAGCACTCGTCCCCTCAACCTCGCGAAGCACGACCGAACTCACCTGGTCGTGACTCTCCTCAAGGGGGCATACTCCCTCCCCTCGTTCCTGGAGGAAGCCATCCAGGTGCTCGCACTGGGTCCCTTCACGCTCCGAGAGCTCACCCCCATTGTCCTCCACTCCCTCCGTGTGTGTGTGTGCGCGTCACTTACCCCGTCTTCATCGTGCAGTCTTCCCTCTATCGTTCCCATCTCCCGTGTCTCTGCCAACTCAGTCACCTCTTCACCCTTTACCTCCCTTGTCTCAACTATTATTTCCCTTGTCGTCACCTCGTGTCTCGTCTCGCACGTTTTGGTCTCCCCATTTAATTTTTCCCTTTCGGTCATCGTCACGACCCTCGCCCAACACGTCCCCCGAATCATTTTTTCACCCGCCTCCACCGCGGGCCCGACAGCCGTTGCACCCCCTTCCAGCTCGTTCGCTCCCACACGTGGAGTCGTCATTTTTATCTCCCTGGTCACGGCCTTCATGCCCGCCTGCAGGCATCGGCCCATGTTCTGCGTCTCACCCCGGAGCTTTTTCGTTTCTTCCCTCATTTGCTTGTTCATTCCTTTCATTTCGTTTATAAATTCATTTGCGTTTGTATCCACTTTTTCGATTATTTGTTTTTGGTCATGCCTTTCATTTCGTTTTTCATTTCATTTGTCATTGCCGCCAGCATGGCGCATAGCTGGGCCATGTCGGGTGCGCTTGGGTGAGCCGTTTCGGAAAGGGTCGGGGGGTTTTGGTGGAGAGGGGGAGGGGAGGTATCATACACCGCGGCCGCTGCCGCACCTATTTCGGGCTCTGGGTTCAGTTGGGCGAGTTCGTTTTCCTGTACAATTAACATTTCCTGCACGGGGGTTTCATCCTGAGCCATGGATCCTACACATTCTAAATCCATTTCTAATACCCCCGGCTCCCGCTCGCCTTGAGACGCCATCTTGCTTCTCTTAAAGGGTTAATTTGGCTCGCTCGTAATTTGGAGGGAATCGGGGGTCGCTCCTCTCACCCCTGGACCGATTCCCGTGAATTTAATTGGAGACAGGAGAGCCCGTTTTCCCGTTCTCCGATACCAGTGCCGCGAGGAGGGCGATGAATTTGTATCGCACGACCTGACACCAGTGTTGCGGATTCGCGCCCGCCGGCGTGCGAACGGCCACGTAACTCGAATCGCGGCACGTCGCCCACCGGACGGACAATCCAGTCGTGACCCTCTCGGACTAACGCCGGGAACCAGTCACAGGTGGACCTTTCGGTCTCACCGCGATCGAGCCAATCGGCCCCCGCGTGGGATAGGGTTGCTCGCCAAATTCGACCTACCTAAGTACCCACACGGAGGGTAGACCGGGCGATCGCACCTCGCCGCAGGTCGACTTCAGACACGGGCCACTTAAGCGACCCGTTCCGTACTATCGGGATAACCGAGCGGTGTTATTCGTCGGCCTCGACGGTTCGATTAATTATCGGGCGTCTTAGCCCACGACCAACCCTTTACGTGAAGCAAGATGGGGATTCAATGAAAGAAATGACGAAGCGAAGCGGGAAAACAGTTCAACAATAAGCACATTTATTTCGCGATGAACGGAAAGCACACACATACAATTCCACCAAAAGCACATGTAAAAGAAGAAGACAAAAAGCAAATGCAACAATGCAGATCTATCCGACTACCGGGCACTCGGCAACACTTATACAATTTTACTTCACAGACGGCCCCGACAACACATATTCCCAAAGCAAAAGGAAAGAGAACCACCCTCCAGGATGAGGGGGGTAGGCGTGCCTGGGGCCGAGACCGTGTCGGGCCTACCCGTCTGATGATGAGACGCGAAGTGGCGGTGGTGCCTCAACTCCGCGGGCCTCGCGGACAGTGTCTGGTAGGGGTGGAAAGGGGGCCCCCTTTGTCGCACTATCTCAGCGCGGGGGGAAACAGGAGGGGGTTGCTGATGCTCGGGGAAAGGAGGATTTCACAAAATCTCGGGTCCCGCGACGAGCGTCTCCACCACGACCTCGGTCGCGCCGCCGGCCTTTCCCTCCGCAGTTCCCCGAATCCGACGTGAGCACCCCCTCAACCGCCTTCGCCGCCGCCGCCTCTCCACAGCTCCGTCCTCTTCACTCCGACTCTGCGAACTCCCAACTGCGAACTGCCAACTGCGAACTGCTTCTCCGAACTCCAAAACTCAACTCCCTCCACTTCCAACTGAACTCGTCTGACGAACGCAGTCGTTTTTATAAGCCCCGTGGCTTCGCTCTTTCATCTTTGACCCTCTGCCTCCGACCTTTCACCTCTCAAGCTGGCTCCCCATTGGCCCGAGGAAAAGTGGGTGTGAATGCTTTTTGATCCATGTATTTGCATATAGCGACCGCCCTCCAACGCCCTGGAGGCGGGGCCAAATCGCCCCTCGCTCACCGATTGGACGGAACAAAAGTGGGCGTGAGTCGTTTTTGATCCGTTTTTCTTCGGAAAGTCCGCGATGCTTTTGAACACGCTGCTCGGTGCGCGCCCTACACGAGTCCAGCATCGGTGCCCACGAGTGGCGCGAGATGACGGTGATGCGATGGTGGCGAGTTGTGACGGTAAAGGTCGTGGCGGTTGTGGTGAAGCGGCGTTGTGGTTGATGGTTGTTGTTGTGATGGCCGCGTTGTGGTTGGTGGTTGTTGTGTGATGGCTGTTGAGACGTGGTTGGTGGTGGTAATAATGGCGGCTGGTCCAAAATAAAGATAGTAAAAGAAAAACGGCTATCCTGAAGAGTCGCAGCCCTCATGAATGACATTTATTCCCTCTAGACAACGGGTTTGGGCCTAACTACACATATACTTACCGAGATATCTCACCTAAGGGACCTGAATGGTGGTTTGCGAATTTGGTCAACCACAACAATATATATCCAATTACATGTTTATTTACCTCACCTAATACAGTATGTGAATTACTTGTTTATAAGCCTTGAAAAACCAAAAGTTTATTTTTCATGAAAGACCTCTATTTTCTTTCCTCGACATCATGAGAACGAACCTTCATTGGGCGGTATAAATTAACCCGCTGCCACGATCATTGCGAACAAAACATGCATTGTTTGAGTTGTAATCAAAATGTTACTTTTTTTCCTCAAAACGGTATCTTCATTTAATGATAGAAGATGCGTTGTTCAGTATTCAAATGCCTGGTGTTGGCTTCGTGGTTAGCTTGGCGACTTGGGATCCGAGGGTCCTGAGTTCAAGCCCCGTTGGCCGCTGAATCAATACACCAGGGTTGACTCAGCCTGTTATCCTTCCGAGGTCGGTGAAATGAGTACCAGTGTGTACTGGTAGAGGGGCACTGCAACAGCGACACAGTCGTGCTTCCAATAAATGATAGTTACCCCAGCAGCTAAGCTGCCATACGCAAGAGGAAGGAGATGTCTTCAATTGTACATAATGCTTTTAAACAATCTGAGCAACAAGGACAGTAAAAGATGGCGATTTCTGGACGGCTGGAGGGCGTAGCTTACCCACATACAGACATACCCACAGACACGAACTGAGCTTTATATATTTGATACTAGTAAATGCAACCATGGCTTTGCTGATGGGGGTATTAAGGAGGTGGGGGGGAGAAAGATGGATAGGGGTGGAAGGGAAAGGGGTAGGAGAGAGAGAGAGAGGGAGAGGGTGGGATAGGGATGAGAGAGGAAGAGTGGTGAGAGGAACAGGGAAGAGAGAGTGGATGGGGGAGAGGGAGGGAGAGAGAGAAGAGAGAGGGGAGAGAGGGGGGAGGGGGATTCCGGCAGATGTAACACCCAGTTTAGCATCCATCCAAGAGATGGCACACACATTGATGAATCACACTGCCTGTGAAACACCAACATGACAGTTTATCGCTGGATCGGGATTCAAATGCAAGTGAGACAGCTTATAGCGAGCATGCGTACCTCTCGCCTATGCTGCCGTGATCTGACGATTCATTGTTGTGAGGGGAGGGGAAGCATGAGGGAGGGGAGAGCAGCGTGAGGGGAGGGGAAAGCAGCGTGAGGGGAGGGAGAGCGTGAGGGGAGGGGAAAGCAGTGTGAGGGGAGGGGGAGCGTGAGGGGAGGGGAAAGCAGCGTGAGGGGAGGGGAAGGCAGCATGAGGGGAGAGGAAGGCAGCGTGAGGGGAGGGGAAGGCAGCGTGAGGGGAGGGGAAGGCAGCGTGAGGGGAGGGGAAGGCAGCGTGAGGGGAGGGGAAGGCAGTGTGAGGGGAGGGGAAGGCAGTGTGCGGGGAGGGGAAAGCAGTGTGTGGGGGAGGGGAAGGCAGCGCGAGGGGAGGGGAAGGCAGCGCGAGGGGAGGGGAAGGCAGCGCGAGGGGAGGGGAAGGCAGCGTGAGGGGAGGGGAAGGCAGCGTGAGGGGAGGGGAAAGCAGCGTGAGGGGAGGGGAAGGCAGCGTGAGGGGAGGGGAAGGCAGCGTGAGGGGAGGGGAAGGCAGCGCCAGAGGCGGGGAAGGCAACAAGAGGGGAGGGAGAGGCAGCTCGAGGGGAGGGAGAGGCAGCTCGAGGGGAGGGAGAGGCAGCTCGAGGGGAGGGAGAGGCAGCTCAAGGGGAGGGAGAGGCAGCTCAAGGGGTGGGAGAGGCAGCTCAAGGGGTGGGAGAGGCAGCTCAAGGGGGAAAGCGAAGGAAGTGTGAGGGGAGAGGAAGGGAAGATAATGTATGGTGAGGTGAGGCAGCCTACAAGGGCATTACCCAGGAACCGAACAACAAAATTTTATTTTAATCGCTGTGTTACATGTAAACTGAGTGGGAACATTTAAATATTAAAACTCATGTTATCTTCCTGACAAAGGCCTGCCTGAATGCATGCCCCAACACATACGCGTTCCTCCAACCTGCTCGCATGCAGGCACACACAAACCCCACCATGTCCGACCTCAATGTATTCCATTTACGTACCTCTTTCTTTTCAGCCAATGCTGACTATTAATCCGTTACAGAAACTATTAGTGCATTTACATTAATATTTTGTCATGAAGGCAAATCGCACAAGATGGGGAAAAAGCAAACTGTGTGCATAAAAAGGGTATCTTCAAAAGGGGTTTTAATTAATCCAAACACATGAATTTCACTCTTGCACTTCCTTGGCGTTCTCTTCGTATGCATGCAAAGTATAAGGCCGCTCGGTTTCATGGTTTTGGAGTTCTTGAGGAGACACAGACATTTATTTCTCCAGATTAAGTTTTGAATTTCAGAATGTTCCACCAAAATTTTGCTGAAATAGATAGCTTTCAAAAATTAAGACAGACAACTGTTGCATCATTTTCAGCCCCATCTTCGAAAAAAAAAAATCTGAAGTCGTAGAAAACCTGAAATATTTTACCACTCCTTGTAAAAGTCCATATAATGTGCCAGACTGCATGAAAGGAATCCTATAATTTATTTTTTTTTCCTTGATGAGGGGTCGGGGGAGGGGGATATACCCAAATTCCCCTAGCAGTACATGTCTTTGGCGCATGTAATGATGGTAAGATTTGATTTGCAAGTTGGACATCCCCACATCCCGAAGCCATTCCTAAGCCCCTGCACCTGTCTGACTATCCTCCAGATTGTGTGCTGAAATAAACATTCCTGCCATTATTTTGTCCTCTCTCTCTCTTGTCAAACTTTGAAAGTCTCTGCTATTAATCTGCATGCTGTGTGCCTTTGAGTCTAAAAGCACCATTGCCAGAGCACAGCAATAACTCAATCAATGTCTGCAAGATTGATCAAAATAATAAACCATTATCAAGGAAACATCAGGGAGACTTTGACTTCAGGCTCGTTAAAACACAGCATGGATTACTGCACACCATTCCAAAAACATCTTTAAATACACGACTGCTGGGAAGCTATTGAGATGATGAGGAATTTTCTAGTTACAGGAAAATATCAATAAAAATATCGCTGTCGGTTTTTCACTTTTGTCATGCCATGATACAGAAAGGAAGAAAATGTAATCGTACTTAGAAGTGGAAATTCAGGATTTGTGATCCAGGCGGTCATTTAGTAAAGGCTGGCTTACAAGTGCGCAAATTTATTCCAAGTTTGTGTTGAATATGAAAAACAAAACTCATTTCCCACCTCTTTTCTGTTATTAACTTAAGAAAAACACTCAGAACAGTATCTATTTAAAAAGTAACACAAAAATAAATTGCCAAACCCTTTTCGCATCACCCTTTTGCTGGCATGCTGTGGAACCATTAAAGTGGTACTGTCGATGAAAATAATTGGATGGATAGAATAATTCCACATCCATTTCAGTGTGTTGGATACTGCCAAAGCAGCGTCCTAGAAAATAATTACATTTGGTGGTTTAACATTGACTTCACTGCAAGAGTCAGCAGAAATGGTGGCATACTGAGCTACTCTTTGTGGTCGGTGTCACAAGATCATTAACAAATGGGGTCTCTTGGTTAAAGTGCCATATCTATATGGACAGCATGCTTTGAGATGCAATTCCCTGCTTCGAGCACCAGTCCGATAGAGTATACAGGGTGTTTATAAAGCAAGCTTGCCAACCTGTCAAGGTTAAACAAAATCTTGAGACTTGGTTGTGTTGTGCTAAAGGTATGGCAGGCAGCGAGTGTGTAAGCACAAACCTAGCTTTCATGGGTGGTGCTCAGGCCCTCCTTCGGGACTCAAAGCCAGTGGGTTTTAGGTGCTCTCTGGTACATGCTCAGCTGTTTTGAGATACTATTTTATAATACCGATTCGGTCAATTTTTTCCGAGAAAATGTTTTCATAGCGGCAGACGGGCAGAAGATGGTATATGAAATATTCCATGCATTAAAGAATTCAACAAAGACCATGGTGTTTCTCCCATTTATTAACCAGAAAATGAGTTTTGATCCTGATTTAAGCATCATGATAAATGTAATAAAATGTGTTGTGTTTGTAAGATGACTGAAGTATTTATAAAATTTAACCATTACCAATCTATCAGGCTTAATATATAACCAAGGAAATGCAGTGTGGTGGTTTTATAGACACATGAATGATGTCAACCTTTAGGGATAGATTTGATAAAATAAAGATATTCTGCAACTTGGAAGATCTACTTATTGTGCATGTCATTGTCTGGCTTCGTTCCTTCTTTGCTGACTTCAGCAGTTCCTTTGGAAGTTTCCAGACAATACATGAAACCTTGTTAACCACTTATACTTGTAAAAATTTCGCGGACAGACAGACAGATGGAAATGTCAAGAATAAGGGTGCTCTAAGAGCAGCCAATAATGGATGACAGTGTACCATTTGCATGAAGACATTCACGGGTTGGTTTCATATTCTGTTTGATGAGCATGAACACTCTCACCTCTCCAGCATTGCTATGTGGGATAATCGGAATCAATTTAGTTACTCTTGACATATACTTGAATCTGCTTGAAGCATCACAATTCTTATTATCTGAAGTGTAACCCAAATACTATGCATTGTGTGATACTGTTTCTCCTCCACCTCCTCCTCCTCCACCTCCTCCTCCTCCTCCTCCTCCTACATTATAGCTTTCCCCCAGACTGCAGCAGGAATATAATACTTCTCAAAAAGTCGAGGGCCTGAAAATTCCTCTTGCAGCTTATCCATTTGTGCAGGTATAAACTGAAAAAAGTCAGAGTACATTGCACAGAAAAATTACTCCGAGTCAAGTGTACACTCTTCCTTCCTTTCAAAGTTCACAAATCTTAAATAGTTGAGGACACTATCATCAAACGACAATTTCTCAAAGGCCTGAGAAGCTGCTTTCAGATAAAATGCTCTCACTCCTTCACATAACTTCCGTTCATCGGCAACACAAATGTCACCTTCATAAATACGATTTTTAGAGTCTCTGCTTTGTTGCCGTTCCAACTGGGAGATTTGAGTCATCCTTTTTCGGTGGTTTGTAGTATTCTCAAAGTCCAGTCCACATCGTCCAATACGATTTTACAAGAAGTTGAAAACATTCTTCAGTTGCTGCTGAGGGATTTTCATGAATTGCATTTGCGATCCTAGTCTGAGATTCATCAAAACGAGAATGTGGTTTTGAAGAGTGAACAGCAGTTTTAACCTCGCCACATAAAGAGTAGTCCAGTCAGGACAAGCCAAACGAACGAGACATCAAAACAATGATTCACATCTGATAACCTTGTCTGTGATGATGCCATTCAAAAATTGTCACACATTCGACGCAAAGTGCCAGGGAGCAACATCCAGCTGGAAGAATGTGTGATCTGAAATATTTAATTGTCGTAACTCAGGGATAACAAAATTCGACAACATTTCAAACTAACATTCACCATTGACCACTCATGGGAGGAGTCAATATATTTATATAATCCTTGCTAACTGGGTTTAATTGATGAGGTGAGAGATAATTGGTTATTCCCTCCATTCACAGGTGAGAGATGTGGGTGAGTCTTCGTTTTTCATTTATATGTTTATCACTCTTTATGAAGAGTGTGATTGGGAAATACACATTTAATGCACGATTAAAAGATTAACTTGACACTTGTCATCCATGTCACCCTCCACCCCGGTTATATCAGAATGAGCTGATTTGTCACATGGTCAAAGACTGTTTAACCCCAATACGGGGCTATTCAAAAATTACATAACACTATTTTTTTAGGGAGGTGCATTCCTTGTGTGCTGGCGGGCTTGATTAAACCTTACTAAAAAAATTTAATCAACATTGTTTCGATTTTTCAGGGTCCTCCATCATGAGTAACACTCGATCCAAACAAAGCTAATGGAAAACCGATGCAACAAACACGGACAGTGTGTATTCAACAGAGGCCTACAGGTTGGATGTCGTGCACCCACATGCGTGTGAAACACCGAGATGACAGTTTATAGCTGGGTCGGGATTCAAATGTAGACTAGACCGCTTAGAGCGAGCATGCGTCCCTCTCGGCTATCCTGCTGTGATCTGACGATTCGTTTCTCTGAGGGGAGGGGAGGCTGCAGGAGGGGAGGGATAGAGTCAAGCGACGGATGTGGGTGGGGTCCAGCAGCTGTCCAATCAATGTGTGCACATTTGAAAATTCGACCCCCAACAAGAACCACGAGAACAGCAAAAATAACAACCATGCGTCACTCTTTCTGACCTGCCACACGTCGCAGATAAAAACTAATGTTTACAGGAAATGGAGTCGGTCTGCGTTGGTGGAAAAATAAGGGCAACAAATATTCTCAACCAAATGTTCATAGATGTATGCCAACTGCCATGACAAATGAAGTGAAGCATAATTTCAGGTGTAAGCCCTTCCTCAAACAACAAAATCTCTTCCATCCATTTCATCCATTGGGACCATACTCTGTGCAGAGTATCGGTGCTGCCTAAGCAGTCTCCTTGGCTATTGGGCACAATGCTGGATGGGTCGCCACTCCGACATAGGATACCAGCAAGCCAACACTCATTTTGCCAACCTCGGAAGGATGACAGGGAAAGTCAATCCCACCTGGTATTAATTCAACAGTCGAGGGGAATTTGAACTCAGGATCCTAGGATCCACAACTAGGATCCCAAGCCCACCACCCTAATCATTAAGCCAACCCCAGGCATCATAGGATCCCACGCCTACCACCCTCACCATTAAGCCAACCCCAGGCATAATAGGATCTCAAGCCTACCACCCTAACCATTAAGCCAACACCAGGTATAACAAAAGCTCTTGCTTTGAAGAAAGTCTCAAGCCAAAAACGTAACTTCACGATTTTTCTTCATGGCAATAAGCTAAACTCTCAATGTCATTTTTTGTTGTTCTTAATTAATATAACAATGCAAGTTCCCCAAAACGGATTATAAATCATTAAAAAAACATCCATCCTTCCATCCATCGATTAGGACCATACTCTGTACAGAGCGTTGGTGTGGCCAAAACAGTCTCCTGGGCTAACAGCTCACCATTCCAACACAGGATGCTCAAATGGCGCAATCATCCCAGCTAGCTGGTACTCATTTTGCCGACCTCAGAAGGATGGCAGGCTGAGTCAACCCCACCTGGTCTAAATTCAACAGCTAAGTAGGATTTAAACTCAAGACACTGAGATCCAAAGCCCACAACCCTAACGATTTAGCCAACACCAGGCATATTAAAAACCAACAGTTATTCAATTACAATTCAAGGAAACTGCAAAATTTTCATCGATTATATCATTGTGAATGCGCTATTGCCACGTCACAATAGTTAACAAAACTTAATGGGATGACTTCTGAGTTTGCAGTAATGCCTCTATCAGTTGGACAAACCGGAATAGAGTTAACAATCTGAAGTAACAACAGAAAAGGGGGGAGGGGGTGGAGGAGGTTGGGGGGGAGGTGGAGGGGACAAACCTAGGACAAAGCTAAATAGAGTTAACCACCAATCGTAAAAACAGAAGGAAAAAGAATAACTGTGAATTGACATCCTGATTTAGGAAGTGTGTTTGCAAGTTAATTATTCAAGAAGTCGCAAAGGAATATGGTGCGAGTTTTCAAAGGTCTGAAATTGGTGAATATGTATGAAAGTACTAATTTTACTTTCTCTTTGATATCATCATCCTGAACATTTCATCGCATTGCCTACCAGCCATTAACAAAATATTGTTCACCGCTTCCCCAGTTCCCCTGACTCCCAGGTCTGGCACCAAGAGAGATTTACCTGTTTTCTCATTCCAAAGTGTTATTTTTGGGGGTTTTTTAGGGTTGTTTTTAACTCTTTTTGGTGAGAAATGTACTCCTCGGTATATTCAAACTCACTCACCAGAAAAGCATATTGCGTTTGAGAAGCGAATTGAGTACCGGAATAAGTGCAATAACCCTACAGGGTCATGAATTTGCCTTTGAGCTGTCGAGTCTGAGTTCCATTCTCAACCTGATTATAAATGGTCAGACTGGTGCTTCGAAAGCAGGATGTTGAATTTCTGTGTGTGCCGTCTCTCATATGAACATTAACTCTGGACCCATCAGCCATATTAATGATCACTGGTGGAGATAAATATCCATTTGTGTCCTTAAACCACACTTGATCTGGCTAAGTTGCTGCCCAAATCTGGCCCCAAGGAGATAAGGTAGACACTGACTCAAAACCCGAAAGGTTCCCTGCTCGATCACTCTAAAACTGGCAGCTGAGTGAAAACCAAACTGAAATTAATTCCATATGAGCAAATGCAACCCATCACTTTGCTGACAGTGATAGAGAGGGAGGGGATGGAGGGGATGGAGGGGAGAGAGGGAGGGGATAGAGAGGAGAGAGAGAGGGGAGAGGGGGAGAGAGAGAGAGGGGGAGAGAGAGAGAGGAGCAGAGGGGGAGAGAGGAGGGGGAGGGGAGAGGAGAGAGAGTAGAGAGTAGAGTGGGGAGAGAGAGAGAGAGAGAGAGAGAGAGAGAGAGAGAGAGAGAGAGAGAGAGAGAGAGAGAGAGAGAGAGAGAGAGAGAGAGAGAGAGAGAGAGAGAGAGAGAGAGAGAGAGAGAGAGAGAGAGAGAGAGAGAGAGAGAGAGAGAGAGAGTGGGGAGAGAGAGAGAGAGAGAGAGAGAGAGAGAGAGAGAGAGAGAGAGAGAGAGAGAGAGAGAGAGAGAGAGAGAGAGAGAGAGTGGGGAGAGAGAGAGAGAGAGAGAGAGAGAGAGAGAGAGAGAGAGAGAGAGAGAGAGAGAGAGAGAGAGAGAGAGAGAGAGAGAGAGAGAGAGAGAGAGAGAGAGAGAGAGAGAGAGAGAGAGAGAGAGAGAGAGAGAGAGAGAGAGAGAGAGAGAGAGAGAGAGAGAGAGAGAGAGAGAGAGAGAGTGGGGAGAGAGAGAGAGAGAGAGAGAGAGAGAGAGAGAGAGAGAGAGAGAGAGAGAGAGAGAGAGAGAGAGAGAGAGAGAGAGAGAGAGAGAGAGAGAGAGAGAGAGAGAGAGAGAGAGAGAGAGAGAGAGAGAGAGAGAGAGAGAGAGAGAGAGAGAGAGAGAGAGAGAGTGGGGAGAGAGAGAGGGAGAGGAGAGTATTGAGGGAGAGGAGAAGAGGATGGAAGGAGCAGAGAGTGACGAGGCAGGGAGGGGAGAGAGAGGAGACAGGCAGGGAAGGGAGAGGAGAGCATGCAGGAAAAGAGGGGAGAGGAGAGGATTGAGGAAGAGGAGGGGAGAGTTGGAGAGGAGTGTGAGAGGGAATATGAGAGGATGGAGGGAGGGGAGAGAGAGGAGGCAGGGAGTTGAGAGAGAGGAGGGAAGGAGGAGAGAGGAATCAGGGAGGGAAGAAAAAGGAGAGGATGCAGGGAGGGAGGAAAGAGGAGAGGATGTAGGGAGAGAGGGGAGATGAGAGGATGGAAGGAGTGTAGGGGAGAGGATGGAGGGGGTGGAGGGGAGAGGACAGAGAGAGGGGAGAGGAGAGGATGGAGGGAGGGGAGAAGAGAAGAGAAGAGAAGACTGAGGGATAGGAGAGGAGAAGACGGAGGGAGGGAGAGGAGAAGAGAGGATGGAGGTAGGGGATAGGAGAGGACAGATTGGGGGGGGGGGAGCAACGCCTCACCAAATGTTGCTATACACTGTAGGAGGGAGGGGTGCGAGGAGGGGATGAGAGAAAGAGATAGAGATAGAGATAGAGATAGAGAAAGCACAAAAACAAACAGACAGAAAGTTGAGGGGTAGAGATGGGTTTAGCAAAGAGAATGATATCTGACGCTTAATGACCGAACAAAAAAAACAACTCATGTCAGAAGAACTGTACACACGACGACACAACAGAGTTTGTAAAGTAATCTGATGAAACATCTGCAAAAAACTTTGATATCCCAGTTACAGAGAATTTGTGGAAATATGATCCAAAAGCAATCACTGAAAACATTGAAGTAACGCTCATGTACGACCTCATGATCCCATCGGGCATGGACATCGAAAACAAAGTGTTGCAACCAGATATCATACTTATGTACAAAAAAAAGAGAGGAAGGCATGATTAATTGAGGTGTTAATACCAGTGATTTCAGATGAAAGAAAATGCAGAAATCAAGAAAATGACCAATTACCAAGACCTCAAGAATGAAGTGAAAAGATACTGGAAGCTGAAGAATGCCAAAGTTGTACCAGTGATAGTTGGAGCTTTAGGAATGATGATGAAGAACCTCACAGAGATATTAAAAACCATCCCTGGGAACATTACGACCCTTATTGACCCCTTACTGAAACGAAGGTGGATACTTTTAGCCTGCCCTGCGAGGACTCCATTCCACATTCTGAAACCCGCAAATGGAGATACAAAAACCAACACACACACACACACACACACACACACACACACACACACACACACACACACACACACACACACACACACACACACACACACACACACACACACACACACACACACACACACACACAATGTTCCGTTATAGTAATACAGTTTATATACATACACACATGCACAGATGTACACGCGCACACACACACACACATGTTCCGTTATAGTAATACAGTTTATATACATACACACATGCACAGATGTACGCGCGCGCGCGCGCGCACACACACACACACACACACACACACACACACACACACACACACACACACACACACACACACACACACACACACACACACACACACACACACACACAATGTTCCGTTATAGTAATACAGTTTATATACATACACACATGCACAGATGTACACGCGCGTACACACACACACACACACACACACACACACACACACACACACACACACACACACACACACACACACACACACACACACACACACACACACACACACACACACACACACACACACACACACACACTTTTTTGAAACCTGGGGCGTGAGCATCAAAAACCCATGCTATCTTCCTGGTAAAGGTCTTCCTGCATGCATGCTTGCAGATGCAGCGACCTTTGCACCCTACCGGTCAGCTTGCCCGAATCCGATTTGTTCATACTAGCTATTTGTACATCCTCTCAACAGAGGAGGAAGGTTGGGGAGCAGAGGGAGGGGTGGCAGAGAGATGGAGGGAGAGAAGAGGAAAGGGGGAGGGAGAGGGGACAAGTCGGAGAGTGGGAGAAGTCGGGGTCGGAAAGAGGGAGAGGGGTTGGAGAGAGAGCATTGGGTTGGGGGAGAGGGGTGGAATAGAGAGAGAGGCAGAGGGTGAGAGAAGGGAGGGGAAAAGAGGGAGAGGAGGGAGGACAGCAGATGGGTGAGGGGGGAGGGAGAGAGATGAGGGAGGGAGAGAGGGATTCCGGAAGATGCGACGCCCAGTTTATCATCCATCTGAGAGTCGGCACACACATTGATGAATCACACTGCATGTGAAACACTGGGATGACAGTTTGTAGCTGGGTCGGGTTCGAATCCAGGCTACACGGTGCAAGCATGCGTACCTCACGGCTTTCTTGCCGTAATAGGGCGATTCATTATTTCAAAACTGAAAACGTTTTTCACTCAATGTGATCCAATAATTTATTTTGCCTTCCTACCTCCAGTATAGAAACACGGGATCGCCATTGAAACTTGAACATGCGCCAAGCGGCTTCACCAAGCAAAACGGTTGAAGAAACTTTTAAAAGCGAAACGTTTCATTTTTATCTGTATTTATCTATGCTGAAGTGATGCGTCTTATCATGGAAGATCGTACAAAAAGGGGAAACGTCTTGGGAAAAAAAAGAATTCACATTTTCAGTGAGCCACCACCGCCTGTTGCACCGCAGAACAACACGTGTCTAAGAACGCATGCGAGTAACCCCAGAACTTTGTTCAAGTCGATCGACATACAGTAATCAGTGACAGTGTGAATATTGTAGAGTGCTCGCCAAGTGGCTTAACCACCCCAATGAAACTGTTGATAAGAAATGACTCGCTTGGCACACGATTTGCAATCCCCGAACCGTCATAATTAAACATCCCGAACCTAAACTCAGGAGATGCTGAAAATAGACCAAATATGTCCGAACTGGACGAATGAACACTTTTCTCGGAGTCGGAACTGCTTGTAAATTCGATTCTGGAGCTGAAATTTTGTAATTTTGCTTAGTTTAAGACGTTATCGAGGTTTTAGCATGTGTGGAAATGAAATAAATGAACTAATGCTGACGTCTCCAGGTGTATATAAGCATTACAATGTACCCAGCAATTCATAGCTATGATGAACAGGCATTCAATAATACAAGGGAGAAAAGTGAAAAAAAAAACCCAAAAACTTTGTCATTAAGAAATCATTGCGGCCTGTTCAAAGTCAAGGCTTGGTTGAGCAGGCCAAAAAACATGGTGGCTTCAAACCTCAGCAAGGTTACCTCGGATACTCCTTAAGACCCCATAGAGAGCGGTGACTGAGGATATGATTAAATAAGGCCGTTAATTATATCTTTGAAAGGGGTGTTTTAATTAAACGTTTTAATTAATTTTTAATTTAATGTTTTAATTAATTCATGGTTTTAGAGTTATGGACGAGACATACTGATACACATTGACATTTATCAGTATAGATTTGAAGCAGTAAATGAAAACTTTGATGTGGCACGATACATAACAAAGAAACTTTCTTTTTTACTGGGTGTTATTCTTATTATTTCCCCATTCTTCTACCTTGCTTCCCATTTATGTACCATCAGAAAAAGAAAAATCCCAAAAGTCCATCAATACAAACTGCTTGTACTTGCTGGACAATTCCATATCCGGAAATCTCTCGAACTCTGGCAATCTTTCGACAAAAGCTTAAAGTTGAACTACAACATTATATAATGAAAAATTAGTTGAGCTCGTGATATCTACTATTGTCAATATGTGTCAGTGGACAGGTACAACACGATAACTTGTTACCTTTGTATATAACTCAAATTTTAGAGCAAACATCTCACCTCAGCAAACATTAAACGGTCAAATAAAATGAACAATTGGGCAATTCCGCAGTTAGTAACGTTACATTTTAGGGACATTCTCATTATTTAGATAAGAGTCCTTTCTCTATCTGTGGATGTAAAGTCTCATTAATGTCACCAGAGATCAACCTAGTCTAGACGTAGAACAGAGCAAAGAATGAAATCATTTCATGAAACATTCTAGAAGAAAGAACTGCTTTTAATGCCGGTTAGTAACGTCCTTTTTTTGTAACGTTACTAACCGGCATTAAAAGCAGTTCTTTCTTCTAGAATGTTTCATGAAATGATTTCATTCTTTGCTCTGTTCTACGTCTAGACTAGGTTGATCTCTGGTGACATTAATGAGACTTTACATCCACAGATAGAGAAAGGACTCCTATCTAAATAATGAGAATGTCCCTAAAATGTAACGTTACTAACTGCGGAATTGCCCAATTTGTTCCAGATGAAATAATCAACAAACAAGCGTTATCCTTAGCCAGATGAAACTGCCTTGGAAGTCCTTTGTGTCTCACGGCGTGAAAGGAATGGTTATTATATTATACACCACCTAACTGGGTATATTTGGCGATGGAAACACCAAAATGGCACCCTGATGATAACTTAAGGCATGGGATCAATAATGAGGATGATGACGACGTGTGTTTTGAATTTCAAGTGTTTAAATTAAAAAATCTGAATAATGTCTTGTGTTATACCACTTCCATATGTTCATTTAATGCCACCAGTCCTGATACTTTAAACCATTCTTCGTACTTGCAAAGATTGTGAATACCGATATCAAACAAGGCAAGGAAGAAACATTTTCAAAAGAAAGTAAAAACACTCTTCACAGCAATCTTTCTTTGCCTTTTCATCAAATCTGACACCCAGCATACTGCAGCCCACAGGTGATGTCTTTATCACAACACTTCACAGCCCGAATGCCGAACACCTCTCAGCTTGGAAGGTAAAAATTGGTTTGCAACTTCCCTTTGATACCGGTGAGAATATGAATGTTCAGCTGCAGCCTTTCTGGATGCAAACTACTTCGGGCTTCGATCATTTTAATGGTTACCTCTTCTTTCATGAGATAGTATTATATGAACTGCCCTTGCACTACCATCTGCATCGTCAAAGTGTTTCTTTTTTAAAAGTTTTCAATTACCTGAAGCAGTTTGCAAAGAGTTTTCAACTTTAGTCAAATCGTTCATCAAAACGATATTCCTTTTGTAAACCCCGAGGCTTAAGTGAAGAACAAAACTATCGTACCACTTTGGAAGAAGGGAATGTGGGGTTTCGTGGACCATGGATATGATTTATTTCACCACTTGTGGTGATTGACAGCCAGACGTAGACCAAAAGGTGTATTTTTTTGTTGTTGGTTTACAGGGTATCACATGTAAAAAAGCTCATGGAGGAGCTGCAGCACTCATCGCATGCAGACAAATACACAATACAACACCGGACATGACTTCAGACAAACAAACGTGCTGAGCTAAGGGGAAGTTGCATCACTTCACAGAGCACAGTGGGTACCAGCGATGGCATAATTATGACGTCGATTTTCGATCCGCATCCAACTGGACAATTGGGGAGAAATACTCCACCTCCACTTCTCCCAGGACTGGATGCCAACAAATGGTTTTGTCCATGCTCTATCCTCTCAATGCTGAACATCAAGCAATTTTGCAGAACGTGCCATTTGAAAAGTCATTAGTATGAATCAGTCATGGTCGGTGTCGGACCAATGACCTCCCAGACTCAGAGCACCTGCTCTAACTTATTTGCCTCCGAATCTGGTTTTGGAACAATAAATTCATTTCAATGAAGCACAAAAAAAATTTTTCCAGTATATTATGCTGCGAAAATAATAAATGCACTTTCATGAACATTAACTGTAGAATGAAGTCATATTACACAGGTCATCGATGAAAGGGGAATTTTTAGCCCCCATCGGACCGAGTCTGAAACGGGGGCTTATGGATTTGGTCTTAATTTTTGTGTGTGCATGCGTGCGTCTGCAACCATATCTCAGACATGAATGGACCGATTTTACTTGCACTTGGCACAAAGACAACACATGATGGTATACATATGCACGTCATTTCTTTTTGACATCAAATCCAAGATAGTCGACTGGCAGCCATTTAAATTGTAAAAAAAAAGAACAACCTGGTGTTGAACACGTCATCAACCATTTCTTGGACATGCATTTACCAATCTTGCTCAAACTTGGCACACCGATAAAGAATGATGGCTCACATTTCAACCTCATTTTTGTGAAATCAGATCCAAGATGGCCGACTGGTGGCCATTTTGTTACTTAAATGTGTCCCCAACAAGTTCTCAGACATGCATGATCCGATTTTGTTCAAATTTGGCACAAACACAGTACATGATGGCCAACACGTGCAACTCAATTTATTTTGCAATCTGATCAAAGATGGCCGACTAGCAGCTATTTTAGTTGCACATAAATATGGGTTAGCCCATTAACTCCGTACAGCAAAATTACTAAAACAACGGGGGCTATAACATTTTATGTCTTTTCTATTTGTTCTTAATCATTCAAGCTCAAGTTATTTTGAAAAACTCCCAAATTTAATTTTAAATGTGACTTTTTAAATAACATTTGTTAACTATCCAGCAAACAAATATTTCTCTATGCCATGAAGCAGATTACTTATGAAGGGTGGGTACCATTTGTAGAAGGATACATACTCAGAAAGGCAATCTGATATTGGCTTAAAACACAATGAAATATTCAGTCTGGAAATGTAACGCACCTCAGATGAAGGCTTTCACTGCATATTCAAAATTGGATTTTGGCTCAGATTTGAAACAATCACAGGGAAAACCACAAACTTGCAATGCATTTTCAAATTTAGTCAGCTTGGCATTTGATGTAATTGAGCTCGTGTAAAGCGATGTGAAATGTAAGCCATACAAAATGGCAAAGAAATGTGCAATGTGAAAGCATGATGCAGCAGCATTGTTGTGCACATAATGAGTTGTTAACAAGGAAAATAGACAATTAAGGGCTCATGAAGAGTTTCCTGCCCAATTGCTGGCATTTGGTGCCATATATTGCAACATCAGCCTTCTGATTCCCACTGAACACATGTCAGGTCAGAGTTTCTGCTCTACAAATGAGCAAATCTCCAGTCAAGATATGCTCATCACAGAAAGCTCTTTGTTTATCTCACACAATGCTAGCTTTGAAATGAGCCATGCTCAAATCGATCCAGATATTTGGTCAAGTGGCTCAAGATTTGTTTCTTTCTCTACCAGCTGGTGCGGGTTTGATTCCTGTGGCTATTCACTCTCACAGACCCATACTTAACAAGCATGGTGAGTATGGTGAGGGATCCTTAATGTCCTTCAGCAATCAATGTATGGTGAGTATAATGAGGGATCTTTAATGTCCTTCAGCAATCAATGGTGGAAGACAGATTGCCAGCTTAATATCCCATCTGAAGGATGATTTACTTTTTGAGGCAATGTCCTCTCTGTGAAACCATACACAGTATATATCCAAGTGGATAATCAAACTCAGAATCAATATCTCAAAGATAAGTGTGCAACCTCTACACTCACCTGTCAGACAATAATCATATTTTGCAATCATGACAGTACCTTTATCCTTTTTAACATCGTCACAATCACCGACATCACCAACTTCATCATCACTGACTCCATTGTACTCGATTGTGAGTTTAGTCTGGGTATAATTACCTCCGCCACTAAAGGTGGATGTCTGTCTGTTTGTTTGTTTGTTTTTAGATCCTCGTGGAGGATCTCTAAGTTTTACTCACGTTGTTGTTCTTCATCTTCTTCTTGTGGACTTTTTTGTTTCACAGCCTACAGTTTTCATCGAAACTTCCTGAAACTTGGCATATATATGTAAAAATACTCTCAGCAGACAGTAACCATCTCGGATTTTGAAAATTTCTCCGAGAAAAAAAGTTATGACGTCAAAATATCTCCGCTAATGGAAATCGCCTAAAAATTATCTCCGAAAATAAGCAAGCTTTTTGAATTCTGTTTGTGGGAATCGAACAGGGCATTAGCAGAGATGAATTAACGCACATATGATACATCACTATGACGTCATATCAATATTTATGACGTCATTCGTATTTTTTGTTTCACAACCCAGAGTTTTCATTGGATCTTCATGAAACTTGCTATGTATATGCAGAAAGCCCACCCGCAGGCAGGAACCATCTCCAATTTTGGAAATTCTTCCGAGAAAAAAGTTGACGTCATAATATCGCCACTAATGAAAATTGCCTGTACCATTATCTCCGAAACTAGGCAAGCTGTTTGAATTTTGTTTGCGGGAATCAAGCCGGGCATTAGCACAGATAATTTATCGCAAACCTGATGCATCACAATGACGTAATATTCGTTTTTATGACGTCATCATTAAGAGGACGAGGATCTTAGCTCATTTGAGCTTGTTGAACAAAATATCTCAAAGAGTTGTGGACGGATTTGGATTAAATTTGGTGGAGAGCTTGGGTATGTGACAGGGATGAAATGATTGATTTTGGTGAAGATCTGAATCCGGATCTGGATCTGAGAATTTTATTAAGTGATTCTTCACCATTGGGATATAGGACCAAAAACAATATATCGCGCGATATCTCAAAATGTTCTGGACGGATTCAGAAGAAACTTGGTGAACAGGTTTGGTATGTGACAAAGACAAACCAATTCGGTTTTGGTGGAGTATTTTGATCCGGTAATTTTACAAGTGATTCTTCGCCATTGAGTGATAGGGCAAAAATATGTCATTTCTGGACACCAAAAATATGTCAAAAAAAATATGTCATGTCAAAAAAATATGTCAGACAAAAATATGTCAATTATGATACATAACAGGTAAGCTCAAAAGGTTATGGACAGATTTGGATGAGACGTGGACAGGTGGAGTGTATGACTGAAGAATTGATTCGATTTTGGTGAAGATCCGGATCCGGATCTGGCCTATCGGTTGGATCCAAAACAAACTATTCAGCCTTGCAGAGGAATACACTCTACCGAGTTTTGTTCTAGTTTATTATGTCATCACCGAGCCTGGTATGTACTCTGTCACAAAGGAAAGAAAACAATGGAAATCATTATAATTGAGTTGTTCTTCTTACCATCTGAGCAGTTCACCTGCTCACGATGCTCAGAGCATAGTTTAAAATCCCTTAGAGTAAACATATTTGTCGATTGTCTTCTAATGTCCTTGTAATTCACAATAAATTACACTTATTATTGGCACCATAGCCAAATTATACATGCTCTTCAAAGTTATTGGGGCAATGTAACAGCGGATTGATCGCACCTCTGCAAAATGATCCTACATGTGAGCCAAACTAGTAGCAGACTCCTAGCTCAATAAAGATGCAACCAAAGAAAAACATTCACAATAAAGGCGATTGAAAAAAAAATGTGCAACTGAAATAAAAGTACTCTCAATGCTGCATAAAGTTTATCCAATATAAGTACACCGACTCAATCCTAATAACAGGAAAAACTGCATAAGGAGAAAATGCAAAGGTACTGTAAATTTAAAGCAAGTAGTAAGTTGCCCATGCCCACATAAGATTCTCAACAAGGTAGGGATGGGGGGGGGCAAAAACGCAAATGACATCTTCTGTCATCGAGCCGGCAAGCTGGGAGTAACAATTCACATGTATTGCCACATCTGATGCAATTTAAATGCTGATATAATGCCGGTGAAGTGCTCCATTTGAAACTGTTTGTTCGATTAATGTAGCTTTCTGATGCCTGTAGGAGGAGGACATTGGGACCATAATCCGTGCAGAGCGTTGTTGCTGCTTAAGCAGTCTCCTTGGCTATTGGACACAATCCTGGATGGGTCGCCACTCCGACACAGTATACCAGCATGCTGGCACTCATTTTGCCGATCTCGGAAGGATGACAGGCCGAGTTAACCCCACCTGGTATTGATTCAACAGCCGAGTGAGATTTGAATTCAGGACCCACGGATCCAATGCCCACCACCGTAACCATTAAGCCAACACTAGGCATATGATGCCTTTAGGGTCCGTAATAAAAATTTGTATTGGTGCCAAAGCCAGTGACCAATTGCATGTTAATAGTAGGATATTTTCATTCGTCAGAGTTCAAAGATATATTCAAAAAAAATAGATGAAATGGAAGGTGAGTGATGATTTAAACCTGCCTCTCTTTGTATAAGGTTAAGGTCAAAACCTACTTATAATATCAGTGCTCCATACATCACAGCCATATTAACCACCCCCATCACCACATCTTTTGCCTTCAAAAATTTTTAAGACAGAGACGAAGAAGAGTTTTTTTTTACGATTTAAAATGTAATCACTTCAATCCTACACAAAAATAAGGAAACACAGAAGCCAAAATATGTTAGTTGGAGACAGCATACTAATGCTGATCTTTCCAAAAAAAATGATTATTATTATTATTATTATTATTATTGCAGTTATCAAGGTTTGATGAAGAGCAGAATGGCAGAAGGAAGAACAATGTATCAAGAGACAAAATGGGGCAAAGGTAAAACAGTGGGACACCAACAAACAGATGCGCCACAGCACAAGAAGCGGGAATTGCAGGAGAAGGGTGAGAATAGGGTCTCAGCAGGTGTTATGAAGCTCAGTAGTGAAAATGGGAGAGAACATGAAGTGGCAATGGGAAGCAGACTTGAAAGCAATGAGTTTACACTTGGGGGATGAGAACAAAGAAAGGGTTTCTGGCAGAACTCATGCAACATAGAAGGGCAGGGGCTGAGCGGAGAGGGAAAGTGCAGGGGAGCAACACCAAAATGGAGCCGTAAAAAACTGCATGGCCACCAAACTACCTGTGGTGAGCAAAAAGCAGGTCTTGAGACTTGGCTTCCTGGTGTGATATTTCAATGACAGGGAAGGTCTTAGATTCCTGTCCCTCAATTGGGGGGATTTACTGGCATTTAGTGACAGTACCAGTAAACAGTGGGAAGGCATATAACTTGACACTCCAGACTGACACATTTAAACTGGATTGATGAAGTGACAGAATTAATAGTACCTTCAAAAGGCTCGAGATTAAATGCCTGTCAATGTCAACGATATTAGCTTAAAGATGCACAGTGGAATCAAAATTAAATTTGTTCACTGAAATTGGAATCAGGTGTTTTTTGTGGAATTATAATTGGCAATTAAACATGGCTACACCGCAGTCTTCAACAACGGTATATGACGTCACAATATCAATGATCATTGATGGAAATATTCTTCTGCTGATTTGGAATTGATTACATGTTGTTCTGACAAATGGAAAACGTCTTTCAATCCTTGTAAATCTTACAGTCTTGACCTGGCACAAATGGGGGATGACCAAACAAACCCCACACATAAATTTCCATGATCCCCCACTAAATGAGCTTCAGTATCTTGAACATCAAGAGGCCTCAGCATCAGCCATTACCTCAGCTGGGTTTACATGACAGCAAAGTCTGCCTACACAGCCACTTGCTTGATTCCTATGATTCCCAGTCATATCTTGAAACATCAGAACCACTCAACCTACAAGGCCTTTGTCTTTAGCTCAATGGAGCACTGCTCTCCCTTCTGGACAAGAGCCCAGCTTCACATCTGTCTTTCCTGGATTCTTTGGAACTTAGAGCTCACAACATTATTGGCATCTTTCACGAGGCTGAATCATGCATCATAGACAGGGGAGTGGTGTCTTGTTTTTTTTTTTTACTGCCTCTCATCTGATACAGCTCCCTCTGCTCTCTCCGTCCTCTGATCCTCACCGGTTCATATAGGCCACACGTATTATTTTATACTTGAGTAACGAACAAGGTTACACAAGGAACTTTGACCAGTATGGGGGCGTTTGGCCCATCAAGGCTGTACGACATCAACATCATATTAACTCCATCTAACAGTTTATACAGTTAAATACCATGGGAGGGAGCATAGGGTTGGAAGTGTGGGAATAAGAACAGTTATGTAGGTATATATCTACACTAATGAATGTGAGAGCGAGAGAGACAGAGAGACAGAGAGACAGAGAGACAGAGAGACAGAGAGACAGAGAGACAGAGAGACAGAGAGACAGAGAGACAGAGAGACAGAGTAAGAGGGGGGAGGGGAGGCAGAGAGGATGAAGAAGCAGGAGCTAGGAAAGGGGAGGGGAGAGAGAGAAAAGGGAGGGGTGTGGGGTGTGGGGAGAGTGACACCTCACCAAACATTGCTAATCACTGCAGGATGCAGTGCAGGTAGGGGTGCAAGGAGGGAGAGAAGAGAGGAAGAGGAGAGAGGAGGGAGAGAAGAGAGGACAGAGAGGACAGAGAGGAGAGAGGGGGAGAGAGAGGTGTGGGAGGAGAGTGCTGCATTTTGTTAGGAGGGGGTGCAAGGACAGAGAGTGAGAGATAAGGGTGTGGGGTGTGGAGAGGAAAAAAAAAGACAAGTGAGAGGTGGGGTTAGCAAAGAGAATGATATGTGACGCTTGATGATCGAATACGGAAAAAAAAGAAAACATGTCAGAACAGCTGTACACACATTGACACAACAGAGTTTGTAAAGTAATCCGCGAGCACATCTGAAAAACTTTGATATTCCATTTACAGAAAATTTGTGGGAAAATGAACCAAAAGCAACCACTGTAAACATTAAAGTACCGCTCACGTACGACCTCATGATCCCATCGGGCATGAACATCGAAAACAAAGCACTGCACCCAGATATCATAATTAGGTACAAAAAAGAGAAGGCATTCCTAATTGAGGTGTTAATACCAGTGATTTTAGATGAAAGAAAATGCAGAAATCAACAAAATGACCAAATACCAAAACCTCAAGAATGAAGTGAAAAGATCCTGGAAGCTGAAGAATGCCAGAGTTGTACCAGTGATAGTTGGAGCTCAAGGAATGATGACGAAGAACCTCACAGAGATATTAAAAACAATCCCTGGGAGCATTACGACCCTTCTTGACCCCTTACTGAAACAAAGGTGGATACTTTTAGCCTGCCCTGCGAGGACTGCCTTCCACGTTCTGAAACCCGCATATGGAGATACAAAAACCAACACGCACACGCACACGCACACACTCTCGTGCCATGTTCCGTTATAGTAATACAGTTTACATACATACACACACGCGCAAATGTACACACGCATAAAGTAAATATAAACGACAAAGACACAGATTTACCTTTAAACAGAGTTCTTTGAAAGGAATTCAAGTGGGAAATTAGCAAAATTCAAATGAAAAATAAATAAAGGGCCAGAGCATAAAATGTCGATCTCTGCTTTATACCTTCACAACCATGTCACGGCAAACGTGGTCGGAAGGACCTTATTGTTTTTATACATGTATCGATGTCGAAGTGAGGGGTGGATTATCTAAAAAGGAGATCCCACAAAAAGGCAAAACAAAACGATATCCTTCAAAAATAAAATTGCACATTTCCAGTAGGTGAGACACCTCCCGAGGAACGAACCGCACGGCACTGCAGGGCCCAACACAGGCGGGAACGTACGTCTGTCTAATCGATGTTTAATTGAGAGCACAGATACTTTTACCGAAACGAACAACCAAGCAGCTTCGAGATTGCTCACCAAGTGGCTTAAGCAATCATGCAAGCACTCCAATGAAACGGTTGATAAGAAATGGCTGGATTGGCACGCAATTAGCAACACCTTTAACATGCACCTCCCAGAGACGCCCGAAATGTCAAATATGTCCGAATTGGATAAATTAACACTTTTCTAGGAGTGGGAGCTGCTCTTAAGTTCTATTCTGGAGCTTAAATTTTGTAATTCTCCTTATTTTAAGAGATACACCTGGTGATCGCATGTGCAGAAATGAAATAAAGCAACGAACGCAGATGCCTCCGGATGTTTATAAGCATTGCGATATACCCAGCGATTCATAGCTATGATAAACAGGCATTCGATAATATGAGTGAGAAAAGTGAAAACGACAACTTTATCATGAATAAATCATTGCAGCCTGTTCCAAGTCAAGGTATGGTTGAGCAGGCCAAAAAACATCACAGAATCAGACCCCAGCGATGTTACCCAGGAAACGCCTTAAGAGCCAGACAGCGAGGTGGCTGAGGATCGCCTGATGAAGGATATAATTAAATAAGGCCGTTAATTATCTTCAAAATTGATGTTTTAATCCACCCAAACATCCAATATTCACACCCCTCGACTTTGGTCACACTTTGTTCTTACAGCCTGAATTTAAAATTAATCAAATTTGTATTTTTTTGTCACCAATCTCCACAAAATAACCCATAATGACAAAGTGAAAACACGTTTTGTGAAATATATACAAATTAATTAAAAATCAAAAGCTGAAATGTGTTGTGCCAATAACTATTGAACCCCTTTTGTTACGACGCTCCAAATTGAGCTCAGGTGCATCCAATTTCCTTTGATCATCCTTGAGATGTCTCCACAACCTGATTGGAGTCCACCTGTGGCCAATTCGATTGATTGGACGTAATTTAGAAAGGAACACACCTTTCTATATGAGGTCCCGCAGTTGACAGTGCATGGTCAGAGCAGAAACTCCACCATGAAGTCCAAAGAACTGTCAGTAGAATTCCAAGATAGAATTGTGAGGAGGCATAGATCTGGGGAAGGGTATAAAATAATTTCGAGAGCACAGTGAGCTCAATCATCCAGAAATGGAAAGAATACACTGGGCAACAAACAAAAAAAAAACTTTTCGTCTGCTACCAAGGGAAATGCAGGTGTTCTGGGCTACATCTGGGCCGCTAATTTCAAATCTGTAGTCAGAATTTAACCAGCACGTCAGGTTTTCAAATGTATGTATTAATGATACCCAGCATGCTATAATAGATACTTCATTTTTTGCAGATTGCCACATTGTACAGCTTGTTTAGTAATTACTTTCACATCATATTTAGATAACAATGATTTATCTCCGTGTATAATGTGCAGTATACAATCCAAGAACATAAACAAGTTGCAGAAAAACAAGTTAATAAAACATTAGAACATAGTAATCTTACGAAGGGTGTAAACTTGACAGGGAAATCTGCCCCATTGAGTGATTCAGAAATGACACTTCAAGTTTACACTCTTCCTTTCAATACAGTCAGCGTAGGCACTGTTCAGAAGTGTGAGACACTTGCTCTCGTGCTTGTTTATGGAATCGGTCTCCCGTTGAAGGAACCAGCAGTAATCACCCATCATGTTTGGGTTGAACCAGCCTCGATACTTAGTTTCCATGACCAAAATGTCTTGGTGGAACCTTTTGCCATGCCCATCGCTTACCTCACCCAGATTTGGTGGGAAGAAATCAAGATGAGAATGCAAGAAGTGCATTTTAAGAGATATCCTGCAGCCCATTCGCTGAGCGGCCTTTAGCATGTTGTCCACTAATCCCGCATCCTGTTCAGCTCTATAGTTCCCAATAAAGTTTTGCACAACCAACACAAATGCTTCCCATGCTGCAAACTCGAGTGGAAGTGGCATGTTAAATTGTAATGCCGCGTTGAAAATTTTACTTTAGAATTCATAGCTTGGTCAGTTTTCTTCCATTTTTAATAATTTAAAGTGCGTTCTAAAGCTTTTTTTTAATGAGAAATGATATTCAAGAACAGTTATGTTGCTATAATTGAAACCAAAAAATACAAAAAAATATTTCTGATCACATAAAATCACCCACCAGGGCAAGCTGCTGTAATCGGTTCATATGTTTAACTCAAGATCCTGACGTGCTGTGAAAATTCTGACTTCAGATTCAAAATCAGCACACTCGATTTAGTCTGAAACATGTTTCCACCCCAGTAGCAAAATATTTGTTACTCAGTGATATGGAACTGCCCAGACTATTCCGAGAGCTGGCCATCTGGCCAGACATGAGCAACTAGGCAAGAAGGACCTTCAAGGCAAGAAGCTTGGTCAGGGAGTTAACCAAGAACCCAATAACCACCCTGACAGAACTACAGAGTTCCTTGGCTGAGATGGGAGAACCTGCCAGAAGCACAACAATCTATGCAGCACTTCACAAATTTAAGCTTTATGGGAGAGTGGCCAGACAGAAGCCACTCCTGAGAAAAGGCACATGACAGCACACCTGGTGTTTGCAAAAAGACACATCAAAGACTCTGAGAGTATGAGGCAAAAGATTATGTGGTCTGCTGAGACAAAAAAATGAACTCTTTGGGCTGAATGTAAAGGATTACATTTGGCAGAAACCAAGCACAGCTCATGACCCATTTAACACCATTCCTACCATGAAGCATGGTGGTGGCTGCATCATGCTGTGGGGATGCTTTTCAGCAGCAGTGAATAGGAGACTTGTAATGATAGAATGATCAATGAATGGAGTCAAATACAGGCAAATCCTTGAGGGGACCCTGCTTCAGAGTGCAAAAGACCGTATACTGCAGCTTTGATTTACGTTTCAACAGGACATTGATCCCAAGCATACAGCCAAAGCAACACTGGAATGGCTTCAGAAGAACAATGTGAAAGTCCTTCAGTGGCCCAGCCAAAGCCCAGACTTGAATCCCATTGAGAATCTGTGGAAAGACTTGAAGGTTGCTGTTCACCGACGCTCCCCATCCAACTTGACAGATCTTAAGCAAATCTGCAAGGAAGAATGGGAGAAACTCCCCAAATCCAGATGTGAAAAGCTGATACAGACATACCCAAGAAGACTCAAAGCTGTAATCACTGCCAAAGGCACCTCGACAAAGTACTGACTCAAGGTTGAATACTGATTGATGCAAACATTTCAGAATTTCATTTGAAATAAATTTGTGAAAATTTCTAAAAACATGTTTTCACTTTGTCATTGTGGGGTATTTTGTGTAGATTGGTGACCAATTTTTTTTTCTACAATCCATTTTAAATTCAGGCTATAACACAACAAAATGCGACAAAAGTCGAGGGTTGTGAATACTTTCTGAAGGCACGACATACATTCACATACTCATCAATTGTGCTTGCATTTTGCAAACAGATACTGAGGTGCATCCTCCTTGCAGATGTAAAATAAACAGCCCAAGCTCTCCCCCTCTCCCAGTTGAAGGAGTGAGGCTCCACTAGGTAACTTTCAGTTCCACATATTTTCATTTACATTTGAGGACAGTCTTGTTAATTTTTATGAAATTGTGACTGATTTACATCAGTGTAGCAAATTTAAATTTCCTAGCCCACCTAGAAGGTAGTAAACAGCTATATTGTTGTGGGGGCGGGTCTCGGTGGGGAGCACGACCGCTAGATGGAGCAGTAGAGTCGGCTCCACCGAACACCCGGAATTTAGGTCGTACTTTCAGATAAATCTGAAAGGTCACGGGTCCCTTATCGGACCGAAAAATCGCCAATAGGTCGACCGCGTGGGATAGGGTTAATTGCCAATTTCAATTTACCAAAATACCCACGTCGTCCAAACGACCAGGGTAATTCACCCTCGGCAGGATCTGCGCGATCCAGGCCATTACCGACCCGGATCCGAGTCGTACCACGAGCGGAGAGTACCAGATTCCTGCCGGGCCAATTTCACGATTACGGCAGCAATGAGGCCTCCTAATTCCCGTTTGCAGCGCGGCAAACCAATGGCAGAAAGGACAAGGATGAGCTGGGACATTCAACAAGAAGGGAATTTATTTACAATAATAATTGGGGAACGAGGGGAGCACGTAAGGGCAGAGTTATCCGACTGAGAAATGTATATAATGTACAACAAGAAGCACTTAACAATTCTACTTATAGACGGGCCCACACTCAGACACACACCCAAAGAAATGGACCCCATTGAGTCTTTTATTCGGCTCTCCAGCCGAGGAGGATAGTTCGGCTGGGAGTCAGAACGTGCTGGCTATCTGGCCGCGTTTGCGCGGCTCGATGTCCACACCTTCCCGGAGCACCAGTCGCCAAAGGACGAACAAGGGCAGCCGAATCCAGAGGAGGCGAGACAAGGTGATCTCCCTTGATGAGATGGTCGACTGCTCGCTGTAATGCACCAGACGAGAAACTTCCGATGCGTGGAATGCAGTCCGCGCAGACCAGACAGAAGCGCGCGATGCAGTCAGCGCAGACCAGACAGAAGCACGCGATGCAGTCAGCGCAGACCAGACAGAAGCACGCGATGCAGTCAGCGCAGACCAGACAGAAGCACGTGATGCAGGGGCGGGACGTGGTCTGCTCATCCGTGGCCTGCTCTCATTGGGCGGACCGCGTGTCGCGGCTATGCCTTCTTGCAAAGGACCGCCCCGGCTAGGGTCTGCTCGTCGCCCATTTTTTTTTTTTTTTGGTATACCTTGTCGAGGCTCGTATGAGAGCAAACACACAACGCACATCAAGGGGGGCATGAGAGAGGAGGGGAGGGAGTGGGAAGGACAAAATAGTGGGGAACAGAGACATTTGGAGATCTGTGGAAGGGAGAGGGATGGGACAGGGAACATGGGGAATAGAAGATGGACATTACAGGGACTTTCAGGAAGGAAAGCAGGGAATTTGAAGGAGGTGGGCTTGGGTGGATTATCGGGGGTAGAAAGGATCGAGGATTTGGATGGGGGATGATAAGAGGTGGTGGTGAACAGCTGTTTTGAAGGCCAGGAGGGAAGGATGGGAATGAATAGAGTGAAAGTGAGCAGCGATTCGTGATTTTGGTAGTTTTACCAGAATGGAGTTTTTGGCGGACCTTGAGCGCCCTGCGGAAATGTGGTGGGGACAAATCGCAGAGAGAGCAGGGGGAGGAGGATGGAGAGAAGAGGGTAGAAGATAGAAAGACCACCGAGCAACCTGCGGTGATTGAGTGAGAGGCCCAAAGATTCAGCCTCATTGCGGGAGATGCCAATGATCCGAAATGCCTTGGTTTCTACAGCGTGAAGCCGAGAAAGGTGGGAGCCAGGAGCACCAGCCCAGAGGGGAGAGCAGTACTCCATCAGGCTGTGGACAAAAGCTTTGTAAATGGTCAGGAGCTCAGGTAGGCTGAGGAAGGACCTTGCACGATGGAGGATTCCCAGTCGGCGACTGGCTTTGGAGGCGAGTTTTGAAATGTAGCTTTCCCAGGAAAGTTCATGGCAGATAGTGAGACCCAGAAGCTTGAAAGAAAGGACTTCTTCCAGAGGATTGTTGAGAAAGTGGAGGGGGGGGTTTTCTAAGCGGTCCTTTCGGAGAGACATAGTGAGAGTGTGAGATTTGTCTGGATTGAAAGACATGTTCCACGTGTTGGACCAGTTTGTGGTTTTATCCAGATCAGCAGTGAGCGAAGAAGCTGCTGCTTGCCGGTCTGAGGGATGACCGATGGTACGCCAGAGGGTGGAGTCATCAGCAAAGAGACATAAAGGATTTTCCAGAGAGTCGGTGAGATCATTGATGAAAACCAGAAAAAGAACAGGGCCCAGAACGCTACTTTGAGGAACTCCAGCCTGGACAGAAGGGGGGATGAAAGAACTCCATTTAGGGCCACACAGTGACTGCGACAGGATAGGAAGTCAGCGAGCCATGAGTGGAGATGGCCGTGGATACCATAGGAAGAGAGTTTGGTGATTAGGGCAGGGTGCCAGACTGTGTCAAAAGCACGTAATATATCCAGGGATACGGCTAGGATTTCCTGTCTGTAATTGAGGGCTTCCATTGATTGATGGGAGAGCAGAAGCAGCATATCCAGGGTAGAGTGACCTGGTCTGAAACCAAATTGCTTATCAGAAATCAAGCCATTGGAGAAGAAGAAGGATTTGATGTCTGAAGCGATGATGGATTCCATAATCTTGCTGATGATTGGGAGAAGGATGATTGGTCTGTAGTTGCAGGGATCTGTTTTTGCACCTTTTTTATGCAGGGCAGTGATGTTTGCTGATTTCCAAGCAGATGGCAGATGACCTTGAGCAAATGAGAGGGTGAATGTAACAGAGGGTGAGCAAGAGCAGAAGAGCAGGCTTTGAGGACACGTGGGCTGATGCCGTCTGGACCGTTTGCAGAATCTGAGTCGAGGTTTGACAGCAAGCTCTCCACCTTGTCAGGAGAAAAGGACACAGAGTCCAGGGAGAGTTGGGTGCGACTGGGTAAGGTGGGTAGAGAAAGTGATGGGTTTTGGACACAAGATTTAGCTGTAAACACCGAGTTTCGGCATTCAGCTTTTTCACGTGCGGTATCAGCAGTGCTGCCATTTGAGGTAAGGGAGGGGATGGAGGGGGATCATACACCAGAAACAGATTTTATTAGAAGCCACCAGGATTTTGAAGAGGAAGAGAGGTTTGAGAGTTCAGACTTGAGATGAGAAAGATGTTGTTTTCTGGCTCTCCTGAGGGTAGATACACACTTGTTCCGAGCTTTAGGGAAGGAACTGAGATTGCCCTCAGTTGGGTTTGCTTTCCATGAGGCAAAGGCAAGTTGTTTCAGGACAACTGCCTCACCACAAGCTTCAGTGAACCAAGGTCGGGAGGAAGGGTTGGATAACTGAAGACGAGAGGCGATAAATCTGTGCATGAGGGAAAGCAAGTTTCTTTGAAAGACTTCCCAGGAAGAGTTGATGTTGGAGAAAGTTGAGATAGGAGACCAGTCTATAAGTTTGAGGGCTGCTTGGAGACCCTTCCAGTCGGCTTGACTGAAATGCCAGACTCGACGGTGGTGAGGTGGTTCTCTGATAATAGCCAGAGAGATGTCCACTTTGGCAAGGACGTGGTCAGAAGAACCGATTGGAGCGAAGGAAGAGCAGCAGATATTGTCAGGGAAATTTGTCAAAATCAGATCCAGAGGAGATGGAGTACCATTGGTTGAGATCCGGGTAGGGAAGTTGACCGCTTGAGTCAGTCCCAATGAGTCGCAGAAAGCTTTTGCTGAGGTGCCATGACAGGTGAGAGGTACCCACACCTAGCCAACTGGCATGATGACAATTGAAGTCACCACATATGAGGAAGAGAGAGTTTGGATGAGAAGATAGAAGTTGTTCCATGTTTTCGGATAGTGAGGTGTAGATGGAGTCATCACTGTTAGGTGGACGGTACAGGACACATATAAACATGAGGTGGGAGTTGAGGGTAAGCCGTAGCCAGAGGTATTCCTGGGGGTGTGGGGGAGTGAGGGCAGTGCATGGATAGTCAGGAATAGAGTCTTTGATGAAGAGAGCAACTCCTCCACCAGGGCGAGGCTCAGGTCTGTCATACCGGAAGAGGGAGTAACCAGGGAGAGAAACTTGGGAGTCAGACACGTCTTGGGAGAGGAAAGTTTCTGTTAGGCAGATTATGTCTGGTTTGTCAGTGGCAACCTGTATGGAAAGATCTGAAAGGTTTGAGCGAAGGCCCCGGATATTTGAGGTCCATACATTTAATGAAGAGGTGGGGGAGGAGGCTTTGGGTGCAGGGGGTGGGGGGGGGTAGGACAAGGGATGAGGGGGGGAGGTAAGGAGTGTTGTTGAAAGAGTGTGGGGGATTGCAGAATAGCTAGGGGAGGGGGCCGGATGAGCAGGAGAAAAGGCTCTGTGCTGCTGGGGGAGAGGGGGGAGAAGAGAGGGGGAAGAAGGCAGGTGAGGATTTGAGGAGGTGGAGTGAAGAGATGGAGGTGAGAGGGCAGTGGAAGGAGGCAGCTTTGTGGATGTGAGTGGGGGCAACTTTGGGAAGGATGAGTGAGGGGGATGAATGGTGGGAGAATGGTGAGGGGGGAGTTTTTGAGAGAGGTGAGAGGAAGGCTTGGAGGGAGAAGAGTGGGATGGTTGCTTTGAGAGTGAGGGGTGAGAGGAGTGAGTTGGCACTGAAGTTGGAAAAAAAGAATGGTCAATGGAAAGCGAACATTCATAGCAAACTGGATTTTTTTTAAGGTTTAGGTCAGAGATGCGATTAAACACGTTTCTTGAGGGATGCAATAAAGGCGAATTCAGAGAATGAAGAGAAGAAATGCTGTAACAGTTGGATTTTTCAGCAAGGTATGAAGGAAAGGTCGAATTGAGAGCAGTCTGTTTAAATAGCAGAAGAGGAGTGCATTCTGATACAGTAAAGGGTACCACTTGTGTGAAAGAGTAAGATGAAGCATTATAAGAGATCGTTTTTGTTATTATTGATGTTTGAGAGAGTTTTCAACAGATTAGGTCATGGAAGTGTTGTAGGAAAAAAAAAAATCGAGGAAGAAGAAGAAGAAGAGGAGATGAAGAAGAAGAAGAAGAAGAAGAAGAATCGGAGAAAGGTAGCGTTTTTTATTTTTTTAAAGATAAGAAATAGAGTGATTCTTTGGGATGGGGGACGTTAAGAAAGTGGGAAAAATAGAAATTGAAGATAATGGGGAGAAAAAACAAATAAACACGATCGTACACCAAGGGGAACAAAGGGTAGGCCTCAGGCCTCAAGGATAGGCCTCAAGCACCCAGTAAGAACAAGTTCGCCGAAATCTCACAAAATAGCACGATTTTTGAAACAAAACCAAACTAGGAACACACAGCAACATGTAGGCGAGAAAATAAAGAGTTAAAATGGGACAGATAACGACCGGAAACTTAACTTTGAGATCGTCAGCAGGGAGCCCCCATGAAGATCTGCCAATGCTCCAAACTCAGAACCGGAAGGGAGTGGTGGAGACATGAGATCAAGGCGGTCTCTCTCATTGGCCGGAAAATGACGCATACCCATATTTGGCGCACAGCCAAAGCGAAACGCTTCGTGACCATATTTGGAATGGAATTCCATTCCAAAGGAATTCCACACATGCCCGCATACCAGCGAGCGCACAGAGAATACCGAGAGCAGAGTGTTGTTGTTGTTGTTGTGGAAATGTAAAAGAAAACCCTGAATATCAAAATAACTCCGTAGCGCACGTACAATTAATTCCCATTAGACTAGGGACGGGACCCTAACTAAAAACACGTACTTACCAATATAACTGATCTATAAGGACTCTGGCTGTTGTGTGCTCATGGTTTCCAGATTCGCAACAATATTACTCGTGAGTGAGCAAGTGAATGTCAAATTTGAAAGGGGACCGAGCTTGGACTGTTTATTTTATGAAAGATTTTATCATCTCCGGTCTGTCCATCTGGGTTTTCGGGCATTCATATAATCCTCCCCTTAGCCATTTGCACCCTCATATGAAGTGCAAGATTGTAAATTTAACAATAACCTCAATGATGCTACATTTAAACAGGTCTTCCTAGAATTATGGAATATCTTAGTTTCTTGGAAGGAAAATTTCTCCAACTTACAATACTAGCTTTTTTCAGATTTTTGCCAACAGCATACTCATACCATGCTCAAAATGAGAAAACAATCACATTTCCTCTTGAACATGAAATTCTACAACTCCATGGGGCTAACCACTTAAGATTAGGGCAGCAAGTCCATGAGAAAATAAACTTGCTCAATTCTATACCCGAAAGAGGAACACAGGGCACACTTGTATGTTTGAAAATGAAACATAGACATAGTTTTGATTCTCCAACTGTTTTTCTCTGGCCTGTGAAAGAAGACCTCTTCTACACATACAATAAACTTATCTCATAATGGGAGTGCCCAAATTGGTCATACTACTTGTAACTTCCTCAAAGAATTGCTAAAACAATATGACATTAATTTTGATGCTATATCTGAACTTGTTCCTTTCCTTTGACCTTGGCTGAAGAACAGAAGCAGAAAATGGAAGACCCCCTTCCCTTAATTGTCTGAACTCACCAATGCTCTGAATACCCTGGCAAAACCCTCGGACTGGATGGGAGAACAAGCTCATTATTTAAGTTTTTCTGGGACTTCCTTGGACCCCACCTATTGCAGGTTATAAATGAGATCTTCATGGGACCTATCTGAAACAACTTGCCTTCTCCTGGTTTTCCTCTGCTCCGATTGGTTCATCTGATCATGCGCTTGTGAATGTCAAAATCTCTCAGGCGATTCTCAGATTGCTGGTTCAATGCCGGTGAGTCTTGCGGTTCACACAGGAGACTGCAAGCAGCCATCTCTCTCCAGGGCTGGTCTCTCATATCTCCTGCCCTTGATGTTAACTCGGCCTGGGAATTCCACCACAAAAACCTGCTCTCTCTCATGCACAGATTCATCCATCTCTTCTTCAATTATCCTACCCCTCTTCATGGCCATGCGACAGCGAATCCTGTGGTGAGGCAGTTTCTCTGAAACAACTTGTCTTCTCTTCCTGGAAAGCAAATCTGACCGAAGGCAATCTCAGTGCATTCCAAAAAGTGCACAAGTGTATGTCCACTCTCAGGAGGGCCATAAAACATCTGTCCAACCTCAGGAATTAACTTTCAAACTTGTATCCCTCCAATAAAACCTGGTGGCACCTTGTTAAGTCAATTTCTGGTATATGCTTTCCTTCCATCCCTTCCCTCTCTTCAAATGGCACCACAGCCGACTACGTTTGCGAGAAGGCTGAATGCCTTCATTCTGTATTTGCTTCCAAATCTTGTGTCCAAACTCCCAAACCCATCACTCTTGGTTGCCAACTGCTCCTGGATTGTGTCTTTTGCACCTGAGAAGGTGGAGAGGGTTCTTTCAACTCTCAATTCTATCTCTGCTGCTGGACCAGATGTCGTTAGCTCATGTGTCCTAAAAACCTGGTCTGTTGCTCCTTCACATCCTCTCTCTGCCCTTTTCACCCTATCATTTGCGTGAGGTGGCTAGGTCATCTTCCATCTGCTTGGAAATCTGCCAACATCACTGCACAACATAAAAAGGTGTAAAAACTGATCCCCTCAACTCCTGACCTATCAGCTTACTTCCAATCATCAGCCATGTCATGCAATCCATCATCACAGTTGATATGGAAACCTTCCTTTTCTCCAACACCCTTATCTCAGATCACCAATTTGTTTTCACACCAGGTCACTCCACCTTGGACATGCTGCTTATACTCACCCAACAGTGGATGGAGGCCCTCAATGTCAGACATGAGATCAAGGCAGTCTCTTTGGACATATATTGTGCTTTTGATACAGTCTGGCATCCTGCCTTGCTCTCCAACTTTCTGCCTATGGAATCCAAGGCCAACTTCACCACCCAAGGCTCACTGACTTTCTGTACTCTCGTAGCCAATGTGAGGCTCTCAACGGAATCCTTTCATCTCCTCTTCCTGTCAAGGCTGCAGTCCCCCCCAAGGCAGTGCTCTGGGCCCAGTCCCATTCCTGATCTTCACAAATGATCTCTCTGACGCTCTCTGGAAAATTCCTCTTTTTCTATTTGCTGATGACTCCACCCTCTGTCATGATATCCTCCATCCTTCGGGCAGACAGGCTGCAGCCTCTTCCCTCTCTTCAGACATTCACAAAAATCACAAGCTGGTCAAACACTTGGAATGTCTTTAAATCCTGACAAATCTCACACTCTCACTATTTATCTATCTCTATATATATATATATATATATATATATATATATATATATATATATATATATATATATATATATATATATATATATATATATATATATATATATATATATATATATCTCTCTCTCTCTCTCTCTCTCTCTCTCTCTCTCTCTCTCTCTCTCTCTCTCTCTCTCTCTCTCTCTCTCTCTCTCTCTCTCTCTCTCTCTCTCTCTCTCTCTCTCTCTCTGAAAGGACCGTCTGGCAAAGTGTTTCCATGAGTGTTCAATCTCGTGAGAGAACATCAATCCTTTTGTATTTCTGGACATAATATATTCAGTTTTTGATATTTTAATCTGAGATATCATTGGTTTCTGTTGTAACATTTTAATGAGAATTTGGTCTGTTTTTTTATTGATCAAGGCAAAGCCATTCACCACAGGTATCTTCATGGGGTTTTAGAGGGTTTTAGCTTTGGCCCCATTATTATTTCCGACATCATTGTCTAATACCACAATATTTCCAATGTTCTTAAAATTCATTAAGTGCTATGGTCACCCTTTTGTTGTTGTTTTGTATGCAGCCTGTGGCTGCTGGTTGCATCATTTTCTGGAAGTGTGGATGCGCTGCTGAAGCAGTGCCCCGTTACCAGTACGCTGGCACTCATTTTTCCAACCTCGGAACGATGGCAGGTGGAGTCAACCCACCTGGTATTATTTCACTGGTGTGACAGAGGCTCATACCTGGTATTGGCTCAATAGCTAGTGTGGTGGGCTTGCAATCATAGGGTCCTGAGTTCAAATCCTGCTTGAATGTTGAATTAATACCAGGTGGGGTTGACTCCGCCTGTCATCCTTCTGAGGTTGGCAAAATGAGTACAAGCTTGCTGGTATCCTGTGTTGGAGTGGCAACCTGTCCAGGATGGTACCCAATAGCTTCGGAGACTGCTTTGGCAGCACCAACGCTCTGCACAGAGTATGGTCACAATGGGTGGATGGACAGGGGCTCAAACTCAAGACCCAAAGATCTCAAGCCAGCCACCGTAACTTTTAAGCCAACACCAGGCTTTCCCCCTTCCGTGTACACCTGGGAGTACAGCATGGCTGACCACTGTCTGGACTCCTGTGCTCTCTTGCTATTGAACCTCTTATGCTCCAGTTGTGTGTTCATATTTTTGCCTTTACTGGATCTATTCTTGCTTCATTACTCAAAGTTTCTGCCTTCACAGATGACAGGCTTGTTCAGGCCAAGTAAATTGCAATAAAAGTGAAGCCTTTTGAGTGACGTGAAGCTTGTCCAAGAATTGCTTTACTAGGGGGAATGAGTTGGCACTAAAATGGTGTTAAACACCTTGGGGTTTTCCTGGGATCACACCTTTGAACTGCATAATTGTGCAGGATTGCTGGATAAGGTAATGAAAAGGCTTGGCCAATGAAAAGGACTTATTTCTAAGCTCTCCTGCAGTGGAAAAGCTTTAGTCATCAACAATTTGATTGCCTTGATGCCACGACATAAAATGATGCATCTGCAACCTCATGTGAACCTCCTATGCTATGCTTCATCATAATATAATTAATTTATTCTGTAATGGGAAACATTGGCTCTGACCTGCTGTGATTTACCTGCCACTGTCTGAAGGTGGTCAGGACCTCATTGATATGTACAGCAGGATAATGTGCTTCCGACTCTGTTTCATCCACTAATTCCTTTCTGGGAATGAAATGTTGCTGTGGAAACACCTGGCTCACTGCCTGTGACAACCTGCAGCTGAGCTTGGCAACCTTCAGGAACTTTTTGCGATGGATCTGCAGGACGTTGATGTGTCTCTGTTTTCCTGCCTTCTACCAAAGTGCGATGAATGCTTGGCAGGCCTTTTCCTTTTCCTGTGAAATGGTGACATATGACATGAAAATGTTTCTCAGCAAGACATGATTTTATAATCCCTTCCTGGAAAATAGCGTTAAAGGAAAAGGGCTTATTCAGCACTTCATTGATGGTTTCTGTGGGTGAAAGACCTCAGGACAGGGTGGGAGAACAAATGACCCAGTGCTGCTGCACTGGCCAAAGAACTGAAGTGAAATGTCAGAATTATCTCATTTTTTTATTCAGGAAATACTTTCTACTTACCACAGTATTTGACAGATCAATCATTCTTCAGTTAATGGAATTACAGAGACCACAAGAGATTTTTTTTCCCCAAGCTCCATGTGTATTATTAGCTCGTCTGTTCGAAGAACAGAGAGCTATAGCGATCCCCCGGCGTGAGCGTCAGCGTGAAAATGTTAAAGTTTTTGGTGCAAGTTATATAGAAGCTTGCCATTTAAACCTGGTGTTGGGGCAGTGGTTAGGGCAGCGGCTTGGGATCCAAAAGGTCCTGAGTTCAAGCCCCGTTGGTCCACTGAATTAATACACCAGGGGGTTGACTCAGCCTGTCATCCTTCCGAGGTCGGCGAAATGAGTACCAGTATACTGGGCCGGTGTATACCCTGGTTAAAATAGGTATGCCATATCCCTGTGTCGTAAGAGGCGACCAGGGTTGCGTCAGGAAAGGCATCCGGCGTAAAACATGTGCCAAATCACTATGCGGATCATATGGATGATCCGCTGTGGCGACCCCTATCGGGAGCAGCCGAAAGAAGAAGAAGATATAGAAGCTTGCCATTCATTTAATATATGTAATAGGATGCTGATATTTGGCATGGAGGTTCCTTTGGGGCATATTGTTGATGTAGTGAAGTTGAAATTAAAAAATAATTTTCAATGTTTTAAATTTTTGACCTGTTTTGAACTTAACTTTTTTGTAGCACATCAACGTTAAAGTTTTTGGTGCAAGTTATTTAGAAGCTTGCCATTCATTTGATATGTGTACGAGGATGCTGATATTTGGCATGGAGGTTCCTTCGGGGTATACTATTGGTATAGCGAAGTTGAAATTAAAAAATAATTTCAAAAGTTTTAAATTTTTGACCTGTTTTGAACTTAACTTTTTTTGTAGCACATCAACGTTAAAGTTTTTGGTGCAAGTTATTTAGAAGCTTGCCATTCATTTGATATGTGTACGAGGATGCTGATATTTGGCATGGAGGTTCCTTCGGGGTATACTATTGGTATAGCGAAGTTGAAATTAAAAAATAATTTCAAAAGTTTTAAATTTTTGACCTGTTTTGAACTTAACTTTTTTTGTAGCACATCAACGTTAAAGTTTTTGGTGCAAGTTATTTAGAAGCTTGCCATTCATTTGATATGTGTACTCAGATGCTGATATTTGGCAGGGAGGTTCCTTTGAGGTATACTATTGGTGTAGTGAAGTTGAAATTAACAAATGATGAAAAACATTTTTAGCTCGCCCGTTCGAAGAACAGAGCTATAACGATACCTCCGGCGTGAGCGTGAGCGTGAAAATGTTAAAGTTTTTGGTGCAAGAAATTTCCTTTCTAATGTTTTTATCTACCACACTATTTTTTACTGATTACAATATACAAATACATATATTGCTTTAAAATTATTTGGATCAGACTTCACTGCAATGCTTTATAAAAAATATTATTAGACTAGTCTATTAAAAACGATAAATGTATAAACAGGCGAGCATTGGGTGGCTTTGACACCAACTCTCTGGTTTGTCAGGAGATTGTTTTTGTATACAGTCAAGGATCATGGAGGAGCGTTAATACAGAATGGATCAGGACATAACAGAACAAAACATGAAGTATGAAAGCTTGGGGAGGGGTGGGAGTGAGAGAGGGGGAACATACCAACATTGCAGTGCAGAGGAAGAAAGGTCACAAGGAAGAACAAGAGCAAGGGGAGCATGAAGATGCTTAATATATATGCAAGTAACATGGAAAGAAAATACGAATTAGGTCAATGGAGATTCATGTCACATGTTAGTCATTCACAGTCAAAGGGCCAACCAGATCACTTATTCCAAATTCAGGTGAAGTAAAGCTATGTGTTGCTATGGGTTATTCCAGTGAAGTAAAGCAAGAATAGGTTATTCCAGTGATCTTGCATCAATGTCCAACTGAAAAGCGGAGGCTGAAAAGGGGGAGGGTATGTGTCGGGGAAATCTCCCACCAGATCTGGAGACTAATGTTATACATCGGTCCACCCTTTTCATTAGTCCGCAAACATCGTACTGTGTTCACTCCAAACTGAAGCCGAGTTAGAACAGGCGAGAGTCGGCAATTCATTGAATGATCATTCTCGCAATTCTAGAACTTCAACCTTTCCTTTAGAAGGCAAAGTATTTTACATCTCACGTTTTAAAGGAAACATTTTAAATCCTGAAAGACCCAAACTCCTAGGTAAGTAGCAGGGTGCCCATGGCAAGTCAAAAACGTTTCTGTGGTTGAGAACCCTGGGCAGGTCACCACTCTGTTCGAGGGTCATACAAGTAAGGGCTGAAATTTGGCTAGCTACCGACACACAATGGCCTTCTGTTTGTGCAGCCCACTGGCCCACTATGGGATTTCTTTTTCTGTCCACCAGATAATGCTGGCAGATGGGTACCAGCTGAACATCGCTCAGAAGGATGGTCTACTCATTGGTATGATATCCTGCTGCTACAAGATTGCTCACTTGGACTGAATAACAGACATTAATCCATTGTCCCTCTTTTCCCGTTGAAAGAAAAATTGGTATAATACCCAGTATTATCGATAACATTATTGGAGCACCTGGGATTTTAAAGGAGAGACTTATCTGCAATTACCTACCCAGCCTAACTGGCAAGGGTTTTATTCCTTGCACACCACTAAATATGATGGGGATATCGAATGGAAACTAGTGCACTGGATTTTGCCCTGTAATGGATTATTGAACAAATTTTCTGCTGACTATTCAAATCAATTGCCTTTCTGTGCATCTATTGAAACCCTTCCTCATGTATACAGTGAATTTGGATGCTTGCAACCTCTTGTTCCCTTCTCCAAGGACGATTTCAAAACTGATTCTCTGTTTAGATTTTAGGTGTTTTTATGAGCCTCTTCATTACAAAGAGTATGCTTAGCAAATTATGTGATTGGTCAGTCAAAAATTGCAATTTATAAGTCGAGAAAGGCAAAAATGAAAAGTGTTGTCTCTTCTTATAATGGTCTACTTATGCTTAAAGGTCCACAGAATGAAAAAAAATCATGTTTGGTTTAATGACTAGATATGGCTTCACATAATAATTAGTCATTGTTCTTTTCTTAAATAAATATCTTTGAATGAAGATTTTAATATTTTCTGAAGATTTTAATGTTTATACGCTCGATTGTCCCATCCCCCAAAATATGATGATCATACATCACATAACCCGCTACGTCATCTCAACCTCGGTTCATACATGTACGGTCTGACAGCACCTTCTACATAATGGTTTTGACTGTCGTCATAATCTAGCGATTCTCGATCATTCTCGATCAGAAAATTATTGGTCAAATTCACTTTCTGATGAGTCTGAAACTAGTTTTGTGGCCATTGTCCATTGCATGCCGACAATCTTTCCCTCGATGACATCATGGCATTTTATCTGAAATTTTTAGTGGTGGTACCCGACGGGTTTGCATTTTTCACTGTAACACCTCAAAAATTATTAGAAATAAAAACCACATTCAGTTCTCTGTTTATTACTTTAAAATCAACATGATCACATTACAAAAAAAATTCTTCATTTATTCTGATTCTGTTGACTTGTGTTTGTGCAAGATTACAACTTGAAAACCATTTTTGGTATAAAATGAATAATAATTTAACAATTTTCAAAGAAAAATCGATTTTAAAGAGGACATTGGAAAACCTGATGATGATTATTCTTTAATAATTTCTCTTTGATTTAAAGGTTTTATCATTGATGTCCTTATTTTCTCAACTGTCGTTAAATTTATTTTTTATCATGAAATGAAGAAACAGTCAGTCTCTACCCCATCTCTTTCTATCCTTTATATTTTATGTCCATTACCTTGCTTATTGTATCCAACTGTGGACCCACTGCTCCACTGTCAGTCGGTTGCCCTTTCACTACTCCCTGTCACCTCACTCTTCCATGAGGCTACATTTTGTATTCAAAAATAAAAAATTTTTTGATGATCACAACTATATATCTCTCTATATCTCTATATCTCTATATCTCTATATCTCTATATCTCTATATCTCTATATCTCTATATCTCTATATCTCTATCTCTATCTCTATCTCTATCTCTATCTCTATCTCTATCTCTATCTCTATCTCTATCTCTATCTCTATCTCTATCTCTCTCTCTCTCTCTCTCTCTCTCTCTCTCTCTCTCTCTCTCTCTCTCTCTCTCTCTCTCTCTCCTTTGTATGAGTGTTTAATAGTAAATATATATATATTAGTTTGTACCAGTGAGTAAATAATAATAATACCATTCCTTCCACACCATAAAGGCACATTGGGCTGCCAAAGCAGTTTCATTGGCAAGGAATACAATCCAGGATGGGTCACCACTTCAACACAGGTTACCCCAAATGGTTATGACCCCAGTACACTGCTACTCATTTCTTCAACCTCAGAAGATGACAGACAGAGTAAACCCCACCTGATGTTAATACAACAGTCAACAGGGGCTTGAACTCAGGACAGTGAGGTCCCAAGCCAGCCACCTTAACCACAAAGTCAACACCAGACTACCAGTTGTTAAATATGATGTAATAATTAGATTTTAACACAATAATTATAATAATAATAATAATAATAATAATAATAATATTCTCTCGTTGAATAAATAAATGTAGAAGAGAATAAAGGACATTTCAGTGCTATGAGCAGTATTTAAAGACCATCATATAGATGATGCCTCGTCCGATTGTAAAGGAAGCATGGAAAATATCTAGAAAATTTTCCAGCTTGCAGTGGGACAGGTGCAAGTAATGTTAGTGCTCCAATCCAAGTATAGAGTAATAGAGTTGGGAAACCTAGATTCACACACAAAGACAAAATGTCAGCACAAGCTGTATCATTATTTTGCAAAGCTGTAGCTTGATAAAATTGATGCTACATGTTTTGGTTCAGGTTTTAATTTTATTCAAGGTGACTTTTTAAACGTCATTCAAAGTGATTATACCACATCGGAATGTCCATCATTATTTGCCATTAGCAAATGGGCGTTTGGCAGAAATTTGTGGAAAAAGGAGAAACATCAAATGTTATGTAGCTTCAATCACATGCAAAACGAGGGATCTGTACTATGTTTTAGAAGAATTTCCTGATCTGATCGGGTATATTAAGCCAAAATGGCCAACCACGTTTTGGTCTCCATGATCTTAATGAGCGAAAACATTTCCTCAAACAAGAACGGCACCCAGTAGAGCGCATACCTCCGCAAGGCTGAACAGTTTCCGTTTTGTATCCCACTGATAGGCCAGATCTGCATCCAGACCTGAACCAAAATAGAATTGGCTTGTTCTCATCACCTGACCAACTCATACACCTACCTTGGTCAAAATCTGTCGACAACTTTTTTAAAATATCATGCTATATATCGTTTTTGGCCCCATCTCTCAATGGTGAAGAATCACTTGTTAATTAAAAAATTCTCATATCTGGATGTGGGTCTTCACGAAAATCAAATCAATTTGTCCTTGTCACACACCTAAACCAATCCACCAAATTTCATCCAAATCTGTCCACAACTTTTTGAGATATCATGCTCACAGTCAGACAGACAGACAGACAGACAAACAGACAGGGGCGAAAACATAACCTACATCCATCTTCCGTGATGGTGGTAATAAGTGGTGAACGGTTGTCGATTTATTTTATTTATTTTTCAGTTGCTCGAGTGCACTTTTGAGGGAATGTTCACATGATCATGAAATAAACTGGACAATTTGAAAAGCCTCACTAAATGTGCGACCCACATTATAATTTCTAACGAATGCGGGGTGCACGTGTCACATAAGTCGATGTGAATAAATGCCGTCTAGATGATGCTGTACATCCCTGGGAGATAAAGTTCCTACTTTCAATTTCCAAGTCATTTTTTTTCCCCCTTTTCAGCACAATCCAAATTTATCTCATGTAAAACGCAAGCAATTAGCAGAGCTGTCAACACCCAGTCTTTGTGGTGAAAGAAACTGTTTCAAAAAATAAATAAATACAAAACCAGCTCATTTTAATGCATCGGGATCCAAAACTATAATTAGCAAGACCAAACATAGTAATACAATGATTGACAAACAGCCTTAGCATTTCAAACAAGGCAGTGACCGTGTTTCCATCTGCGTGCCGCCACTAAACTGCTCATAAATTATTGCACAACAACATCAGCACTCGCTAAGTTACAAAGAACTCTCCATTATTTGTGTTGTATCAAGAATATTACCATTAAAGAAACCGTTTTCTTTATAAACCTCATCGGAGAAAGGTAAAATCATAATCCCAATGCACAAATGATGTCGAGTGTGGTCACATTTCCAACAGGTGACAGGGCGACACTTCAGTGGCTTTGGTGGCCAACGTCAAGTATCATCTGAACTATCACTGGCCACGGTATTGACAATTTGATGCCACAGGGATCTTTTGTCCTATACCCCTGCCCCCACCTGTGTATTTGCTGAGTACGAGGTCGATTCCAAAGATAAATTGTCCAACTTTGAACTGTCTTTCCGGTGCTTTGCAGGCAAGGCACTATCCTTCGGAGAGGACGTTAAGCCAGCTGTCACGTCTCCCAAACACTTGTGAGTCGATGTTAAAGACCCCTTCTCCCACCCACCATACCTTTTGAAATGACGAGTCCACTGTGTGCCAGTAATATAATACAATACCATTCCTTTTGTGCTGTAAAGGCACATAGGGCTGCCGCGGCAGTTTCATTGGCAAGGAGTCCAGTCCTGGATGGGTCACCAATCAGAGACAGGTTACCCTGAATGGTTATTACCCCAGTAAGCTGGTACTCATTTTTCCAACCTCAGAAGGATGACAGGCCGAGTCAACCCCACCTGGTGTTAATTCAACAGTAAAAAAAAACAGGCGCTCAAACTCAGGACCCTGAGGTCCCAAGCCAGCCACCTTAACGACTAAGCCAACATCAAGCCAACTGTGTGCCAGTACTCCAGCAAAATTCTAAATTCCTGCCCTAACCTGCAGGGGCATTGCATGAGTAGCATAAGCCATGCCTTGGTCATGATGCAACAAGCAAGCAGAGTATGTAATTGATGAATCCCACTCAAAATGTATTGACTAGATCGATTTAAAAAATATATATATCACATTTAAGCAATAAAATACAAGATAATACACTATTATTTCAACTACAATGCGTTATTCATCATTAATAATCATCGATCATCCTGAAGTCCTTTTCTTTATTTCTGCCCTTTGAACGAACATGCAAGTTGTTGTCGCACCACTGTGGGTTCCCACTTTTTCTCCGATATCCTAGACCTTGATTATCATCATATTTGCACGATCCATTATTTGAATGTTTCTTTTTTTACAAATTCATGATTTTGCTTAAAACCTCCCAAGTCATCAGTTGTACAAGAAGTGGCAAGTGTATGCCAAGCAGGCATGTCAGCACATTTTTTGTCTATATCTGCTTGTTTTTTTCTATCTTATTCTTAATGTTCCTTCCTAACAGCTTTGAGTTATATAAATAAAAGGCAAGTAAATCCTCTCATCCACAAATAGGCACTCCTTTGTCTTCCTTCCCTGCTACACCTTACATGAAAATAACACAGGCAAACCTTAATTACGTCAATCAAGTGAATATATCAATCTTAAAAACATGCTCTACTAAATCGTTTGCATTAATGAGTGTAATGTTCCCCCCCCCCCATGCAAAAAACAGGATGATGTACATTTAGAGTATATAGGTCAGTGTTCAGGTTGTATTGGATGAAGCATTAATATAGCAGGATGACCTTGAGGTATGCACACTCACTTCTACACTGTCTAGCCCAGGTTTGAATCTTGGGCCAGCTATAAACTGCAAACTCGGTGTTTCGCAGGCAGGGTGATGCATCAATGTGTGCCATCCCTCGAATGGACGTTCAATAGGTGTCTCGTCTTCCGGTAACAGTTGGTCGACGTTACAGATCGCACGGTGTCTTTCGCGAAGAGTAGGAGCGCTATCGTCGGTGCTTTCGTCGGCACCATGGTCAAATTCCAAATTCCTGCCTTAACCTTAGTCGAACGTCGAATATAATGATGCTCTTGAAAGTAAATTAGAGTAGCACTCATCATAACGTATTGCATGCTATGCTGGCTAGGTTTATTACATAATACACACAATATACAATAATCCCATAAGCATTTCAGGAGCATGTCACACTTTTGTACATACTGTAGGTAGAAATCTTTTCATCTTAGCCATTTGAAAATAATACCACTTTCATCTGACCAACTATCTTTATGCTAATTTATGATTTCGTGCCCACCATTAAACTATTCATAAAACAAGGAGCAACAATTCACAAACGAGAGGGCTGCGTTTTGAGAACACTGATGATTCCCGGTGTAGTCAACTCATAACATTAGGCAATTGGTAGCACTTGAAATTCATCCTCATAATGAAAACAGCATCCATACGTGAAAATGAACCGTTCTTGGCCCCCACCCCTCCGACAATGTCGTAGACGGGGGACAATGAAATGAGCTCTGTCTGACCAACTGACCGATCATCTGTCCATATACTTTTGTGTACGCGATATTTCGAAAACCCTTCAAGATTTAGCTTTCATCGTGCGGATATCTATTCCTCATGGCATTATCTGAACCTCATTAGATCACGACTGTGATTGGTCTGAATTATGTTGCCCCGGCAACCATCTCAGTAACTTGGCGTGTGTACGCGATATTTGAAAAACCCTTCAAGATTTAGCTTTCATATTACACAGATATATCCCTCATAACCACACAACACGCAGGGGAAATGAAGTATTAGCTCCTTTTAGTTTTTTTTATTCTAGAGGTCATAATCAATTGGTAATGGTCTTGTAATCGATCTGACGCAGATTACAAATGTGCGTAATTAAAACAGAAAACGGTGAACATTTACGTTTAATTCCCACACTTGTTTAGTATAATTGACGCCACCACCACCCCACAGTCAGTTTGTTGTTGCCTTGTTGCCCTCTGTATTCTCGCCATTCCATGATACTTGATCTTGAGTAAACCAAAAAAGAAATTTTCATGTCATATACCGATGGTTCTTCTTTACATGAAAAGGAAGTCGTTACCAATTAAATATAGTCATTGCACCTTAGCATACACCTACACGGGCTTTTAAATGGCACGCGTTGCTTTCTTGCTTGACACTCAGTATTAAAAAGAGGATAGAGCACAGACAAACAACCTCATAGATTGGGAACCTTCGTGCAGGCTTGATGGGCCTAATTAATGGCCTCCTCCTCCTCCAGTGTTAAATATCCTCATTAGGAAACTTGTATTTTTAATGCATACGTGAATCATACTGTTGTGTATCAGAATTAAGAAGCAGCCATCGAGCCACGTCAGCGCACCAATCATACAGTGTTCTACAACCTGTGCATCATTTCTCTTATGCTTTTATACTCTTACTGAATTTGTGGGTTTTTAATGGAAAAAAAATGCATATATATATATATATATATATATCACCCAGATGAGGCTTCATTGTTAATATGCAATTTGTGAGTTTAAGTTTCAAGCACATCCATTCTCACACTTCTACTGAGGTTTCCCAATTAAACACAAAACTACACTCATATTGCAGTGTTAAGTTGATCAGATGACACCCCCAAGCATGTTGTCATGAGACTTTAAGCACGTGAGAACGTCCTTTTGCTTTGGGCAAAAAAAACATGATAAATGGTTCTTGGAAGAAAGAGGCAGAACATTACAATTTGGTATCATTAAGAAAAGCGAGCTGTAAAGTAAAACAATCATTGGGAAGCTTCTCTTTCAACGAGTCCTCCGAAATGGTGCTAATGGTGCTACCCAAAATACATGTGATGATCACAAAAATTAAGCGCATTGTGCGATGATCATCATCGTATTCACCATGGGTATGGCTGTGTCAGGTGGTCACATCCTCTCCAACAGAGAGACAGAAGTGAGTTTTTTTATGCAGAGTTGAGGCTCATGGAGGAGTGAGCATATAGGAATAGATCAGGAATAAAACGAAGCAGAACAAAATGGACATCAGGAGGAGAATGAAAAAAAAGACACATCGATGGGGTTGAGGGACAAAATATAGAGCGAACTTCGAAGATATGAAATGTGAGGGAGAATGAGGACTAGGGAAAGACACAGACGGTGGACAATATGAATACAGAAGCAAACTCCGAGGAAGGAAAAACAGGAAAGTTGGAAAGAGATGAGCTTGGGGAGAGTTAATGAGGGTATAAAAAAAAAATCATGGCTTTGAATGGGGGATCATCCGAGATGGTGGTGGACAGCTGTCTTAACCACTTGGAGGAAAGAATGAGATTAAAGACAATGTGGAAGTTGATTCCACAGGTGGGGAAAAAGAGGAAGGAATGAGTGGAGGTGAGCAGTGATTCTGGTTTTTGGGAATTTCATCAGCCTTGTGTGCATGACCATGAAGGTGGCAGGAGCACACAGAGGACACAGACCTGTTTGCGATACAAAAGTGATACGGCAATAGACTCAGCTTCATCATGGGAGATTCTAATGATCTTGAAGGTCTTAGTTCCCAAGGCATTAAGCTGAGCATGGTGTGAGGCAGTGGCACCGACACAAATGGGAGAGTAGTACTCCGTCAAGCTGCGGATGAAGGGTTTTATCAGCGGACAAGAGTTCAAGTGTGCCAATAACAGACTTTACACGACAGGGGATGCCCAGTCAGTGACTGACTCTGGAAGCCAACTTCAAGGTTTGGTTTGACCAAGAAAGATTGTGGCTGATAGTGAGGCCTAAAAGTTTGAGTGAACTTCTTCAAGATGATTGTTAAGAAAATAGATGGGAGGGTTTGCTAGACGGTCCTTTCTGGGAGAGACAATGAGTGCATGAGATTTCTCAAGATTGAAAGGCATACTCTAACTGTTTGACTAACTCATGATTCTAAGAAGGTCTCAGGAAGCACTCCTACTCTCCCAACAATCGATGTATGCCCTCAATGTTAGACATGAGATCAGAGTGGTCTCTCTGGACATATCTCGTTCCTTTGTTTCAGTGTGGCATCCTGCCTTACTCTCCAAACTCTCTGCCTTTCAAATCCAAGGCCAACTCCACACATGGCTTCCTGACTTCATCGGCTCTCGTAGCCAACGTGTGGCTGTCAGTGGAATCAATTCTTCTACACTCACTCTCAAGGTGAGAGGGCCCTAATACAGTCTTCTGGGCCTAGTTATCTATCTATAATTCCAGCAATGTGTGTGTGTGTGTGTGTGTGTGTGTGTCTGTGACCGCTGTTTCTCGACAACCACTGGTCCGATCTGATTGAAACTTGCCAGGTATATTGTTGGGGACCAGAGTATGTGCCTTTTCAAGGTTTGATATTAATCGGACAAGTGGTTCCCAAGTTATGGCCATTTATTTACCAAACCAATGACAGGACACGTTGCTGCGTAGGCGTGGCCGATGGGGAAAGGGCGCCTTAGTTACCAGTGACAGGACACGTTGCTTGGCGTTTTGCACCCACAGTATCTATCTTCTATCTATAATTCCAGCAATCTCTGTGTGTTTGCCTTTCAAAAGGTTTGAAATTAATCGGACAAGTGGTTCCCAAGTTATGGCCGAGTTAGAGCGTGTTCCCCATTATGGGTTACAACGTACGGACTTCCGGATAGTGATGACTTCCTGTATTCTAATAATTTCTCGATTTTTATGCACATTTATAGATAAACACAATGCCCCAATCCAGTCGTCATTTACAAGAGCGAAGGAATGGCCTGTGTGGTTGTTTGAAATTTTTTTTTGCACGTACGGACACGCACGTCTGGCCACGCACGTACGGGCACACACTAGTATTCCTAATCTTCATAAATGATCTCTCTGACTCTGGAAAATCCCCTTTATCTCTTTGTTGATGACTCCACCCCCTGTCATGATGTTCCTCATCCTTCAGACAGATAGACAGCAGCCTCTTCCCTCTCTCCAGACCTTGACAAAATCACAAGCTGGTCAAACACTTGGAATATGTATTTTAACAAATGGTTTGAATTTTTCAAAACTTGACATCACATTAGGATTTGATGTCTTCTACAATAATGGATAGCATGACCTTGCTGATTGGAAGTAAGCTGATAGGGCTGAGGTTAAGGGACGTCTTCGTACCTTTTATGTAATGCAGTGATGTTGGCCAATTTAAAAGCAGGTAGAATATGACCGAGGGGAAATGGCAGGGTGAAATGGGTAGAGAAAGGATGTGCAAGAACAACAAAGCAGGTATTTCGGCCACGTAAGCCGATGCCGTCCGGTCCAGTTGCAGAATCAGAGCCGAGTGTTGCAAGAAACTTCTCCACCTTCTCAGGTGCAAAATACACAGGGTCCAGGAGCACTTGGGTGCGACTGGATAGGATAGGTACTGAGAGGGAATGGTTGGAGATGAGATTTGGAAGCAAACACAGAATTGAGGCATTTGGCCTTTCCACAATTAGAGTCTCCCATGGAGCCATTTGAAGTGAGGGATGGGATGGAGGGGGAAAGACAAATTTACCAGGGTGCCACCAAGTTTCAGAGGAGGAAGATACATTTCAAAGTTCCTACTTGAGGATGGAAAGGATGTTGTTTCCTGGCTCTGCTGAGGGTGGACACACTTGGTTTCAGCCTTTGAGGAATGATCTGAGATTACCTTCAGTAAAATTTGCCTTCCAGGAGGAGAAGGCAAGTTGTTTCAATGCAATGCCAATTGATGTGAAGACACTGTGTTTTGGATGACTTTAAGAAAACCAGGATGTTAAACAACGTGAGAAACAGGAAAGTTACTGAAGTATTAACGAGATTCTAATTGGAATTAAAACACAGTACCAGAAAGAAAAACCTCAGCACAAAACACCAAAAGAAGTTACAAGAGCTAAATGGATTTACAGGTCAGGTGGCATGTTGGTTGGACATTAAACAGGACACATGCTGTTTACCTTGGGTGTACACGTATACATTGGCTAAATGTTATGCACTTCCAATTATCTTACACTGGAAAGTACATTTGGACAGTTTATCTTCTTTGATATCTAAAGAAAAGGATCAATTGCTCCTCCTCACTCAAATTTTAATATCTGGTATCATTTGATGATATGAATATTAAAGTGACTCAATATAAAGTAAGTTGAAGGCCTTTGCAGATTTATGTCAAGATAGAATAAAACAAAACTGCCCCGCCACTTCAATTACATTGTGGTCACAATGAACTTTTTTATAATTTATAAGCAGTGATCTAAGACTCATGGAGGATATTGTATGTACAGTACATTGATTGTAGAACAAGGACAATAGGAGATATTATTTTACTCACATTAGAATTACAAGGACGTTCATGAACAATAGAATAAGTAGTCAGTTTTTGTTTCCTGTTAGGATGAAAAATAAAGAGGGGACTGGATACAGTGATAGTGTTGTGTCCCTGGGTTGTTGGGAATGTGGAGATGACACGGGCAGAGAGGTCTCCTGTGTATTCTTGTGCATGGACAAATCGATAGTTTTTAGGGCTATGAACCCGGTGTATGCCTGGTGTTGGCGTAATGGTTCGGGTGGTGGGCTTGGGATCTGAGGATCCTGAGTTCAAATCCCACTCGGCTGTTGAATTAATAGCAGGTGAGGTTGACTCTGCCTGTCATCTTTCTGAGGTCGGCAAAATGAGTGCCAGCTTGCTGGTGTCCTGTGTCGGAGTGGCAACCTGTCCAGGATTGTGCCCAATAGCCAAGGAGACTGCTAAAGCAGCACCAATGCTCTGCACAGAGTATGATCCCAATGGATGGATGGATGGAACCCAGTGTCATGAGCAATGTGTTCAGATGGTAAAAATAAGCAAGCCAACTCTGTGTTATTGTGTTATCATTTTCTGATACTATATCCAAGTCTATCACCAAGAAATGGTTACAAAAGGAGATTGCTGATGTAATAAAATCAGAGATACAGCTCCAAAAATAACAAATGGTTTTTATGATTACATTAGGGTAACACTTATTAAGACGAGTTGCACAGAAAAATGGAATCAACTTGCAACGTGTACAATGCTAACTTTCTTTCGCGTATCACGAACATATACAAAGTGTTTGCTTGGCCTCTGAGTATCATAAAGTGCTCATTATAATCACAGTGGCATTTTAGCCATTTTGTGCACACATGCATTTGAAATTGATATCTTGACCTGGCATGCACATAACTGTGCTCTCTCCCAGCGATGGGCAGTTAAACAAATCCAAGGGCATCACACGCAGCCCTCAAACATTGAGGGCTGGTTACCTGGTTCTGTAATAAAAGTTAAAGTTTAAATAATTACTTTATACCGTAGTAGTTTTATCAATTAATTTTTAATTTGGGAAATGTGCCTGCAAAAATAAAATTAAATTAAATTTTGAAAAAAGTAAATTACTTCATTGATTTACAATTTGTGGTATCCATCCATCCATTGGGATCATTGTCTCTGCATAGCGTTGGTGCTGCCTCAAAAATCTCTGGGGCTATTGAGAACTATCCTGGACAGGTTGCCACTCCGACACAGGATACCAGCAAGCTGGTATTCATTTTGCCGACCTCGGAAGGATGACAGGCTGAGTCAACCCCACCTGGTGTTAATTCAACAGCCAAGCAGGATTTGAACTCAGAACCCGAGGTTTGCAAGCCCACCACTCTAGAATTTGTGGTATTAAATTAATAAAAGGACATGAATCAGTTGTGTATCATTTCTGTGACTGTTTTATACGATAGTAGCTTGGTTACCCGGCATCTTATCCTGTTGGCATTTTGAATAAATGAAATATTATTTATATTTTTTGTGGAGACCTAAAACACTTCCCTATACCCACAAAGGAATAGGGTCAGGCATCATTTATTATTACCTTCGGTATACAATATTACCTTCCACGAAGGCTTCGGCACTATGGAGCGATAAAAAAAAATCCAAAAAATATCCAACCTCTGTTTTTCAAAGATTTCAAAACATTTTTGGCCTAAAACACTCCCTGACACCCACGGATGATCCTCTGAAAGTTTGACGGAGATCCTTTTAGCTATTTCTGAGAAAAATGGCGGCACACACACAGACAGACAGACACACAGATAAACAAGCCAGTAGGCAGACATGGGTAGTCGACTAGCCAATAGAACCTGATGTGATGGGCCTGTTCGATGGGGAATGACCTGAGGATTAAGCACAAGAAAATTCATGATTCTAGCTTCAAGGGTTAATGCTGCAGATTGTTTTTTCGTTAAAATACCCCCACATGTAGAGGTTTTTCGGCCATTGCAAGGCAACGGAGGGGTCCATAGCAACGGTTCTTTCTCACACATAACTAGGACATACCATGAACCTACCATACCAGTTTCATGTACATCTGACTCAGTCTCTGAGATATAACGAACTTCGTTTTTTTTATTGTTTTCGACCAGGGTTCATTCAAAGTCTATCTTCTCCAACAGTTTTCATGGAATTCGACTGGAAATTTTTGACAATATGGCTGAATGTACTGCCCACAGCCGCTCGTGGCCCGATTTTTGAAAAAATAAATTTTTAGGATTTTTCTAAAATTTCAAAGTCCCGTTGCTAGGCAACGGTGTTGTCCATAGCAACAGTTCTCATTTGCACACAACTAGGTCATGGTATGAACCTACCAACCAAGTTTCATCGAAATCGCCATTGTATTAACTGAAATCGCCATTTTAAATACTGATAATAAGGGTAGAACAAATCTCAAAAAAAAAAAATTTTTAATTTTTTTTTTTCGACTAGATCGACTTCCCAAAAATCAGTCAGAGTGACACTTGGCGAAACGGAACGGCATTCGATAGAGTGCATCCCTCCACCAGGCTGAACAGTTTACATTTTGTTTCCCACCGATCGGTCTGATCTGAATCCGGACCTGAACCAAAATCGAATCAGCTTGTTCCTGTTACCTAATAAACTCATCCACCTAGCTTTGTCATAACTCATCCACAACTTTTTGAGATACAGTTTAATGATATACATCGTTTTGGCCCCATCTCTCAGTGGTGAAGAATCACTTGAAAAATTCTCGAATCTGGATCTTTAAAAAATCGAATTAATTATTCCTTGTCACACACCCAATATGTCCACCAACTTTCGTCCGAATCCGTCCAAAACTTTATGAGATATCATGCAATATCGGTTTTAGCCCCATCTACCAATGGTGAAGAATCACTTAAAAAATTATCAGATCTGGATCCAGATTCAGATATTCACCATAATTGATTAATTTCTTCCTTGTCACACACCCAACGTGTCCACCAATTTTGACGGAATCCGTCCATCACGTTTTGAGATATTGTGCTATATATCATTTTTGGCCCGATCTCTCAATGGTGAACAATTACTTGAAAAATACTCAGATTTGGATCTTTATCAAAATTTAGTGTTGCTGTTCTTGGCCGGTCACCAACACACACAAATTCTTTTTAGAACGATTGCTTGAAAACTATGGCCAGAAATCGTGTGACAGTCAGACAAACAGACAGAGAAGCCGGCAGGTGGCGATGGGTCGCCGAGCATGGAAACTATAAGATATAGAGCAAAATGAATGTCATATAGCCGATAGGGAATCACTTTAAGATTATGCATATCAAATCTCATCCAGTTCCATCCACTGATAACTACTCGGTATCCATTTGAATGAAAAGTACCAAAAATACGGTTTGAAATCGGAAATCCCCAAAGTTTGAGGGGTGCTGTGGGTGAACAAAGATCTAAATCGAAAATCCGGCTCGATCCTTTGTGCACAATGTATTCCAGACGATTAGTGTGAATTTTCATGACCATCGGACCATAACTCTAGGAAGAGTAGCATTTGACGTGAAGGCCCCTCCAGCTCTCGCATATTATAGATTTTTTTTTCCACTAATTGACCTTTGACACCTGACCGAAGCGAAATCGGTCAATATGTCTTGAGGCAAAGTTGTAGTACTCATTGAGTACCATGAACCGGCAAAGTTTCATTCATATCGATGCACTCACCTGGTCGCTAGGGGGCCTTCAATTTTCGCCAATTTTCGCGCATACCCTAATTGTAGGGGGAGCTGCAGGTAAAGTATTCCATATATCACAAAAACCAGAATATATTTGATAGAGCATCACCTGAAGATCATTCGTGCCAAATTTCATAACCCTACGTAGGATAATGGCTTTCGGAATTGATCTCATGTGAACGATACCGATTTTTAACGTTTTTCGTTTGTTGCTATGGAACCAAAGTGTCCCTAGCAACCATCACAATTTCCAAAGCACTTGGTCATAAGATGTACCTACCACCCGAGTTTGGTCAAAATCCGCCCACGTTTACTTCCAATTATGCTGATGACAAACGAACAAACATACAAACAAACATCCAAACAAACAGACAGAATTACTGACAATAAGGGTCACCTATTTTGGCGACCCAATAAGGGTCACCTATTTCGGTGACCCAACAAACGCAACAGACCAACATACTTGGCGAATTTTTTTTTTGCCAAGTAACAATCTCTGTTATGGTATAAATCATGAATATTTCGGTCACATGGGGTTACCAAACAGAAATAAAAAGTTAATTTGGCAAAAACTACATTTGGTCACCATCACTCATGTCAATTTAACTAAAAAGACATTTTCACAACCTGAACCACAAATGCGGTCATACCCCTCAATGATGTTGCGCGTTTGCAGTACTTGGTCACGTGATCGCGTGGTCCTTCAGTCATGACATCACATACAGACTGTGTTTATGGTGAGGTTCTTAAACAAAACAAGATGGCAGCACCCGTATCGATGCAGTCCCTCTCATGCTTCTAGGAGGAGACAACATGGATATGTATATTCACAGTAGAAGAAGACAGGCTATGTGAAGTACAAGTGATCATCTTCGGGGTTGGGGTCTTGAAATACAGTATCGTCCAAAACAAACAGCTTTAATTGGCACATCAATAAACTCTTGTAATGCCACAAAAATACAACTGGTACCTCCTCCTGCCATATTTGGAATTCACACCATTTTAGCTCCACAGTCAATGTCACAGCCAGCAGGAACATGTTTACAAGACCTGGACACTTAACCCGTATTTGTGATCAGAACCATGGAAATGCTTTCTAAATTTGAACTTCTTTTATTATACTTTTATTCAGCACTCACTATCTATTCTTACTCCATTTAGAAAGAGACTTAATCTGCAGCCATTAATTTTCTCTTCCTTCTACTGAGATGAAGACTCCTGTGTTTTTTGATATACAAGTTTCAGATAAGAGTAATTTGCTGTTTTAAGATCACTATAAAGCCTAACATGAAGTTGTCTCTTACTAACCACTCAGTTCTGCCACACCTACACTCAACATCATAGTATTAGTCTTCGTCCAATGGTGATCACTGCAATATGCTGGTTCAATGACTACCACAAAATATGAATAATCATTCACTTAATTTAGGATTTAATTGTTGGAAAATTTACCTCGAGTAGCAGCACATGCAGAAATGTCACTGGCCACCAAAAACAATCATTAAAATGATGTTATTTATTCCGCAAGATTTCCAAGACAGTATCCAACAGATTTGTTTAGCGTGTACACACAATTAAACTTGGGCAAGCCACGTACACATTCCAAAAATTCTATGACATGTATTGGTGAATGCATTATGGGTTGGCAGGATTGCTTTGAGGGATGCATTCTCTCCTTTGAGCTGTCTAACCTGGGCTTGACTCCTGACCCTGCTATAAACTGTCACCCTGGTATTTCACAGGCAGGATGATACATCAATGTGTGCCGTCGCACCATCGATCAAAAGGATGATAAGCTGGAGGACCCATCTACCAGCACTGGTCAAAGGCAGACGTTGAACATTTCATTGTGTCTTTCGTGAAAAGTACTCAAGTTATCACCATAATCAGAAACAAATTCCAAATTCCTGCCCTGACAGAATGTTGGGCAAAGAGAAAACCACTTAGTACAACCTTTGCCAAGATACTTACACGCGCAATGATATGGAGTAAATGCATAATTATTGCGGCTAACTAACATTGTTCTGTCATCCCCTCTTCCTGTCCAGGCTGGAGTTCCTCAAGGTAGTGTTCTGGGCCTTGTTCTTTTTCTGGTTTTCATCAATGATCTCTCCGACTCTCTGGAAAATTCTCTATATCTCTTTGCTGATGACTCCACCCTCTGCCGTACCATCGGCCATCCCTTAGACCGGCAAGCAGCAGCTTCGTCGCTCTCTGCAGATCTGGGTAAAATCACAAATTGGTCCAACACACAGAACATGTCCTTCAATCCGGACAAATCTCACACTCTCACTAAGTCTCTCTGAAAGGACAATATGGAACCCCCCCCCCCACTTTGTCAACAATCCTCTGGAAGAAGTCCTTTCATTCAACCTTCTGGGTCTCACTATCTGCCATGATCTTTCCTGGGAAAGCCACATTTCAAACCTGGCCTCCAAAGCCAGTCACCGACTGGGAATCCTCCATCATGCAAAGTCGTTCCTTGGCCCTCCTGAGCTCCTGACCACATACAAAGCTTTTGTCCACAGCCTGATAGAGTACTGCTCTCTTTCCCTGGGCTGGTGCTCCTGCCTCTCACCTTTCTCGGCTTCATGCTGTGGAAACCAAGGCATTTCGGATCATTGGCATCTCCCACGATGAGGTTGAGTCTTAGGGCCTCTCACTCTCTCACCACAGGCAGTTCGGTGGTCTTTCCCTTCGACTGTCTCCTCTCCGGTCCACCCCTCTGCTCGTCTGCAATATGTCACCCCCCCCTAAATTTACACAGGGCACTCAAGGTCTGCCAGCAACCCCCTTCTGTTAAAACTACTAAAATTACGAATCACTGTTTACCTTCACTCTTCCATTCCTCTCTTTTCTCACCTTTGGAATAAACTCCCACACTCTCGTCAATCCCATTCTTCCCTCCAGGTCTTTAAAACAGCTGTTCACCACCACCTCTTATCTTCCCCCATCCAAAACCTCGATCTTTTCTACCCCCGTTAATCCACCCCAAACATACCTCCTTCAAATTTCCTGCCTTCCTTCCCAAAAGTTCCCTGTCGTATAAGGTCCTGAAAGTCCCTGTGGTATCCATCTCGCATACCCTGTGCTGTTTTGTCCTTTCCTCTCCCGTCACTCTCGTCTCCTGCACCCCCCCCCCCTTCCCTTGTTGTGCTTGTCTGTTAGCTCTCCTACAAACCTCGACAATGTATACAAAAAAAGAACCTGTCCTTTACGATGGATTAATTCCCCCACTTCTATGATGTCTATGGCGTATTTTATTACCTCCACCACCAAAGGGGGACTGAGGTCATGTATTCATCGCTATTTGTCTGTCTCTCTGTGATGTGGTGGTTGGATGTGTGAAATGGACTAATTTATTATATTTTGGCGAAGATCCAGATCCAGATCCGAGAATTTTCAGTGATTCTTCACCATTGAGTGATCGGGCCAAAAACGATATATGGCACGATATCTCTAAAAGATGTGCATGGATTCAGACAAAACTTGATGGAAGAGTTGGTAGGGTGACAAGAGCAAGCCAATTTGATTTTGGTTCAGGGCCGGATGCAGATCCGACCTATCAGTGGGATACAAAATGTAAATTGTTCAGCCTACAGGAGGATGCACTCTATTGAGTGCCATTCCAGTTATGATTTCTAGCTCGCACCACTTCCAGAGTATGAATTATTTATTATTTTGGCAAGTTCATATTCATGATATTTGTCACGCTCAGCATCTCTGCTCTGTTGTGTTCTCTGAAAAGGTTAATAATGAAATGTTTGGCATAAAAAAAGGGAAGAACAAACAATCCTAAGTTAGTGGTAGCTGGTGTCCAACATTTTTTCCATGACGCTCTAAATTATCCATGAAGCATTATTATTATTATTATTTATTACACTGAACAACAAAAATTTTTTACTGGAGATGTGTAAAGTGATTTAGACTAATTTGGGTACGCTGATTTCAAAAATCATAACCGTTTTGCTGTATCACGTCAGGATTTTCAGTAACAGAAATATTCCCATTGCCTAGAAGTCAGGATTTCAATGAAATTTACAAAAATTCATTTATTCATTTATTTCATCATGAATGCTTCAAAATTATAGAAATTACAGAAAAACTCCACTAGAATGTAATTAAAAATGCTTTAGGCATTTGGCTTTGCGTTTGTGCTGCTCTGTGTCAGTTTCACGATGCAGGAACCAGCAGAAATCGCCCATCATGTTCGGGTTGTGCCGCCCTTGGTAACGCGTCTCCATGAGTGAAATCTCTTGGTGGAATCGCTCGCCGTGCTCGTCCGAGACTGCTCCCAAGTTGTCAGGGAAGAAGTTCAGGTGCTGGTGTAGGAAATGGATTTTCAGGGACATCCTGGAGCCAAGTTTCCTGAAGGACTCCAGCAGCTGCTGCACTATTTCTTCATAGTTGTCCGCGCGCTCGTTCCCCAAGAAGTTGTCCGTCACAGCTTTGAAGCTCCTCCACGCTGCCAGCTCTTTGGGGTTTAGAGTTGTCGGAAAAGTTTCGTCCTTCATAATCTGTCGGATTTGCGGTCCAACAAAGACACCAGCCTTGATCTTGGCCTCCGACAAGGTGTTGCCAAACTTTTCCTTGAGGTATAAAAACCCACGCCCATTCAGATCCATTGCCCATACAAAACTTTTCATCAAGCCGAGCTTTATGTGGAGTGGTGGAAGGAAAACCTTGGCTGGGTCGACAAGGGCGACATGCTTCACGTTGTGTCGACCAGGTACATGCTCTTTTCGCTCTTCCCAATCTTTCTTCGTCCAGTGATTCTTGTCGTCTCTGCTATCCCAGAGACAAAGGAAGCACATGTATTTCGTGTAGCCTGACTGCAGCCCTAACAACAGCGCCACCACTTTCAAGTCTCCGCAGATGTGCCAGTTGAAGTCATTGTACTTGATGGAATCAAGCAGCTGCCGCATAGTCTCACAGGTCTCTGTTATGCCGAACGCGTGAGCCAGTGGGACTGATGGTTTCTCGTTGCCATTGTGGAGCAAAACAGCCTTCAAGCTGTTCTTCCCCGAGTCGATGAAGAGGCGCCAGTCTGCAGGATCGTGATCACACCCAAGTTCTTTCAACAGACCGTTGATGTCACTGCAGAATGTCATCGTGTCTTCCATCTCAAAGAACTCAGCCATGTCTCTGTGACGTGCTCTGAACAAGGATATCTTGGTGTTAGGTTCAAGTAGATTCCACTGCTGCAGCCTTGATCCAAGCAGCTCTGCCTTCGCCTTTGACAGCGAGAGATCTCTTACAAGATCATTTAAGTCTCCCTGGTTCAGAAGGTGTGATTCTTGAGTGTCGGGTTCAAAAGGTTCATCATCACCATCCTCTTCACCACTGCTTACAGCTATGTTCTGATCAGCTGGAGGTGTTGGAACGGGGTTCTCGTCATCATGAGGCACGGGTTTACGAGCAGAGACGCAGTCAGCGTACTTGATGTGACCTTTATTCTTCTTGTTGAAGCCGGCGATGCTTGTGCAGCAGAAATAACAATCATCATGATGATTCTGCGGCTCACGCCATATCATGGGCACCGCAAATGGCATGCTCGCGCGCTTGCCCACCAACCACTGAGTCAAGGTTGTGTGACAGCTTGTGCAGCAGATGTGTGGTGCCTAGCTCTGTTCTTGGTCCCCCACCTTACACCCGAAGTAGTGAAAGTAGGCGGCCTTCATTTTCACTGCTGTAGATATACTTCGCTGTTGATCTTTTTTGGTATACCGACCACAGACATAACAGAAGTTGTCAGGATGATTGGTACAGGAACGCCTACTCATCTTTATCTGAAAGAAAGAAATATAACACAAGTTAACAACAATTGTACGAAATAGACATGTTAAAGACATGTGTAAATTTCATTGAAATCCTGACTTCTAGGCAATGGGAATATTTCTGTTCCTGAAAATCCTGACGTGATACAGCAAAACGTTTATGATTTTTGAAATCAGCGTACCCAAATTAGTCTTAATCACTTTACACATCTCCAGTAAAAAAGTTTTTTTGAAATTTGTTGTTCAGTGTTATCATCCTCAACATGAAGCTCAAACAGCAACAACAACGTTCTGAGCACCTCCCACCCCCAAATAATTAAATAATTAAACAGATCATGTTCACAAGAAAGAAACTCAAGAGCTTGCTCGGCCTCAAAGTAAGGAATGCAATCAGGAGCATGTTGTCTCAGAAAAACAAGCGAGGGGGAGAGAAACATTGACAAACATTTTTTTTCCACATTCAGACAATTAGGTAACGACTCTATTGCAGGTTTCCCAGCAATGATACGAGAGAACATAAGTAAATTGTGAAGCAGCAATTCACACAAGTCATTAATCACACATCTCAAATATGATTGATGGCCCGGCAGGATGGTATTGAAGTTTGCACACTCGCCTCTGGGCTGCCAAGTGTGACGTCCCTCAGATGGACGTGAAACCGGGTGTCTCATCTGCCAGCATTAGTCGGTGGACATTTAGGATCTCACGGTGTCCTCCATGAAAAGTAGGTGAAATATCGCCAGCACAGTGGCCAAATTCCAAATTCATGCGTTTGTGGCACATACGTGCTCCGAGCAATGATGCAACCAGCAGTCACAGGCTGGATACAAAGTCAATGAATGAAATGAAATAAATGAATACGATTGATGATGTAAAATGAAGAACGAGTCATGCAGGTGAAGGGAAGTGGTGATCTGTGTCAGTGGACAGGTAGAACAATGGATGTTGAATGAGGTATGCGAACCACGGTGGGCAGCAAGGACAACCTGATGATCGGGTGTTGACTCCTCATCGAAGAAAAAGAGACAAATATTAATGACAAAAACTCTTTCTCCAACGAAGGGTTAAGATCCGAAACATCATGTTCCCCTTGCTTCTCACGTCAGTTTCTCACGTCACTGCCAGGCTGAACAGTTTACGTTTTGTATCCCACTGATAGGTCGGATCTGAATCCAGACATGAACCAAAATCGAATCGGCTCGTTTTTTTTTTCATCTGCCCAACTCATCCACCTCGTTTTGTCCAAACACATTCACAACATTTTTGAAATATCATGTATATATAGATATAAAAATCGTTTTGGGCCCAATCTCTCAATGGTGAAGAATCACTTGAAAAAAATATCATATCCAGATTCGGATCTTCACCAAAATTGAAAAAAAAAGTTCTTCCTCGTCGCACAACGAACCTGTCCAGCAAATTTCCTCTGAATCTGTCCACAACTTTTTGAAATATCCCACTCACAGAAAGACCGACAAACAAACAGTCAGGGATAAAAACATAACCTGAGTCCAAATTCGGTGGTGGAGGTAATTAATTACTGTTGGATCCTGCTATTTGTGGAGGATACGTTCCTGGAAAATGCCGCGAATGTCGCATCCGCGAATGGCGGGGCATTGTTTCAATGTAAGAAGGGGGGATAGGTTTCCGGCGGTCCACGATTCAAGAGGGAAAATCAAAATCCCATGAAAAACCACGAATATGCCCGTGAAAAAACCCGACCATGTGAAGCACAGGACTGCAAATGTCGAAGCAGGTCTCGTTTTATAAACCACGAATACGCAGGGTTCATGAATAGCAAATCTGCGAATGGCGGTGTCAGACATTATATCACAAGACCAGAACACATTCCTGTGATTTGCCGAATATTTGATCCATAAATGGATAAAATTCAGATTACACATTCACAATATGATTGTGTTAAACAATGCAACTGCTAAAACCAGCCTTTTAACAGAAAACAAAAAGCCTGGTGCTTGCTTTGTGGTTGGGGTGGCGGCTTGGGATCCTAGGGTCCTGAGTTCAAGCCCCGTTGGCCGCTGAATTAATAATACACCAGGAGGTTGACTCAGCCTGTCGTCCTTCCGAGGTCGGCAAAATGAGCACCAGTGTACTGGTAAGGGGGACACTGCATCAGCGGCATAGCTGCGCCCCAACCAATGATGCAACCTGAAGCCACAGGCTGCACTCGATAGGGAGAGAGAACAGAAAACAAACAAACCAAAAAAATGAAAAGCTTTACGATGAACCCTGAAACATAGCATGAACATGTTATTGGCAGCAGGATGTTTTTTACGCAGTGAAAGTCTTCAGAAGGAATTGCATCGTGTGGGGTAGGGTAGATCACAAAATATGGTGGATTTGGATAATTAAAAGTAAACCTCTGGTAAATGAAGATAAATGACATACGAGTCTCAGAGTACAAATGAGGCTGAGCAGAACTTGTGTGAATGGCTATTAAAAGCACAAGGAAGCAAACAAGCCACCCAATGCATCTGTGGAAAATAATACTGAAAGGTATCCCTGCACTAATGTCGGGTAATGGATTAAATATACAACTCGTCACATTTCACAATTAGATGAAGTCAAAGGCAAATTATACATCATCATCGAGATCAATTCCTCCAACCTGTAGCATACAACCAACAATGTGACCTTGGCTGCTTTCGCCTCTTGGTTGTCCAGAAAATGAACATCCTCTGCAGTGAATGTCCTTTGGTGCACAAAGCAAGGCAGTGCATTTCCAAGGCAGTGCTGAAGAATAACAGCACAGTATGGGCCTGCAATTCCAGCAGCCAAGTTAAAGCTCGTACCTACACATTATGCTTGATGGGAGCACTTGGCACGAGGGTCACGACACCATGTTCCAAGGATGTAAAAATGCCGATTGTATTCAATGCAAACTGGATTCATCCCAAAGGCTGGTCTGATATTGCTGGTAAAAATATTTTTACATCATCTTCCAATGTTCCTGAAGGTGCAAGGCCTTGCCTGTTTCAGGGTGTTGACAACTCTTCAAAGTTCACATGTTCCAATTAGCAACAAGAAGGTGCTGGTGATAAGAGCCCTAAAACTGACTAATATTTTAAAATAAAAACTCCAAGACAGGCTGCTAATCGTGCAGCAAAAAAATACGTAATAAAGGGGAACCTACGTATTACATCTATCGATCAGGAAGAGGGGAGGATGAAAAACAAAGCGGAAGGGAGGGTATGAAAGGGAATAAAAGTGAGGGAAGAAATGCAGGAAAAGGAAAAGAAGTTAGAAGAGGAAAGGAAGAGAAAAGAGAAGGAAAAAAAAGGAATGTATGGGGGAAAGGTAAGAAGAGGGTGGGAGGGGGTGGTTGGAGGAGAAGTCAAAAATTCTGCAATTTATGCGGCTAAGCAATGTCTCCATAGATTTGAAGTTCCTCTGCAATGGTGTGAGGTTAGGAAGTTGCAGACACGCATGTGGGGTGGGTACCAAGACCCTCAGCAAATTTCAAGTGGTCCATTAAAAAAAAAAGGTTGAGAACCATTGCTCGAGTGTCCAGTGATTGTACTTTCAAAGGGTTGAACATAAGAGAAGACAAAGGAAGACAGGGACGCATCAACACTGAAACAAAATGGCAAGAGTGTCATTTAACAAATACGATACAGTACTGAATGAAAGCTTGGCTAATATCACGTACACTCGATAATGCTGCAAACCCAAGCTCACAAAACAGCCGGAAGTATACCAGCTGCTATTACCAGAACTCACTGGGAAGTGTTTTCTCACCCAGCACTCAGAGGTGAAACAATTGAAATTACACTGTCCAAGGTGGATGATTATTTTGCCCTTATTCCAACCTGGCTTCTTGGTTCTAACACTTCTTAATCGCACCTACACACTTATGGATTTACCTGCTCATCCATTGTGCATCCGACTAATTCATTGCCTGCAACAAATATTAAGCTCAACAATCAAAATGATTTAAAAAGCAACACTAGTGGGGCAACTTAGCGTAACAATTGTGCATTTTGTGAGGAAAGCACCAAATTTGTCACATGGGTAGCCTATCATATTATGAACAGATTTGGATATTGAGCCATCTCAAAATTTTTGATGGCAGTGGAAAATGGCTGCCACAGACATCAGCGGCTGAATTTGAGATGGCCCAATATCCAAATCTGTTCATAATATGATAGGCTACTAGTGTACCAAATTTGGTGCTTTCCTCACAAAATGCACAATTGTTATGCTATATTTAGCGAAGTTGCCCCACTTCACCTGTATTTTCCTAACTAATAAATATAATATTAATAATTAATTGAAAGCAACTTAATCGACTTCAGCATTGGAATTTTCAGCAAGCAGCGCACACCAACTTGGGTTTAGCCTTTTGCTGTTAGTGACGGAGCATCAATATATTAATAGGGGTGGTAAGGTAGCTGAGATTTATGTGCACTTGCCTCTGAGATGTCGAGCTTGGATCGGAAACCGTCACCCTGGTGTTTCACACGCAGGGCAATGCATCGGAGTGTGCGCCGTCCCTTCCAAAAGCTAAGCCGGGAAGACCCGTCTGCCAGCATTTGTTGATAGATGTTAAAACCCCACCATGCCTTTCTGGAAGAGGCAAGTTATCACCGGCTCCCTGAACAAAGTGTAAATGCCTGTTATAAAGTACAAGAAGTACTGCATTCTGCAGCACAGCAGAGCTCCCAGCACTGATGCAAATCAGCAGCCAAGTGCTACAGATTAATTAATTAATTAATTAATTAATTAATAGATCCATTGGCCCAAATGACGGATTTATTATTTTTGGTAAAAAAGAGAGGTGGGGTGGGATTGGAGTGAGGTTGTACAACCTGAGCGAAGTTAAATATCAGGTTCGAAATTTTTCTTGTAATCCATGCACAACTAAACAATTCAGTTCAAAAGAATGTATCCAGCAAGTTTACACATTCTCTTGAGTAATCTTCCTTTTGACTTCAAACCTGACGATAAGACTCATTTAAAAAAAAAAAAAACATTATTCTCCTATTTATTTCAAATGCCTAATATAATTAATCCAAAATTACCTCCTGCAAGTGAACAAAGGAAAGGTTAGATACAACAAAAGGCAATTACACCTATTCCCTGTACACTACATCACTAAGACAAGACTCCAATAGAACATGACGTGAAATACCATAATGACCACATGAATTACGTGAACCCAAGTGAATAAATTTTATTCGTTCTGTGAAATAGGAAGAGAATGGTTGGAGAGAAAAAGGATTATAAATTAAGGCAAATGTGAAGGTGGGGAAGCCGTGAGCAGGAGAAAGTAGAAGGGAGGTGTCTTTTTGGTACATCGAGGAAGAGACCTGGATGCAACATATCAAATCGCTTACACTTACATCCCTTTCAACTCGAGAACGACAACTGCTGGATGATCGAAATAAACATGAGGCATTGGAGTGTAAACTTAACATTTACAACCACAGATCTCATACAACTTTCAAGGTTGCTGTTGGCTTGATGGTTAAAGTGGCTGGCTTCAGATTCTAGGGTCTTGAGTTCAAGCCCTTGTGGGATTGTTGAATTAACACCAGGTGGGTTGACTCAGCCCGCCATCTTTCTGCGAATGGCAAAATGAGTTCCAACTTCTGGTAACAGGGGACTGTGCCACTGGTGCACAGCACAGCTGCAGCTGTGGCCTTGGAAAATGATGGAGCCAAGCAGCCACAGGCTGCCTATGAATTAAAGAAAGTAATAAATGCAGTCTGCATTCCAACTCTGTTCTTTCAGTTTACATTTTATAATCATTTATTTTAGGGCTAATAATATTAATTAACGAAATGTTTTCTCAACTCTCATGGGTACCCTTGCTGCCCCCTTCTTATTACCTCTGCCACCAAAAGTGGATGGAGCTTATGTTTTCTCCCATGTCTGTTTGTCTGTGAGCAGGATATCTCAAAAAGTTATGAACGGATTCGAACAAAATATGGTGGACAGATTGAGTGTGTGACAGGGACGAAGTGATGATATTTTGGTGAAGATCCGGATCCCGATCAGGATACAATAGGTTTTTTTTAAGTGATTCTTCACCATTGAGAGATGGGGCCAGCAAAGATATATATAGCATAATATCTCAAAAAGTTGTGGATGAGTTTGGGCAAAACTTGGTGGATGAGTTTGGTAAGTGAGAAGAACAAGCCAATTAGATGTTGGTGTGTGACAAGGACGAATGGTCTGGATGCAGATTCAGCTTCTCAGCGGGAAACACAATGAAAAACTGTTCAGTTTGGCAGAGGTATGTGCTCTAAGGAGTACCAGTCGAGTAGCTATCATGTGCAGCCTGTGGCTGCTGGTAGCATCATTTTCTGGGGGGTGCTACTGTGCCACTGATGCAGTGCCCTCTATTATCAGTGCACTGGTACTCCTTTCGCTGACCTTGGAAGGATGACAGGTTGAGTAAGGATGACAGCCCAACCTCGTGTTAATTTAATGAAAAACAGGGGCTCAAACTCAACACCCTAAGATCTTCAGCCAGCCACCTGAACCGTTAATCCAACACCAGGCTTGCCATTCTCGTTGTACTCATGCATTCCCTTTTTGTTGTGTAAGCAATGCCCTTTCTTTATGAACATGCTACAATAGTTGACAAATGTATAAGCAATTCCCTCTTACACCAAGATCTCTCAATCTACATGTATGTTGTCTTTTTTTTCTGATAAAATCAAAATCAACCTGAGTGTCGTTAACATTTAATAGTTCACACTGCGATTTATCCTCACGCGACCATCCACAAAGTGTCACACCAGAATGTAGTCTATAAAAGTACAAGCTACATTATTCTCAGCAGTTGAGTGAATCGAGTAGTGGCTCCCAGGACAGAAATGCCACATAAGTGCATATATATCAACTATCACCTCGTCTGAGATAAGAGCCTGGTGTTGGCGCAGTGGTTTGGGCAGCGGCTTGGGATCCAAGAGATCCTGAGTTCAAGCCCAGTTGGGCCACTGAATTAATACACCAGGGGGTTGACTCAGCCTGTCATCCTTCCGAGGTCGGCAAAATGAGTACCAGTATACTGGGCCGGTGTATACCCCGGTTAAAATAGGTGTACCATATCCCTGTGTCGTAAGAGGTGACCAGGGTTGCGTCAGGAATGGCATCCGGCGTAAAACATGTGCCAAATCACTATGCGGATCATACGTATGATCCGCTGTGGCGACCCCTAACGGGAGCAGCCGAAAGAAGAAGAAGAAGACCTCGTCTGAGATAACTTATTATACTGCATGTTACATTTGGAGCTGAATGCAAGAATGAATTTCTGACACTGCTCGCAATAGAAGCTGAAACTCTCCAAAAATCAAGGTCTTCAAGGTCTTCAGGGTTTTCATGAGTCTTCGGGGTCTTAGTAATCTCAAGGGTCTTGAAGTGTCTTAAAGGGGCTGTTTCCCCTTGAAGAGAGTTTTTAATTTGTAGAAACGTTTTGAATGAGAACATAACTTGAGGAGGAGATAAGCGTATGGTTAAAACAATGAGCAGTAGTCTTCAACAGCTTCCCTTTTAAAATAACACTTGAACTGTAGACTATTACCCTCGACGTTTGACTCTGTCAAGAGGAGTTTTCAAATTCTTTCCTCTTCCTCATCCTCCCCACATTTACATCATTGCTGTGATTGGTCGTCAGATTGGTTACTGATCTCGTGGACGGTCTGACGACCAATCACAGCTTGAGCGCTTCAGAGCTCCTGTCAATCATAGAGTTAGGTCACGCCCAGGCACGTGGTCAATCCGTCTTCACCGTTTCAAGTTTAAGCAGTCACGCACAAGTAGTGGGGAAACTTTGCTAAATATAGCATAACAATTGTGCAATTTGTGAGGAAAGCACCAAATTTGGCACACTAGTAGCCAATCATATTATGAACAGATTTGGATATTGGGCCATCTCAAATTCAGCCGCTGATGGCTGTGGCAGCCATTTTCCACTGCCATCAAAAATTTTGAGATGGCTCAATATCCAAATCTGTTCATAATATGATAGGCTACTAGTGTGCCAAATTTGGTGCTTTCCTCACAAAATGCACAATTGTTATGCTAAGTTTCCCCACTAAAGGGACACCTCTTCGTTTGGACATGTCTTCATTAATATATGGATAGATTTGTGTTTCTGTCATCTTTAACCGCAATGTCACCTTACATTGCATTATAAAGCTTCCAGGAATTTGTATCTGCATTAATTTTATCAAAGAAATCGACCTCATGACTTACAAGGAGTTGGGGGTCACGCATAGTCGCCATCTTGTTATGTCTGGTAATCGGCTGCCCAAGTATCAACATCATTTGGTAATCAGCTTTCATTCAACGTCGGGCTCATTCATGGTATTCAGCTTGTTGTTTTACCTGCTGGAGAGTGCACAATCAGCAATATTTTTTTCCCCCATCTAGAGACCATTAACTCCACCGGAACAGGTCGTTTTCGTCATTCAGAACACTTTATACACTTGTGATGTTTCTTTGAAAAAAAAAAAAAAAAGAAGCAAATCAATACAATGCATCCTCAAACTCAGCAACAATCAACTGCCTCAGCTCTTTTCCTGGCTCTGTTATTTACTTTCCATCTCCTTTACCTTGTAAACTATCATTGTGCTGTTGCTGATCGTTTCACCTAATGATCTGAACATTTATTTTTCTCTGGGTGATTTGATGTTTCAGGCACAACTTCATGTCATGTGTAATTATTCCACTTTGCCAATGCCCTCATCCTTTATGTATTCAATAAAAAGCAATAAAATTCTCAGGTCTTTCTATGATCTTTGGGTGGAATAAAACAGCACATGAGACATTTCCTTCATCACAACTCTCTCCTTTTATCCTTCTTATAAATTCTCCTTCACTCAAATCTCCCCCTACCCTATTCCCTCCCACAAAGCCCCAGTTGTTTTACCCCCCTCCCTCCATTATTTAAAGTTTTTCCATCATTAGTAGGCCATGGGCCAGAAATGGCCACCGTGCACCCACCCCCCCCCCCACACCTCCCAGCAAACCTATATTTTTCTGAATCCCCTGGATATACTGAACACGAATATGAATGTTAACGTTGAAAATTTTTGGATGCACTACCTGTTTTGACCGTTTAAATAGGTGTATCTAAAATTATACTTTTATCGATTTGCGTCTAAATTCAATTTACGGATGGAATCAAAATGGAATGCAGAAGGCCCAAATCATATCCAATATACATGTATGATGCGTCAAATTGAAGATAATTGCATTCTGATCATCTGTATATATCCAACAATGTTGTACATTAAATCGAAATGAAATTATATACATTTGAATATATATATATATATATATATATATATATATATATATATATATATATATATATATATATATATTCCTTATCTTTCGAATAAACACAAAATCAACACTCCGTATTCCTCAATGAATATATTTGACATTATATGAATTTTATTGCAGGTACAGACTATTTAATGATAGTGAGAAACGGTTTTAATTACCTTATATTTCTTGAAATATGAGACGTACAGGAATGGTGTCGGTGTGGGAATGGGCCGGATCCTGAACTGAAAGCGAGTCGTCACAGTCGATATTTGTTTACATATTATTTAAGATTTATTTCCAAAATGTTCACGTTGAATGTTCAACTGAAGACAACAGGTAAGTTAAGATGTATTTTCTTTCTCATGGTATGACGACTGATAAGTTTTAATTTAAGGTAATCAAGTTAATTAAGTGAGGTAATTAAGTTATATATTCCAGTCCAAATCAAAAAACCAAAAATCAAAAAAAACAAATAAATCACAAAACCAAGGCATACAACTGGACGTGAGAGAACTTCTCACCTACCTACTCCTGTACCATACAGTATTGGCACTGTTGATGCTTTCATGGCCAAAACAGATAAATCAAAGTCCTTCACTTTCCTGATGAAAGACCAAGAGCATGGGTGCGAATTAACATTTTTATCCACCGGCCACATGGCCGGTGACTAGAAAAAGTTACCGGCCCAGCATAACTTCTACCGGCCCGACAAAATAAAGACAAAAGTCACAAATTTGATATCAAACACTTTTAATATACTCGCATGAGTGAGTTTGATGAGTGAGGTTGGTTGGATGAGTGAGTTTGATGAGTGAGGTTGGTTGGATGAGTGAGTTTGATGAGTGAGGTTGGTTGGATGAGTGAGTTTGACGAGTGAGGTTGGTTGGATGAGTGAGTTTGACGAGTGAGGTTGGTTTGATGAGTGAGTTTGATGAGTGAGGTTGGTTGGATGAGTGAGGTTGGCTGGATGAGCGAGTTTGATGAGTGAGGTTGGTTGGATGAGTGAGTTTGATGAGTGAGGTTGGTTGGATGAGCGAGTTTGATGAGTGAGGTTGGTTGGATGAGCGAGTTTGATGAGTGAGATTGGTTGGATGAGTGATTTTAATGGAGGAGGTTTGCAGAATGAGTGAGTTTGATGGAGGAGGTTGGGTGGATGAGTGAGTTGGATGGATGGATGAGAGAGTTTGATGAGTGGGGTGGGGGTGGGGGATGATGCAGGGAGGAGGTTGTGGGTGATGGGGGGGGACATTTTTGTGTGGGTGAAGGGGGGAGGGCAGGGGGGTTGTGAGTAGTGCTGGGGGGGCATTTTTGTGGGTGATAGGGTGGTTGTGGGTGATGGACAATGGTGGGGGTACTACTCGTCTACCCAACATTACATATAAACTCACTCATTAACCCAACCTCACCCAAACTCACTCATTCATCTAACCTCACTCATCAACCCAAAAGCCTCATCAAACTCACTCATTCACCTACCCTCACCCATGAAACTCACTCATTCACCCAAATTCACTCATTTAACCAACCTGGCAGTGTTGGGCACAGATAACCAAAAAGTTAACTTCGATAACGATAATCCGGTAATTATAATACAAAGTTATCGGAAGTTAACGATAATCTGATAACGATAACTACTTCTTAACGAAAATTCAAAAAACAAGCCAAAGCTTCAAAACCCATAGAAAAGGCTTATTTATGCTAAACCCAAGAATAAAATAAGCATTCTGCGTCTTTTAGAGTCTATGAGTCGTCACACACACACACACACACACACACACACACACACACACACACACACACACACACGCACACACACGCACACGCACACACACACACGCACACACGCACGCACATGCACGCACACGCACACACACACGCACACACACGCACACGCACACACACACACGCACACACGCACGCACATGCACGCACACGCACACACACACGCACACACACGCACACACACGCACACACGCGCACGCGCACATGCACACGCACACGCGCACGCGCACGCACACGCACACGCACACGCACACACACACGCACACACAGCACGGTCAACCGGACGGAGTCCAACATGCACTGGGAGGTTAACGGGACGGGTCAAGGACACAATGTGAATCCAACAAACAAATTAATGTCCATTTCTTACCGAAAGAGCAGCGGGAGTAGGTCCGCGGACGCTGCGCACACAAACAGGAAGGCAACGTTAATTCAAAAATGAGAGGCACGACCTCACAAACACACCGAGAACAGTTACAAACATGGCGCGACGGTATCTCCACGCCTCGACACTCATGTCCGATTGTCCGTCGCTCTGCCAAAGGTTAGACCGTCCTTGTATTTGAATTAACCGATCTGTACGTTTATCAACCTTGACCGAACCCAGTACCTGCAGAGTGCAGAGCCGAGCAGCCGCATGGCTGAGGAAGTCGCCATTGCAAGGCTCCTTCTTCTTCTTCATCTTCCCCTTCCTCCTCTTCTTCTTCCATTTATCTTCACGCGGCGGCCTGATTTAGCATTATCTTGTAAAACAGGTAATCTATAATAATTATGTACATTTTTCTCCTCATTGATAATTAGTTCGGCGAAATGCGACCCGGAAATGATTAAAATGTAATCGGACAAAAAATTAACGGACATTATCGGACGAAAAACGAGTTATCGGATGTTAACTGGTCCGATAACGATAAATGGAAGTTAACTTCCGATAATAGTCTGATTTTAAAAAGTTAACTTCGATAATTATTGTGATGAAATAAAGGATGAAGTGACGCGCGATCACGTGTCGCGCGGCTCGCACACGGGACAGATAAAACCGAGATGCCGCGCGGTCGGTGGGATTGTCCCTGGGGCAATGTCATTTACGGCCTCGGTTCACTTGGTGCTCGTTGAATGGTGAGAATTGAGAGTGTACCGGACTCCGTGCTTATGCTGGCTAATTGCTGTTATACTTTGCGGTGATCGACTGCACATGTATTCCTTTTGTGTCTGTAGAGACGGCTTCAATCAAGTGAAATAAAGCCTGATACTCCGAAGGTTTTTCTCTCGCATTCACTTCAATTTATTTCACTTGATCCCTTCGGCTGCCTCAACCGCCGATGGACAAGATGGACAAGCCGGAGAGGTTCGATGCAGACCCAAACGCTACTGACTCGGAAATGAAGTGGTCCCATTGGTACCGCTCCTTCTCACACTATCTGGCCATCATTGAAGAGGGAGCCGACAAACTGGCCGCACTTGTAAACCATGTCTCGCCAAGTGTATTCAGGCTCTTCTCGGAGTGTGACACCTACGATGCAGTGATCGACGTGCTGCGGGCGCTCTACGTGAAGCGCAAGAACGAGGTATACACAAGACATCTTCTCAACACACGCAGGCAAGAAGCCGGTGAGACAATCGATCAGTTCCTGCAAGCTCTGAGGCAGTTGGGCAAAGACTGCAATTTCCAGGCTGTAACCGCCGAGGAACACCGAGATGAAGCGACCCGGGAGGCGTTCATCCAGGGGCTCAGGTCAGCCCCCATTCGGCAACGCTTACTGGAAAAAGCACAACCCAATCTTGAAACGGTAGCTGACCAGGCCCGAGCTATGGATGCGGCACAGCAGAAATCTGAATCATATGGGACACCGGTGTTGCTAATGAACGCTGCTACGGCGGAAACTCAAAGAACTCCCCGGGATACCTCCGACACTGAGGATGGAGATAAACCCGAGGAATCGGATACCCAGACCTCGTCAAATTCTTCAGCAACCACTTCGGTTGGTAAATGTTTCTTTTGTGGGTATAAAAGACACCTCCGCAACAAATGCCCCGCCAGGGATGCCACATGCATGAACTGTGACAAGAAAGGGCATTATGCCAGGGTATGCAAATCTACTCTTAGAAGAAATAAACCCACTTCTGCGGCTCTCTACTCACAAAAGAAACTAACAGCAGCTTCACTGGGGAATCTATCCAAGGTTATCATCAACGTACGAATTAACGGGCATATGGCTGAGGCACTGATTGATACCGGTAGTTCTGAAAGTTTCGTCAACAGCTCACTAGCGAAAGGCAGGAAATGGAAGATCCACCCAACAGACAATATGGTATGCATGGCCTCCACATCACTACAGTCCCGCATACGAGGGTACTGCAATGTTGAGTTGGACGTAAAAGGCTACACGCATCGGGATGTTAGGGTACTGGTGCTTCGTGATTTATGCGCAGATGTAATTTTGGGTCATAATGTCCTCAAGCAGCACGCGAGTGTCGAAATACCCTTTGGAGGAAGCAAACCTCGTCTAATTCTAAATGCTCTGACCACCGCAGAGGTATCGTCCCCCCTGTTTGCTAACTTGTCGCCGGACTGTAAACCGATAGCGATCAAATCGCGACGATACACCGCCGCCGATATGGACTTCATTGCTTCCGAGACCAAGCGATTACTGGAAGAAGGTATTATAGAACCGAGCGATTCGCCATGGCGCGCGCAGGTATTGGTGACCACCAACCAGAACCATAAGAAACGAATGGTTGTCGATTACTCTCAAACGGTCAATCGCTTCACCCACCTCGATGCCTACCCTTTGCCACGCATAGACGAGGTGGTCGAATGCGTGGCCAACTACAAAATATTCAGCACCATCGATTTGCGAAGCGCTTATCATCAAATTCCCATTCGAGAGGAAGACAAACGTTACACCGCGTTCCAGGCAGGTAGACGCCTCTATCAATTTAAGAGGATCCCGTTCGGTGTCACGAATGGAGTAGCTTGCTTCCAACGAGTTATGGATGATATCATCTCGGATGAAAACCTCAAAGACACTTTTGTTTACGTGGACAATGTCACGGTGTGCGGTGAAGATCGGGGGGAACATGATACGAATCTGGACAGATTCTTGAGCATTGCTAGAAAATATAATCTGACTCTCAACTACGACAAATGCGTATTCTCGGCAAAGTCAATAGATCTTCTCGGCTAGACAATAGCCGACGGCACGATAAAGCCCGATCCTGAACGATTGCACCCACTCCGTGAGCTACCCCCACCTCATGACCTGCAGACATTGCGTCGGGTGATTGGGATGTTCGCGTACTACGCTAGATGGATTCCCCAATACTCTGAGAAAATACATCCCCTGGTGCATTGCAAAAACTTCCCGCCAGATGCCGCTGTTGTAAAAGCTTTCCGCAGCCTCAAAGATTATATCAGTAATTCCGTGGTATTATCGATCGATAGCACGGTGCCGTTCGTGGTGGAAACGGACGCTTCCGATCACGCGATAGCTGCGACGCTCAATCAGTCCGGACGACTCGTCGCGTTCTTCTCGAGAACTCTCTCTGGAAGCGAGCAGAGACACTCGGCGATAGAGAAGGAAGTGTACGCTATTGTCGAAGCCCTACGTAAATGGAGACATTATTTACTGGGCAACCACTTCACACTCGTCACGGACCAGTGATCCGTTGCCTTCATGATTGATGGGAAAAATAACAGGAAAATTAAGAACGAGAAAATAATGAGATGGCGGATAGACCTATCCTGTTATAGTTACGACATTGTTTATCGGCCCGGGAGGGAAAACCCTGCTGCAGACACCTTCTCTCGGGTCTACTGTTCGGCGACATCCAGTCGGGCGTTGCAAGACCTTCATGTGTCTCTGTGCCACCCAGGGGTAACCAGAATGGCACATTTTGTGCGCAGACAAAACCTTCCCTATTCTATCGAAGATATTAAACAAATGAATGCTTCATGCCCTGTTTGTGCTGAACTAAAACCCAGATTCTATGGCGCCGCTCCTGGCAGGTTGATCAAGGCCACTTCACCCTTCGAGAGACTAAATATCGACTTCAAAGGGCCCCTGCCGACTGAGACAGACAACAGATACATACTCACTGTTGTTGATGAATACTCAAGGTTCCCATTTGCATTCCCGTGCTCGGATATGACCTCGGGTACAGTCGTGAAATGTCTCTCTGACCTCTTTGCCATGTTTGGGAAAACTTCATACATACATTCAAACAGAGGACCGGGTTTCATGTCGGCCGGGCTAAAACAGTTCCTATTTGAGCACGGCATAACAACTAGTCGAACGACGGGTTACAACCCACAGGGTAATGGGCAGCTGGAACGGTATAATGGAGTCATTTGGAAAGCCGTAACCCTGGCGCTGAAATTGAGAGGACTGGGGCCCGAGCGGTGGGAGGTTACCCTTCCCGATGCCCTGAATTCCATACGCTCTTTGCTCTGTACGTCCATCAATGCTACTCCGCACAAACGAATGTTTACTCACCAACGATGATATACTGGCGGCCAATCGGTGCCCAACTGGCTAACCTATCCGGGAACAGTGTTCATGAAGCGCCCGGTACGACAAAGCAAGTATGAACCAATGGTGGAGAAGGTCGAACTCATCGATGCTAATCCTGAGTGTGCTCATGTTAGACTTCCTGATGGCAGGGAGACCACTGTGTCGGTTCGCCATCTGGCTCCCGCAGGTACTCCTCCTGCAGGTACTCCTCCATCTGGTACTCCTCCCTCTGACATTCCCTCCCCAGGTGTTTCCTCCCCCCCCCAGGAACTCCACCCGAGAATGGTGGCGACGGAGCTACCGCATTCCACCCGAGAGCGATCGAGGAGTCATCCCAGGAACGAGTCGAGGCTCCCCAAGAGGATTGGAAGCCTCCCTCAAGTGAAACCACCATTTACTCCCGGAGAGGTCGACGGATTAAACCCTCTCGACGACTCGATCTGTAAAGGGGATTATCAGCATCCCTCGATGGCACCTTACCATGCTTCTATAACTCAAAATAATCCTCACTGCTTGAAATGTATGCTTCTGTAGTTTAAATAGTTCGCACTGCTTGAAATGTATGCTCCTATAGCTTTGAAGTAATCATGGTGCGTTAGTTGAGCCTCCAGTTACATTTTAAAGATGGGGAGAATGTGATGAAATAAAGGAAGTGACGCGTGATCACATGTCGCGCAGCTCGCACATGGGACAGATAAAACCGAGATGCTGCGCGGTCGGTGGGATTGTCCCTGAGGCAGTGTCATTTACGGCGGTGGTTCACTTGGTGCTCGTTGAATGGTGAGAATTGAGAGTATACCGGACTCCGTGCTTATGCTGGCTAATTGCTGTTATACTTTGCGGTGATCGACTGCACATGTATTCCTTACTGCACATATATTCCTTTTGTGTCTGTAGAGATGGCTTCAATCAAGTGAAATAAAGCCTTATACTCCGAAGGTCTTTCTCTTGCATTCACTTCAATTATATATCTGTTATCGGATTATCGCTTTTGTGCCCAACACTGCAACCTGGGCATGAGAAAATGCGCCCGAACCGCGCCAAACCGGCAAATCTCGCGCAATCTCGCAGGATTTGGAACGAGATGAAAACAGACAAAATGGCCGCCGCAGAATTACCGGTGATTTCTACGGATTTCTGCGGACAAAAGCAGTCGGTCTAGTTGAGAAAACTAGTAGAGAAGCTCGTACAAATTGTACAAAATAACAGGAATCACCGGTGATTCACCAGCCGGGCAGGTAAGGCAGTATTGTGTATCCGCCCAGCACAAAAGTGAGGCGCCATTGGCGACCGGGTGGCCATTAATTTGCACCCCTGAAGAGGATGCTGCCGAAACCTCCGAATGACGAACACTTGTCATTCTTGATGGCAATGCCTGCTTCTACTTCCTAAAGGAGATACCAGGTAACTTCAGCCAGATATGCGAAAAAGTGTTCAACATCCTGCCAAAGTCAGGTGACGTTGTGTTTAGCACAGATAGCTACGTACCCAACTCTGTGAAGGAGATGGAACGACTGAGGAGAGCATCCGGGGACACACTGATTCTGAAGGGGGGGAACACTAAAAAAAAACCTGCAGATTGGAAGTTCTTGAGAAATGATGAGAACAAGCAACAGTTCGTTGAACTCCTCACTCGACTCTGGAGCCGAGACGCATATGCCAGCAAGTTACATGGGAGGAAGGTAATTGTGACTTGTGGTGGATCAGCATATCTGCTGACATTTGAAGATGGTCTGTCAACGTGTAACAGAGAACTGATCACACTAAAATCCACTCAAGAAGAAACTGATTCTCGAATCATTCTGTATTGTGAGTATGCCAAGAGTCAGAAGTACAGCCACATCAGAGTGAAGAGTCCAGACAGTGATATAATTGTCATCCTCATGCAGTACGCTGCAACTATGACAGATGTGACGATCTTGTTTGACACAGGTACCGGGAACAAGAAGAGGCTTATCGACGTGACCGAAATTGCCCGTGGTTATTCTACACAGCATTCAACAGCAATAATGGCTCTTCATGTATTCAGTGGCTGCGACTCAACCAGCGCTTTCAAGGGTCAAGGCAAGGTGAAGCCACTGAAGACCCTTTCTTGGGTGCCCAAGTTTGTACCAGTTCTAGCTAGATTAGGAGACACGTGGGAAGTACCTGACGACCTGATGGATGACCTGGACGAGTTTACATGTGCGTTATATGGAAGACCTCATGCTCGGAGCATCGATGAGTTGCGGTTCATGAAAATGAATGAGCTGTATGCGAAAGATGATGACCGTCTCTCCCGTTCGAGCACAGTTGACATGGGCACTCTCCCTCCATGCAAAAATAGTCTGGAGCAACACATCCGGAGAGTCAACTTCCAACTTGGCATTTGGAAAAGAGCCCATGTTGCAAATCTTGAGATCCTTGAGCAAAGTCATGGACATGGGTGGATTTTAGTTGAGGGGAAGCTGGAGCCTCTTTGGTACGAGGGAGGGGTCCTGCCATAGCAGGTGGCAGACATCGCTGAAGATTCAGCGAACATCAATGACTCGGACTCGGACATTCCAGACGAATCGGACTATCTTAATGGAGACAGCTCAGAGTCTCACAATGAGTAGGATTAGTTGTAATTCACGTTAACGACAGGAACATTCATTTCTATTGGAGTATACTTCTGTTTTAAATTGTTTCGAATATATGTTGTATTTAAATACTTAGCATGTTTGAGATTTGGTTATGTTATTTAGTTCCGTGAATGTTGTATTCAATATGATGCGGATATAATGCAAATATAAACACTATTTTATTCACTCTGAAACGTATGCTTTCTGCAGTCTGCATTGGCACTGTAAGTTGTAGATGTATGTTTGGAAATATGATAGATGAATATGGGAAGAATTATGAAAGATAATGAAATAATGCACGTAAAATATTATTGTATTATAGGTCACTGACATGATCCGGATTATGGAGATATAGACTGGAAATGTTTATGTGCAATGAAATATCTTGTCATTTGGTGATGCTGATGGTGGCCATCTTGGATTTTTTGGTTGCTTTCAAACTATACTATTATATAATATTTTGTGTGATATTATAACCAATTCTCTGTAATCATGGTAAATAGTTTGTCAAGTAATGTTCCATAAAAGTGACCATAAATGTGTATTTCGTCAAAATGTAGTTGATTGAAAACATTATTTGTCTGAATACCCGTTTGATGCTTATTGTGTGACAACGTTGTATATTTTCATAATAGTTGCTTGATATTTTCGAAAAAATAAAAGGTAATTAATACCGTTTCTTACTATCATTGAATAGTCTGTACCTGCAATAAAATTCATATAATGTCAAATATATTCATTGAGGAATACGGAGTGTTGATTTTGTGTTTATTCAAAAGATAGGGAATATATATTCAAATGTATATAATTTCATTTAGATTTAATGTACAACACTGTTAGACATATACAGATGATCAGAATGCAATTATCTTCAATTTGATGCATCATACATGTATATTGGATATGATTTGGTCCTTCTGCATTCCATTTTGATTCCATCCGTAAATTGAATTCGACGCAAATCGATAAAAGTATAATTTTAGGGTACCCCTATTCAAAAGGTCAAAAGAGGTAGTGCATCCCAAAATTTTCAATGTTAACATTCATATTCCTGTTCAGTATATCCAGGGGATTCAAAAAAACATAGGTTTGCTGGGAGGTGGGGGGGGGGTGCACTGTGGCCATATCGGCCCATGGCCTATAGCTTTTCCTGTTCCTGAATGACTTGACGAGGCTATTATAATTGACGTGTGCCTCAGTGAGTGTGTGAGTCCACATAGATATCTACTTTTATATAAATTTTGTATTCTCAGATCGAACATAATCAATATACCTTGGCACAGCTCTGCATTGTCAAATGCTCAGTCTTGCTCTTATTAGATTAAATCAACAGAACGTTGATTAAGATTTGTTAATCGCCGTGGGAAGCAAGGAGAAGCTGACGTTTCAGATGTTAACTCTTCGACAGAGCAGTAGGAACGACAGTGTACCATCCTTTAACACCCAACAAGTCAGCTTCTCCTTGCTTCCCACAGTAGTTGGCACGCATCAATCAACGTCCTGTTGATTTCTTCAATTGTTCTACCTGTCTGCAGAATATCTCAAAAAGTCTTTGACGGATTCGGACGAAATTTTGTGGACAGGTTGGGTGTGTGACAAGGACAAATTGATTAGATTTTGGTGAACATTCACATCACACTCTTCTGTTGAATTAATACCAGGTGGAGTTGACTCTGCCTGTCATCCTTCTGAGGTCAGCAAAATGAGTACCAGCATCCTGGTATCCTGTGTTGGAGTAGCGACCTGTCCAGCATTGTGCCCAATAGCCAAGGAGACTGTTTCGGCAGCACCAACGCTCTGCATACAGAATGGTCCCAATGCATGGATTGATGGATTCAGATCCATCATATCAGTGGGATACAATACAAAAACTGTTCAGCCTGGTGGAGGTATGCACTCTACCGAATGCCATTCTAGTTTGTCATATTCATTCGGCTTTCAGTATCCATACTGAGAAGAGCAGATGCATATTGGGGCTGAGTAGGAATATACAAATAACAGAAAGGTAGGAATAACTTGTTATTATTCCCAACTGTTGTACATTCTATGGTAGGAATGACAGAAAGGAGAAAGACGACTCTATTGCAACTTGAAAATGAATCTCATTTGAGCCGACCATGAAAGAAGGTCAATAATTCTAGTGATCAACTTTATGATTGTCATCTTAAACAAATGCCAAATTGGTTTTCTAAATGTGCAATCGGTGTATCTGAACACGATGCAAACAGCGGTTAAGGGCAACTGAGGTTACAAGTAGTGTTTTTTGTTTGTTTTGTTTTTCAAAACAATCTGCCTCTGTTGTAAATGATGCTCATAGAAGATTGTGATGTAAGCTTAAAGAGTAACCCCCAAACCAACGGATGGTGCATTTTTATATTGAGTGATCGGACTTCAGGAAAGGCTGTGCTCGCCTTTAATCTGACCCCCACGACTCCTTCCTTGTTAATGGTACTCGACTCGCTTCGCTAACCACGTCGTCGGTCATTGGGACCAAACTCGTAATTGAGTTTTCCCATCTGCCAACAGCCATTAAGAATGGCCATTTCATCATGAGCTAGTGTTGCGATTAAAGTACTCTGCAAACAGTGGCACCAAGTGAAGTCAGTGTCTTATTTTTACTCAGAACGATTAAAACTTTATTTGGTGACATGAGGTAGTTGTGTAGTTCCTTGACGTTTTGGTGGATTTTTTTTTAATTACCCTTATCGTATGATTGCTTTATCATTTCTAGGAACCAAACAGCACATAACAAAGGCCAAAATGTATTTTTAAAAGGCAGCGAGGAATTATTCAGAAAGTACCCTGTTCATTTACTTTGCCTACCACAATCACCCATAAACTGTCTAGGCTGGGTTAGAATCCCGACCCAGCAATAAACTGTCATCCCGTTGGTTCACAGGAATGGTGGATTCATCCATGTGTGTGCCGTCCCTCGGATGGACGTCAAACGGGCATCCCATCTGCCAGTATTTGTTAGCAGACATCAAAGGTCCCACGGTGTCCTTCACAAAGAGTGGGCGAGCTATTGCCGGCAACATGAACAAATTCCAGCCATAACCAGCAGAGAGAATTGCATCAGTGGTGCAGCCACACTCTGAGCCAATGGTGCTGCCCCGCAGCCTTGTGCTGCATACAGAAGGAGAAGACAACACAAACACGAGGATACCTCTCTGAGCACAAAGGAATAACATATTTGATGGTGAAGGTTTCATCCCGATTTCATTGTTCTAATCTCAACAATACAATGCTCACGATAGATAGATATATACATACGTACATACAGAGTTCCATTTCAAGGAACTTCAATGCAGGGAGCAGCCATTACATCTGTCAAAGCCTGCAATAGTATTGCCAACTCATGGTTGTTTATCTGTGCTGTATCCTTCCAAATGCTGATTATCAAGCAAGGAAGTAGCACGCACCATTTTAAGTCTTTGGTAAGACTCAGCCAGGGTTAAAACCCTTGACTTCCAAGACTCAGAGTGGATACTCCAACCGTTACACCACCAAGACGGGTACACCACAGCTCGCATCACAGAGCAGGTAGCTGTGAACCCTGAAACAAATCCATTTTGGATTTAAAATTCAAACTAAACCTTCAGATGAAGATCACATTAATGATACAACATGAATCATTTTTCAAGTGTAATGTTGCTCGTTGGGTTCATATACTTCAGTACAATGTGTAATAATTGATGTAAGCCTAATGGCAGCCTTCACCATGAAGATGAAATTAATTACATCCCAAAATGAAGCTCCATTTTCAAGTTACTCATCAGGAAATAACTTACTTAACTCAGTTGACGCTTCGACCCAACATTTGACTAAATTCATAAAAGGGATTCACAAAATGATGGCCTTCAACAAACAAAAGACCAAGGATGGAGGCCATCAATAAATGAAGTGCCATCACTAAATTGTCATATTCACTAAATCGTGGGCTTCAGAAATGGCAGCCTTGACCAAATGGAATCCTTTACCAAGTACAGTAGTAGCATGAACTGGAACACGGGCTGTGTGTGCATTCTCTATGCAGTACCCCCAACAATATTAAACTCACGCAATAGGATGTTCATTGAAATGCTTCTTGCATGACTGGTTGGGAAGCAGCCCTTATCTGCAAGCCTATATATTAAACACAGATAAATATTGCAAGAAGAAACTCATCACCCACAACTTTTGCCCAAAGCACCGCATGCCAATCTCTCTATCTAATGAGCAAGGGAAGGGTTGGGGGGTGGGGGGCATGTGGTGGTACTTCTTTATCTCATGAATAAAGGGTGTAAATACTTTTATAATCTAGTGATTTCATTAATTATGAAGAGCTCATTGTAAGACTGTTTTATTAGCTTAGGCACTGGTTCAACCAACCCCCAATTGATTCATCCATATGTTGACTGTTGTGGTGGATATGGAGATGATAGTTGACTGCCAGCAAAAAAAACTCCAATGGGATTATAAATATTTTTCATAAGATGTAACACAATGTTGCTGCTGCAATCACTGAACTTACTGGTATATTTATATTATTTTTTCATCCTTACCTTTCATTTAATGTGCTTTGCAATGATATTATGCAGAAATATATGATTAATGCTGAACCCAGGTTAGACAGCTCAAAGGTAAATGTGTTACCTTTTCACCATCCTTTTGGACCATGCAACCAATATGTACAATGATGAATATCATCAGCAAAACAAATACGAATTAAAAAATGGTTTCACTGTTGTCAATTCAAAATATCACGCCCAATAGGAGAGTTAATGGAAATAGAACCTGGAATTAAAATTTGATGTCAGAACAAAGTTAATGTTCACCATCCTAGCCATTCCCAATTCAATGATGATATTTCATCATGAAGTGGAAGTTTACAGGTAAATACAATTACCTGACCAATGATCTGGCAGACCATTGAAAATCAACCCAAGAAAGAGGTGAATCCTGCAGCTGATTCTTAAATGGAGCCGTCTGAATGGTAAAAGCTGCGACTCGTTCTTCACATTGAACATGCTTAATGATCTTCGTTCGTATGCAGCACAAGGCTGCAGGGTAGCATCATTGACTGAGGGTGTGACTGTGCCGCTGATGTAATTCCCGCTGCTGGTTCGGGCAGACATTTGGCATTTGACAATGGTGCCGGCGATAGCTCACCTACTTTCGCAAAGGACACCATGGGCTGTTCAGCATCCACCAACTAATGCTGGCAGATGGGATTCTGTTTAACGTCCATACGAGGGATAGCACACACATTGATGAATCACCCTTACTGTGAAACACCAGGATGACGGTTTAGAGCTATGTCAAGATTCAAACCCAGGCGAGACAGCTGAAAGCAAGTGTGTGTACTTCTAGGTCATTGTGTCAGCCACCATGCTTAATGTCATGAGTTTTCATACAGTCTTTGGGATATCAAGTATTAAGCCTTGCATTCCATGTGATATGATGAAAAAGCATGCAACTGTCACAAAATGCCTTGGCAATCTCCTGATTTAATGATGCCATGCACACATTCAAGGCACCCAGTGCCAGAGGCATCACAGCAATCCCAAAACATCATTGAACCTCCTGCATGTTTGACTGTAGGGAAGGTGTTCTTTTCTTTGAAGGCTTCATTTTGTTTTCTGTAAATATAGAGATGACGTGCTTTGCCAAAAAGCTCTAATTTGGTCTCATCTGTCCACAGGACATTCTCCCAGAAGGATTTTGGCTTGTTCAAGTATGTTTTGGAAAACTCTGGTCAGGCTTTCTTTTGTCTCTCTCTCTCTCTCAGCAGTGGGGTCCTCCTGGGTCTCCAAACATAGAACCCCCTTTCATGGAGTTGGCGACGGATGGTGTAAGTTGAAACTGTCGAACCTTGTGTCTGAATGTCAGCTTGAATCTGTTTGGCAGTTGATCGAGGTACTTTCTCCACCATTCGAACAATTCGCTGCAATCTTCGATCAAGTTTTCTCTTGTGGCCACGTCCGAGGAGGTTGACTGCAGTGCCATGGGCCTCAAACTTCCTGATAACATAACACAGTGGACACAGGAACATAAAGGTCTCCGGAGATGGACTTGTAGCCTTGAGATTGTCCATGCTTGGCGACAATCTTGTGTCTGACCACCTCAGACAATTCTCTTGTTTTTCCTTTCTTTTCTTCATGCTCATTGCGGTACGAACACAAAATGAACACAGTGACACAAAATAGCAGAATGACTCCTTTTCTCTATTCAAACTGGTTGAATGAGTGATTTTTATATTGCAGGCACCTGCAACTCACCACAGGTGAGTTCAATTCCAAAGTAAAGGAGAATCACCTGCTTGAAAGCTCATGATTTTAGTGTACATAATTGTGTAATTTGGTCAACTTTTCATATCGCATCTGGAAACTTGTAATTTTTCACTTCCTTTGTTTACAGTGAGCACAAAAACAGCTGTTTCCAATTTTTTTATTCATAAGCAGTCACAAAAATCCAAAATTTGAGAAATCGCTATATTTTACCCATTATAGCACATTCAGAGATAATAAAAAATATCTGTTCAGCTAAATTTAACCCAGTTAGGAATTATTTACGAACCCCCCAAAAGATGACAGCCAAATATGCACAAAAAGGATGTTCTGTAGGACTGAGAACATACAATTTGAATGGATGTGCAAATACAAAACACAAAGATGCTTAGGCATATATAATTATTTAGTCATCCAAGTCCTCATTTTCCTCATCATCGCTTGAATCCTCATCAATTGCCACATTTGTTGCATGTGTCCTCAGCTCCTTCACACTTGCAGAGCTCTGTACAGGCTAGATTACGTGCCTTACAAGAGCACCGTCCACGTCACTTACTGGCGACACAGGAACACTTCACAAGTTCCACCACGACCTCAGGTGCTGCTGGAACTTTTGATACAACTGGGACATAGTGGCCGTCCTCCAGTTGTCGCCATCCCAGAGTAACAGGATCCAGTAGAATTGGTACAGCTACTAAGTCTTGCAACCATATGTTGGCTTGTCGGTGTGTGCGCAATATATGCTCAGTGATGCATCCTTGAGTCGGAAGTAGCTTCTCCACACCTTGGTTACCCTTCAGCTGCTTGAACATGTGCCACCTCAGTACCTTGGCTGATGCAAACCCAGAGTTGAACGGCTGACACACAAACTTTTCACATCCAGATAACACCCCTGGTGATGGGTACACTCCAACACCAAGTCCAGCAAGAGCACAGATAACATCTTCACCTGCCTTCATGAAGACTTTGAAGCATGATGACTTCCCCTTTCCTTTGATGTGACCAGTGGTATCACTACCAGTGAGTGCATGCAATCCTGGCAATGCTGCTGCTCTTTCTGCACCGAGAGCAACATAGATGGGCTTGAGTTTGATTTTTCGTCACCCATCTCTAGTGCCCATGATGATAACACTGTGCGGCTTCAGATCAGGTACTCTTCGCAGAGCAAGCACTAGCACATCAGTATCACAAGAATTTCTGTGCACAGTATTGCCCAGATGACTCGCCGCCGCTACATACGAGATCAACAGTGTATCAGCTTCCTCTTGTGTACTCGGAATGCTCACCATGTTTGGCTGGGAAGAAAGGATGCCTTTCTGGGTGTGTGTGGTGATCGGCACTTTGCACAATCGAACAGCTTTTTGTGCAAGATACAACACAAGATTATCTTTTATTTCCTTAGTGCTCAGAAATGACTTGAAGTCGTTAATGCATGTAGTATCATCTACTTTATACCCCTTGTCCTGTGTTCTCCCTGCCGTACTAAGCTGTCTGGTTCTGTCCTTGAGTGAATTAATGATGCTGTAGTTGTTAAATACGAGGTATGCATCCATGTAACCAACCGATTTACCATCAACACTTCGAATAAAGCAGTCCAACAGATCTTTACAGGTTTTAATTTGGCTTTTGTAGACAACCATCTCCTGTACGAGAGCCATGCCATGTATTATGATGCTGGTCGGGCCGTGTTGGGTGGTTGACTCCTCTCCAATGGATGTTTGAGACATGGCAGACTCTGCAACCATGCTCTCGAGTTCGTGAATGAGGATAGACTTGTTGGTACTGGGTAGTAGGGAACCATGTGGCTTCATTAGAGTGGCATTGGAACTAGCAAATTCATGCTTTCCTACGATGTCTTCCAGATCGAGTTTTCTTGAAGATTTTGCAATGAGGAGCAAGCGAACAAACAGGGAGTTTGTTGCTTTCAAGATGACCACTTCCGATGACCACTCTGTCTTGAGACTGACAGTTTTGCATCCATCATTCCACGTCAGACACTTCAGTTTTGACATTTTATCCCACATGTTTTTCTCACCATTGACTCTTTCCTGTACATGTGTGACAAGTGCCTTGTTCCCATGCATCTCTATGTCCAGTATGTCGTGCTGTACTGATGCAGGTATTATCCTGTTCGTCACAAGGTTAAACAGCTTCAACTCGGAACCATCTTCGTTCACTGATGTAATGAAGGGGTTTGATTTTGCCACCACACTCTTCAGTGACCTTACTGCTTGCTCCTGTCATGTGGTTTTAGCTGAAGAATGCTGATGGTACTTCTTTGCTTTGGTTTTTGAAATGTTCAGCATCCATTCAGTCTCTCCAGCAAGCCTTGCGAGTTCTGGCGAACTCAGACAGTACTTTCGCAAACCTTGAGGATCAGTTGTTAGGCCAGAAATGGCACCATCACCTTTATGTACTTTGTTGAGATGCTCTTGAGCTTGATCTGGGCCAATGGATGTGAATGCAATGGGATTTGTGTTGACAACAAACTCTCCACTTTGCAGATCGTTCCATATGTGTGGATGGCTGGTTTGTAGTTGGTACATATGTGCTATGTGATCTGGAATGTCTATTATAGATCTTCTACTGCATACACTGTGTCTGAAAATACGAAACGAAATTTGTCATCAAAATTTTTATCGATTTTCGTCACTCGCTGGCCGCCATCTTGGATTTTTGTCATTAGAAATGTTTGGAAAAATTGGAAACAGCTGATTGGTAGTCCTATATGATCTTAGGAAGTGAAAAAAACACAAGTTTCCAGATTCTATATGAAAAGTTGACCATTGTATGAATTGCTACATAACAACATACACTATTTCCAGCAACTTCTAAAAGGTGCCGACAATAGTGTAATAATATTAATAGGGTTTCTGTGTGGAATAAGCTAAGATTTAGTAGTTTTATCAGCTTTTATTGTTTTGTTCCACTGCAAACCAAAGAAATACATACTGTATGTGGATACCACAAGAATTTTTTAATTTCCACAATTTTCTGGAAGAAATGGTGCATTATTTGAAAAAAAGTGCAAGGGTGCCAATATTTTTGGCCACAACTGTAGTTTTGGCCATGACCTTTGTTTGTCTGCATGAGACAAATCGCTGTTTTCGAGGGAACATTTTTGCTGCCATAATTGTTGTGTAAAACGGTAAAAAGTTTTTTAATGCAGCCCTAAAATTGTACTCATCATCCACCATGCTTCTCTGCAGATGTCCATTCAAAAAGATGAGAACAGTATCATTGTCAATTTATAACCTTCACTGATTGTTGTTAAAACAATTTGAATTTAAATTAATCTGCAAAGAGCACACTTCTATAAGCTCACTTGGCTAACTTCAAGCTCTTGGTTTGATTATGCATTTTCAACGGCCGTTTTTGAGCAGATACGTATCCATTGAGACAACTTGTTGTCTGTCCATTGAGATCACATTTGCTAATCTCAATGTTTTTGTGGTTTGGTTCACATCTGCATTTACAGTACAGCTATTGGTACAACCTGAGAAAGAATGTCACCTGTTGGGTAAAGAAAACACCCTGATGTACTTGACATCATTTTTGGAGAGTTTCAGCTTCTATTACTAGCAGTGTCAGAAATTCATTATTGTGTTAAGCTCCAAATGAAACATGTAGTTTTATAAATTATCTCAGATAAGACGATATCATATATATATATATATATATATATATATATATATATATATATATATATATATATATATATATATATATATATACACACACTCATCATGTGGCATTTCCATCCGAGGAGCCATAACTTGATTCACTCCACTGCTGGGAATAGTGTAGCTTGTACTTTTATAGACTACATACTGGTGTGGCACTTTTTGGATGGTCGCATGAGGATAAATCACAGTGTGAACTATTAATTTTAACTATACTCAGGTTGATTTTGATTTTGTAAGATAAAGCGGTGGCATTCCTATTAACGAGATATTGGAAATGCCATCCCTTTTTCGTATGAGGCCCATGAAACTCATCATTTTCACAACTTCAATCCTTAAAACTCAGAACCTTTCAGGATTTTTTTGAGGCTTGGCAGAAGCTAACACTATTATACCCAGCCAGCCATAAAGATTGTAACAGGGGGTCAAATTGTCACCTGTCTAGCTCCTTCACAAAGTGACACTTGGAGTGACAGTTTGGAAATCACATGACCTGGCTCAGGAGAAATCACAAATGGTATTTCATACAAAAAAATGCGACAACATTAAAAAATTCCAGGAATAAGAACAAATGAATGAAACGATAAATAAAATATGAATAATAAACTAACAAGCTCAAATGAGCTAACATCATCGTCCTCTTAATGATGACGTCATAAAAACGAATATGATGTCATTGTGATTTATCAGGTTTGCGATAAATTATCTGTGCTAATGCCCGGTTTGATTCCCGCAAACAAAATTCAAACAGCTTGCCTAGTTTCGGAGATAATGGTATCGGCGATTTCCATTAGCAGCGATTTTATGATGTCAACTTTTTTTTCTTGGAAGAATTTCCAAAAGCGGAGATGGTTACTGCCTGCGCATGGGCTTTCTGCATATACATGGCAAGTTTCACGAAGATCCGATGAAAACTCTGGGTTATTAAACAAAAAAATGTCAAAAAATAGGAATGACGTCATAAATATTGATATGACCTCATAGTGATGTATCATATGTGCGGTAATTCATCTCTACTAATGCCCTGTTCAATTCCTGCAAACAGAATTCAAAAAGCTTGCCGAGTTTCAGAGATAATTTTTTCGGCGATTTCCATTAGCAGAGATATTTTGACGTCTTAACTTTTTTTCTAGGAGGAATTTTCAAAATCGGAGATGGTTACTGTCTACGCAGGGTACTTTTACATATACATGCCAAGTTTCAGGAAGTTTCGATGAAAACTGTAGGCTGTGAAACAAAAAAGTCCACAAGAAGAAGATGAAGAACAACAACGTGAGTAAGACTTAGAGATCCTCCACGAGGATCTAAAAAATATTATGCTAACGGTGAAATGCTATGCTATGATGTGGTTTACCAAAATTCGAAAGCAAGTTTGACAGGGAGTGACATCAACTCTGGTTCTGCATAAAACCAAGATGGTGGATAACATAGTCACGTGTGCTTTGGAATAGAGGTGATCATTAAGTCCATCAATTTTGAAGAAAAACATTAAACCAGCTGAAATTCCTCAGGGACCAACTGCACAATTTGGTGATGCACATGCTTTTTTTTTGCGTGTTAATGTATGTTTAAATGTTGCAGTGAGTTCAAAAATTTCCATTTTCACATGCTGCTAACCATCTGTCAATCAAGCAAATATTAAGCATGATCAACTGAATAATGTTGGAGAATTACCAAATTACTTGACAATAAATTTCAGAAAAAGAATGGATGGTACTGTTGGACATGTCGAAAACATTCCATTCATTCACACTGGAAAAATCAATGGGGTTAGTGCAAAGTGGGTAGCAAAGCACCTTATGTTAGATTGAAAAGCAACTTGTGTTGGGAGGGATATTGCAACAGAGAGAATGAGAGGCGAACAGGGAGAGAGGAAGATGATTTCTTCAAGATTGTGACATGGGATGACACCTGGGTCCATCATTTCATGGCTTAGTCAAATGGAGCAATATGGATTTGGAGAAATTGTTCTTCAACATCACCAAAAAAATTAAAGGTTCGTTCAACAGCCAGAAAGATAACAGCGATACTATTTCGGGATTGTAACACTTCAATTGATCTGGAATGTCTTGAATGTGACAAAGCATCAGTAAACAGGAATAACGTGACATGCTATAAGATGAATGAAAACCAGCAATATGAAGATGATGGCCAGATATGCTGTCTCAGGGTGCAACTTGAATGCACAGCAATTCTCATCATCAATTAACAAATGTGACGAGACTGCTTTTTGTATACATAGTCGAGGCTGGTGGAAAAGCTAGTACTGTACACTGAACGGATCAAGACATAACAGGACGCAAATTAACAGTAGAGAGGAGGGAAACACCAACGGCAGAGTGGAAGGCCAAGATGGAGGGGAGACTTGGACAAACAATTGGGTGTGGGGAGGAATGGGGGGGGGCATGAGAATACGCATAGGATGGACATGATGGTACAGAAGGAAACTCTCAAGAGGGAAAACTGGAAATTTGGAAGGAGGATGGAAAGGAGTGATATGAGGTTCAGGAAGGGGCGTTAACAAGAGTATAAAAGATCATGGTTTTGGATTGAGGACAATCTGAGATGGTAGTGAACAGCTATCTTGAAGACTTGAAGGGAAGAATGACATTGAAGAGGATGTGTAAGTTGGTTTCACAGGCAGGGAAAAAAAAAAAGGAACGAATAAGTGGAAGTGAGCAGTGATCCCGGATTTTGGTAGTTTCACCAGAAGGGGGATGGTGGTGGACCGTGTGTGCCCTGCGGAAACCTGGGGGAACAAAGCACAGAAATAACAGAAGATGCAAGAACTGAAAGGAGGCAATAAAAGACAGAGACCACCAACCTATCTGTGATAGCAAAGTGATAGGCCAATAGACAGCTTCAGCATGGGAGAATCCAATGATATTGAAGGCCTTATTTTCACAGCATCACGCTGCATGAGCAAGATGTGAGGCAGGGGAGTCAGCCCAGAGGGGAGAATGGTACTCCATCAAGCTACGGATGACAGCCTTGGAGGTGGATAGGAATTCAGGTGTACCAACGAAGGACTTTGTACGATGGAAAATACCCAGTCGGCGACTGGCTTTGGATGCCAATTTTGAAATGTGGTTTGCCCAAGAAAGATCATGGCTGATAGTAACACCCAGGAATTTGAATGACATGGGGTTGGTGATCGGCGCACGTGGAGGACTGATCTGATCTCTCTTCTACCAGTTCTTCTAAACTAAGTTCCCCTGACCATTTAAGTTGTGTTTTACTGTTTCAGTTTTATTCCTGCTTTGCTTTTTTTTGTTTTTTGTCAATTTTTCTGTCCTAAATCAGAAAAAAATTGTTTAATTGCTGTGTTGAATTGTTGAATTTGTCTCCCGAGTTAAGCCGGGGACCATATATACCTGCTGTGATAGTCGAGTGTGTTTTCCCTCCGTTATTTCGCTCCTTTTATTCCATTTATCCTTACAACTGATCCCTCAGTTCAATCCATTTCCCTCCATTACACTTCCCAAACCCCAGGAGTCCTGCAGCCTGCGATTTGCCATCCACTCCCACCTCATGTTTGTGTATCGTCTCATCCTCCCAACAGTGATAACTCCATCTACATCTCTTTGACGATGAGGACCAACTTTGAATCACTCATCCCAACTCTCTCATCCTCATATGCGGTGACTTCAATTATCACCATGCTAATTGGCTGGGTATTGGAACCTCTCTCACCAGCTATGGCAGTCCTACAAACAACTTCTGTGACTCCATGGGTTTGACTCAATCCATTAATTTTCACACCTGGATTTATCCAAATGGCAAATCTTCCCTTCTGGATTTGGTGATGACCAACTTCCCTGTCGATGTATCTTGCTCGTCCTCTTCCCCAATTGGCTCATCTTATCATGTCCTTGTGAAGGTCAACATCTCTCTGGCTATTCTCAGAGAACAGCCTCTGCCCCGTTGAGTCTGGAAGTCCAATCAAGTAAACTGGCAGGGACTACAAACAGCCTTCACACTTCAGGACTGGTCTCCTAAATCCAATGCTGCTAATATTAATTCAGCCTGGGAATTCTTCCACAGAAACCTGCTCTCTCTTATGCACAGATTCATCCCATCTCATCTTCAGTTATCTTGCCCATCCTCCCTATCTCCTCTCTTTCTGGACCTACCCTTCCCCGTTGTACGCAACTGTTCCTCGACTCTGTTTTTTGAACCTGAAAAGGTAGAAAAGTTTCTGGCAGCCCTCAATTCTGACTCTGCTATCGGACAGATGGCATCATCTCATGTGTCATAAAAAAGCTGCTCTGCTGCTCTTGCACTCCCTCTCCCTGCTATTATCACTCTGTCATTCACCCTTAGTCATCTTTCCTCCACTTAGAAATCAGCCAACATCACAGCATTTCAAAAATAAGGTGCAAAAACTGATCCCTTCAACTACAGACCAACTATCTTACTTCCAATCATCACCAATGAATGTCATGGAATCCATCATCGCAGTTGACATAAAATCATTCCTTTTCTCCAACAGCCTCATCTCCGATCATCAATTCAGATTCAGACCTGGTTACTCTACCTTGGATATGCTGCTTCTACTGTCCCAACAATGGTGGAGGCCCTCAATATCAAACATGAGATCAAGGCCGTCTCTCTGGACATATCTCGAGCTTTTGATATAGTCTGGCATCCTGCCTTGCTCTCCAAACTGTCTGCCCATGGAATCCAGGCCAACTCCACTCTTGGATTGCTGATGTCCTCCACTCTTGAGGCCGTGTAGCTCTCAACAGACCCCTTTATTCTCTCCCTGTCATGGTTGTCTAGCACTCCAAGGCAGTGTTCGAGGCCCCGTCTTATTCCTCCTCTTCATCAATGATCTCACTGACTCTCGGGGAAAATCCTCTTTATCTTTTTGCTGATGGCTTGTAGCATGGTATTGTGTACACTGTGGTCCTAAATGAGGAGAAAGCTTAGAAATTGAACCCAGTTTTAATAAGATAAACAATCTTAATGTTATATAATGTGCAATTGTCTGTGCTTTCAGAAAATGTATACTTTGCTACGAGTCCTATGGATATAGTTGCTTACAAAGCATGTTTTTTTTATCCAAACACAGGCTATTTTTTTCCATTTTTATAGCTCATTTTTTAGAAATGGGTTACATGTATGATTGTGTATGTTGTCCAAAATGGTTGAAAATGCATTTTTGTTTGATATATATCATTTATACACAAGAATAGAACAATTCCTCGAAACAGTACATTTCTTATACATGACCTTCTGCATATCTTGGCACCTTCAAATGTGTAAAATCTCAGATTTTGCAAAATTTCCACCAGTCATAGTGAAGCTTACAAAATCTTATTCCAGAAATTTGAAATGCATCTGAAAAAACATCTTAAATAGCCATTTACTTCTGCATAAAGTGATGATTTAAAATGGCAAGTTTCAACATGGATCATTATTACATACCAGTTTTTAGGTTCACTTCCATGATTGGGTCAAAAATGTTAGGAAGTATGTAACAAATTGCATTTACCAAGCTGCTACAAAATTACTGGTAGCTATAAGCTTGATTTTATAACCATAGAATAAGTTTATCAAGATGGCCCTATGATATAAAAATCAATACCAAAGGCCAGTTTGTGTTCAGTATACAGAACATCAAAGGTCGTTAGGAAGTACGTAAAGTTTTTCAGAAATCTGCACTTTTTATCCCAAGATGTTAGTTTGGTTCATCACAGCATGTATTTCTATGGTTAAGTTTATGTGCATATATATTTATGACCTGAATGAACACTGATCAATTTGATCAATTTGTTAATTTCATATGACCTTGATCTCTTTGCTCAAGGTCAAATATCAGGTAAACCAAATATTCTCCAAATATGTGGTTTCCAATTAGTGTATAATACATATCTAAGCCATCAGACCAATTTTAGAATGATACGAGTGGTTCCTTTTGTTATATTGTGTCCTTCTCTGTTCTGCGTCATAGCTCTTCCACGAATCTAGAACATGTGTTAAAAAACAAAAAAAGTATTAAAAGACAACTTCCTCAAGAGGATTGTTACGAAAGTAGATCGGAGGGTTTGCCAAACAATCCTTTCGGAGAGACATAGTGAGAGTGTGAGATTTGTCAGGATTGAAACATATATTCCAAGTTTTGACCATCTTGTGATTCTATCAAGGTCTGAAGAGAGGAATGAGGCTACAGGCTGTCTGTCTGAAGGATGATGGATGTCATGGAACAGGGTGGAGTCATCAGAAAACAGATAAAGAGGATTTTCTAGAGAGTTAGAGAGATCATTGATGAAGATCAGGAATAGGACTGGGCCCAGAACAATGCCTTTGATTACTTCAAACTTGATTAATTAACCCATTTGCAAAATTGATTTTGTAACTGCAATAGATGTTGGGCTTGCAGGTTGTTCTTGCAAAAGTGTTGCAGTGGGTGTAAGTCCTTAAGACTGGCTTTGTGGCACTATGTATACATCACTATGCATACTTATATTAAGATGGATACAGGTTGGAGACATCGTTCTCCAACCATTTAATAACAAAAATGCTAGAAAATTATACCTTGTTCACACATGTGTATGTGTGTGTATCTGTTTCAATTGGAAAGTGAAAGGAAAACAACATAGCCCCATATGACTATGAAGGATACAGTACAACCCACCTGACCTGTGCTTAATTGTTCTCGGGTAAAGAGTTACAGTAAACAGTCTTTGGAACCTCTGACCACAATACAACCAAAATTGATTCTTTCTGTTTGCCTTGCAGTCCAGATAATAAAGATAAATGTTATTCAAAGGTGAAAGCTGCATTAAATGGTTCTCTACATTTGTGTTGTTGCCTCTTGAAGTGAGGTTATCAAGCTTCTCCATTTTAATTTCTGATATAAATAGTTAAAATAATGTTTGTATATCTGTTTCTTGTCCTACAGGATGGCAGAGAGGTAGTTCATTTGTCTCTGTTGCTGGACTTTGGTTCATTTAGTGATCTGACTATAAAACGAATGTAGTATTGTGTTTCACAGGAAATGCATCATGGATTATGCTGGCCTTTGGATGCCTGGTAATCTGGGCATCCCTTGGTCTGCTTCTTGGTTGACTTTACATATCCCATGGTGTCTTCCAATGAAGAGTTGGCGAGTTATCACCGGCATCCTGAACAAACTACAAATTCCAGCCTTGGCTGACCGCACTGGCAAGGCAATGCTAAAACCACCCAGCATAACTCTTGCCATGAGACTGGCACTCTAAAAGCAGAGTATGCCATCGATACTATAATAAATGTATGTGTGTGTGTGTGTGTGTGTGTGTGTGTGTGTGTGTGTGTGTGTGTGTGTGTGTGTGTGTGTGTGTGTGTGTGTGTGTGTGTGTGTGTGTGTGTGTGTGTGTGTGTGTGTGTCTGTTTGTTATCCGTAACTCCAAAATCATGAAACCTAGGGGCCCCAAACTTTCCATGAATACTAAGAAGAAAATAAAACAGCCAACGAAGTGCAGATGTGAAAATTGGCTGTTTAGGTTCATTAAAACATCTCTTTTGAAGATAATTAATGGCATTATTAAATTCCGGTTCTGGGTTTGGAGTGGCGGCAGGTCTCCTTCATGGATCTCTGCTGACAATCTCAAAGTTAAGTTTCCGGTCGTTATATGTCCCGTTTTAACTGCAGCAGCTTGGGATCCAAAAGATCCTGAGCTCAAGCCCCATTGGGCCACTGAATTAATACACCAGGTGATTGACTCAGCCTGTCATCCTTCCGAGGTCGGCGGAATGAGTACCAGCTTGTACTGGGCCAGTGTATACCCCTGTTAAAATAGGTGTACCATATCCCTGTGTCCTAAGAGGCGACCAGGGTTGCGTCAGGAAGGGCATCCGGCGTAAAACATGTGCCAAATCACCATGCGGATCATTCGGATGATCCGCTGTGGCGACCCCTAACGGGAACAGCCGAATGAAGAAGAAGAAGACTTCCATGACCTAATCTGTTGAAAACTCTCTCAAACATTAATAATAATAATAATAATAATAATAATAATAATAATAATAATAATAAAAACGATCTCTTTTTCATCTTCCTCTTTCATCTTCCTTCATCTTCCTCTTTCACACGTGTGGTACTCTTTTCTGTATCAGAATGCACTACTCTTCTGCTATTTAAATAGACTGCTCCAAATTTGACCTTTCATTCATACCTTGATTAAAAAATCCAACTGTTACAGCGTTTCTTCTCTCCATTCTCTGAATTCGCCTTTATTGCATCCATCAAGAAACGTGTTAAATCGCATCTCTGACCTAAAACTCAAAAACCCCAGTTTGCTATGAATGTTCACTTTCCATCAACCATTCTTTTTTTCCAACTTCATTGCCAACTCACTCCTTTCACCCCTCCCTCTCAAAGCAACCATCCCACTCTTCTCCCACCAAGCCTCACTCTTACCTCTCTCAAAAACTCCCCCCTCACCTTTCTCCCACCATTCATCCCCCTCACTCATCCTTCTCAAAGATGCCCCCCTCTCTTCCACAAAGCTGCCTCCTCCCACTGCCCTCTCACCTCCATCTCTTCACTCCACCTCCTCAAATCCTCAACTGCCTTCTTCCCCTCTCTTGTCCCCCCTCTCCCCCAGCACCACAGAGCCTTTTTTCCTCCTCATCCGGCCCCTCCACTAACTATTCTGTAATCCCCCACACGCTTATAAGAATCCTCCTTACCTCCCCCCTCGTCCCTAACCCTAACCCTCCCCTACCCCCTGCATCCAAAGCCTCCTCCCCTCCCTCTTCATTAAAAGTGTGGACCTCAAATATCCGGGGCCTTCGCTCAAACCTTTCAGATCTTTCCATACAGGTTTCCACTAACAAACCAAACATAATCTGCCTCACAGAAACTTTCCTCCCCCAAGACGTGTCTGACTCCCAAGTATCTCTCCCTGGTTACTCCCTCCTCCGGTATGACAGATCTGAGCCTCGTCCTGGTGGAGGAGTTGCTCTCTTCATCAAAGACTCTATTCCTCACTCTCCATGTACTGCTCTCACTCCCCCACACCGCCAGGAATACCTCTGGCTACGGCTTCCCCTCCACTCCCAGCTCGTGTTTATATGTGTACTGTATTGTCCACCTAAAAGTGATGACTCCATCTCCACCTCACTCTCCGAAAACATGGACCAACTTCTATCTTCTCCACCAAACTCTCTCATCCTCATATGTGGCAACTTCAATTGTCATCATACCAGTTGGCTAGGTGTGGGTACTTCTCTCACCTGTCATGGCACCTCAGCAAAAGTTTTCTGCAACTCATTGGGACTGAATCAATCTGTCAACTTCCCTACCCGGATCTCAACCAATGGTACTCCATCTCTTCTGGATCTGATTTTGACAAATTTCCCTGACAATGTCTGCTGCTCTTCCTTCGCTCCAATCGGTTCTTCTGACCACGTCCTTGTCAAAGTGGACATCTCTCTGGCTGTTATCAGAGAACCACCTCACCGCCATCAAGTCTGGCATTTCACTCAAGCTGACTGGCAGGGTCTCTCAGCAGCCATCAAACTTATAGACTGGTCTCCTCTCGCTACTTTCTCCAACATCAACTCATCCTGGGAATTCTTTCAAAGAAACTTGCTCTCCCTCATGCACAGATTTATTTTTTTTTGGATACCTTGTTGAGGCTCGTATGAGAGCTAACACACAACGCACATCAAGGGGGGGCATGAGACAGGAGGGTAGGGAGTGGGAAGGACAAAATAGTGGGGAACGGAGACATTTGGAGATCTGTGGAAGGGAGAGGGATGGGACGGGGAACATGGGGAATAGAAGATGGACATTGCAGGGACTTTCAGGAAGGAAAGCAGGGAATTTGAAGGAGGTGGGCTTGGGTGGATTATCGGGGGTAGAAAAGATCGAGGATTTGGATGGGGGATGATAAGAGGTGGTGGTGAACAGCTGTTCTGAAGGCCTGGAGGGAAGAATGGGAATGAATAGAGTGAGGGAGTTTATTCCAAAGGCGGGAAAAAAGAGGAATGAAAGAGTGAAGGTGAGCAGTGATTCGTGATTTTGGTAGTTTTACCAGAAGGGGGTTGTTGGTGGACCTTGAGTGCCCGGCGGAAATGTGGTGGGGACAAATCTCAGAGAGAGCAGGGGGGGCAAGGCTAGAGAGGAGACGGTAGAAGACAGAAAGACCACCGACCAACCTGCGGTGATTGAGTGAGAGACCCAAAGACTCAGCCTCATTGCGGGATTTATCCCCTCTCGTCTTCAGTTGGCCTACCCTTCCTCCCGCCCTTGGTTCACTGAAGCTTGTGGTGAGGCAGATGTCCTGAAACAACTTGCCTTTGCCTCATGGAAAGCAAACCAAAATCAGGGCAATCTCAGTTCCTTCCAAAAAGCTCGGAACAAGTGTGTATCTACCCTCAGGAGAGCCAGAAAACAACTTTCTCATCTCAAGTCTGAACTCTCAAACATCTCTCCCTCCTCAAAATCCTGGTGGTGTCTAATCAAATCAGTTTCTGATGTATGTTCCCCCTCCATCCCTTCCTTACCTCAAATGGCCACACTTCTGATACCGCATGTGAAAAAGCTGAATGCCTAAACTCGGTTTTTGCAGCTAAATCTTTTGTCCAAAACCCATCACTTTCTACACCCACCTTACCCAGTCACACCCAACTGTCTCTGGACTCTGTGTCTTGTGCCGCGCACTATACATGTTAGACTATCGTTGGGCATAGGTTGTGAACGCCAACAACACGCTAAGCATTCGTTTAGTATAAGTTATCTATATGTTATCGAAACGTTCTTTGGACGTTACTAATACGTTATGCATACGTCCAACTCGTTATGAATACGTCCAAAACTGGGGGAAAACATCAATAGTTCAGTGTACGCCAGCGTTTTACATACATTTTGATACCTTGTCATACGCTGGCTAAAACATCAAGGTGTGACAGGGCTTTTAGATCAATTCTGCAATTAATCTCAGGTTAAGAGATTCTAGAGCTTATTGTATGTGTGAAAATGAAATAAAGGCACAAACACTGGTGTGGCTTTTTCGATGATCGAAGGAAAACGCCTTTCCTTTGCTTCCCCTTCCCTCACGCTTACCTCCTTCCAAAGCCCCTCCCCCCCCCACGGACATCTCTGGGTGGTATCCGGGCTAGTTTAGTACGACCGTTTGAACGTGCTGTTTTAACGTACCCAACTTCATTCAATCCTGCACTAAAGCCGGCAGAAGGGGACCATTCCCCCTCCCCCCTCTACACCCCAGCTTTCCCTCAAGTTTCTCTATCAAACACATGTCCAGAACACAGTCTCCACCCCCCCAATCCTGCTCGCTCCCTCCCCCTCCCATAGTGTATAGCGCCATGTGGTGAGGCTTCGCTCTCCCCCCCCCACTTCCTCGCTCTCCCCCACTTCCTCGCTCCCCTTTCCTCACACCTTCCTTACGCCCTCACCCCTCCTCGCTCCCCATCCCCACCCCCAAGCCCCCATCCCCTCATCTTAATATTCCCATCAGCGAAGTGACGGGTTGTATTTCCTAGTTATGAATAATAATGTGCATCTTACATTTTGAAGTCACAATTTCAGATTCCAGTCATAACATACATACAATGAAAGAAACAAGGAACTTTGGTGCAGTATGAGGTCATTCGGACCATCATGCGTGCACTACACCAACCCCAGAAACCATCACCCATGAACGCTCAAGCTTCCTACAAGTCCTGCCAATATCCCCATACCCACAGTCTCTCTCCAGTGTATATCGTGACCGATCTAATTCCAATTTAAACTGATATACCCCCTCTGCTGCCGCTATCCCTCTTGGGAGACCATTGCCTTCTTCTGCCTTCATACTGTCCAAACTCTCATCTTCTTTCTGTTCAGGCCTTGGCCCCCAAGTCCAGTCCTAACGCCATCTATTCTGGTGAAAAACTCGTCTGCACGTATCTTGTCCACACCTTTCATTATCTTCGACATCTCCATCAGATCCCCTTGTAATCGCCCCCTTTCTAACGTGTAAAGTTCTGTCGCCTTCAGGTGCTCCTCATCGCATACAGTGGTCTAGCTCGCCGTGGAGTCAATCTAGTAGAGTCTTCCGCCGTACCCTCTCTATGGCCGCTACGTGTGTCCTTCCTCAGATGTGATAACCCAGAACAGTACACAATGTTCTCACTTCGGCCTCAGTAAAATTTCTATACCGTGTTAACACTCCCTCTTTTGATTCGTAATTGATCCACCCAAATACAACCTATAACCCTATTAGCTTTACAAACAAGAAATTTTACTTCTTTATCATCCCAGTTTTGTGCTAACCATTTGGATGTACGTTAAAATGGGACATTTGATCGTGGGATGAAACCAAATTGTTTGAGGTTTCCAGATGAAATACAATTAATGTTTGTCCTGCCCTCCCAAATCCAGAGCCTGGCAGACACCTTAACCTCTCAGGTTGCCTTCAACGAGGTTGTAATGTTCAATGCCTGTTGCGTGAAACCGTCAGTGTGATAACTCAAGTATTGGACATGGTTTCATATTAATAATTTTTTTAAAAACCTGTGAACTTAATAGCATTAATCATTGCAGTTTACAGTGTCTTCAGAAAATGCAAAATAAATCTATTGCATCGACTCAAGCAGCAAGAACGAAGTAGAAAGTTCCACAAAACATACTCTCTCTAATTGCACTGCCATTTCTGTCTTTGAAAATACATTTGAAGATTGGCAGCAGACAGAAATGACATAATTGAAAGCATAAGAACCACAATAATTTTGGCTGAATGCTGCTGGTACAGGGGAGAGTCTGCTCTCAAAGGATTCTGAGAGTCCTGGTTGATACCCAAAGCCCCCAAGATTATTTCCATTAATGTACCATATGTAATTGGCTTATGGCCATAGAGCCTCCACTTAGCATGGAGTGCCGTACCTCGACTAAATCCCAACCTAGTGTGCCCTGCACACAACAACAGAAATGGCTGATTTAACATCTCAACTGCCTACATTAGGCACTGCGAGCACTCAATGGAACCTCATGTCATACAAGAGTGCATGATGAAAGGTATTATGTCCATTTCATCATGAAAATAACAATTGCGTTTTCAGTCTCTCTGTTATGCATCTTCCAGATTGATGAGAATATCGAGAGTATCAAATGTTTGCCAAGGACCTCCTTATAGTTTCTGTAACACTGCCCCCCCCCCTCCCCAACTGTGTAAACCTGAGCACCGAGGGATTATGAATACATACAAGTATTTGCATCATCGCACAAATGGAATTTTGCTTAGTGAGTGATCAGGGAAACAGAAGCTGCTTGAATTCCAAACTTTCCTGCAAAACAAATTGCATCATTACACAACATATGCTGCCTGATGGATGGCATTCTGGACTCGCAATGCCATGATCATCTGCCAACTGACCTAACCACTGCAACTGCTGACAAACACTGAGATTCCCCAGCTGTAACTTCTTTGGAAAAGCTCCCAGCACTTAAACAAAGCACACTGATCATGGTCCATCCATTGGGACCACACTCTGTGCAGAGCGTTGGTGCTGCCTAAGCAGTGTCCTTGGCCATTGGACACAATCCTGGACGGGTCACCACTCCGACACAGTGTACCAGCATGCTGGCACTCATTTTGCTGACCTCAGAAGGATGACAGGCAGAGTCAAGCCGACCTGCTATTAATTCAACAGAAGAGTGGGATTTGAACTCAGGATCCTAAGATCCTAACCATTAAGTCGACCACCCTAACAACCCCAACTGGTATGAATTAAACAGCAGAGTGGGATTTGAACTCAGGATCCTGAGATCCGAACGATTAAGCCACCACCCTAACAACCCCAACTGGTATGAATTCAACAGAAGAGTGGGATTTGAACTCAGGAATCCGAAGATCCGAACCATTAAGTCAACCACCCTAACAACCCCAACCGGTATGAATTAAACAGCAGAGTGGGATTTGAACTCAGGATCCTAAAATCCTAACTATTAAGCCACCACCCCAACAACCCCAACTGGTATGAATTAAACAGAAGAGTGGGATTTGAACTCAGGATCCTAAGATCCTAACCATCAAGTCAACCACCCTAACAACCGCAACTGGTATGAATTAAACAGTAGAGGGGGATTTGAATTCAGGATCCTAAAATCCTAACTATTAAGCCACCACCCTAACAACCCCAACTGGTATGAATTGAACAGCAGAGTGGGATTTGAATTCAGGATCCTAAAATCCTAACTATTAAGCCACCACCCTAACAACCCCAACTGGTATGAATTAAACAGCAGAGTGGGATTTGAATTCAGGATCCTAAAATCCTAACTATTAAGCCACCACCATAACAACCCCAACTGGTATGAATTCAACAGCAGAGTGGGATTTGAACTCAGGATCCTAAGATCCTTACCATCAAGTAAACCACCCTAACAACCCCAACTGGAATGAATTAAACAGAAGAGTGGGATTTGAATTCAGGATCCTAAAATCCTAACTATTAAGCCAACCACCCTAACAACCCCAACTGGTATGAATTCAACAGCAGAGTGGGATTTGAACTCAGGATCCTAAGATCCTTACCATCAAGTAAACCACCCTAACAACCCCAACTGGAATGAATTAAACAGTAGAGTGGGATTTGAATTCAGGATCCTAAAATCCTAACTATTAAGCCACCACCCAAACAACCCCAACTGGTATGAATTAAACAGCAGTGTGGGATTTGAACTCAGGATCCTGAGATCCTAACTATTAAGCCACCACCCTAACAACCCCAACTGGTCTGAATTCAACAGAAGAGTGGGATTTGAACTCAGAATCCTAAAATCCTAACCATTAAGCCAACCACCCTAACAACCCCAACTCATATGAATTAAACAGCAGAGTGGGATTTGAACTCAGGATCCTAAAATCCTAACTATTAAGTCAACCACCATAACAACCCCAACTGGTATGAATTCAACAACAGAGTGGGATTTGAATTCAGGATCCTGAAATCCTAACTATTAAGCCACCACCATAAACATGATAGCAACACCAGGTATACTGATCATGATGCTTGTATGTAAGCTCTGACAGACTAAACTAAAGGAGTGCATTGGGTGCAGCAAGCAGAGTAAGTGTCGGCACAAGCAACAGCCGTTTGTGACGTCAGAAGTGACATCCGCCAACAAGCTCTGGTTCAAGGGTACGGAACAGGAATCCGATTATCTGAATTCATATTGCTCACGTACATGTACATTCTTTAAAAATGCTCAATTGTTCTGCATTCCAAAATGGGATACAAAGAAACATACAGGAGGCCATTCAGCACGACACACCGCCCTGTATTGTGTCCACAAACCATTAACTTACCATAATCTATCAATTTTCCTATCTTCTAAACACGTAAATGCCATTAACTTAAAAAAGAACTATTATTCCAAATGATTATAATTCATTTACCGTATTCAATATATTAGCGCAATGGCAGGCAATTCGCTGGAGTGCCAACAAAAAAATGGCTTATTGTTTTCGAAAGAACCCGAGAACGAAAGAACCTTTAGGTTTTACAAACTTAACCTTTAAAGGACCAAGGGACACATATGTCCCGAAACTTTAAAGCGGTACATCTCCAATATTTTCCCTGCAATTTTCGAATACTTTATGTTCTTACATTGGCAAACATCGTCGCGAACACTGCGTAAGAGCTTTTGTCATTTCCATCATTTTTCTTTTTTTTTTGTCAATTAGAATAACTTGTATTTTTCATCATACATACTCTTGAATTTCAATTCATATTCGTGATTATTCGAGCCAAAGTAATAATAATAAGATTGGACTTAAATCTGAAACTTACTTTCAAGATGCACGTGGTCCTCAAAGGGTTAAAGCAAATGGAGAGATCAGCTTCACACTCACTTCCATTGCATGATGTACCCATTCCAAGGTTCCAAAACTAATCCTTTGTTTTAAATACTCATCGATGGATGTAGACATGGATGTAGAAAAAATTGTAACCAACACAAGTTGAACTAAAAGAGCACTCAGTGGAGTGTGTACCTCCGCCGGGCTGAACAGTTTATGTTTTGTATCCCACCGATAGGATGGATCTGAATCCAGACCTGAAACAGAATCCAACCGGCTTGTTCTCATCACTAAACCAACTCATCTACCAAGTTTTGGCTGAATCCAGACAACTTTTTGAGATATCGTGTTATAATATATCGTTTTCGTCCCATCTCTCAATGGTGAAGAATTCCTTAAAAATTAAAATGAAAATTGCAGATTCGGATGTGGATCTTCACTAAAATCAATTCATTTCATCTTTGTCACACACACCCAACATGTCCACCAAGTTTCGTCAGAATCCGTCCATAAATTTTTGAGATATCATGCTCTATATAGTTTTTAGCCCTATCAGTCAATAGAGAAGAATCACTTCAAAAATTCTAGTATTCAGATCCATAACCCGGATCTTCAACAAAATCTCATCATTTCGTCCTTGTCACACATCCACCCATCTGTCCACAAAACTTCGTCCGAATCCGTCCATAACTTTTTGAGATATATATCCTACTCACAGATAGACAAACCGACAGACGGAAACCACAGACAGTGGTGAAAACATAATCTCTGTCCACCTTCAGCAGTGGAAGTAATGATGATCTGACTTCCAGAAATGAGATTTGCAAATGTCCCATCCTGGCAATATCAGGACTTGATGATTTCAAGGCAGAAAAATGCTTCACATTTTAATGAGGTTCTCTTTTAAAGCAGCCAACAGTTGTTTGCAAAGTCTGTGCCCTCTCTCACGAGTGGCTATCTTTTTTACTGAGGGGACAGACCTATAAGGTATGGTGTATCAGAGTAGGGACAGTGACGTATCCCTAACTCAAATGGGAACATATTCTCGCTTGATCTCTCTCCTAGTTTGACATTTGATGGGGCTTTAACTAAAACCGAGGTTTGATCAAGTGCCAGCAGGAGGCTGCTGTGCCGTGGAGCACACCGACCTTTGTACGGGGACAAAAATCTATCCATCCCAGATGCACTTAGATTGTGAAGATTAAATATCCCGTGGTCCCTTTGGAAAGTGTCGTAATAGTTTGTAATTCCCACTACGTGGGGAGTGTCGGGGGCAGGGGGGGAAATAGGGGGGATGTCAGAACTGGCACCACTTCGTGATATTTATATATAAATTGCCCCCCCCCCTATGGAATATCATCCATAGCTGTTGTTGTACAGTACAAATTTTAATGTTATTTTACAGAGAGCAACATATTTGTAAAAATAGGCTTTGATTCTTAATATCCTGCTTGTCAAACACATATCTACTTTAAACAGAGCTGTATGTGTTCTCAACTACCTGTTAATCATCAAGCCTGTAATCCCACTGTCGTCGTTCAACATCTCATCCATCCATCTTGTAGCAGAATCACTCTGCAGGCCAAACAGTGGTTTTCAAACTCCTGCTCAGCTGTCCATTTTCCACCTGTTCATTCCTTTAATATCCAATAATTCATCAACATCTCACTCTTACATTTCCCTTCTTTCCGACTGACATTAAATGCCCATGCCTCAGTTGCCAGGCTATTATCATTTTTCCATGAATGCACCATATAAATGAAAATTATTTCTGCTCATGTGTTCTCATGAGACCACTTTGTGCCTGCTGAACTGCAAATCAACCCAGCAGACCACCACGATAAAGTCCTTGATTCCCAGAACTATGGAAGCCATCCAGAAATGAATTTCGCAATGTCACAATTTCAAACAAATCACTGTTTCCTTTACGAATGCATTAACTATTTGGCTCTTTAAAAAATATTTTCTCAACATACCATAATTGTGCTTTTTGACGGTGCTTTCACGTCCATGAAGGAAGTAGCTTGTACGTGTATCACACATAAAACAAAACAGGGCATTCAGAGATGAATTGGCATACTTTGAAATGAATTACAAGGGCATTAGTCAACAGTGGACAAATCAACACAGGACAAGGCATCTGAGCTCATTGCACATAGATTTGAAGCTATGTTCCTAATACCATGAGCTTTGTGGCCAAATGGGAATGCCAAGCCAAGCACTTTTCCAGAAAAGTATTAATCTCATGAAACCAAACTCCATGACATCATCGTTAGAGAGTCCGCTCTGAGTCTGGGAGGTCTATGGTTGGATTCTGACCCTGGCCGAGTCAGCATTATTAAAAGGTTCGAGCATGGACAAGCCCCATTTGTTGGCGTTCATGAGGAGGAGGAAATTTTTTCTTAATTGCCCCACTGAGTACAGAGGGGCTGGCAGGATGTCCGAGAGGTGTGCACACTCTCCTCAAAACTGTCTAGCCTGGGTTTGAATATAGGCTGAGCTACTGTATAAATGGTCATCCGGGTGTTTCACAAGCAGGGTGATTCATCAGTGTGGGTGCCGTCCCTTGGATCATGTTAAACTGGGCATCTCATTTGCCAGCATTCGCCGGTGGATGTCAAATATCACACAGTGTCCTTTGCGAAGACTAGTCGAGCTATCACCGGCACCCGAGCCAAGTTCCAAAACCTGGCCGCCAAGTTTCATCAGAATCCGTCCATAACTTTTTGAGATATCATACTATATACCGTTTTTGGCCCCGATCTCTAAATAGTGAAGAATCACTCAAAAAATTATCGTACCTGGATCTGAATTGGGATCTTCACCAAAATCGAATCAATTCGACCTTATCACACAGGCAACCTCTCGACCCGAATTTCAGCCAAATCCATCCGCAAGTTTTTTTAGATATCCTGCTCACAGGCAAACAGACAAACGGGTCAAAACAAAACCTCGTCCACCTTCGGTGGAGGAGGTAAACGGGTCCTTATTGATTAACTACGTTGTCCGTCAGTGATTAAACACGTTATAGTTAGATAAAATGGAAACAATGAAATGCATGACTTTAAACGAGCAGTTCCTCACCCACAGCCGTGCACCCACACCGATGACAAAATGCATCGAATGCCCTTTCCAATTCTCACCTCTTCTCACCCAGCAGAATGTTCATGGATGGATGATGAATGAAAATTAAACCACCGAAAGCAAAGACTGCCTTTAAACCCACAGAAGCCATCATGGTGTATAAAATAACAATGCAGCCTTGCCTTGGACCTCAGAGATTGACAAATTGTACCTTTATGTACTGCCTGGAAAGTAGAAGTAAAAACTGGAAACACCAGGACTGATTTAATTTTTTTTTTAACATTTGTAAGCTGCAAGTCTGTGCTAATTTATTGGATTTCAGTCTACATTTTGGATTACACTGATAGGCCGGCTCTGCATCCAGACCTTAACGAGAATCCAAAAAAACTTGTTCTTATCACCGACCCAACTCGTCCACCAAGCAGTGGCGGATTAACGCATGGGCACGCAGGGCCCATGTCCAGGCCCCGAGCTCAGTATGGGCCCTGGGAAGAGGTAGTGTGAGGGTCGTGCAACCAATGCCATAACAAGGGGCCCCACACGACTGATTGTGGTTCACCCTCTGATTGTGACGTCTCACTTTGCCGACAAAACATATCACCTTGTGAGTGGTGATAAGCACAGCACAAAAGGCCTGCTCTGTCTCAAGGAAAGAAATCAGTGACTCAACGAATCGATTAAAGTATGTTTTCCCCTGATGTTTAAGGAGAGAGGACTATTTCAAAATTTGGGGGTTTTGTGAGATTAGTAGATAAATCAAGTGGATAATAACGTTTAATGTTTACAAGTACAACAATAATCATAATAAAATATATACAATTCCTCAAACTTATCATTGGCTTATCATGCCTGGTGTTGGCTTAATGGTTAGAGTGGTGGGCTTGAGATCCAATGGTCCTGATTCACATCCCGCTCAGCTGTTGAATTAATACCAGGTAGGGTTAACTTGGCCTGTCATCCTTCCGAGGTCGGCAAAATGAGTGCCAACATGCTGGTATACTGTGTCGGAGTGGCGACCCGTCCAGAATTGTGCCCAACAGCCAAGGAGACTGCTTAGGCAGCACCAACGCTCTGCACTGAGTATGGTCCCAATGGATGGATGGAATTCCTCAGATTAATCCATATAGATACTGTTGAACAAATCCACACTACAATTTATCATACGACGGCAAAACATCCCCTCATAAGTAAATGGACTAACATATGTGCACAGCGGACATTACAGTTTTATTTATTTTTTTAATTTAAATCAGAGCACCTGTCCTAAGGAAGAAACAAAACTACCCGAGCGGTGGTGAAAAGCGAAAAAAATGCTCAACAACAGCAAAAAGGGTGAAAATCACCCGAAATTAACTTTTTTTGTTACACAAGCGGCAGAACCAGAAAAGAGTCCTCAGTCTCACACGTGTGCTGAGCTTTGTTCAATTACCAACAAAGCTTGATATCGTTTCGCAAGCCAGCCCTTCCTTATCAATGGTTTTGTTGAACTGCTGACTTCAGTGCTTAAGCCACTTGGCGAGCGCTCCACAAGAAACTTTTAGCCCTTCCGCGAGCCTCGTCTATGTATACCAAAAACATAGGGGCAATACCCCTGGGCGCTCACCTGTTCTAAGCTAGATAAGATAACCAGTACCTATGGATTTTTTTTAATGCCATGAACAAACTTTGGTCCCTCCAGCTTCGGTGATGTTGGTTATAATCAGACTGTGTCAATGATAGTGTCTGTCTGTATCAGCGGATGATTCCAATGATAAGTTTTATCAAGTGAAAGCTGACAAAGGTTATAATAACTATTATGGGAAGCAATGTAAAACTGACATGTCAGGCATTAGCAATTTCTGGCGTTCAGGCCCTTCAAACTTATTTTGCTTCAATGAAGGGCTAATGACATAAATGTCAGCTTCACCGCTACCAGCGGTGAGCATTCCTTTGGCAACTTTCGGTTGATAAAACCGATGAGCTTCATGCGGTGAAAAGTTTCATAAGCTGGGAGGTCATAGATATTCATTGCAAATGAGAATGACTACACAGCAACAGCTACAGAGCCCTTGCGCTTCTCAAGTTCTTGAGTTGATTAACTTTTTGAGATAACTTTTTGAGATATCATACTATATACAGTTTTTGGCCCCGATCTCTAAATAGTGAAGAATCACTCAGAAAATTATCGTACCTGGATCTGAATTGGGATCTTCACCAAAATCTGCAAAATCGTTTTACAAGGTCTATTGCAGGCTATCACCTCCCTCAACATCCGGTTCATCTTCAATGATGAGTGTTGCATGGACCCCAGTGCTCTCAATTTTTACTGGCAGTTGTTTTTGACACGGTATGATATGTGTGCTCAAATCTTCATTAAACCAAAACTTATGCTCATGACAATTGTGAGCACTCGGGTTTATCCAGCCATTCAATTGCATTGCGGGTTCATATCTGGATGTAAATCCCACTGCGCCGAGCACAATGCTTCTTCCCCTCAACCGCTCCTTCCAACCCAACACCCTCACTGGAGTCTCGATGCAAACTGTCCCATGTGATGTTTTCTGCTCTGGACTTAACTTCGAAGCTGCAGAGAGCAGCTTATTTGTCCTTTATTCGAAACTGGTGGTGTACAACAAAAGAAAAGCTCAAACACAGGAAGAGGCTGCGTGAACCATCACAACTGTGGTGAAACCACATTCCATTCAATATTATCTACCCACATACAATTCGACAAGGGAGAGACTAAAGGATTTTTCCCTGAAAAAAAACATTTCCAGCCATTACACAAATTCTGTTCCAATGGCATCCTCAAACTTATCGCTGCTGGGAACAACGTGTGACACTGGCTGGAAACTTAAGCAGAAACGTGCAAACATTTTCTTCTTCTTCTTCATTTTTTTTGCATACAAGGGTCAAGGCTCGTGGAAGAGCTAGAATACAAATAGATCTCAGGATGTAACAGAACAAAAGAAACAGTAGAAAGAGGGGGAAAACAGCAACAATGGAGTTGAGGAACAAAATAGAGAGAGACTTGGACAAATAAGGGATGTGGGGAGGAATGAGGGGAAGGGGAGGACACAAGGGGTTGACAAGATGGATATAGAAGCAAACTCTCGGTAAGGAAGGACTGGAAATTTGGAAGGAGGAGGGGTTGAAAGGGTGGTGTGGTGAGAGAGTCTTGCTGTGGTGAGGGAGTGAGAGACCCAAAGGCTCAGCCTTATCGTGGGAGATACCAATGATCCTAAGTGCCTTGGTTTCTACAGTGTGAAGCCGAGAAAGGTGTGAGGGGGGGCACCAGCCGAGAGGGGAGAGAAGTACTCCATCAGGCTGTGGATGAAAGCTTTGTATGTGGTCAGGAGCTCAGGTGGGCCGAGGAAGGACTTTGCACGACGGATTCCCAGTTGGCGACTTGCTTTGGAGGCCAGCTTGGAGATGTGGCTTTCCCAGGAAGGATCATGGCAGATAGTGAGACCAGAAGCTTGAATGAAAGGACTTCTTCAAGGGGATTGTTGAGAAAGTAGATTGGGGGGGGGGGGGGGTTCCAGACGGTCCTTTCAGACAGACAGAGTGGGTGAGAGTGAGATTTGTCAGGATTGAAAGACATGTTCCATGTGTTGGACCAGTTTGTGATTTTATCCAGATCTGCAGAGAGTGAAGAGGCTGCTGCTTGCCGATCTGAGTGATGGCAGATGGTACAGCAGAGGGTGGAGTCACCATCAAAGAGATAAATATTTTCCAGAGAGTCAGAGAGATCATTGATGAAAACCAGAAAAAGAACAGAGCCCAGAACGCTACCTTGAGGATCTCCAGCCTGGACAGGAAGAGGGGATGAAAGAACTCCATTTAGGGCCACACGTTGACTGCGACAGGAGAGGAAGTCTGCAAGCCATGAGCGGAGATGTCCTTGGATACCATAGGAAGAGAGTTTGGTGAGCAGGGCAGGGTACCGGACTGTATCGAAGGCACGAGATAGGTTGAATGAGATTGAATAGAAAGTGAAAGTTGGTTACACAGGTGGGGATGTGTTGGGGTGGGAGGGAGGGGTGGGAGAAAGAGGAATGAATGAGTGGAAGTGGGTCGTGACTGTATTTTGTGAGTTTCACCAGAAGAGGGTTGCAAGACCAGGAAGGAGGCGGTTAAAGACAGAGAAACCACCGGCCTGCCTGTAATGAGAAAGTGAAAGGCCCTTGGATTCAGCTTCATCACGGGAGATTCCAAAAATCTTGAAGGCGTTTGTTTCCATGGCATCAAGCTGAGCAAGGTGTGAGTCAAGAAACCCACCCCAGAGAGGAGAGCAGGACTCCATTAAGCTGCAGATGAAAGCCTCATTGATGGATAGGAGTTCAGGTGTGCGAATAAAGGATTTTGCGTGATGTCCCATCGGCGGCTGGCTTTGGAGGCCATTTTGGAAATATGGTCTGCTCAAGAAAGATCATGGCTAATGGTGAGACCCAAAAGTTTAAGTGACTTAACCTCTTCAAGCAGTTTGTTTAGGATGTCGATGGGAGGGTTTGCCATCCTTTGGGAGAAACAGGGTGAGTGTGTGGTATTTGTCAGGGTTGTAAGACATATTCCAAGTGTTGGAACAGCTTCTGATTCTATCTATGTCTGCAGAGAGTGAAGACCTGTCTGCCTGTCTGAAGAATGACAAACGATATGGCAAAGGGTGGAATCATCAGCAAATAAATAGGCAGGGTTTTCCAGGGAATCAGAAAGATCCTGGGGAAAAAAACATAAGGGGTGGGAGTCCGTGGGACACAAGGGAAGCAAGGAGGAGATGGAATGTAGTGGTAGCAAAGAGGGGGTTGGGCATGAACGATGCGAGGATGTGGGGCTTGGAGGAAGTAAAGAAGGATGGGAAGAGAAAGAAGCAAAGAGGAGGTGGGAGGTGAAGGAAGCAAAGAGGGAAGAAAGAGTGAAAGAAACAAAGAGGGGGTGGGGAATGAAAGAAGCAAAGAGGACGGAGAGTGAAGGAAGCAAAGAAGGAGTGGGACATGAAAGAAGCAACAAGGGAGCTGGGTGTGAAGAAACCAGGGAGGGGGGGCATGGATTGGATTGTCATGTAATTGGGGGATACTGAGCGGGAGTTGTGTGGGAGAGACAGGAGCAGGTGTGAAGACGACATCGGAGAGGGTATTGACATGAGGGAGTTTATCACTGTAGTCCCACACATAGTACAATCATGGTTGGATATAAGGATTCCAAGGGCAGAGAGATGAAGCCAGACATCAGGATTGGTATCCATCCATCCATTGGGACCATACTCTGTGCAGAGCATTGCTGCTGCCTAAGCAGTCTCCTGGGCTATTGGGCACTATCCTGGACAGGTCACCACTCTGACACAAGATACTAGCATGCTGGCACTCATTTTGTCAACCTCAGAAGGATGACAGGCTGAGTCAAGTCCACCTGGTATTGATTCAACAGCCAAGGAGGATTTGAACTCAGGATCCTGGGATCACAAGACCACCACTCCAACCATTAAGCCAACACCAGGCATGATTGGGATGGCAATGATGATTAAAGGCATAAAGAAAGACAGCACTATAAGAACATGATGGTGGATGAGGCATTAAGTTTATGAGTCATCCAGGGATGGAATGGGAGAAAGCATAGCAGACTGGGAGAAACATGTTTGGAAGCAAGTTTGTGGGCAGATTGAACATTTCTAAATAGCCATTTAAAAAGACCTAAATTGATGGAGTGAGAGTGGATGAGGAATAAGAATTTAGAAGAGGAAAGAAAGTTTTTTTGTCTTTAAAAAACAGAAGGTATTACAAAGGGATTAAAGTGAGCGTAATGAATAATAAGACAATCAGAATGGAACCCTACCTGGCATTAATTCAACAGCCCGACACCTTAACCATGAAGCCAATACCAGGCCTTAGTAAGTTTCCTATTGAGAATGATTTTCTATTTTGTTTGTTAAAAAAAAACACTCATTTGTCGCAGCACTTGTGCGAACAGGCCAAATTCAAAGCCAAAGTATTACTTTTTTCCGATTCATGCTGATCTTCTGATCAATAACACAATTGAAACTGGAAGGGCACTCGATAGAGCGGAAACCTCCGCCACGTAATGCCCGATCCATGAGGACATATCGGGCCCAATACATTTTTGAAATGTCATGCTATACACTACTATATCTTTTTTGGCCCTATCTCTCAATGGTGAAGAATCACTTTAAAAATTATAGTCGTTGGATCTTCACCAAAATTAAATCATTTCGTCCCTGTTACACCCCCAACATGCCCACCAAATTTCATCCGGATCCATCGTCAACTTTTCGAGATATCCTCCACAAAGACAAACAAATAAACAAAAAACCCAGTAAGCGACAAGGGATTCGAGAGGATCGAAGCGGTGGATACTATGCTTTTGATTCTGACCGATCCACCAACGAAGATTCATTGCCAAGACGTATTGGTTCACATACAATTGTTCCTCTGCCTGGCAAGATTTTTCCTATTGCGTATTTTGCCAACTGGCACTCCTCAGAAAAAATTACGGTAAATAGACACCCTATTTTTGAAGGACTACCATTTGAAAAATAATCGGTTTGCTGGTTTGTGCTGTAGAGCCTCGCGTTGCAGACACACACACACACACACACACACACACACACACACACACACACACACACACACACACACACACACACACACACACACACACACACACACACACACAGAAAACCCGATAAACTTCTCTCAATGCTCTTGTTTGACCACACCTCCTGAGCCACACAATATTTTTCATAAGCCACGCCCAGTTTCCATAAGCCACGCCCACTTTCCCATGCCACTCCCACTTTCCTATGCCACTCCCACTTTTCATCAACCATGTCCACTTTCCCTAAGCTCCGCCCACTTTCCTCAGCCCCTCATAAAAAATGACGGTGAATAGACGCCGTATTTTTGAAGGACTACCATTTGAAAAATAAAACCTCAATCAAAAATTGGCTCAAGCAAAATTTTCTAAATATCTCGAAGTGTTTAATTCCAAAGTCTCATTTCTCTACATTCAAAACTGAAGGACAAGTATTGTAAATACTGTACGCGGTTTTTCGGCTGCTGCACAGCAACGGGTGGTTGCACAGCAACGAAATTCAAATGCGCACCTTCCCAGACCATATGGCACCGGTTGGCAAAGTTTCATCGAAATCGGTTCGCTGGTTCGTGCTGTGGAGCCTCGCGTTGCAGACACACACACACACACACACACACACACACACACACACACACACACACACACACACACACACACGGAAAACCCAACAATAAGGGATATCTAGCATATATAGTGAATCCAACAAACAGACAGAAAGGGTAAAAACATAAATCCTTCATCTTCGGTGGCGGAAGTAATTAAGTTGTTCCTCAATCATCAACCAACGTTTGAAGACACATGGACAGATAGACAGACAGACGGAAGTGAACCGATTGCTTAACCCCACTTTTAGTTTCACGGGCACGGGGTAACGAGCACGAAAAAAATACAGGAGTGAGCACTCAATATGAAGAACAATCGACAAATTGAGAACATAATATCGAAGGCAGCATAGACAAATCCGGAACAGGATTACTTAGTGTTTTGGGAGCAGATCACTCGGAGGACCGAGAGAAGCAACCACCACTGGAAAAGCGGAAAAATAATTCCCCCAGATTTTGGTCTATGTTAGTGTGGCTTCTAATACCACTTCCCACAGAGTGGTGGCATGCCATGCATAAACACATCAGGAGAATTGGGGTCCTCCCTCCTGCCCTCACCCTCTATCCCCAGGATGACGAATGATTTCTTAACCCCCCCAAAAAACATCCTCTGAACACCACAAGTACAACCATCAGTTTTCAACTTATTCCGTCCAGCTGTTCAGGAGTGCACAGAAGTCAAATAAACACAAAAAATAAACACACAAACAGACACCTCTCAAATTAAACGTAGTATAATATCCTGCACAGCAATGATAAAGTTATGGGACAGCTATTTTAGTTAAAGCATGTGCATAAAACTCAACTACTCATAAAATGTGAAGCTTATTTCATTTTCATGGATTGCACATCAAAAATTAAATCTCGAATTGATTTTAAATACCTGTGCAATTACTTTATTGGCCTTACTATGATGTCCATTGTCATCATAACCATTGATTGGTGCACGTCCTCCAAGGAACAGTCAAATTAATGCACCTGAAGCAGAACAGTAGTTCAAAAGCAACTCCACATGCAGCTACTCAAGAAGTAAGGTTTGTGTCATAACTGCATGAAGGGACTGTAAGCTTTTGTCTGGTACTATACATAAAAATGGTTGGTTGAAGGAGATTCTCATTGTGTGTACCGACAGGGAGAATGCACAGGCAGCTTCAGCAGCAGTATGCTGAGAGCATGTTGATATGAATTTTCTGATAGACTGTGGGCAGAATTTGCTAACACACCACTCCTTAAATTTGATGCCAAAGGAGATTTTTGTCACAAGAGATAGAGTGCTGGCTGCTCCCTAAAATAAATGGAAAGCTTAGGCCGTGAGAATCTCCGCTAAATCACAAAGACCTTTATCACCTCGAGTTTCAACATGAGCGTACGAGTCGGTGAGCTATCGCCAGCATCCTGGCCAAATTCCTGTCCAAACCTTTGCCGAACATCAGGCAAGGTCAGCCAGTTTGTGAAAGACTTGGGCAAAGCTTCCCCCAGCTAAACCCACAACAATATTGGAATAATTGTGGCCGTTAAAGAAGAAGTCTCAGCGTTGAGTGTAATACTTTACAAACTAGAGAGTTCATTGAACATGATACCCTGTGTAGTGATCTAGTATGGACAGGATGGCCATGCCATTCACAGGGGTTGCCTGAAATTCCTGAAAATCAGTGTGAAGCACAAATCTGCAAACTTGGGGGGGGGGGTAATGAGGAAACTATGGTAAGGGACTTCAACTTTAAAATTTGTCCAAACTGTACTTTTAATTAACATGTTTGTGCATTGTTTTACGCCATTTGTTTTCATGAATAAAAGTTATGAAGAACAAAAAATTTAGTTTATTTTCTTGAGTTATTAAGATCATGAAACTTACTTTTAATAATAATAATACTGATGAAAACTCGATCCAATAATGCGATGGCGATGTTGATGATGGTGACGATGAAGACGAGTTGATGGAGATGATGGTGATGATGACGTAGGTGGGTTTGACGAGGTTTTATTATGTTGAATCCGATGTTAATTAGGTGAATAAATGTGGAAAATAGATCGCCAACAAATGACGAGGCCCTCCTCTACTTATATTTCAATAATATAATGATTTCAAAGATCTTTTTTTTTAATCTGGGGGTTTCACCCTGCTGAAGCAGTCTTACACAATGACCACCCTTATACACTGTAATAAGATGACATTGAGTCACAATTTAGGAGATGGAGGTTTTATTGTCCAGTACATAGCCATTGTGGTGGCCTGTTCTTCACCGCGATACACATACGATTTGTGTTCTACAGTCTTCAAGTATATAATTCAATTTAAATAAAGGTTTAAAGAAGTTTAAGGGCATATAAGTTGGGTGAATATACTGATTCTGGCTCACTTTTCCCCATGTAAATGAATGGGGGATTTTCAGCAATTCATTTTTTCCCCCCTAAAATGTAAACCCCCTTTATCCCAAGGTATATTTATTTATCTCCCCTTTTAACCAAGGGACACTTTTTTCAAATAACCAATGCAATAAGATAAAGATTTGTTCAAGTAGTAAAGTAGTAATGTGATTTGTTAAAGGTGATTCTAAAGAAATATCTGAAACATGTAAGCCTTGGGACACTCTTTTTCAAATAACCAATGCATATTGTTTAGCTCACTCATTGAACCTACAAATACTTGTTCATTCTCAATTCCTTCAATAGTTTAATTTTCTTTGCACAATAATCCCCATCTAAAATATTTAAAAACAAAACATTTGAATCTTTATATTTTTTAAGATACCCCTTTTGTGCCATTATGAAATGATAAACTTCTCTTAAAGCTCGTTTGACCACCTCCTGAGCCACAGGTTATTTTTGTTAAGCCACGCCCACTTTTTCTTAAAACCCGCCCACTCCCCAATGAAATTTTTATAAGCCCCGCCCAGTTTTCCTTAAGCCCTGCCCACTTTTATGAGGTGCTTCCATAATCCACGCCCACTTTTCCTAAGACCCGCCGACTTTTGCTAAGCCCCACCATTTCCAGTTTACATCATTTCCAGTTCATCTCTGACTCACAAAGAAATCACCAGAAAATTCCAGAATGTTATGGTTTTGAAAAATTTGCCTGGGCTTGCCCAGGGAATTTCTAAAGGAAACCACACCCACCAGTCTTTCCCTATGAAAGCCTCAAGCCCAGGCTCCATTTTAAACATTTTTTTGCTGGCAATGGTGTGCTGGGTGCTTGCCTGGAACTCTCTGACTTGTATGGAACTAAACCTTCAAGTTGATGAACTGGATTTAAACCTCTTATCCATTGAGGTAAGATTTTATTTCCCTATTTTCAGTTTGATTTAAGCATCGACTCATTTAAAAATTAAATAACTTAATTAATACATTATTATTTTCTCTCACAGGAAATTGTATCTGAAAATACCGATTTTGCCACAACTTAGGGCGAAATTGTTGGCTTGGTTGAAGACCTTGTGAGCGACCAAGACCCATAGAATGAACTAGGCCTCGAGTGGGATGACTTTGGGGTTCCTTGGAGATCGAATACTTGTATGGAACTAAACCTTCAAGTTGATGAACTGGATTCAAACCTCTTATCTGTTGAGGTAAGATTATATTTTACTATTTTCAAGTTTGATTGAAGCATACTCATTTAATAATTAAATCACTTAATTAATACATTATTATTTTCTCTCACAGGAAATTGTATCTGAAATACGAAATGAAAATATTGCTTTTGCCACAACTTGGGGCGAAATTATTGGCTTGGTTGAAGACCTTATGAGCGACCAAGACCTACAGAACGAGTTTGTCCTTGATGACCCAACCAAAGAGTTATACCTTGGAGACCAGCAAAATCCTGAAAAAGAGTTTTGCAACAATAGTACTCATTGTGAGTTATCAAGACAAAACCCCCTGAACAAGTTATACCTTGATGAGCCAGAATACAAGTTTTACCTTGGAGACTCACAAATTTCAGACATTTTTAAAAATGAAGTTTTCCTTGATGATCCACAGTTATACTATGTGAGATCTATCACTGAAACCCATAAAAATTGGAAAAATGGAGTTTTCCTTGATGATCCACAGTTATACTATATGAGATCTATCACCGAAACCCACAATATTTCTGGAAATTGTGATTCTACCTTGAAGTCTTGGATAGATGGTTATATTTTTGGAGACTTGAAATGTGGGTTCTGGCTTGATAACTCACAATGTGATACATATTTTGGAAACTCAACAGGAATGTGGTTATACCTTGGAGACTTGGAAAGTTGGGTTTATTTTGGAGACTTGAAATGCTACCACTCTTTGGGATCGAATCCAATCAAGAAAGTTCTTACTCCCCCTTTCTATGTCATCAAACCTGAAAGCTTTAAAAGACAGAATTGGAAGAAGAGAAATAAAACATAAAAATATATATATTGTTAGTTCTGGGAAGAAAGTGCAGGCCTACTCCCCCTTTCTACATCATCAAACCTGAAAGCCTTAAAAGACAGAATTGGAAAAAGAGAAAAAAAACGTAAAAAATATATATATAGGTGGAAATCTCATTTTGAAAAAGACATTGTGTTGGGCGAGGGTTGGGGGTTTGCGGTTGAGATTTTGAATGTGAGGGTTGGGACACACGCACACACACACACACACACACACACACACACACACACACACACACACACACACACACACACACACACACACACACACACACCAACAAACAAAAGTTAAGCCTTGACTATTCAGTTGAGAATTCTGTGTTTGGGGTTCACAGATCTAAGAACGTCCCCCTTCACACACATTATATACTGTTATACACCTCGGACTTTGCCCTCGAGTGTCCACAACGGTGTATAGTAGGAGGGAGAAAAGGACCAACCCATTGCTCCCATGGGTATTATCTGCTTAGTTTTGTCTTTTGTAATTCCTGTGAATAAGATGAACCTAAATCTCTTCCCCTTCTAAATCATATATCTCATAAGTCCAAGGAACCGTATCGATCACATAAACAATTTTAAAAAGTTCGTTCATCCATCGTTTAGTATAACCTTTTTCAAAATGAGATTTCCACCTATATATTCTTAAGATATCACCAACTTTGAACTTAGGTTTTCTGATATTAATCTCTTTTTCATATTTTAATTTTGTAAATGTTTCTGATGGTTTCATATTCGTTGACGTGTGAATCGTGTCATTATACTTATCCACAATATCCTGAATAAAAGATGACCATTGTTGTGAACCGAGTTGTGTGAATTTTTTATATAGTCTCTCTTTTAAGGTATGATTAAAACGTTCAACAACAACTGCCTTCCCTTCATTAAAGATACTGTATAATGTAATACTGTTATTTTTTAGAAAATTCATAAATGTCTTGCTATAAAACTCTCTACCCTCATCAGTCCACAATTTTTTAGGTTTTCTCTTACTTTTATTAAATATCTGTTGAAAGGCTAACATAAGAGTATTACCTGTTTTGTTTTTTAAAGGGACAACCCATGCGTATCTACTCCTCAAATCAATAACGGTTAAAGCATACTTGTACCCCTTATCATTATTGAGTTCAATCAAATCAGCGGACCAGATATAATCAACTTCCTTGGAATAAACCTTCCTTCTACGAAACTTTGTGAATATTGGTTTATGTAATTCATCAGCTAATTGCTCTTCAGTCTTAATGACATCATTAGAGCCTATAAGTTTTTTGAATTTCCAAGTCCAAGTTTCAATTTAGCACTGATCATCTTCTTCACGATGAACCGATCAACTTTTTCTCTCAAGGTTGGATTTTGTATCAGAGACAAATTATACAACATTTCTCTATCGGCTTCATGCTTTTCTTCCAGAGTTGTGGTATTCCCATAATCAATATCGTGTCTCATGCACACTTCATCAACCCTATTGATGGGTTTACTCCATGATTTAGGATTGTCAGCCTCATCTAATCTTTTGTCCAAGTTTGTGCTTGGACCACAGAAAGAATACCCTGGAAGATGTAATTCCCCTGGTATTCCAGTAGTTGTAAATTTACTTCCTGATAAAAACTTTTGTATATCTCCTCCGAGTTTGTGTTTGGAGATAAATTGATTTTTTTTTGAACCACACAACGAACATATACCTTTTTGTATAACCCTGTTATTTTTACTTTTAATATAAGAAATATTTTTAGTATTAGTTTTCTTTTTACATTTGAGGCAATAACTCATTTATTTATGAGAAAAATTCCTGCAGAGTGCGAAAACCTTTTTAGTTTTCAACATGCACATTTGAATCTTAATTTTTAAAACACAAAGAATCCTTAGAAATGCCTTCACTCTCTCCTCCATTTATTTCAGAAAAAAATGAAAAACTTGAATTAAAATGAATATCTTGTCGATGTCAATAGTCTTGTCGAAAATATTGCAAATAGACTTGTCAATTCTTTGTTTTCCTCCTCGGTGGGTTGAGTTATTTTCTGTAATACCCCCAATCTCTTTTTAATCTCATCGGTTTCCATATTTTCATATTTATTCATTCTCGCTCTTTCCTCCCTCTCCTCTCTTTCCTCATTCTCTCTCTTCTCTCTCTTCTCCCTCTCCTCCTTCTCTTTCTTCTCTCTTTCCTCCTCTCTCTTCTCCTTTTCCTCCTCTTCCCTCTCTTCTTAAACTCCTTCCTCATCCCTCACTATCCTTGAATCACTTACACCCCATAGAATATCATACATATATTCATCAGGATTTCTTGTTTTTCCTGTATCCAAAATAATTTTTTTTACAACAGGAAACCAATAAAATTTCTTTTGAATTTCAAAAAGAGCCTTACCTTTTCTTAACTTTATAATTTTTTCATTATTTAACATTCTAATTAAATTTAAAGTTGTCAGTTTATCAACATCAGCATAAAGCCAATCTTTTATTGAAAATACCTCATTCTTATGTTGTGGAACATATTTATTAAAATACTCAATATCCTTTTCTTGAAGGTATGCTTGGACACAGAAATGACAATTTTCTTGAAGCCTTCTTGCTGTCATTTATGTATTAGAAATATATGTTAGAATAATATTATGGTACGAAACTCCTCCCCATCTTCCCATGGTTAAATCATTTTGTATTTCCTTACTTATTATATATAATCCTGTTTTTTTTCTGTTTTCATGATATAAACTCGGGCAAAACCATTATTATATTAACTCTTATTAAATTCTTTTATTTGTTGTTTACTAATCATGCTTCCACAAAACTCATTCTCTATACCAAGTGGATAATATTCTTCCTTACGAGACTGATTTAATTGTTCCAGGTCTTCTAGGTCAATTTTAAATGACCAATTATACCCTAAATCATTCATATCATACCCCCATTGTTCTATTCTCATACAAACGATACGCCCTTCTTGATGAAAATTTATTTTAATTCGAACTGTGAATTCTGTATGACCTGGAGATAAAATCAACACTTCTGTATCTTTGGAATGCACGGCCGTTTTATTTAAGGATATATATTGTGATAAATCGCTTAATCTCACCAAGTCATTCGCGTCAGTCGGGATTGGATAATTTTTTTAAATTATAAGCCTTTTTCATATTAATATTTTTGGTTATATTATATTTATGTCGTTCAGCCTGTGCCTTTGTGTAATAATTTCATAAGTCAATATCCAGTTCTTGGGATACACCAAAGATAGAACCATCTTTACCAACATAAGCCATTTATATTAGATTAAAAATAATGTCATAAATTTTTTTATTTTTGTTGAGTTGAAATAATACATATAGACATAATTGACCACAACACTTGGAATTTAATTATTGGACTTGAAATGTTTGATAAACACCATTCTGTAAGAAATTTATGACTTCAACAGGTGGTGGAAGACCAAAACTATCAAAATAATATTTGTCTTGACTATTAAAAACACAAACCCAATGAGAACCGTTCCCATTATTATCTTCGAAGTTCATAATAATATTATTTGTATGTTTCGGCACATTTGTTAATTCATCTCTCATACAAATAACCACATTATGAATTTTTAATTTCTTACAATCTTTGACAAGTTGTAAATTTGATGTTGTATTCTTTCCAAATTCTTTAAACCACTCATCAATGCTCATTTATTTATTAGAAATATATAATCCATTACCTCTTTTAGTTAATTTTACACCTGCTTGTGCGATAGAAGAAAGCATATCTCCAACTAACAATCTCGCTTTATCAGGCAGACCTTCAAGTTTTTCAGCAAAATCTACAATTACACCACTTCCAAAAATTTGTTTCTCCAACTCTTTGTTATGTCTTTCCAATTCTTTTTGAGCCTGGAGTTGAGCCTTCCTTTCGTTGGCAGTTTTCACCGCTGTTGAAATACCATCCGTCAATGCTCCAACCGCAATTAAACCAGCAAATAAAGGAATTATAAATGGGAGAAATCCCCCACTCGTCTCTCTTATTGAATATTTTTTCAACATTGGTTTTGTCATTTTAATTTTAAGTGAGCCAGTATCATTCAAGATTTTAACCTGTTCTCTTGTGAGCAAAACATCAATTCTTACTGCTCCTTTTCTCTGAATTGGATAAACTTTAATCGTACAAGGCTTTTGATTTTGAACACAAGATGATAGTTTATGAAGATTGATTTGATTAACATATACCCCAGTTGGTACTTTGCCACTCATTTATTTAACAAAAAATTATGTGAGACTAATCATAACACCATTATCTGTCTTAATCTGCAATTCTGTTTCTTCCAAAAGCAAACAATATGTATCAACTTCTTCACTCTCTCCTCTTTCAATGTATAGGGAAGTCTCCACTCAATTAGACTTTATAGTTTCCTTTTGAGTGCTCAGGTCAAACGCATTGATTGTATACAAACTTTTAAATGCTGTCATATATAAAATAGGTTCTTTATTTCCATTACTTTCACACACCTTTTGATAAGACTTGCATGCTTCAGCAAAAACATTTTTTTCCCAATTAATTTCCAATCTATCTCGTGGATAAAATGTTCCATCTGGAGAAACGCGAAGTTGTTTCACCTTAGCATTATCACTCAATGCATTATTCTTATCAGTAGCAGGATCGCCATCTGGTTTTTTTTTTAATGATCCACAGATATCGTGGCTTTCCTTCCAGAACAACCAAATTCCACGTGTAAGTGGTTTGGTTTAGTTTAACGTGTTGACATCTTCTTTTGAGGTATGATACACTGAGTGGTTTCTTTGCATTAAGTCTTCCATTCAACATCTCTTCTGTTTTAAGATTCAGAGTATATTCACTCATATACCAACTCATTTCCTCAATTACAAATTTATTCTGATCACCAAAAGCACGAGCAACACCAAAAAGTAATCTATTTTCATGATCATTCCTTTGTAGTTGAAATCTAATTTTAAGACCATACAGAATTTTATCATGAGCACAAAATCCAAATATACCTTTAAGAGGAACTGCCACAGTAAAACTATTTTCTGCTTTTGTATCATCAGTGTACGTTCCTTTTCTTTGAGTATATCCAGGGTCTGTGTTTGTTCCCGTTGACATATCAGGAATAAAACCTTCGACAGACCCCTTTCCCATTCTATCACTGAATGTATATAGTGTAAATTTCATAATTTCAGATACAGCAGAGACATAATCAACCGCTTCAACTTCTTGTGTTCCAATGTACAAACGAACACTATCAAACATTTTCCAGAAGAAATCATTTACGAGTGTAGCGTTTGTGTTATTCCCAGCCTTAGTGAATTTAAATTTACACAACAAGAAACTTTTGGATAGATTCAAATAGGTTTGTTGATTATTTGTTTCAAAACTTTTTGTACTATTTGCATAACAGTCTGTTCCAGTTATTGCATTTACCTTGAAGTAATCCTCTTTTTTAATGGAGTTTGAGATAACAATGGTATCATCCAAATCATAGATACTATCAATTGCTTCCATACTTGTATTTATTGAGGAAAAAAGATGTTAAAACTTTTGAAACCCTGACCCAAGTATTTGAGTTATTTTATGTCGTTCTTGGGGAGACAACTGAGTTTTACCTTTTTTAATTTCTTTAATTGCTTGTAATTTATGAGATTCCTTTTGGGCATCTTTTCCACTCATTACAGCACCTGCTACATTTCCCACAGCAGAAGCAGTTGAACCAATTAGGTCTTTATGTTTTAGAATAGTTGAACCAATACCCATTAGAGTATCAATTATCCCATCTCCTCTAAATTGATGTCCAACACCCCTTTGTCTCTTTAGTTTATAGTATCCTCTACCAAGATACATACCTTCACTCTTGTAGTATGGGGAAAGGAACATCCCATCCCCTGTAATTATTTTATATTTTCCCAACTCTTGTTTCCTCACAATAACCATCGTATTTATTTCTTGGAAAACTTCACGTCGGTGAATTCTGATGGATATAACTTCTCCATTAAAAGAAATCATACGATTATCTTGGTCGGTTATCCTAAAATTTACTCTGTGTATGTTTTTTTCCAGACACAGGGAGATGAACCAAATTTTTGGGTTCCATATTGAATTTATAACCAATTGGGGTTGAGTATGCACTGAATGAAAATATTGTGTTTGTTTTTATTCCATCATTATAAGCACCATCAATCAAATCACAGTGAATTAATACCGAGTTTATTCCTGAGGATATTTGAATGACTATCACTGTAAAACGTCCCATTAGTTTCAATCTTTTTTGAGGAGAAACCCAATAACTCTCTAAATGAATTATCAATTGTAAATCAACCTTGTAGTTATTTTTAAGTTTAATCATTAATTTTGAAGTATGTTTATGAATGTCTATAACAACATTTTTGGTTCATCACCCTGTTCTTTCATAAGACGAGCAATTTCGGAAGATATTTGAGAAATCTCATATGCTCCGGGTGAGACTGTTATCGTTTTGTATCCACTTCCCAGATTATAACTAAACTTGTCATTTTTCTCGGTTATATTAAATAAGGTATTATAAGTTTCCATGGACAATAAAGATGCCTCATATTCTTTTGTTGTGTAAAGTTGTAGTGGGTATGGGAATGAAGATGTGTGGTTGCTTGTTGTGAAATTGAAACGAAGGAGTGTGCTTCTCATCTTGTTTAATCTGAGATAAAATGTCTTTATATTGATATTTATTAATTATTTTCTTGTTCATCAACTGGTCTAAAATGGCTGATGCTTCATTAAAACAATTGTTATTTCTAGCCTTCTTACTGCCTAACAACAATGACAGTCTATTAACTAATTGTGATGGGTCATTTGGAAGAAAAGTAACACCTGAACCAAGGATATTTAAAGCCTGAATAATGTGTTTCTCCTTCTCATTTTTCCTACTTTTACCAGAAATACTAACCCTATTATTAAGAGTGTTCAGCAGATCAATATATACTCTATCATCATTATTTTTCATATCCAATGGTTTATCAAAATATTTTGATTCATCCCTCACAGTTGAACCTTGTCTTCCATCTTTTGTGAGAAGAAACATTAATCTCAGAGTTAGTTTAACAGGGGGTTGAGCAGAACCCAAGAACTATAATTCATCATTAAATATCAATACCTTTTCTTGAACAAGATGAAATATTGCTGGTTGTTCTGTTGGAATGAGTCCTGCTTTGGCTTTTGAATCTGCTGAATATTCATTGTTTTGAAGAGTATTCACAATATAATCAAGGGGTCGATTAATCTCTTCCAGTTGTTGAAATAAACCTTCATCATCATATTCTAATTCTCCCAAATGCTCTAATTCTTCCTCCGTCATTTGATCAAAATCTTTGAACATTTGAAGTTTTTTAGGAGTATATTCTAATGTGTGAACTGTGGAAACATCTTTCATTTTTTCTTGGGAAGTTTTTAAAAGTGGTTTAAAAAATTTCTCTGGTTTTCTTTCAAATGCTTCTTCGCCCGTTAGTTTCTGTCTGCGTTTCTTCTTTATGTCTTCCTGTTGTTTCACAACTTTTGAAACCAACTCTTCATGTTCCTTAAATCTTCTTGCTCTTTCTTTCACATCCATTTCTTTATTGGAAAATATCATTTAATGAATTGTAAAGATCAACAGGGAAATTTTCCTTTTCTTCATCATCCAAGTAGATGTGTTCAAATAAATCCTTTTCTTTAAATATTTCATCAAATTCTTTATTAACATTAATACGAGTTGTAATTTCTTCTTCACTAATACTTGCATCTCTGCTTTTCATACGTTTGCATTGAGTTTCTTCATCAACATCAAAACCGAATGATAAAATCTTCACTCCAGTCAGATGTTTAATAATTTGTCTCGTTCCTTCTGCATTAGTTTCTAATATCCCAAGACCATCAGATTTTAGTTTCCTTAACTCACTCTTACAATGTGAATATTTTGTTGTACCAAGAGAAACCTCCTCAAATATTTGACCTTCATTCCTCAATCGCATATGTTCCTCCACTGAAATATAGTGATAATCTTCACCTTTTACTTCTCCAGGTCTTATTGCTCTAGTTGTTGTTGATACAATGCATATCACGGGGTGTTTTTTTAAGTAAATTTACAATGTTCTCATTTGTACTACACAAGAACCTTGATTTATGAAAGTTTTTTCCAGAGGCAGATTTACCCACAAGATTTATAATAATAGTTGTCATTTATATATAGCCTGGTGTTGGCGCAGTGGTTCGGGCAGCGGCTTGGGATCCAAAAGGTCCTGAGTTCAAGCCCCGTTCGGCCACTGAATTAATACACCAGGAGGTTGACTCAGCCTGTCATCCTTCCGAGGTCGGCGAAGTGAGTACCAGTGTACTGGTACTGGGCCGGTGTATACCCCGGTTAAAATAGGTTTACCATATCCCTGTGTCGTAAGAGGCGACCAGGGTTGCGTCAGGAAGGGCATCCGGCGTAAAACATGTGCCAAATCACTATGCGGATCATACGGATGATCCGCTGTGGCGACCCCTAACGGGAGCAGCCTAAGGAAGAAGAATTGTCATTTATATATGTAATTGTTCATAAAACAAAAATATATCCCTTAATATCTCATCTTGTTTCACAACAATATATTTATATTTTTCAGTCGTGTGCTTCATGTAATCCACAAATTCCTTTTTACTACTGAATGGAGAACAATTATCTCTCCAAAAATTATTTATATCTATTGAATCTAACTTGAATAAAATAGAAGTATTGGCATTGTATCTGATGGAACGACGAGGAATTTGAAAGTACGATTGACTGAGATAAATACAATTACAAGAAGAATGTCTCCCTCTTGTGTAGTAGCTGTCCATTACCGTTTGGTTTCTCTCATTAACACAATCAAAGATAACGAGGTTCTTTTTTGATTTATCCAAATCTTGGGGAGATGGTATATCATCCGTATTATGACTAAGAATACAAGTTATAGGATTTGATTTCTTTTTACATCTCTGTGTATCACAAGATAGTTGAATTATATCTTCAATGTTATAATCATTTAGGTTTTTTTGAAGTTTAAATAAACCGATTATATCTTCTTTTTGAAGACCAGCATTAAAACATTGTGAGAGTAGTTGATACTCTGGTTGAAAACTCGACTTTGTGAAAATTATTAAAAGATCATACTCTAAAAAGTTGGGAGTCAAGAGCATCTTCAAAAGTAAGCAGGTTTTTCCACATCCGCTTGAACCAATGATGAGACATCTTAATGAATTTGGAAGATTTTTATGATTGTTAAATTTTATCTTATTTTCCCAAATGGGTAAAAAATCATTCATTTATATATTTGGAAAACAGGTTATTTAATTTATTATTGGTTTCTTTAGAAACTCTATATTTTATCCTCAGTTCAGTTTTAATTTCAAGATAATCCATTATTTTATTTATGCAATATCTTGTGTTGATATTTCCCTGAAAATCACATCCATGAATAATATATAACAACAATCCTTTGAACATTTCTCTAATACATTCAATTTCTTCCCTTGTAAGGAAAGGTGTGTTATCACCCTCATACTTTACATTCATTTCTCTAATCAATCTTGCAAAAGTAATTAATTTTGGTGTAAATCTAAAATAATTATTTTCCTTTTTAAATTTTTTATTATCATTAATTCGAAGATAATCACAGAATATACATTGTTTATAGGCTTTTGACTGTGTTTAATCCCTGTCTTTCACACGCAGGACAATTCTCAAAGTTGTCATATGGAGAATCAGGGAAGTCTTGCATATTCATGAAGTAAAACTTTACTTAAACTGAAATTCATCTCTACTTTCAGTTGCATATTGACTCATATTTAATAATATTACCATCGATATCTATATACTTTTTTTCATTACCAGATTCAATACAACATTTTTTATGTTAAAGGTAATTTTAAAATGATCCTGAACTACTATTGAACGAAATGTCATTTCACCTGATATATTAACATCCTTTATTTCATCAGGATTTATATCTTTGGGGTTGTTGAAAAAAATACAAATTTCTCCTTGCATATTACAGATGGTCTTATCTTTTCTTTCTGAAGCTTCATCCATAAGGTTTTTGTTTTTTGATACTTTTTCTGGTTTCATAGCTTTTTATAGTTTTGAATATATTACCAGAAGGAGAGGAGAAATGTTTGTTTGAGATACTTTAATTGATGTTCTACCAGGTATACTAAAAGCCCTTCCACTGAAGGAAATTGAAGAACTCATCTTATCCACCATAATTGTTTTTATCCAATAGTTGTTATATTTATCTTTGTTCAATTTTTCATCCTTGACATATTTCAAAGTATCTTTTACAAATGAAGAGATTGTTTGAAACTTGTCTTTTGTGTCTTTAAACATTGTATTTATTTCGTGAAAAAAGTTAGAGGATAAAATGGTTTTAAGCACAGATTCACCGATAAATTAAACAAAATTTTCATAAAGAAAATTTTAGTTTAACAACGTTTTTTCTAATATAAATATGGTGAATACAACGTACTGCGATGTTTGTAATCACGAATATAAATATTATAAAAAAACACCTTCAAACCAACAAACATACATTTAATCTATTTCATCAAATATCTCCTCTTGAGTTGGAAAGAAAACATTGTGATATCTGCTCAAAGGATGTTTTGAAGAGTAGTTATAATAGACATCTTCAATCACAAAAACACAAGAAAAATGAGTGTAAAGTAAAGGGAGACTATTATATTAAAAACACTGATGGGGCATTTAAAGGGCATATAAAAATAAGCATTTTTCAATTTGGAGAACCCGGTCCATCATCAATAGCTGAATCAATTGAAATTGTGAAACCTGATGTTGAAAAAGTTATTAGAAAAACATTAAAATAAATGAAAACTTTGAAGTTTTAAATGGGAGTGAAAATGAATATGAAAAGACAAGATGAAGAACAAACTCCTTATATGAGAACAGATCTTCATTTAATAACATCATTTCAAGATTTTTTGAATAGTGGGGTTTATGAAGAACTATCAAGATAAGAGGAGGATGTTGATAATACAGTGGTAGGAAGTGGATTTCATATTTAAAAAATCATCTTTTTAGATATACACATTCTAAAATCAAACCCTCTTAAAGCTTCTTCTTATATTGAATTACCAAAAGAAATAAAACTAAAGAAGGCAGTTGTTAATATTAAGAACAATGATAATAAATGTTTTCTCTGCTCTGTTCTCGCTCACTTACATCCACCAAATTGTAATTCAGAAAGAGTAAAACAATATATGAAATATGAGAATACCTTGGACATTAAAGATTTTAAATTCCCAATGCCACAGACAGATATTCCAAAATTTGAGAAAAAGAATAATCTTTCTATTAATGTATATGGATTTACGGATACAAACAATGTTCAAATATTAAAAATTTCAAACAACTATAAAAATGAAGAAACACACATTGATCTTTAATATTATAGTGTTGGAAAGAATTCACATTATACATACATCAATAATTTATCAAGATTAATCTCTTCTCAGGTATTCAGAACAGCAAACAAAATATATCCTTGTAAGCGATGTCTTAATTCATTTCATGCAAAAGAACGATTAGAACAACATTCGAAATATTGTAGTAATCATAAATCAGCTGTAATTACAATGCCTAAACCTGATGAAAAGATTTATTTTGAAGATTATAATAAATCTATCATGCACCCATTTGTGATATACGCTGATTTTGAATGTACCCAAAAAAAGATTAATACTGCTTCTCCGAATCCAAAAGAATCACATACAAATAAGTATCGAAAACATATTCCTTGTGGTTTCTGTTATTATATCAAATCATCTGTTGGAGAAAAGTACAATAAACTTGAACATTATAGTGGAAAAAAAGCTTCACAAGAGTTTGTAAAACGATTAGAAAAGGATTGTATAAGACTAACTAAATTAATGAAAGAAACAAATGTACCGATAAAATTAACCGAAGAAGAAAAATTAGAATTTAGAAAGAACAATATCTGTCATATTTGTGAGGGGGAAATTAAGGAGTCTAAAGTTAGGGATCATTGTCATCTTACTGGTAAATATAGAGGTCCCGCTCATTCCTGTTGTAATCTTAATTATAAATTTCCTTCTTTTATTCCAGTCTTTCTTCACAACAGTGCCAACTATGATACACATCTATTTATAAATGAACTTTCAAAAACACCAGGGAATATTTCTGCCATAACAAACACAAGTCAAAAGTATATTTCATTTTAAAAAATGATATTCACAAAACCATTAACTCGTATTAGGTTTCTCGATTCTTACAAGTTTATGGGAACACCACTAGCCCACCAAGCATCAAATCTAAGCTACACAGGGTCTTTTCCAAATCTTAATTCATTCTTTCCAAAAGAGGAAATTCTATCTAAAGAGGAAATTCAGATTATAGAGAGACTTCAAAGTGAAGAGGAAATTCTATTTAATGAGGAAATTAATGAAGAAATTCTCACTGAAGATGAAATTCTAATTGTAAAGAAAATTCAAACAATGAATGAAATTCGAACTAAAGAGGAAATTCTGATTAAAGATGAAATTCTGATTAAAGAGGGAATTCTCACTGGAGAGGAAATTCAAACAAGGAATGAAATTCAAAGTCAAGAGAAAATTCTTATAAGTAAGGGAATTTATCCTTATGATTATATGGATTCATTTGTGAGATTTAAAGAAACACAACTTCCTTCAAAAGAAAGTTCCTATAATAACCTTTATGAAGAAGAGATCAGTGATAAGGAATATAAACATGCACAAGAAATTTGGAAAATATTTAAGAGAAAGAACCTTGCAGAATATCATGATTTGTATATAAAAACAGATGTTTTATTGTTCGCTGATGTGTTTGAAGCTTTTAGATCACTCTCTCATAATAAAAAATTGTTATGGATTAGATCTTGCCCACTATTTCACAGCTCCTGGTTTAGCTTGGAGTGCATTGTTGAAAATGACAAAGCAAGATATAAATTTAATCAGTGATGTAGATATGCTTTTGATGATTGAGAAATCTAAGAGAGGTGGAATATCACAAGTATGTTCAAAAAGATATGCTAAAGCAAATAATAAATATCTTCCAAATTATGATAGTGAAAAAGATAGTAATTATTTGATGTATTTTGATGCTAATAATTTGTATGGATGGGCAATGTCTCAATCTCTGCCTTATGGTAAATTAGAGTGGGTGGAAGAAAAGGATTATGAAAAGGCTTTGATGAATATTGTTATTTCTTCTCAAGAGGAATTGAATGAGGAAGAAGAAGGTTATTATTTTGAAGTTTATTTAAGGGACCCGAGTGATCTTCATAATAAGCATAAAGACCTTCCTTTTGCATGTGAGAAAGAAACCCCAAAGAAAGAATGGTTAAGTGATTATCATAAAAGTTTTAATATTAAAGGCAAATCAACAGAAAAGTTATTAACAACATTCTATGATAAAGAGGGATATGTTTTGCATCAGAGAAGCTGAAAAACAGTTTTTGAGAGAAGGATTGAGAGTAGCAAAAATTCATATAGTTTTAAAATTTAAACAAAGTCCTTGGATGAAAAAGTATATTAAATTCAATACAGATATGAGAACAAATACAAAAGTAAAATTTGAAGGGGAATTCTATAAATTGATGAATAATGCTGTCTTTGGAAAGACAATGGAGAATGTTAGAAACAGGCAAAACATTAGATTTGCAACATCTTGGAAAGAAGCTTCTCGATTGATAAATAAACCAAGTTTTAAGAGAGAAGTTTTTTTCAGAGAACTTTTCTGCTATTCATATGGAAAAGGAAAGTATTGTAATGGATAAAACAATTTATATTGGAACAGCAGTTCTTGATTTATCAAAGATATTGATGTATTATTATTTGTATAATGGCTTAAAGAAAGAGTATGGTGAAAATGTTTCATTGTTGTATATGGACACTAATAGTTTTATCCTATATAAAAAAACTGATGATGTTTATATAGATATGAAGAAAAATATTGGAGTATATGATACAAGTAATTTTAGTAAGAAGAGTGAGTTATTTTCCAAAAAGAATGAAAAGGTTATTGGTAAGTTTAAGGATGAGTTTGGTGGAAAAGTAATGAGTGAGTTTATTGGATTGAGAGCAAAGGCATATGCTTATAAGTATGGTGATCAGATTGATAAGAGGTTAAAGGGAATAAAGAAATATGTAATAAAGAAATCAATAACTTTCAGAAATTATTATAATTGTTTGATGAATAAGAAAGAAGGATATAGGAAAATGAATACAATAAGAAGTTATAAACATAACATATATAGTGAAGAAGTAAATAAAAAGGCATTAGGAGCCTTTGATGATAAGAGATTTATTTTAGATAATGGAATAGATTGTGTTCCATATGGATATTGTATGATAGAGTGTATAGAATAGATTGTGTTTTAACAATGGGAAGATGGGTTCAGGTTTTTACGGGCTACCGCCGTGTTTTTTCACAATATATAAATGGTCAAACCAAGTATTAATCAAATGAAAGAGTGGAGAAAATCTCAGTCTTGGAATATAAATGGAAAACATAATGAATGTGAAAAATATCAAATAAGTCTTATTGAAAAAATAACTAAAACAAAGGTAAATAAAACAAATAAGCGAAACAATTTAAAAAACTCGTAAGTTAGAGGATATAAAGAAAAAAAAATATCCTTGAATGGACTGAAAACTTTGATGGTTATCAATTGAACAATGAAAAAACAATTTACTATAATCTCAAAATGATATGTGGCTCAGGAGGTGGTCAAACAAGAGCATTAAGAGAAGTTTATTATTTCGTAATGGCACAAAAGGGGTATCTTAAAAAAATATAAAGATTCAAATGTTTTGTTTTTCAATATTTTAGATGGGGATTATTTTGCAAAGAAAATTAAACTATTGAAGGAATTTGAGAATGAACAAATCTTTATAGGTTCAATGAGTGAGCTAAACAATATGCATTGGTTATTTGAAAAAGAGTGTCCCAAGGCTTACATGTTTTAGATATTTATTTAGAATCACCTTTAACAAATCACATTACTACTTTACTACTTGAACAAATCTTTATCTTATTGCATTGGTTATTTGAAAAAAAGTGTCCCGAGGTTAAAAGGGGAGACAAATAAATATACCTTTGGAGAAAAAGGGGGTTTACTTTTTAGGGGGAAAAAAATGAATCGCTGAAAATCCCCCATTCATTTACATGGGGAAAAGTGAGCCAGAATCAGTATATTCACCCTACTCATATAAATAATTCCACATTTTACCTCCATTTTCCCCAGTATCAATTGCACCACCCCATCTTACACGTTACATTAGTTATTCGTGCCTGTTCTTTGTGTCATTTATAGCGTCCTTAAAATAGTAAGTTTCCTCTTTGGAATGATTTTTAATTTTGCTTCTCTGTCAGGCAGGCAGACAGAGTAAACCAAGAATGACCGCACTGTGGTCACAACCTGTGATGCAAAATATATATATTTTTTGCCTCCTCTGTCCACTCAACTCCCTTCTCCTTGCTGTTAGACGGTTCAGCTTGCATTCACAAAACGATCACATTAACCTTGTGGTGTGCCTATCCCATGTTGCCATGTGAATGAATAAGATTAGCTGAAGCCGTGTCTGTCCCCTGTTCCCATGTGAATGAATAACATGAGAGAAGAGCCCTGTCCGTATCCTGCTCCCATGTGAATGAATAACATTAGATGGAGCCGTGTCTGTCCCCTGTTCCCATGTGAATGAATAAGATGAGATAAGAGCCCTGCCGGTCTCGTGTTCCCATGTGAATGAGTAAGATTAGATGGAGCCGTGTCTGTCCCCTGTTCCCATGTGAATGAATAAGATGAGATAAGAGCCTGCCTGTCCTGTGTTCCCATGTGAATGAATAAGATGAGATAAGAGCCCTGCCCGTCCCCTGCCCCCAAGTGAATGAATAAGATGAGATAACAGCCCTGCCCGTCCCGTGTTCCCATGTGAATGAATAAGATGAGATAAGAGCTCTGCCCGTCCCCTGCTCTCAAGTGAATGAATAAGATGAGATAAGAGCTCTGCCCGTCCCCTGCTCCCAAGTGAATGAATAAGATGAGATAAGAGCTCTGCCCGTCCCCTGTTCCCATGTGAATGAATAAGATGAGATAAGAGCTCTGCCCGTCCCCTGCTCTCAAGTGAATGAATAAGATGAGATAAGATCTCTGCCCGTCCCCTGTTCCCATGTGAATGAATAAGATGAGATAAGAGCCCTGGCCGTCCCCTGTTCCCATGTGAATGAATAAGATGAGATAACAGCCCTGCCCGTCCCGTGTTCCCATCTGAATGAATAAGATTAGATAAGAGCCCTGCCCATCCCCTGTTCCCAAGTGAATGAATAAGATGAGATAACAGCCCTGCCCGTCCTGTGTTTCCAAGTGAATGAATAAGATGAGATAAGAGCCCTGTCTGTCCCATGTTCCCAAGTGAATGAATAAGATGAGATAAGAGCCCTGCCTGTCCCCTATTCCCAAGTGAATGAATAAGATGAGATAACAGCCCTGCCCCTCCTGTGTTACCAAGTGAATGAATAAGATGAGATAAGAGCCCTGTCTGTCCCGTGTTCCCATGTGAATGAATAAGATTAGACAGATAAGATGAATTATGATTCCATACAGGGGATTTACCTTTATACCTGTTACCTCAGTTTTGCCGTGTGCGTGTGTGTGCGTCTCACCTTCTTCCACCTTCCTGCTCTCTCTCTATTGTAATAAACCTTTTGTTCATAAAAACCTATACGTGGTCATTCGAGGTATGGGACTTCCACATTAAGTGTGAGTGAATTGGCTTTACCGTTATAATTGTCAGCCTCTGCCACGGTTACATCACAACCCCAATATGATGCTGTTCAAAAATAATGCAATGCTATTTTTTTAGGGAGGCGCTGACGGGCTTGATTAAACCTTACTATTAATTCTTATTTGACATATGATTCGATTTTTTGTGGTCCCTCATCGTGTTTAACACTTGACCCAAACAAAGCCAATGGAAATCTGAAGCAACAAATCTGGACAGTGAATAATCAGCTGAGGCCGACAGGCCTAATGTGTTCAGCCCATCAGAAAACCAAGATGGAGGCCATATCATATTGTCTGGGTGCCATAGTGAGTGGAGTCAAGCAACCAATGTAGGTGTGGTTCGGCAGCTGTCCGACCAATGGGAGCACATTTCAAAAGTCGACCGCCAACAAGAACTCCACCAAGAACCCCAACAACAGCAGCAGCAGCAGCAGCAACAGCAACAGCAATCAGAGCTATTGTGGACCGACAATATGTCGCAGGTATAAATTATTTAACTCCTCTCTGTGCATGTGCGGTCGGGACGAACTTTGAGGCAAGGTATGGTAAAAGACTTGTCTTCCTATTCGCATTCCGATTTGTGTTCAAAATATAACATTCAATGAAAATAAGTTGTTCCTTGATCATAAACTGATGATCATAAACTGTGATAAGGCAGACAGACGGATGGAAGGATGGACATGAAACAATTGCTTAACCCTGCTTTTCGCTTCACTTACATGGGGTAATAAAATGTACATTAACTCAATGCCATACAGGATGGTGAGAAATATCAATTTAGCTGAAATAATTGAAAAAAAAGGAGATGAGTTTGGTAAGAATGCAACTTATCCAAGTTCAGAGATGGTTTAAGATTCCTCAAAAAAGATTAATTGCTTCATGTTTTCGTCATCACCTCCATACAAATGAGATATTGCAATTGAATACCATTCCACCCCGGACTATGACCAGAAGTGACGACTCCAATGTGAGAACACTACCAGCAACCTATTTGCTCACGTACTATATTCTGGGATCACGATGAAGAAAAACTTCACTTTATCTCCGTTTAAATGATATACTTCTTTGAGCAAATTACTACTTGGTCATATTTTATGACAGAGTTAGAGATATGCTAATTTCGTTTAAAAATTTTTGAAAAAAACTCATTAACAAAATCATTAAAAATGCTCTAACAAGTTGGAAAGGCTTTCCAATTCTACATTACAAGTCGTGCCTTCCCATCACTTCGTTGGAAGGTTTATAACTAGTAATAGGCGTCCACAATCATCCTTGACCATGCTGTGATATGTTTCCATGGCAACCATCTTGGTATCTCGGCTTGTGTACGTGACATTTAAAAAATCGTTCAAGATTTAGCTTTGATATTACACAGATGTATATATTCCACATACCACCCAAAAGATGGGGGGGCCGAGAGTATCAGCTCCTTGTTCGTTTTTAAATTACTTTTCTCCACAACCACTAGAGCGATTGGCACAAAACTTTCAACATAGGAGCGCCTTCCCATGGAGAATGTTTAAGCAAAGTTACATGATGATTAGATGGAAAATGCGGTCGGCGATCCAAAAAGGCTGTTTTCTGTAGGCATGGCCGATTGCACGGCGTTTCGCGTATCAGAAATAAATGACCTCAACGTCGCCTCGCTCAACCTCGGCCGAATCAAAAGCACTTCACAAACTTATTGCATATCTATACTGTACATGAATGTCAATGAGGATGCAAAATGAAGTGAAACGCACAAAAAAAGTAAAAAAAATTTCAAACGCAGTTGTTATTGTTATTGCTGCTGCTGCCATCCTTGTGGCTTTGGTTGTTGTTGTTGTTGTTGTTGTTGTTGTTGTTGTTGTTGTTGTTGTTGTCTGTGTGTTCCTTTTGTGTACAATTGTAAACTTTCCTCTTACTTTGAGAAATATTACTGGATAAAATTTTTTGTGTTCCTTCCATGTCTGTCATGGTTTATTCTAAACGGTTCCTGTTGTTGTACCATTGGAACCGCTAGATTAAATCTCCAGGCCCTGCTTCTTCTCCATTCATCTCAAAAAGATGGGCTTTAAGAACAGGCATTTTTATGATCAAACTGACACAAATTTTTATTCCAAGTAAATCAATTATATTGGCTTTCGAGCTAGGAAATTGATTATTAGCTTTCCAATGGCACAACTGTTATTATTCCACAGGAATCCTTCAGAATGTAGGGTCTCACACACACACACACACACACACACACACACACACACACACACACACACACACACACACACACACACACACACACACACACACACCTCATGTTAGTAATATATTGTTTTCTCATAAGGGTTGCTCGAAGTAAAAGTAGGCCTGGAAGTGCTTATCTTAATAAAAAATGTATTGGAAGCTCTTTCAACCATCATCCTTCACGTGCACCATGAAAGGTCTCAATTATAATCTTATCTGTCTGTGTGAGACATGAACTATTCATTTCATATATTCCTGCTCCTCACTTGAAACAACCCTTTACCAGACTCGGTGGTGTAATGTTTAGGGCGTGTGCTCTGAGTCAGCGGTTCAAATCCTGGCAGAGTCATACCGAAGACTTCAAAAATGGTATGTGCTACTTCCTTGCTTGATGCTCGTCTTTTAAAAAAGATAGAGCATGGATAAACATCCGCAGGTTGGCAACCATTGCTCAGATTTTGATGGGCCTAATGGCATACTACTGAGTTGAAGTTCCTTGAAAGGGCACTCATATTACATATTACATTATTATATTAACCTCACCCACCAGCCCTTTGAAACACTCTACTTCCCAACAATCTCTATATCATGCACAGTTTTACTTGTTATAAAATAAGGAAATTAACATTTGCCTGGAAATTGAAAATAAAACATGATTTGCACAAGTCTAAACTACTTTGAGCTTCCAAGTATTGGTTATCCAACACTGTCAAACAATCGATTATACCATGTGAAATGTGGTGTCTGTCAGTGCGTTTGTCTGTCTCCCATTTCCAGTGGCAGTTTCCCACGCTCTATTTGAAAAGCTCAACATTCAATTTTGAAATGACGGGAGAACAGGCATGAATGTGGTGTGGTGGTCGTATGGCAGCTAAGCTGCCAGGGTAGCTATCATTTCTTGAAGCGTGACTGTGTCGCTGATGCAGTGCACCTCTACCAGTACACACACTGGAACTGGTACTCATTTTGCCGACCTCGGAAGGAAGACAGGCTGAGTCAACCCCCTGGGGTATTAATTTAGTGGCCGACGGGGCTTGAACTCAGGACCCTCGGATCCCAAGCCGCCACCCTAACAACTGAGCCAACACCAGGCTCCAGGCATGAATGATGTTGATTCCAAATTTTATTTCGCAACCAGGATATTTTGCACTCTTTTTAGAGAAATCCAACCTCTGCCACCCGATGTTGCCCCACCATTTTGCGGTGGGTGGTATAATTAGCTCAGAGCTTTGACTCTGAGTGGAATCAAGAGTGCAACACAATTTACCATTTTTAACTCCATGAAATAATTTTTCACTCCGCACTCACGAAAGCACTCTGGGTGCTTTAGCTTGCTTTTCCCATCACTAGGGATGGGTACTGGTCCTCGTCTCTATATCACGAACAGTTTTGCTTAATAGAAAATATTAAAATTAACATTTGCCTGGAAATAAAAAACAAACAAAAGTAATTTGCATAAAATTTTCTAAATGCGAATTGCACTCAATAATGATACAATTTGCAGGTTTTAACATCAATCATGTTCGTTAAATATCCAGTGGATACTTTCCTGGTGTAAATGTTCAGAATCAAATTACCACCATATTAACTCATGTGATTATAGCTGTATGTATGTCCAACAAGCCTGGTGTTGGCTTAGTGGTTAGGGTGGTGGGCTTGAAATCTTAGGGTCCTGAGTTAAAATCCCACTCAGCTGTTGAATTAATACGAGGTGGGGTTAACTCAGCCTGTCATCCTTCCGAGGTCAGCAAAATGAGTGCCAGCATGCTGGTATACTGTGTAGGAGTGGCGACCCGTCCAGGATTGTGCCCAATAGCCAAGGACACTACTTTGGCAGCACCAATGCTCTGCACAGAGCTTGGTCCCGATGGATGGATGAGTCAACATTCAAACCTGGCTAGGCCGAGTTAACCCCACCTGGTATTAATTCAACAGATGAGCAAGATTTGAACTCAGGACCTAGGATCTCAAGCCCACCACCCTAACCAAGCCAACACCAGGCATATAATGTTGACCCAGCTAAAAACTATCATCCTGGTGTTCATAAACTATCATGTGTGTGCTGCCATCCTTCAGTTGAACGTCAAACTGGCATCCCGTCTGCTGACATTAGTTGGTGGATGTTAAAGATCCCACAGGATCCTTCCCAAAGAGTAGGTGAGCCGAGCTATTGCCAGCACCCTGAACAAATTACAAATTCTCTGCCCTAACCTTAGTCGACCGTCAGGCCTAGCCAGTAGGTTCGTGAAAGACTCGAGCCATGCTACTCCTGGCCAACCCCACAATAACGTGGGAATAATTTTGGCCATTAAAGAACAAGGAGTACATTACAATAACTTATTTTGTCATACAAATAAAAGTAGTCTGTTGACTTTGGCAAAGAACCCCATGTAGTCCAAAATGCATGTGGTTTCTCCATGTTCCATTAACTTAGTGTACCAAGTTACTTATCTTCCACGTACAAACCCCATCTCACTTGACAAAAATTAAACGTAGCATCCACTGTTTGTTGTAATTAACTCTTCGCTTGCTTGCATTACCCAAAGTTCAAAGGTCAGCCAGTTTTACAGGCTGAGTGAGCATAACTTGTGAAATGTTAGCATAAATGACTATTTCATAAGGAGGATCCTAACTAGCAAATATTTCACAATAAATATCAATAAAGTAAGTGAACATTGATACAACAAGCTCAAATGAGCTGAGATCCTCGTCCTCTTAATGATGACGTCATAAAAACGAATATGACGTCATTGTGATGTATCAGGTTTGCGATAAATTGTCTGTGCTAATGCCCGGTTTGATTTCCGCAAACGAAATTCAAACAGCTTGCCTAGTTTCGAAGATAATGGTATAGGCGATTTCCATTTGCGGCGATATTATGACGTCAACTTTTTTCGAGGAAGAATTTTCAAAATCAGAGATGGTTGCTGCCTGCGCGTGGGCTTTCTGTATATACATGGCAAGTTTCACGAATATCCGATGAAAACTCTGGGTTGTGAAACAAAAAATGTCAAAAAACAGGAATGACGTCATAAATATTGATATGACGTCATAGTGATGTATCATATGTGCGGTAATTTGTCTCTGCAAATGCCCTGTTCGATTCACGCAAACAGAATTCAAAAAGCTTGCCTAGTTTTGGAGATAATTTTTAGGCGATTTCCATTAGCGGAGATATTTTGACGTCATAACTTTTTTTCTCGGAGGAATTTTCAAAATCGGAGATGGTTACTGTCTGCGCAGGGAATTTTTACATATACACGCCAAGTTTCAGGAGGTTTCGAAGAAAACTGTAGGCTGTGAAACAAAAAAGTCCACAAGAAGAAGATGAAGAACAACAACGTGAGTAAAACTTAGAGATCCTCCACGAGGATCTAAAAATCAACAAAGCATTTCATATTTTAATTAGTTTACCGCTGCTGATACACCCTCTTTTAACCCACCTTATTGAACACGTTACATTAGTCATCTGTGCCTGTTGTTTGTGTCCTTTATGATGTCCCTAAAAACAGGAAGTTTCCTTTTTGGAATGATTTTCAATTTTGTTTGACAGCCAGATAGACAAACAGACTGAGATGGAATCAGTGCCCGTGTTCTCAACTCCTGATCCACTGCTCTTGCTTCTCCTCTGTCGTCTTTCTTTACCCCGTCCTTCACATGTGGCCACTTCCCATCTGCTTAAAAGACAGGTACCATCACTCCCATTCACAAGAAGGGTGTGTGAAAGATCCTTTCAATAAACTTACTTCCAATTACAAGACAAATAATAGATTCCATCATTGCTGCCAATGTTGTCTTTGCATTCTTCAAACTGCCTGATCTTTGGGCATCAGTGTGGATTCTCTACTGGACACTCAATAACGGATATGCTACTGCTTCTAATCCAACAATCGGTTGGAGTCGCTATATCTCAAACAAGAGGTCAGGACTATCTTCCTGGACATACTTCAAGCATTCAATACAGTCTGACGTTCTGCTTATCGAGTAAAAATCACTATCTGTGGCAACGATGACCACCAACACATCTGGATCTATGACTTCCTCACCTTGCACAGTCAACAGAATGCGATCTATGGAATCCTTTCCTCCCCTCTTCTAATTGAATACAGCATTGTAAGACTGACTTTGGCACAGTCTCCCAAACTGCAGACTGTGCATTCTCCATGATTCCAAATCATTCCTTCGAAAATCTTAACTACTTAGCCGATAGGGTCTTTATCCATAACTCAATGGAACACTGCTCTCCCCTACAGGCTGGCACTCCAGCATTTGTTCTGTCTCTCCTTGAGTCTGCAGAAACAAGAGTTCTCAAAATTATCGACAAATCTCATGATTCGGCAAAAACATAAGGCCCGTTGCTCTCATGTGTCAAACAGGTCGGTCACCCTTATTTAACCACATTTATTACGATAATGACAGACACAGCACACTATGTTCTCTCTGTCCTCCCACCCTCTTTCCAGGACAAATGCTTTTCAAGTATTCCCCAACTGGTTAAACTCCCAAAATCAGGTTATAGCCCAAATCCACTCTTTTTGTCCTCTTTTCACTGGTTTGTGGAACTGCATTCCTGAAGCGGTCCAATTTCACTCTGCCCTGCAGCACCACAATTTGGTGACCAATAAACCATCTCAGGTCATCCATCTCTACCCAGCATCTTTTATATACCTATTTACCATCCCAGCCCAACCCTCTTTTTGCAGGTTACAGTATTTCCTCCCCTCTTCTCCATTCTTTTTTGCTTGTTTGTTGATTCCCTTACTTGTCACGTCTGCCTGTTGCTCAACCTCCTCTTATAGATGCATCATTACCTGTATTCTGTAGTTTCTGCCACTATAGGGAAGGGAGGGGAGCATACACCAGAGACAGACTTCACAAGTCTCTCTATGGTGGTGAACCCTCCTATATACTTCCTAAGGCCTAAGTCACATTTTCTCTACGGCGAGGATACGGTGGCCGTACGCCCTCTGAGTTGACAGAAATGTGCGGCGGCCACAGAGTTTCTGAGATGGCCTCAGGGTGGCCCTACGCCGTTTGGCTATATTTTACAGGCCGTAGGGGTCGCCGTGGAATTATAGCGCGGAGTTATAACTTTTTTCATTTCTACGTTCGCCGTAGCAATTCGACAAGCTGAAACAAAAGGACTGGTTAAAAAAAAAAAAACCCACTCGTTACCATCCGTCTGGCCGCACGTTCGCCTTTGGGCCCCCCTGCGGTCGCCTTGCGTCTCCCTTGAAAATTCTATGGCCGCCGCAGGAACGCCCTAAGGTCACCGTGCGACATCAAATCAAAGTCTGTACGGCACCCCCACGTTTTTGGTCTCCACAATTTCTAAATACGCTGTGCGGCTCCCCGAAAAATAAAAACATATGTGACTGCTACATTGTGTGACTGTGGAAATACTGCGGCCGCCGTATAATTGCGAGTGGCCGTAGATTTTGTAGACCCCACGGCAGCCGTGGCAAATATGACTTAGGCCTTAACAAACCACTTCAAGAAGTTCATTCACTCAGACTTCTTGTCCTCATCCATCAGCCTCACTCACCTCACCACCAGCCTCACCATCAGCCAGCCACTATCAGTACATTGCCTTTTTATTCCCTGTCAACTCAGTCTTCTATGAACTTGGGTTTCCTCATCAACAAAAGGTGAAATAAATACTTGTGTGGCAATGAACATGATGATATTGAAGACCAGAAGCAAAATGTGCAACCTAAATTGCAGGTAAAGGAAAAAGTTTTTAAAGTTTGTTTCAGATGAGGGATGTGTGACTGTGAAAGCTGAATAATTCTGCAGTCCGACAGGATAAGAGTTTGGTAAGGGGGGCTTGGTTCAAATTGCTCTTCTGGCTTTGTGAGAAAGTCAATGTGCAGTAGTGAATAAATGATAACACAATTATATTGAATGGCTTTCAATAAATCAGAAAAGCATTTCTGTTAAAAGGTAATTTTAAGGTAAAAGGGTGCGTGCTGTGAAATAGCCAACACAACTCTTGCAACAATGAACTCTTTGCAGCAGAGTATATTTTTGTCAATACGAAGTTGAGCCTTGTGGAAGAACGAGAACACAGAATGGAGTAGAACATAAGAAGAAGAAAAAATAGTGGTTGAAGGGAGAAACACACAAACAGGAAGGTAGAGGGAGGCAGCAGAGGGACACATGGAGGAAAAATGGGCATGGGGAAGAATGAGAGCAAGGAGATGGGGGAGGTGAACAAGTAGGATACAAGCTCAAACAAAGAAAGAAGAGGAAGGAAAATCTGGGGATGAAGTAGAAATGGAACAATAAATGAAAAGAATGGAGAAAGGGGTCAGGGGCGGGCATAATAAGCTAGAGAGGAAGGGGTGGGCTTTGGGTGGGCTAATGGGGGTATAGTCAGGGAGTAATATGCAAATATTAGAAGGAATTGGGCCTTCGCAAATACAAGCATGAAATTTGGCACATGCATAGATACGTATCACAGCAACATTTTCAGATATGGAGCCACCTCCAAAGTTACCTCCCATGATTGTGGTGGCCATTTTACAATATGGCCGACAGGTATACAGAGGTTTACTCTGTTAATTATATTAAAAATCGTTTTAAGTGAATTTAACTGGCTACAAATACAAATAAAACAATGAAACAAAGCTTCTATATATCGTCATATATCATCGTCATATTTTGTTGTATTTCTTTATCTTTATTTTGTATATTATTAAATAATAAGTTATGATTTATAGAGTAATAGTTTTTTGAAAACTGTACGGGCAGATATCCAATCATTAATAACTTGAGCTATAGCAGAGGTAATCTTTTTATCTACCACCAAGACAATTTGGAAACACATAATTACAGCAATTATACATACTAGCCGAAACCCCGTCACAGACGGATTCCGTTCATTCAACCACCCTCACCAGCTCACCAACACTCGAGGAACATGGACTGGACAGGGCGTGCTTGCCCCTGCCCCATTCACCCCCGCCTCCCACCCCCCACCTTCAATTTGCTTACCCCCGCCCAAAAATTTAATTACCCCGGCCCCGCCCCCGCCTCTTCACTCACCGCCCGCCGTCTCTCGATTCCCCGCCCCACTTGCCCCCAGGCCCCCGCCCCCCTGTCCACCCCTTCACACTCAACCCCGCCTAATTCACCCCAGCCTCCGCTCACTCATCCCCTGCCCCATTTCCCCCATCTCCCGCTTTCAATTTGCTTACCGCCGCCCAAAAATTTGCTTACCTTGCCCCCAGCCTTTTCACTTCTTGCCCCCATCTCAACAAAAAGTGTTTATTCTGCTTCAGAGTTGAAAGTTGACTATTTGCCACGATGTGCGATGCACTCTTACAGGTACGAAGTTTCTTTCAGTCCAGGTCACAGTACCGAGAAAAACGTGACGCGACCGCGAGGAGTAGCACAAAATTGGTCCTTCAGTATTAATATATAGATAATTAATTATCCACATCTGCTGGGGATAAAGAACAGAATAACTCGTGAATGTAAAAATATAGGCACCAATTTTGGGCTATTTCAATGTACACGTTTGAATTATTTATGAACTATTACTTACCAAAAAAAGCAACAAAGTAATCAAATACAATATAAAATACAATAAACTGAATTCAAATTTGCTAACCCCGTATCAGGGTGCTGGGTCCTGGGGATCCTGTGACAGAGCAATACCATATGATTAGGGTACCCGGTAATCGTGGCACTCAGATCTTTGACATAGAGCTAACATAAACCAATAATATGAAACAATTCCTTTATTACAGGAAGTTATTACATATTAACGCGTGCTTCAAGTTCTATGAATGCCAAATTGCCCTTTGCATGCACTCCGATTTTCGTAGAAAACACGTCGAAATACGTCCCGCTTGCAGCATCCAGACCAAAGGGGATTTCACAGCAAAAATACGGTTCCATCTCCAAACATCACAATTTACACCATTACACGCACATAGTGCGGTACATGGCAAAGCTGCCTTTATACATTTGCAACGGCTAACACACCCTTTTCTACACCCACAGCAAATAAGCTCTCTGGCTGAGGTGCTAACTTCAAGCAACTTGGCCCAAAAGGGTTTCCAGTTCGCTGGATCCCACCAACCCCACTTCTCAGGAGAAGGTAAATCCATGATGGCATGCAGTGACTTCCCCCAACAAAATCCACCCTGGTAAATAGCTCTTCTGACATGTTGTTCTAGAGCTGCCCTTGTGGGAGGAATCACATCCATAGCTCTCCCTTTCTTAGTGAACAGTTCCTGGCGTTCCTCGTCAATTGTTTCAGCATTGTTTGTGCGGTCATACAAGTAAATTGTAAACTTTTCAAGCATTTTTGAAGTGGTTATCGGATAGGTCATCAGGTCCTTTTGAGAGTGCTAGAAAAGTATCTGTCACTTCTTCACACAACCTCCAACGTCTCCCATGCAGTTCTCTTGCCACGGGTATAGAATGACGACGCTGTATCACATCCTGTGTAGGCATGGAAGAATGGCAGTGCTTCAGATTTCAATGGACCAAGGCACGTAATGATTTCATGGACAGGAATATGTCTGAATGACTTTGCTGTTCCAAACACAATCCATATCTTGGGTATTGAAAGTTCAGCCCCTGCAGCCACAGCTAAAACAACAACATCTGTATCCACTGTATGGATAGCGATGTGCTTGTAGCCCTGTCGTACTGCATCTGCAAGGTGGAGGACCATCCTCGTATCAGCTTCCTCATGACCACACGGGGATAGAAAGCTGATATCCCGTTCCCTATTGCAGACGACACTGCGCCCATCGGTGCTTATAATTTCTTTCTCCGTGGAATGTTGTGCAACATATCCGACCAAGAACGTAAACAGCTCTCTGATTCTCGTCAATTCCTAGGAATTCCTGCCAATTTCCTGGTAGACGTACATGTGCAGCAACCCTGCTCTAGACTCCTTTACCGCGTTTCATCCTTGTCTGGGCCGTTAGGCTATTATCCAGGTACTGATCCCATACGATGTCTAAGCGACTCACATTTTGGAGTTGGCGATCCAAATATGGAATGAATACCTTCAAGGCATAATCCACAAATGTTGTAATTGCAATTGACTTAAGGATATTCACCATTGCAGCACCATCAATAATGATAACATCAAAGTTTGGTGTGTCACAGGTAACTTCAATGCTTTTCTCAAGACACTGCATGAGATCAGACTTGCTTTCTTGCCACAGCTTACCTAAAAAGGACAGCGCTGGTGGACATGCCTGATTTTCATGTTGAAAGAACTCACTTAGCTTTCCATCTCTAGACTGGCAAGCAATATACAGCCTTGAAAAAAGGGAGCAATCACTCTTGTGAGATGACAGTTGTATGCTTGCTTTAGATTTTTCTCTGGGAGATGGTCAGCTGAACACAGACAATTTGTGGAACTGAGTTTAATTGACATTCAGGCTCAAATGAACCCGAAAACTTTATTTGTAGGTTATTCATATCTCTTCTGATGATTTTCGCAACACTAGACAAGCATATTGCTTCTTCGTCATAATCTTCAATTTCACAGGCTTTCCGCAGGGCAGACCCAATGTCCTCATCGAACGCCAGCAAAATATCCCTCCCTTGCCTGTGAGCTGTCATGTATGGAAAATGTGAGAGAATCCGGTTTTTCAATTTCGTACTTACTGTGAGGTCGACCTTCATTTGGTAGTCGCAGTTGTTCTAATCTTCTGCTCTCGAGTTTGATTAGATCCGCAAGCTTGAATACTGGTGCCACTTCTTCCTCCATCTGTGCTTCTTCAATGTATGTTATAAGTTCAGAAAGGGCTATACCATGACGTATTTCATCTTTGCCCTTTTCTTTTATTTCTTTCTGTTTGTCAGCTGCTCTGTTGTACAAACCAACAAGACACTTTGGATGATATTTCGCCTCTTGTGCGACGAGATCCCCAGCACTTAATTGCGTAAGAAGTTTTTCGTCTTACAGGTCTATTGGACATCTTCGAACATGGCTATCGAGGTTCATGTAGTGAAGGTTTCTCACAGAAAAAACAAAGGTTCTTCGCAGCTTCACCCGGGCTGCTACTTCGTCGCATGAACATCTTGTTTGAAGATGGCTGCGGTTGCCCCTCATGCTCTGAAGATGCATGCCTCTTCCGTGCTCTACTAAGTTTTGTACAATTAAACTTCATGTAACATGATTTATGCCACTTTGCTTGGTGGCCTGCAAGAGTCTTCTCTATCCCAGATCCTTCATCAAGATTCCCTACATCTATGGGGATGGGCAGCTCACCAATTTCACTGAAACTAATGATATTCCTTGCTAATGTGGAATACCCTTGACCAGCACTCGGTCTTTTGGATTATGCAGGACATTGTAACATTTCTGGGGATATCTGGTGACAAAGTTCACAAATATTCCAGTCAATTTATTTTGGTGTTTCTTTACTTGCACTAATAGAAGTCATTGGGTCAAACAGTTTATGGCTTTTAGTAGACTTCATTATGTGTATATCTTCTAATCTTCACACATCTGCAACTGTACAAAAATGAATTAGAAAACTGATTAAATACTACATGCATTAAAAATTCCAAACCAAATTCTCAGAGACCATCAGAAACTGTCTCTAGTTGTTCACACAGTCACATGAAATGCAATGCAACTCAAAGATATCGAACACAAATTCAGAGATCTACGGCCGTAATGTTAATAATAGCTCAGTTTGCATATCCCAGATGTAAAACAATTCAAAACCCAACAAAAAAATTTCATTACCAAACACTATTTGGCCATCTGGAATCACATATATTAAATATATAGTATAAAATTTTGTCCGCAATCTTGGAAAATGGCGGCTGCAGCAAGGGGAGGCAACTTTTCAGGTGGCTCCATATCTGAAATTACTTGCATGACATAACTCCACCAGCGTGCAAAATTCAACGCTTGTACGTAAAATAGCCCAATTCTCTCGAATATCTGCCCCACTAGTAGAAAGCATGTGAAGTGGTGATAAACGGTCATATTGAAGCTCTGAAAGGAAGAATGAGATTTAACAGACTGAGGAAGTTCCACAGATGAGAGAAAAGAGAAATAACTGAGTGGAGGTGAGTGGTGAGCCTGGATTTTCAGTTACACCAGAATGAGTTACTGGTGAACCGTGCGCATCCTGCAGAAACCCGTTGAGGACAGAGAATGGTAAGGGCAAAGATAGAAGACCAGAAAGGAGGCAGAAGAAAACGGAGATGCTGCTTACCTGACTCCGATGCAACGGTAACAGGCCCAGAGACTCAGCTTCGTTGTGGGAGATTCCAATAGTTTTGAAGGCCATGGTTTCCACGGCATCGATCCGTGAAAGGTGTGAGGCATGATTACCAGTCCAGAAGGAGAGCAGTGCTCCAGCGAGATGCAGATGAAGACCTTGTAAGTGGACAAAAGGACAGATTTGCCAAGGAAAGACTGCACGATGGAGGATGTCGAGTCAGTGACTTGCTTTGGAGGCTAACTTGAATATGTGCTTTGTCCAAGAACAATCATGGCTGACGATACGGCCGAGAAGTTTGATTGAATGAACTTCTTGAAGTGGTTTGTTCAGGAAGTATATAGGAGGGTTCACCACCATAGAGAGACTTGTCAAGTCTGTCCCTCGTGTCTGCTCTCCGTCCGTCCCTATAATGACAGAAACTAGAGAATGCAGGTAATGATGCATCTGTAAGAACTGTCACAAGAAGGATGAATGTTATTGAACATCATCCAGTGTCGTTGAGAAGACATAGCAAGATTGTTTGATGTGGGTACGATAACACCGGCTCTGAATTCATTTTGGCAGTTTGACGTTTTCATTTGAACACATCACTCATGAGGCTGGGATCCCAGGTTCAAATCCCATATGATGTGTTATCGATCTGTCCATTGGCTACAAATTGCCTTTGAAATTATATAAAATTCCATGTATGTCCCTCTGGTTGTGATACTTGTAGAAGCTCCTCTACAAGCCTTAGACGCCATACATAAAAAGTAATTAAAAGAGGATTCATTCGTCGTATGAAAGGAGATTGTGGTGATGCAACAGCTATGAGGTATTGTACTCACCTTTAAATTTCTCAGTCTGCGTTCAATTCCTGGTCCGACTATAAACTGCCATTGTGGTGATTTGCAGGCATGTTTTGTGGCAATGTTTATGGTGAATTCTTTCATGAGAACCAATGATAAGCTCATTATCTCATTAGCTCGCATTCTCTGGTAGACATTAATGTTCCCCAGCTACCTGTCAAAAGAGTATGTCATTGTGTGCAGGTACCATGGTAACATTAATAATTTTTGTACCGATCTTCAGGGGCACTGCAGCAGCATCATTGTTGGTTCTCAGTTCCAGAAATGTTGCAAACCAGTCACGTGCTACATATTGCTCCGAGTCTGGGAGGTCGGCAGTTTGAACCTCGACCGGGTCATACCAAAGACTTTTAAAATGGCACGTGCTGCTTCCTTGCTTGACGTACAGCGTTTAAAAGGTTAAGAGCACATACAATCCCCATCGGTTGGCATCGATGGAAAGGAGGAATTTCCTTATTAGGAATGCCCAGCTGAGTGCGATGAGAAAAGTGGCACCATTGTGGTGCCGTCGCTGGTACTCAGAGTATCCCAGGAAGTGATGACACTTCCCCCAAGCTCAGTGTCTGTGCTTGTCTCATTGAACAATTTTGTGTTCTGTTGTGTATGTTTGTCTGTATGTCCGTGTGTGTGTGTGTGTGTGTGTGTGTGTGTGTGTGTGTGTGTGTGTGTGTGTGTGTGTGTGTGTGTGTGTGTGTGTGTCAGCTCCACTCTGAGCTTAAGATCATGTATGTAAAAATGATGAAAGCAGGTTCCTTCTGTACTCTTTTGATGTCCGTGTAAAGGTATAATTTCCAGAAAACAAATGCCAGTGTATGCACAGTGGAAGGTTAATATAACCGATGTTATTGTTAATAACGACATTGCAAAATCAACTTCAATGTGGGTCACGCAGTTTGGGCTCACACACATCTCCTCTGGAATATAAATTTAGTGTTTCGAACATAAATTAATTAAATGCTGGTGTCTTACCATGAAATATTCTTACTAAGCGACGGACATTGGTTTCATTAGATGTTTAATTTGTTGCGCTTTCCCATTAATTTTAATGAATGGATGTATTTTCCCAAACAATTTCCAGATGCCACATACTTGATGAATTCTTCACTCTTGAGGCACCTTTAGAATAGGCTGCTTTTTGAACAGGAGAAAAAAAAATATTGAAATCACAGAGCAGGAAGTGAAAATAGATGGAGATGTGCAAAAGCAAAAGGATGTGAGGATCAATCAATACCCAAGGAAACAATTCCACACAACATATTTGCTGCACATTTTATCCCAGATCCAATGCTGCAATCAGTTGAAATGAGTCATATGTAGCAGATGGAAAAATTTACTAAGTGACGACATATCAAATTTTCTGATATCGCCTTGGAGTCTCAAAGAAGTGGATGAGAAGGAGGGTCTAATAAATTACCCGACGATGAAATGCAGTTAAAAACATCCGACCGTTACATGATAATGTAACTGATATTGCACCAGACCATAAATTAAAGTGTTTTCTTATTTCATTTTCAGTATGGTACTGATACTTCTGATTACCAAAAGTGATTCATAGGCTTCTGGATTATTATTAGAGTGAGGCTGAATGGCAGTTATAAACCCTCTCCCTTCTGGTAAAGGTTGGTAGGACATGCTTTAACTGCATTTGATTGTCCAACGCATACAATGAAGGCTGTAATGAACCTTAGTGGGATGTTCCAAAAGTCCGACAAAGCCAAAGTTTTCAAATAAATTTTGAATTAATAGGTACACCTGTTTGGATAGACAAAATATTTACAGTGTATTTATGTATCGGCTTGGAAGTATGTTGAAAAATAAAAGGATTAATGTTCCTTCAACTTCTGTATGTTGTTCCGAGAACCTCTTGAATTTCCCTCGTACGACCTGATTGAGACAAATATCGAAAAGGGTATTGGTCTCATCGGTCCAAAAGGTAACTCACCAGGTGGGCCTTGAAGCTTTGCTTGTTTCACTGTAAAACAAAAACACAGAGGAAAAATAAATTGGAAGAACTCAAAGCATGAAAGAACAACACTGAACCTTGTTGAACAATGCAGAACCTCCCTGGGGTATATAGATTCTGGTAGGTTTAAGAATGAACGATCTGTGTTAAAGTAGATCTGCATGCAGACACACTCACAGGCACAGACTGGTTACATGAGCCTTTCCCATCCTTTTTCGGAATGTGCGGGGCTAATTAGAAGCCAGCCTTCATTAATTTAATTTTTCATGAAAGCATCAACATTAGATAACTTCTTAATTAGACAATTGCAATGCAACCAGGTAAAATTATGCCATTCAAAATATAAACAAGGACAAATGTGTCAAAGAGCAGCGTCCGAAAGGTTTTGTCGGCTAAAAAAAACACAAAAAAGAAAACACAACAACAACAAAAACTTCCGATATTTCGTCACGTGCCTTGATTAAGCCAATAGCGAGACCCGTCATAGTGTATTTACGTATTTACGAAATATAGTGTATTTACGAAATAAATAATGTATTTACGAATTTACAAAACACTACACGGAATAATCTTTAAATAGTAACGTGAACTTTTCGAAACTTTAAAGCAAATGTCCGAATATATTTAAAAGTTCATGATAGACGCTCTCAAAAGGCACCGTCTATGTGAGGATGTGTACAAGTGTTTAGTATGTAAGGAGATCCGGATCATGTTATTAAAGAGCCGAGTCCTCATGTAAAGGTTTTGGAAGAAGAAGAAGAAGAAGAACAACAACAACAACAACAACAACAACACCGAGCTGCTATCAAAGTGCAGATAACTTCATTGAAGGTATCATCCCTCCACAGAGATATACTTTGCCATCACCAATCAAATCATGAATGATCCTTCTTTTTATTCTTCTTCTAGCACATCTCAGTGCACTCTAAATTCATGTCGATGTGTATTTTGCTACAGATACCACACTTACCAAATGTGATTTCGCATTAAAGTCAGGGTATGAGTTATTGGCCAGGAGGAAGGCAATAACTTGCCACATCTTCAAAAGACACAAGAGAGGTCTTCTTCCTCCTGAACTTGCATGTGACCACCTCGCCCCCAACTCCTCACCACACAGCACAATAACATGAAAACACACAGACACAAACGAAGGAGGGAGCAGCGTGATGGAACTCAACCAAGTGCGCAGAATGACAACTGTAGGATTGGTTGAGTATGTGATAAGTTAAACAGATTACTGAACCCAATTTGTACACAAACGTGAACATAGCAAGCCAGAAGAGCTTTTCCTAACCCACCTTGCAAAACATTTCTAAAAACAGTAGCAAATACAAGATGTGACATATTGCCCAATGAAGGTGTGCAAAGTTGGAGGAGACATATTCCAACAGACTCACAGCTGTAATTGCTGTCAAAGGTGCTTCCACTAAGTATTACCTCAAGGGGGTGAACGCTTATCCAACGAAGATATTCTAGTTTTATAAATTGTTAATTAATTTTCCTGAAACTTGTAGAATTTGCTTTTCACTTGGAAGTTGTGGGATATGATGTGTAAATGAAGGTGTCAAAAGTCTGGTTTCATTGCAATTTAATTCTGGCTATAAGGCAATTAAAGGTGAACATTTTGAAAGGGGGGTGTGGACTTACTCTCGGCACTGTATGCTGCAAGGCTGTGAAGACCAATGAAAATTTGGCCCAATGGACCTCATCACTCATCATCATGACTCATCACTTAAATAATTCTCGTATCCAGATCCGGATCTGGATTTTTACCAAAGTCTAACCAATTCTTCAAAGTCACATACCCAACCTTATCCACCAAGTTTTGTCCAAATCCGTCTATAAATTTTTGAGATATCTTGCTCTCAGACAGACAGACAGAAAACATGGATGAAACCATAACCTCCATACACCTTCTCCCGTGAAGGTAATCACTGGTGGTTGAGGTTGAAGCATGCCCACCAGAATGCCATGGCGTTGAAGGTTTGACAAAATTTACTTTTGACTGGTATTGCAATTGGTAGTGAATTTAGATGCAGAAAGCAGAATTGTAATATATCGTAATATATTGTAATATATTGTATATTTTGCCTCGGGAGTTTAGTGACGATGCATGAAGTGGTGAGAGAGAAGGGAAACCAGACAGACATACACAATCACATTACTTTTATGGAAGAAGAAATCGATGTCTGTGTGGAGATGAGCTACTTATGAGCCTACAGAAGTTGACTGCTGCTGGACAGAAACCAGATTGTCGAAATGTCCTTCCCTTTGTCCGGTTTGTTTGGTATTCCAATCGGAGGACATGCTTCACCATGCTGGAGACCTTTGGTTCAAATTTAATATGATGTGTTGATTTATGCTCGTCTCTTAATCCCCTTGTAATGAATATAAAAGTATACTAATGCCTCCCAAGCCATATAAAGTATAAGTGTAGCTGTCGTACTTATGTAAAAGCTCCCCAAAGGAGCCGTAGACACTGTAGAGGAGGTAGACTCAAGGACACGCACAGCTTTTGCTTTAATAAGCATGTCAAATGAGCTGCAGATCTCTGATTACATTTACAACTTTAAAAAGGCATCTCCTCCCAACATATTTACAGCACACACAAACACACACAAAAAAAATAATGATCAATTCAGCATCTCAGAAAGGAGAATATTTTTCTTGAGCTCGGCATTATCTGTAAGGAAGCTCCATCAAGCTAATGTTGTACTTCTACCATTGATACATGTTATCATTTTCGTTTATCTCTCTTGGAATGCATTGATCTTTAAGCCATAAAAGTCACAAGACCGTGTTTAGCCCCAGCAATTCACATTTCCTGCCCTCAGTTTAAACTGTGGATACTTGTTTCTCACCCAGAAGCCTCCAGGTGAAAGTCGAATTTCTACCTGACAAAACAAAATGCATTGCTTTTCTGGTGCTTCCTTCGAGCCACTGTGACCTTCGCACAGCCTTTGAGTTATTCACTCCTCTGTTTGTAATCCTCTTCCAACAGTTTTTTAACACTTGATTGACCCGCAGTTGTCTGCCTGTCCAACGCAGCATCTATCTTCTGAGCTTTGTGAGTACATTTGCAGGATATCGGATCGTTTGCACCCAATCTCAAAACCCTATCTTGTGGCATTCTCTTCCATGCCTTTTGCTTTTATAAACCCGCACTGCACCTATTAACCGCTGTAGTTCTGTAGTTATAAAACCACTTTACTAATAGTTCCTTGCTGATCGTGGTCAACTTGAACAATGACTAAATTTTTTATAATGATCCTCAGTCGTAGTTACCACCTAAGTATTCAGATATCTAAGATATCAACTCTCAACTGGACTAAGACTCCCAACTGAAAAAAAAGTCTGTCCTGGTGATGCACAGGCTTGCTTCGTAATGCATGTCAAAGCACATTGTTAAGAAGTATTGGTTCAAAAGTGAATTGGATTATTGGTCATGATCAAGTATTGAATTCCTGTCTCAATATTCTCTCAGGTCAGGTCAGGTATGGGAGCATGTGCCAGAACAGCGCGTCGCTGCGTCCACTTTCCGCCGGTACTCCAGGGGCCTCCGTCTGGCCATCCCCCAGGCAGATGCCAGGCCCATCCCCATCTCCTTGAGATGATGGTCAACCTGCTGCAACCATGAGGCACGTGGTCGGCCCACTGGCCTCCTCCACTCATGAGACTCCCTCGCTGAGAGAATCTGGTGAGCAGGATCAGCGTCAGGAAAACGAGCCACATGTCCATACAGCCGCAGCTGACGCTCACGGACTATGCAGGTAACAAATCTCATCCGAGTCTCTCTCAGCAACCGCTCGTTGGACACAAAATCCGACCAGCGATAGCCAAGGATTCTCCGAAGAGACCTGGTACCAAAGGAATTAAGTCTCCGTCTCAGATCCTTGGTCAAAGTCCAAGTCTCGCACCCATAGAGCAAGACTGGAAGTACCAAGGACCTGAAGACTCGGACTTTCGTCCTCCCGCACAGGTACCGGCAGCGCCACACCCCATGATCCAGTGAATCTATGACTCCCCAGGCCCGACCCAGACGTCTATTGACCTCCGGCTCACAACCTGCGGAGACATGAATATCACTGCCAAGGTAAGTGAATCTATCCACGACCTCAACATCCTCACCACAAACAGACACAGACAGGACAGCAGCATCCAAGATGTCACCGAAAGCCTGGATCTTTGTTTTGACCCAAGAAATCCGTAATCCCAACGGCTCCGACTCCTCATTCAGCACCTCGAGGGCCCCCAAGAGGATGTCTAAAGTCTCCGCAAAGATGACTGCATCATCTGCAAAATCAAGGTCCGAGATCTTGACATTGCCAAACGATGCACCGCAACTTGATCTCTCCGACATCCTCCCAAAAATCCAGTCCATACAAGTGCTGAAAAGTGTGGGGGCAAGTACACATCCCTGACGAACTCCAGTAACAACTGGAAATAAGTCAGAGGCGGTACCACCACACTTCACAGCACTCTCAGTACCAGAGTAGAGTTCAGACATCAGATCGATCAGTTTCGGTGGCACCCCACGAAGACCAAGAATCCTCCAGAGGACATCCCGATTCACTGAATCGAACGCTTTACAGAGATCAACATAGGCTGCAAGCAGCCCCTGCCGAAACTCTCGTCTGCGTTCAGTGAGGACACGAAGAGCAAGGATACGGTCAATCGTTGACCTCTTTGGTGTAAAGCCTGACTGCTCTGGACGCTGGTGCTCAAGCAGATGGTGGCGAACCCTATCAAGAATTATCCGAGCAAAGACCTTGCCCGGCACTGAGAGCAGCGTCACCCCTCGGTAGTTGTTGCAGTCTTGGCGATCACCCTTCCCTTTCCAGAGAGGGACAACAAGGCCCCTCTTCCAGTCAGTTGGGATGATGCCTGTGTTCCAGGCAGAGCACAAAACTGCATGCAACGACGCGAGTGCAGCATTTCCACCAGCCTTGAGAAGTTCAGCATGGATGCCACAGATCCCTGGAGCTTTGCCCCGTTTCAACTGGTTCACCGCAGCCCGTGTTTCCACAAGCGATGGTGGACCACAGTTGATTCGAGGGTCAGCAACAGGGATTGTAACACCCTTGACGTCCAACTCGACAGCTGGGGGATCAGCCTGGTACAACCGCTCAAAGTAACCGGCCCAGCGGGCCTTCACTTCAGACTCCTCTGTCAAGAGCCTACCACTCTCTGCTCGAACTGCAGTGCTCCGAGGGATGGGCTTGGATGAACGTAATGCGCGAATTCCCCTGTAAGCGGGACGAGAATCACCTGTCCACAGGTGATGCTCTACCCCCTCACAGATTCCTCGCACATAGGCCTCCTTGTCCACCCTCAGTGCACGTACAGTTTTACGCCTCAGCTCCCTGAACAGCTCAGCTCTGCCATTCAGCCTGGCCCTGCGACTCTGGTCAATGGTATCCAGTGTCCCTTGAGAGACAAAATTCTTCTTTGCCCTGCGGTGAACTCCAAGGCATCCACCGGCAACATCAAGGACGGTGGTCTTGAAGGTGCTCCACAACTCTTCAGGACCCCCAAAGCACCCAGACCCCCAAGTGTCCACTCAGCCTGTTCGCAAACTCCTCAGCTACTCTCTCATCCCTGAGCTTGGCAACATCCAGCCTAGGCTGGGATGGTACCATTCTCCAGGATTTAAGGTGCAGCTTTAGAGTTGCTACAACAAGCCTGTGGTCAGTATTGAGGAACTGAGCACTCCGGTAGACCCTGCAGTTCTGGATCATCCTCCAACGACCGTCAATGAGGACATGGTCAATCTCCTTTGCCACACCGCCAGCGTTGGAATACCAAGTCCAGCGATGAGCTTGCGGGCGCTGAAACCATGAACCAGCCACCCTAAGTCCATGACTTCTTGCAAAGTCAAGGAACTTAGTGCTATTCTGGTTCATAGTTCCTGACCCATGGGGACCAACACACACCTCATAACCATCCCTATCAGTTCCAGTCGATGCATTGAAATCCCCCAAGACTAGAAGTGTATCTCGTCTGGGGCACTGATCAACCACAGACTCGAGTGTGGCGTAGAATGCATCCTTCACGGTAAGATCACTCGCCTCAGTCGGAGCATAAATAGAGACCAGGGAAATGACACCTAAGGAGTGACGAATCCTTAATCTCATAATACGCTCGTTGACCGGTGTTACCTCAATTATCATTGGGGTCAGCTTATTGGCCACAGCTACAGCAACTCCTTGGGTATGGTAACCATCAGAGCGACCAGACCAATAGTAGGTGTAACCACCCACCATTATCTCGCCGCAATCCGGTCTCCGAACCTCAGAGAGAGCTGCAATCCCGATGTCCAAACGCTTGAGCTCAGATGATAACAGAGACAGGTGATCATCCTCTCTTAGGGATAGGACATTCCAGGCACCCACCCGAAGGGACCGCCTCAGGTTAACCCAAGGAGACCGCCGTCTGGTGGACGACACCTCAGCACCACTCCGACACACTCTCCCGCAATCTGACCCAGGGATGTTACCCCGTGGTTTCCCTCCTATCAAAGATTGGGGGTCCCGAAGGCTTTGCCCCAATCCCATCATCCGGTGAGCTGCCCTGCGAAGGGAAGCTGCACAGGAGGTACTCCCACGGAGTGGGTTTTCAGATTTTTTTGCGTTTTTGCGTTTTGCGGAATGAAGCGTTTTACGGTGGCTGGAGTGCAAATCCTGCCACCAACCTCCTAATAAGAAGTAACCCAACTGCAGGAGGACGTCCGCAGACACAGTTGGGCACTAGATATGGATGGCCGTTGGCTCACAAGGAGCTCCTCCGCCCTTTGACAGGTTTTGTTTTTAATCCTGCTGGGTGTCCATATCCAAACACCCTCCTCACCAGAAAACCTGGTGGGGGAGACGGTTTAGTCGCCGACAACCCGACCATGGAACAGGTTAGTACAGGTTTACATGGTACCTGTAGCAGGTCACAGATCGAACCTGACCTGAATATTCTCTATTGGAGTTGGAATAACAAATGATCAAATGATTTATTTTCAAAATACATTGAGTGAAGAAGTGAATCCTTTACAACCAACAAGCTTATGTTTATCCTTTTATTGTCGACTGAAATTGGCTTTTTCTTATGTGATTGTTTGTTTACCTCGAACCTATGCTTGACTGGAGTTATCCAGGAAGGACCTCAACATGATACATCAGTGCTTGGTCACTCGCCTCCGGTGATATTTCTTTCATTGCAGCCTGCAGCTATGAGTTGCCCTGCTGGAAACTCAAATTGCTCAACTCATCAATAATGCTCGTTATACATTATTGAATTTACGACTCAAACTTTTCGCCTAATGCAGCCATTACCACCAAAGTAAAAAGTTCAACATCATCAAGCAGTAAAGCATCAATGTCATCAATCAAATGCAGACAGGCTGCAACCTCATGTCCTTCCCAAAGCATAAACAACAATGCAGCGCATCTCGAGATGATTTCCTGCAGGTTTCCAGAATTCCGGAATGCAGCAGTTTTCCTGGATGTTGCCCAATTCCCTCGGAGAATATTTTTTGAAAAATTGCTGCCACTTACAGTGGTTTTTCAGGGGTTTTTCTCAAACTTTTTGGATATGAGACGAGGCATGGTTATTTTGCAGGTTGCTTTCCAAAAGTGTGCGGTTTCCCTGTGTTTTCTGAGATTGTGGAATCAATAAAACATTTACTAATTGCTGCACTTGAAGTGTAGACATGGTATTCACATGCTTTATGCATGGGTTATATTCGGTCACAAGGCGGATGCGTTAACAAACCATTTTCTGAACAAGAATAATCAATCGCACTCAACAAAAGTGCAGTGATTCAAAGCAAAGGCATTAATTCTGCATTTCTCACACAAATCAGTGCATCAGGTGATATGAAGAGATTTACAAAGCAATATTTGAAATCCAAGTGACTGTCCTTGTTTCAATGTTCACAGGTGTTTTTACTGAAACTTTTGATTCAAAAACAGTTTTAACTAGAATGCCACTCGGTAGAACGTATACCTCCGCCAGGCTGATTAGTTTTGTATCGCATTTATAGACCGCATCTGGATTCAGAACTGAACTAAAATGTAATCAGATTATTGTTGTCACGTTACCAACTCAGCACGAAGTTTCATCCAAATCCGTCTGTAACTTTTTCAGATATTGTGCAATGTATTGTTTTAGCCGATCACACAATGGTGAAGAATCACTTAAAAAAATTCTCGGATCCGGATCTGGATTCAGATCTTCACCAAAATCTTATCATTTCGTCCATGTCACATACCCAGCTCTACCCTAAATTCTGTCTGAATCCATCCACTACTGTTTGAGATATCCTATTCACAAACAAACAAATAAACCAATGTCACCCGCAGGGTGACCCATATCTTGCCAAAAGGTGACCACGTGTGACTTCTTTAAGGTCACACTGAGGTGAACAGAACTGCTATCCACCAGGTGCGACTCCTTGAGGAATATCTGCCTACGAGGGATTCCGATGAGAATCGTTCTACAGAGTAACCATGAAAAATATGCGTTTGCCTCATAACGTCACCAAATGACGTCATAATGTCTCAAGCTTGATATATCTAGAAAGCACTCATCGAGGTGTTCAATTTGAGGTACTACACGATATGGTTCCTAAAACTTGAAAATTTGACTTTGGGGTCAAATATGTTTGACCTTAGGTACTAACCATGAAGGTCAAGGCCAATCGCCACCAAAAATTAATCAGCTGAACGCCAGACCATGAACTATATTCCCATGAAGTTTGAAGACGATCCGATGAAAATTACTCAAAAATAAGGGTTTCGTCGACTCCCCTGATTTGCGACAAAGTGACCTTGACCTTTGACCTTGACCTTCAAAATTTTATGCGGTGAAAGGGACCTCTATAGGCCTCTGATATGCGAAGTTACAAAAATTTCCAATGATAACTGTGCTCTGCAGAATTTTTAATACGTGATTACAGACAAACAAACAAACAAACAAACAAACAAAAAAAAACATACAAGCTGACTAACATATCTTGCAAAAACTTCGTTTTTCACTCACTCACTAATTTCACTTTCATAATCACTCAGAGAGCGACACTTGGCAAAACAGAACAAAGAAGAACTGCACTTGGAAGAGCACAGAGCTCTCTTAGGCTGAACAGTTTCTGTTTTGTATCTCACTGATGGGCTGGACATGCAACAAAATCTAATCCGCATATTCTTTTCACCTCATCAACTCATCCACCTCGTTTTGTCATCACTCGTCCACAACTTTTTGATATCATGATATACAGTATATATATATATATATATATATATATATATATATATATATATATATATATATATATATATATATATGTACATATATATTGTTACGGTTGTGGAAATTCATAGAGCACAATATAGGTCCTTAGATCAGTTATGTCGATAAGTCTGTGTTCAGATACATTTTCCCACCAATGTTTAAAGGGTTTTATTCGTGTAGCCGGGCTGTGAATCTTCAGGTTGCCGTTTTACTTTTGCTATTGTTATTTTGGACCAACCGCATTTCAACCACCACAACCACCTTCTCCACAATGCCCACAACAACCACCTTCTCCACAACGCCAACCACAACCACCTTCTCCACAACGCCAACCACAGCCACCATCGACTAAACCACATCTCCCCCAATAACCAACAACGAACAACATCGCTTCACCTTCAACTCCGTAAACGCCGCCATCTTTACGCCGGCCACAGCGAGATCACTCTAAACAGACGCGGGGGTTTCCTCGTTGTGCAGGGACAGTGATTTCACCAACGTCCGCTCTCCCTTGTTGGCGCCAGCGTCGATGATCTCTACCACGTCCGCTCGCTCCGAGCTTCGTCTCGAAATTCGGATCAGGAGATCGAAGGTGGCGGAGCCAGCGGGCGGTCAGAGGTGAGGGATCAGAGATCAAACCTCGCCTCACAGGGCCCTATAAAAAAGCGCGCAGAGCGCCAAGCTCGCAGTCGGTCTGGGTTTCGAGTGGTGTGAAGACCAAGGTTTGAGTCCAGTGGAGGGCAGTGGAGGTCTGGGTTTGCCGAGGAGATGGGAGTTGGGAGCGCAGCCAAGCCTACCGTGCCGCGCAGAACTGCGCGTTTGTGTGCGGGACGTGGGGAGAGCTGGAGAGAGGTCGCCAGCCAGCACTGAACAGTCTGAGGTGATCGGGCTTCGGGACAGTCTGAGCGGCGCTGAGGGATGGACAGGCTCTTAAAGAGAGCATCAACGCTCAGAGAGCAAAAGACCCCTTCGTTCCTCTGAGGCGATGCCGGCTGGGCCCGAATCACCAGGCCGCCCAAGGAGGCCTGGGCCGAACCACGGCCACGCCAGCTGCTGTGAGGGTGGGACGGGATGTCGCGGGTCACCCCAGCGAGGCACCACGAAGGTGAAGGTAACCAGCGCGGCCTCTCGGAGCTCCTTCGGTCTCCCAAGCTCTGAGAAACATTAAAGGCTTACGAGCTCGGGCCTTTTCTTTCTGGCCTTTTGCATGAACGTTGTGGCGCCATGTCTTTTGTTAGAACTGTATAAGTGTAAGTAATTAATAGAACGGTGGTAGTTCTTTTTCTTGCTCGCGTCTTGTCCCTACCCCCATTCATTGCATGTTTGTACATTGCATTGCTTTTGTTTGCCTGGCCTGATTGCATACATGACTGCATAACTGCATATGTGTTGTGTGTGCAAATAAATGTGCTTGTGTGAATGTAAACCTGTTCGTTGCATCCTTTTCCCTCCATTGAACTACCGTATTGCATTTGGAATATAGTTGGCTTTTTAAGAGCCGATAATAGGATCGGGTCCAACGGGGCTGCGCGATAAATACCCTGCTTGGTTCTCCCAAAACGAAGCGAGCTGCTTAGACCTAAGTCACATTTGCTCTATGGCGAGGACACGGCGGCCGTACGCCCTCTGAATTGACAGAAACGTGCGGCGGCCGCAGAGTTTCTGCGGTGGCCTCAGGGTGGCCCTACGACGTTTGGCTATCTTTTACAGGCCGTAGGGGTCGCCGTGGAATTATAACGTGGAGTTATAACTTTTTTCATTTCTACGTTCGCCGTAACAATTCGACAAGCCGAAAAAAAAACTGGTAAAAAAAAAAATGAACCCACTTGTTACCGTCCGTCTGGCCGCACGTTCGCCTTAGGGCCCCCCTTCGGTCACCTTGCGGGCACCTCGAGGATACCTTGCGTCTGCCTTGAAAATTCTATGGCCGCCGCAGGGCCCCCTTAAAGTCACCGTGCGACATCAAATCAAAGACCGTACGGCACCCCCACGTTTTCGGTCTCCACAATTTATAAATACGCCGTGCGGCTACCCGAAAAATAAAAACATATGTGACTGTTACATTGTGTGACCATGGAAATATTGCGGGCACCGTATAATTGCTAGTGGCCATAGATTTTGGAGACCCCACAGCCGCCATGGCAAATGTGACTTAGGTCTTAAGCGGCTCGTTTCAAGCGGGCCCCGTTGAGGTACAGTCTCTCCGTAGTCTGCCCGCGCGATTAATTCGGTATATCGACAATTCGGTGATTGACCCTGTAGTGCGGGTAGAGTGTTGACTAGGCTGTGTTGTGCTTAAAACACACCCGTAGCGGAATTTCGGCGTTTGATCCGGAAGGCTGCGACTGGATTGCTCGTCCGGTGGGCGTACGGCCGTGATTCGGCTAAAAGCGGTCGTCCGCACGCCGGCGGGCGGAAAGCTACAACAATATATATATATATATATACATACATATATATATATATATATATATATATATATATATATATATATATACATATATATACATACATATATATATATATGCATATATATATATATACATACATATATATATACATATATATATATATATATATATATATATATATATATATATATATATATATATATATATATGTATTTAGTTTTGGCCCTATCTCTCAATTTTAGAAATTCGGCCTATGTTGACCTTTTGACCTTAAAAATAATTGGTTGTTGAATTAATTGATCTGATATGCAAATCCTGTTCAAATTTCAGATCAATCGGATGAAATTTGAGGATTTTTGAAATTGCACCGAAGTTCTTGACCTTTGGCCTATGTTGACCTTTTGGCATATGCTGACCTCAAAAATAATTGGCAGTTTTATTCAGTGATCTGATATGAAAATCCTTTTCAAATTTCAAGTTAATTGGATGAAAATTGACAATTTTAGAAATTTGGCCCATGTTGACATTTTGGCTGAAGTTGACCTTTTGGGCTTATATTGACCTGAAAATTAATAGATGGCTAAATTCAGTGACCTGTTATGAAAATGCTCTTCAAATTTCAAGTTAATCGGATTAAAATTGAGGATTGTAGAAATTTGGCCTATGTTGACCTTTAGGCCGATGTTAACTTCAAATGTAATAGGTGGTTGAATTCAGTGATCTGATATTTAAATGCTCTTTAAAATTCGAAGTCAATCGGATGAAAATTGAGGATTTTAGAAATTCAAGAAAGATGGTAACATTTGGCCTATGATGACCTTTTGACCTAAAAATAAAAATAGAAAAAGGATTCTGCCAGGCCACCAACTCCATCATTTGGTGAAGTTTAGTGAAGATCAGTTTAAAATTGTGACTTGTAGGCGATTAAAGGTGAGTGGACAGACAAACAGAAGCGATCAATATACTTGTCAAAAAAAATGCTTTGCCAAGTAACGGACAGACAGACAGGGGTGAAAACCTAACATCCCAGGCTGAGTAAATATTAGTGGTGGTTGTTATAGGAGACCAGTCCTGAAGTGTGATGGCTGCTTCACCTGCTTGCAGTCCCTGACAGTTTCATTGAGTGAACTGCCAGACTTACCTGGGTTGAGGCAGCTCTCTGAGAATAGCCGGAGAGGTATTGACTTTCACAAGCACGTGCTCAGAAGAACCAATTGGAGTGGAGGAAGAGCAAGAGACATTTGTGGGGAAGTTTGTCTTCCTCAAGTCCAGAAGGGAGGATTTGCCTTTGAGAGAAATCCGGGTTGGAAAGTTTATAGATTGAGTCAGTCCATTGGAGACACAGAAGTCCTTTGCTGAAGTACCATGGCTGGTGAGAGAGGTACCGACACACAACCAATTTCCATGTGACAATTGAAATCACCACATATGAGGAAGAGAGAGTTAGGATGAGTGGTTAAATGTTGATCCATGTTGTCTGGGAGAGATGTATATGGAGTCGTCACTGTTTGGCGGACAGTAAAACACACAGATGAACATGATGTGGTAGCGGAAGGGAAGTCCAACAAGAGGTACTCCTTGGGGAGGGGGGGTTGGAGGAGTGTATAAGAGCAGTACATGGAGAGCGTGGGGTTCGCAGTACAACTCTGCCGCAGGGTGGGGTTCGGGCCTATCAAATCGGAGGAGGTAATAGCCAGGAAGAGACATTAAGGAATCAGGTACATCCTGTGAGAGGAAGGATTCTGTTAAACAGATGATGTCCAGTTATCATCAGCAGCCTGGATTGAGAGATCTATCAGGTTGGAGTGGAGGCCTCGGATGTTTGAGATCTCCACAGTGAGCAACAGAGTCTGAGGCATTGGGAGGATGCACAACTGTGGGGAGGCTGGGATAGTGTGGGATGGGGTAGCTGAGAGGGGTGGGGAGAAGTTGAGAGGGGGCAGAATGAGGGAAAGCCAAGATGGGGCAGGAGGGGGAAGGTTTTAAGGGGAAGCATTGAGGGGATGGGGTGGGGTGGAAGCATTGATAGGGGGTTGAATAGGAAGCTTTGAGGGGCTGAGTGAGGGGGAAGCTTGGAGAGCATGAGGTGATGAAGAGACTTTGGGAGGATGGGTGAGGGGAAAACACTGATGGGCTGGGGTTACGGGGAAGGTGGAGGGGGTGGGAGGAAGGGGAAGCTTGGAGAAGTTGGCGTGATGGGGAACTTTGAAGAGGGTGGGGTGACATTTATGCTTGGAGAGCGTGGAGTTAGGGTGGGATGCAGAAAGAGGGGACATGATATGGAGGGATGCTGAAGAGGGGGGGCATGAAGAAGTGGTGGAGTTGGAAGGACGCAGGCTTGTAGCATATGTGGGGTAAGGGTACTGTCACGGTGGGGGTTGACACCTGATAAGAACATGAAGGGTATTTGATTGTCATGAGCAAACAACCTCGACAAACTGGATTTCTCAGGATTCTTATATTTGACATTCTGAGATAAAGATCATGGGTTGTGGGTAGAAGGAATTTTTGTTGAAGGCAAGGAGAAAGCTCATGCTGTCAGAACAGGAGGAGGGTTGATGGAGCACTGCTTAAGAGAGAAACAGATTTGCAAAACTGCCTTGTGAAGTCGAAGAAGAACACACGTGGACACTCATGATGGAGAAATAAGGAAAGTGAGGCATTTTTACAGATTTTAAAAATCTTTTAAAGGAAGAAGGAAGAAAATTTTCTTTCCACGAACATCCATCTTGGAGATATTGAGAAAAGGAGAGATAAAGAATGAGGTCCAAGAAGTAAAGGTAGAAGGCAGAATGGCATTGTGTTTTGGAGTGAAATCGTTTTTTTGTTGAAAAAAATCATTATTTTTTTTAAGTGAGAAAGTGGAATTGGATAACGTTGAAAAGGCAGAAGGACAAAGCGAAATAATTTTGCTCCCGACTATCCAAGGAGTAGGCTGGCCTGAGCTACACAAAAAAATGAATTCAACAATAGAGCAGAACACACAACACGGTACGATTTAACATGGTAAATTGGACGAAAATCCAAGCAGCAACACAGGGACGAAAATGTAACGGGGAAAAAAAAAAAAAAAAAAACGCCGGATGCAGATGGAAAACGTAGTTTTGATTGAGGTGGAAGGAACAGACTGCAGATTCGACCTACATGTAGATTGTAGAACAAACCTCAACCGTTATGTCTCATATATTGTTGGAAAGTTGATGATAAAAGCTCAAATGCCAAAGACTTTAAAAATGGTACATGATGGATGCTTCCTTACTTGACATTCAGCAATTAAAAGGATTAGAGCATGGACAATCCACATCGATTGGCATCTATGGGAAGGAGGAAATTCCTCCTTAAGAAATGCCCCACTGAGTGCATTGAGAAAGGCGAGGCCATTGCTGTGACATAGCAGGAACCCAGAGTGCCCTGGGAAGTGACGGCACTTCTCCCAAGCTCAGTGGCTGCGTTTGTCTCATCTAACATTCCAGGGACACTACACCAATGGCTAAAAGATGGCAGGACTGAGTCAATCGGACAAATGTAGGTTCTGCAAGGCAGGAACAGAAAGCAAGAGTCACCTCCGATAGGGATTTTTTTTTAAAACTCATGTCAGAACAGCTGTACACACAAAGGCACAGCAAGGTTATGTAGAGTATTCCACTGGCACGTCTGCAGAAATTTCAATATCCCAGTTCCACAAAACTCATGGAAACATGAACCAAAAGCAATCATTGAAATCAAGGAGATAATGCTCACGTACGACCTGATGATCCCATCCAGTGTGAACATAGAAAACAAAGCACTACGACCAGACGTGGTACTCAGATGCATAAAGGAAAATAAGGCATTGTTAACTGAGGTTTCAGTACCCAATGATTTTGGTCTAAATAATGCAGAAATCACAAAAATGACCAAATATCAAGACCTCAAGAATGTAGTGAAAATATCTTGGAAGCTGAAGAATGCCAAAATTGTACCAGTGATAATTGGAGCAATGGGAATGATAAAGAAGAACCTCACAAAGATCCTGGAAATCATCCCTGGGAACATTACCAGAGACGAACTACATTTGAAGGCTGTGCGGGGCTCATGGACGATCCTGAAAAGAGTCCTCAGGACAAAACTCTGAGAACAACCCAACATCACAACTAAAGCCGAAATGAAGCTGGACACTTCGAGACCTGGAAGGACTCCGTTCCACCTCCTGAAACCCGCATACCAAGATAACAACTGACAACACACACACACACACACACACACACACACACACACACACACACACACACACACACACACACACACACACACACACAAACATTCAGGTCAGAATTTGAGGTCTGACGTACAAGCACGATTGCAAAATTCCGTCTCACACTGTGTGAGGGACAGGCCAGCAAAGCAAGTCAAAAATGAATGCACGACAACTTGCAGAGCGGAACAGACAGTCGTGTTTGAGTCTAACCATCTGGAACAAATAAAGGGCAACCACACAATATGTATGAGAATGTATTCTATTTTGGAATAGGAAAACAACTAAATGAAACAACTGAAGCAAGCAAGTAAAACAAAATGCTTTTAACATGCTTGCAAGACTTTTCCAAAGCATTATAAATGCATTATGACTTTGAAAAGTGTCTCTTGCACACAATGATGATTTGAATCAATAAATCACAAATGGCCATGGTGGGGATGTCATTAGTATAAATACTGACAGCATGTATAATGTGCCTCAGTTGTTAACGAAGTAGAAAAGGGAAAGCGTGGAGACTGAATTGAAAACAGGTGTCATCATTTGAGACCGAAGTTGTGTTAGCCGCGATGCTAAAGATGACCTCATGATTGGCAAAACAAAGATACTGTAACTATATCGAAAAATCCTGTTTTAGTTTTTCATTGAATGAATTTCACCAACTGCAAGTGTGTATCACTTGGCTGCTTTGTGATTGAGTTACAGCGTGAAGGTCATTGGGTCCATTGGGGGGCCGCGGCACAAAATTCCTTCGAGATAGTCAAATGGACCTCACGGAATGTGCCCCGAGACCCAGCTCGTGACAATAAGCTTTTCAGGGTTTTCACCTTGCGAACTCCACAGCCCCTAGCATCATTAATTTTACCAAAAAAAAAAATTAACTCCTTTGCTGTGATAGATGCATCAAGTGGGTATGTGAATACGTTGAGATCTCACACTCATCTAAGTAGTACATATCTGGCAATAGATCCACAAGCATGGTTGCACTATAGCAAAAATGGTAATATAACATGGATTTGAAGAAATGGAAGAAGGAGTTTTTATTCAATATTCCAGTTGGGTCAGACCTTCAACTGAAAACAACATTTTTTTATCTCTCGCTCTCTCTCCTCCGTCAATTTCCCGCAGCCATTGGCATTAATTTGTTAATAAATAAATAAAAGTTGATCCGTGAGTTTTAGTAACTTTTTCCAAACTGCCTTCGGCCTGAAATGAAAAGCACAAGTTGATATCTCACTCTCAGCCACCCACCAATCTCCTGTGGAGATTCAAGTATATTTAAAGAATATAAAAGTAACACCGAGGACATTTAAAATTAAATATAGATTTTGGATCATGCTACCACCTCTATAATCATGGCCACTTGTGAATGCCAACATTAGCAACCAGTTCATGGACGTTTCACGATATCTGAGATACCGCTAAATAGAGGTTTGTGGCTTCTAATAAAAATTTCCATATTTATTTGTTTTTTTGAGTGTGTGTGTGTGTGTGTGTGTGTGTGTGTGTGTGTGTGTGTGTGTGTGTGTGTGTGTGTGTGTGTGTGTGTGTGTGTGTGTGTGTGTGTGTGTGCTTTCACACATGCATGAATGCATTCCCTTTATTTGCTTCACATTCCCCCCATCGTCCCCTTCCCACGATTTCTCCTTTCTTCCCCACCTCCCTTATCACTCCCGATTACACCCTTTAATAACCGAGTCTTTCAACACTTCACAGAACAGCCAGCTCATGCATGTGTGTCATCCTGTAATGGAAATTTTCTTGCCACAACACTTTCCACTATCATACTTAGTCTATCCATTATTAAAAACAAGCAAGCAATCACAAATCATATTGTTATTCCGATATCCTCACTGGAATGGTAGTTGGTGAGGAGGAGGGGTTGGATGGCCTGGACTGGTCGATATAATGTTTCGAAGGCTGGGAGTGTACTCCCGGGTAAGGTGCTACAGCATCAAATGGAATGACATAACAGCCTCCATGAACCAGGCAGGAATTTACAAAGTGCCAAAGGTGCTGGCACAAAATGGACCAGTTTATTTTTCAAAGATTCAATGGAAAGTTTAACATCCACAAGCAAATCGCCATCCAGTTTAATACCCTCGCTGGAGGACGACACACTCATGATGATGCAATGCCTGGCCGGCCAAGCACCAGGGTGACAATTTATAGGGTTTGTTGCGTCGTAGCTGCTTCTTAGTGTTCATGGGGGATCTCCCAAGACATTTCATTGAAACAAGGCTTCCATGACATATCAACCCAATCAACCTGTACTCTCCCAGATTAAATGATACATCATACATAATATAATCGAAGACCTCAGTTTCCATTATCGCATATTGATATTCATGAAATGTAGCAGTCAAGCCAAGAATGAAGAATCAAACCTGGACCAGACAACTAAAAAAAACAAGTAACATATTTTCTCTGAGATATCCTATCAAACAAACATATTATCTAATATATAAAGCTCTTTCTCATCACTGACTCACTGACTGATGTGAAAGATCGGTACCTTTCGGGTGATGCAAAAACCTGAAAGTTTGCATGCTGATGGACGTCGAAGCCGGTACACCGAAAAAAAAAAAACTTACAAAACCATCAGAGAACATTTTTAAATGAAAATATAAATGAATGAAAATAAATAAATAAAAACAAATAAATGAAAAAAATCAAATTCAGGTGAGGGACCTGAGACAATGGGGGAAGCCCGGGTCATTACTGCTTGCGATGTGTAAGCACACCATGCAAATAATATAAGGTTTCACCGTTTCAATCACTCAAGCAAATATTAAAAGTGAAATTAATTTTGCGCTTTCTCTGGATAACAGGGTCACAGAGTGCAGGAGGATGGAGATGGCGGAGACCTCAAATATTGATGTATTGTCTCAGCTCAGAACCAATTAAAGATACATAAGCAAGACCTGTCAGTCAGTTGTCAGTTAACCTCTTATTGTTTTGAATACAAAATGTTGCAATAACTGGGTTAGCTCTATAAATCAACAGCAGACAAGCACTGTGACTCAGAAACTTTCCTTCGACTTTCCTAAGGGTCTGAAGCATTTGGCGCGATGGCTGGGACAGGAGACCTCGAGGCTTTCAGAGACAATCAAGATAACGTCATTGGAAAGGCATGCGCATCAGGTGTTCTCTCACGCAGGTGATAATTCAAAATCCACCTGGAGGCTAACTTGATTGATCCTCCCCAAAACAACATTCGTTAATTTGACCTTCCATGGTTGCTGTCCAAGACATCATTTCACTTTTAATAATCTTTAAATTGTTACTTAACATTTCATTTCATCACAGTTGTTGTGTCTTGCACAATTAGAGTTAAAAAGCCAACAGATGCTTTTCACACCATTGTTTATGAAATATATTCCCCATTGCTCTAGGCTTTCCAAAAAAAACGAGATGAATCGTTTCACCTCTTTTAGCGATCGGTAAAGAACTAGTTGCTAATCCAACCACGAGCCTGTTTCACAATGATAAAGGACACTGCAGCTAAAGCTCTGTGTTACAAATAACATCATGAGCTTGTTATCTCTCTCTTAGGGATGAGACATCTACTTGGACATACTCGTCTGTCTGTGTACTTTTCACTGTATTTTTCTAATATTTTTATTTTTATGCCTCTGCAGACGAAGTTGCCGGAGGCATTATGTTTTCAGGTTGTCTATCCGTATGTCTGTAGTACGTACTTCCATGCATACTGTTATGTTCGTGGGTTAGATGAAGGGATTTCATAGGAGAGATCGGAGTGTGTCGAGTTGCGTGGCCCATAGACGTGTAGGAGATATCTCGATGTAACGAAGTAGGGAGACTGTGAGCTTAAGTGTTACGTGTCACCACACAGGGGTGGTGCTGTGTTAATTAGAGTCTAACACCAATTGCCCCAGTATGTGATTGCCCCCGATGAACTTTCCTTACGTTTTTGTATTTTAAAGTCGGCAAAAAAGGTGGGGAACACGTCCCTAAAACAAGTATAAGCGGGCAGAGGCCCCCACCTTCCCGGGTTCCGTGCTTGCAGGCCATGCCCTGGAGGAGGAGTTTGGTTCGGTGTAACGTTGAAGAAGAATAGGAGAGGTGGAGTAATAACCAAGGGACACACGCAGTTGGGAGAGGACATCAGTCAGAGGACACGGAGGATCTCGCTTTTGCTCTTGTCACAACAAAGGCTGCACGATTCTCGTGTTCATGCTGTGTGAATTGGCTCACATGCTGAGCAGGACGTCGGCCATTGACGGTTCGGCTGAGCCGTGAAGTGCGTACGTTACTGAGGAGGGAATGAAAGCATGCCTTGTCGCCTCATCATGGGGCCTCAGAAATCGTCTCATCGTGTGGGCCATTGTTGTGAACAGACCGGGTGCAAGAGAGGAATGGTCGGCATATTCACTCGTGAAAAGAAGCTGCACGGAGTCTCTGAGCCTTGGTGTTAATTTCAGCTCACAAATTGCCTGACGTACGTTCTTCCTGATGCCAGAGGGCGACTTGGTGCCATTTTTTGGGGGCGCGTCCATGAAGTGCCTCAATTCAAAGCTCCTTCAAGACTATCTCTGGCACACAGCGAAGTGCCAAAATAAAGGAGGGTTTATTTCTCTTTATTTTATCTGCTCCTTGTGTGTATTTAAGTCTGTGTGGAGGCACCTCAATGAGAATTAGATTCAGGTTACCTGGTATATTGATTCATTTTCATTATAATTGTTGATTGTTGTTATTAAATTATTATTTAGTGAATTCAATTTGCTTGTGTCCGTGTATTTGTTCCGTTCTGGTGCAGCGCTTAGCTGTTTTTCCCATGCACACGCGCATTAATCTCCGAGATTCTCGGCTGTGGCCTCCAAGGGAGAAGTTTAGCCATCCATCCAGGTCGGGGTCAAACCCCCTCGACACGACAACACTGTACGTCCGTCCATGCTAATTTTCTCTGTTTTCTCTGCAACGGCTTATCCAAATTGACATGATATTTCACCATAGGTGTGACGACTCATGTAGAATGTTTAAATTATGATTATGACGTCACTGGTCATGTGTCGTGGCAGTCATGTTGGAAAAAAAAATAAAAAAACTTGGATCTCCATATCTCTGAAACCACTTAATGGAAGAAAAAAATGAAATGGCACATCGGAAGTACTCCCCATGGGAAACAAGTGTGCTGTTTTTGATGATATCATCGGTGGCTTCATAATGACATCACAATTGCATACATCGAATGCTTTATCTGATCGATATAAAAATATTTGAGGTTCATCAGGGGCTGCATGGGGGCAAAAAATTGATGACGGCATCGGTCGTGTGGTTTGGCATCTGTAAACATGTGTGTGTGTGTGTGTATATATATATATATATATATATATATATATATATATATATATATATATATATATATATATATATATATATATATATTTTTTTTTTTTTTTTTTTTAAACATAAAAACCTTCAAAAATCCACTTCTCTGAAACAGCTGAACAGATCGAGGCGAAACTTTATCGCCTATCCATGTGAAACGAAATCGCCTATCCATGTGGAACAAAACGTTCTGCTCCTATGACATAATTGGTCGCATGATTTGGCATTTATGATTTTTTGAAGAATAAAATTTTTAAAAGCTTCTTCTCCAGAACGGCTTGACAGATCGAGGGGAAACTTCACCGCCATGTTCCCCAATCCTTGGGAATACCAGGGTGTTCACAAATAATTAATTGGTCACATGGTCTGGCAGCTATATTGGATTGAGCAAAAATCTTTAGAAACTATTCCTCTTGAACCACTTCATCAATCGACGTAAAACATCATAATTATGATCCAGTAATCATGGTGAATATATGTTTTAAATTTCAACCTGATCGGACACGTTTTCCTTCCATCCTTTGGGACCATACTCTGTGCAGAGCATTGGTGCTGCCTTAGCAGTCTCCTTGGCTATTGGACACAATCCTTGACGGATCGCCACTCCGACACAGTATACCAGCAAGCTGGCACTCATTTTGCCGACCTCAGAAGGATGACAGGTAGAGTAAGCCCCACCTGGTGTTAATTCAACATCCGGGTGGGATTTGAACTCAGGATCCTAGGATACCAAGCCCACCACCCTAACCATTAAGCCAACACAAGACACATGACACATGGTTTGGCACCCATAATTATTGAATAATTTGAATCTGGGTTCAAGGATTTAAATCAAACTTGGTACAAGTATGTATAATGATGTAATAATGTGGGCGGAGGCATATCTTGCAACATCGCGACGTTGAAGAGTGCTCTTCGAGTTTATTATGTTCTTTACAGGAGTGAGACTCATGGAAGAGCAAGGTAGAACTGAGAGTGGGCCAAAAATCAAGGGAATGAGCAAAAAGGAAAAGAGAAGCAGGAGGAGGGAGGAAACATTGAAACTAGAAAGTATGATGGTTGGGTTCAGAAAGGTTAATGGGGGTAAGAAAGATCATGGGTCAGAATTGGGGATGACAAGAGATGGTGGTGAACTGCTTGCTTGAAATCCTGGATGGAAGAGTGAGACAAACATCACCTGGAAGGTTGTTCCATAAATGGATGAAGTGAGGAGTACAAAGGTCGAGGCATCCAATCAGCCGGGATTTTGGAAGTTTATGGAAGACTTTATTGATCTCAACGACTTTGTCATTTTCATATAGGAACGTGGATGCACCTGCACACTTATCTCCGCTGAGTTAGAGCAGTAATAGTGCTGTGCAAGGCAGTCATTAACTCAATGGTACCCAAGATAAGCATCACTGTTTAAGTAACCCTCAACCCCTCAGACTTTCAAGAGCACACTTTGTCTGCAGCAAATTGGCAGCTTCCTAATTGAAAACCGTCTGGAAGAGCATCTATCATCCATTCCTGATTGCTCACACCTGAGAAGTGTCACATCATTGCAAAGCTTGAAGGATAGATGATTGGCACGTGAAAACATGAATGCTCATTGTGATTGGTGCATTTACAAAAGAACTTTTTTTTCTTTTTTTTGGTGAGAACACAGCAATAGGAAACCGCCTCTAAGGGTCTGCATCAATAATTCGTTGGAACTTTCAAAAAGGCTCTTTTGGAGCGATTAGCCAGCGGGGCACACGATGACTCCACAGCATGAATATTTTTGTGCTTCTCTTGAATCATTTATATTTAAATTCCTCCTATTTGGTCTCAACGAATTGCTCACCCTCAGCGAAAGAATTAATGACACTGAATCGTTTTTTTGGCGGATTCCACTTTCTGGAGTCACCTTGGTCCGTAACGTACCTTTCGCGTACCTGGAATTGTGGCACGTATGGTTTGTGGGATATGAACCAGACTTCCCTGCATCGTGAGCCAGGGATTCAGATGGGAACATAAACAGGCCAACCCATTAATTGTTGGTGAAAGACCATTGTTGTGAAAGAGTTCTTGCAAAAGAGGAGTTGTGGTGAAACCTGTTAAACCATCATCTAATCACATTAAAGGACTTCATATTGATTTATTATACAGTATATAAAGTCGAGACTCGCGAAAGAGCTAGAACACAGAACGGAAAGAACATAGTGGAAATGGGGGGGGAACACACCGACAGTATGGGGTAGAGGAACAACACAGAGGGGACAATTGGGGGGAATAATGAGCATGTGGGGTAGATTGGCGGATCACGGCTGAGCAAGCTGGATCGAAGCTGAAACACAGAAAGAAGAGAAAGGAAGGAAAGGAAAGCCAGGGATGAGACTGGGGGAATTTTGTTGATATGTTTTAGAATTATCAGGATGTATAATGTTTTAAAAAAGAACCACCAACGACTGTATGTAGTGACATGTTTCAGAATCGCTGCATTCAACATACATCATGTATGAATTATGCTGCCCGGTGCACGGAGTGTGGGAAACCACACTCCGCTGATTGCACCGTGGTGGCTGCGAGACCCCTTAAATGAAGGTTGTGGACCCCAGAAAACCGAGCAGTGATTGGCTAATTTTAAAACCAAACCCACTAACAAAGCTTACTCTCCCCATTGTTGGAAATAGCCCGATTGCGAGGAAAGGAGTCACCAGCACTCTCACGATTGCAAACAGGGCTTCAGTAACAATAATAATAAACAAAAATCACAAATACAGCACAACAATTAAAAAAAATAAGTAACAACAAACTACCACGAGGACACAAATATCGACTGGGTCCCTGGTAAAAAACAAACACTTAAAAATGATCTTAACTTATGTAAACTTACTACCATAACCGAGTTACAGATGGGGGGGGGGGGGAGGGTGGTGGTAGGGATTGTTGGATTTGTGAATTAAAATATATATTTCAAGCAGCTACAGAAATAATAACAGGGCGTAATGTAAGTTTAGGAGCCTGGTGTTGGCTTATCGGTTAAGGTGGCCGGCTCACGATCTTAGGGTCTTGAGTTCAGGCCCCTGTCGTTTCGTTGAATTAACACCAGTTGGGTTCTCAGCCTGTCATCCTTCTGAGGTTTGCAAAATGTGTACCAGTTTACTGGTAACAAGGACATTGCATCAGTGGCACAGCCATGCTTCCAGAAGAAGAAAAAAAATGATGCAACCAGCAGCCACAGTCAGCGAAACAAACGAAACAACAACATGTGAAGGCAGAAGATGTGTTCGGGAATGGCATGTCGACTGCTGATGTGAGCGAGCTGATATGGATGTTCAGGCAGGTTGGTGCAGAGTCTGGTGCTGGCTGATCCAAAACCCCTCCGGCTCTTTCATATTGTCCTACCAAGCTGTGGCTTCTGGACTGACTCGTTTGCTCCCACAGCACCCGTCGGCTTATGCTATTATAAACTCACTGACGAGGAAGAATCCTACATTGGCAAATCCTGGTGCGGATGGATAGGGTGGGTTGAATTGGGTGTGGGGTGAGGGGGGCTATAATAATAATAATTAAAAAATGGAGGGATAGAGAGACAGATTTAAACTGGCTTAAAGGATGGGCTCATAGCTTCAAGTGATTGACAGGTGGCATCACATGCACCACTATAACACCCCACCTCACCAACCTATAACCCACAGCAGGAACTTCAACAAGAACAGTTGGCATTACTCATATACACCACAGGGGATCCCCAACCCTTACCCATGCACATAGCAATACATAAAGCAGGTCACAATTTGCATTACATGAGCCTCATCACTTACATTAACATGTCGCATACAAGACACAGAGCAAAGTCGAGTTCATGAGGCAGACAGATGATGCCATGCAAAGTTTCCACCTGCACATGCTTCCACAGAAGGGGCCACCAAATACACTCTAACTGTTGAACGAAGGTAGAAAATGTTTGTTTTCTAAAAAAAAGCAATATGTTTCCCTTCATCCACAAGAATCCATGCTGACAATCCGTCCTGCAGTGTCACTGAGCAAGACGTGCCCAGAGAAAACAGAATATTTGTCGACAAGTGGGCCATTTCACTTCAATTGATGAATCTATTTCTCCAAAAGCGATGGATCCAACAATAGGAGATGATGGAATTGTAATTTAGGTTTTCGCAGCGCTAAGCCATCATGGCATCTTAATCTGATAAATGAAGCAGTTTTAAGATCTGTTCTGTTCTTACATATGGCAGCTTGGTTGCCGGGGTAGGTATCATTTCTTGGAAGGACAGCTGCGCCACTGGTGCTGTGCCCCTCTCCCAGTACATTGGTACTCATTTTGCTGACGTTAGAAGGATGACAGGCTGAGTCAACTCCACCTGGTGTTAATTCAGTGGCCAACAGGGCTCAAACTCAGGACCTTGACATCCGAAGCCAGCCACCCTAACCGCTAAGACAACACCAGGCTTAGTTTTAAGATGATCGAGTATTTGTTTTCATTTGCGGACTGTTGACAGATTGACCTTATCCCTGCAACCTTTTGCAAATCTCCTTTTCTGTCTATAAACTCATGGAAAAGGAAGATGAAAGAGGGTATGAACTGACAGAAGGTCAGTTGGGCAAATCTTTGACACAATCCGCAAGTCAACAGGAAAAGAAAGAGGAAGAGAGAAAACAACGCAACCTGCAATAAAGAGGATTGTGCGAGGAAGGGTTAATAATGGGAATAAAGATTGCAGGTGGAGATGGGGGAATGACAGGAGATGGTGCTGAACCACCTGCTTGGAGCCCTGGAGGGAGGAGTGGGATAGCACAGCCTCTCGAAGGCAGTTCCACATCCAGAAGAAACGAGGAACAAAGGGGTTGAGGCATACAGTCAGTCCAGATCTTGAAGGTTTAACCCGGAGTGGGTTACAGGAAGAACACCTCCATCCTGGATTTGTTCCGGAGTGTTGGAGGACTGAGAGAGCGGAGGGAGTTAAAAGAGAGGAGAGACAGTGGGGAGGAAACGAGGCCACTGGCCAGCCTGCGATGTGAGAACAGTACATCTTGTTCTTCATCCTCATTGGAGGATATTCCAATCATGTTGAGAGCTTCAAGTTTCACAAACAAATGAGTGGTGGTACACTGTAATCTGATAATGTTTTATAGTGTTGATCTATATTTAAATTTCTAACCCCCAGTGCCTACTTAAATGTTAACAGCATTTTGCTGGTCATTATGTAAATAGATATTTTAAAAAATATATTTAGGAGTCTCAGAAGACCAACCAAACAAATTATTTCTCATCATGATCAATATAGTGACAAATAGTGAGATAAGCATCAAAACCAAGATGGACTACAGGTTCTACCTTTCAGAAGATTCTCATACATTGGATGATGATTATAAGTACTGCAATGGGTCTCACCATATAAATCAAGGATGTCGGAATTCTCAAGTTATTTCAATCAATCGTGCATGATGCTCTACAGTGAGCATCGGTTCTGCCGAAGCAGTTTCTTGGCTGGTGTTACAATCTTGGTCAGGTCGCCCTCTTGTCGAGGCCATCCTGATGGTTTCAGCATTTTGTAATTACTGGACCGCAATGGTCACCAAACCAATCAACTGCAATCATAAAACTCAAATCCTAGCAGCCTTAATACTAAAAAGCTGCAATCCTGAAAAAAAATCCAAAATTAACAACGCCCTATTTGACTAAACCTCAAATCCTTATTCCGATGCACTCATCCCAGCAATCATCGTTTTGTCACAACTCCAATGTCAAGTGGACACTTTTTTTGTTTTCTTGAAATCTGTTCATCAAAACAATCTGTTCATCTGTTTGTTTAATTTTCAAGACCAATTTTTTTATCATTAACAGGATATTTTCCCTTCAACATCATGCCATACATACATACACGCCTGTATCAAGTTCTATGCAGTTGTAAACGCAGCACGTGAACATGTGACGGATTGATCAGCTTAAAACGAGATCAATTGAGCACAGTACGCCATGGATTTGCAAAGTTGTGAGGGTGCCACGTTCTTCCATACCAAAGTTAGAATGCATCATAATACAATCAGACAATGGTCCTGTTTTCAAAAAAACAGTCGTGAGCCTCTAAGATATCCCTAAGTGCACACCCAAATATTTTTACACACTTGCCATCGATGAAAGATGCTGAGATGAGACCGTTTACGAGGAGCTTCTCTCGTGAGCACATTCATTGCTGCATGTCAACCTCACAGCAAACTCTTTCCACTATTTTCATCATCTCTTCGAGAAATTCTCATCACATCGTCAATGCTACGCAATTAATCATGCTTCTGAGAATCAGTCGCGTGCCTTCGAGCACTTCATAAAGTAAGCTCTGCAGTTCTGACCTGGGAGGGTGTTTACATCACGGTGGATTCCAAATTGCTTGCATCGCATGCAGTGCGAACGAGCACGAACAGCAAAGAGCAGCGAGATGAGATTGTCATTAATGGAACAACGACCAAGCAAATCTCAATGTCTCGCAGCATTTAAAGGGTGCTGTTAAAGCAGGGAAAAGACATCCACTTTTTATAAAGGTGGGCCACCTGCACGAAATGTTTCCAGCATTACGATAAAAGCAGTCAACGCTCAATCGACTGTATTTGTTTGAAATATATAAATTCATAGCATCAACCAGACAGCCCACCCAAAGCTTGGCAGCCACCAATCAATATATGTTTTTTGTCACATTACATAATTGGAGTTGAAGGATTGCGTATTTGTAATGTTGAAGTTTCAGAGATGACATAATTGTATTTATTTACAAAGAACTCGATATATTGTGCATTTTGAATAACGTGGAGGTGTTGGTAACCAGACTCAGTGGGGGAAATGGCTGGCGCGTCCGCTCGAAGTCTGGGAGGTCAAACCCGACCCCGGCCGAGCCATAACAATGACTTCAAAAACAGTACGTGCTGCTTTTTTACTTGATGCTCAGCATTTAAAAAGGTTAGAGCACGGATAATTAAAAAACCATAGGTTGGCAACGATTTCTGCCCCCCCCCCTCCTGCATTGAAGTTCCTTGCAAGGGAACTCCTATTTATTTATAAGTGTTTTAAAAATTTGTTAAAATAAGTGTGTTAATAAAAAAAACATAAGTGTTAAAAACACAATCTCATGTAGCCAATGCAGCATGGCTATTAGAGAACATAATGACAGCACAAAAGGAGATTCAGTGTTCAGCAGGGAAATAAATTGCCAGGGTATCACCCTGAAATAATATTTTCAGACAGAACATTGTTTTTGACAAATTACATGAAGTTTTTTTTTTGTAAAACTGCACTGAGAGATTCGCAAACTTCGTGCAGAAGTTCATGTCGAGCAATAAGGATGTGTTCGGAAATGTGTCACCAAAATATGACAATGGAATATTTTCACAAGGTGAAGCAAGGTTCAGAGAAATAAGGTTTTGAGTCCTGTGTCACACAACTCCAAGAACAATAAAATGTTGTTCTTCCTCAGCTTCACTCTGACTCTCGACGAGGTCAATGCTCGGGTTCGTAATAAAAACAAGGAAATGTTTATGCCTTAACTACTCAACCTCCCAAAGTTCAACTGGTTGCCCACCTGCATTAATTTGTCCACTTATTCTCCCAATTGTGGAATTGTTTCCCTGTGTCTGTTATATCTTCCCACTCACTTCAGTCTTTCAAATGCAATGCCCATCGCCGGCTCATGTGCTCACCCATGCACATCCACAATTTCTTCTGCACCCACATATTATTTTCTGTTCTGTTCTTCTCTGTGCCATTATTACTGTTTTTTAATGTTATTCTTTTGTTCGTAAATCTGTTTCCCATTGTCATTGAATTCCTCCATGAGCCTAGATCCGAGTACAGAAAAAAAGGCAACTCAGCCCAGATACAAGCAAACAACTACAGGCCACACGTGAAAGAAGTAGACAGTGGTTTACAATGATTGGAAAGACGAGCAGAGATTAGGTTCACAAAGTGGATCATCTACATATCCTGCATGCCATGAAAAGGAGAAGGTTGGGGATGAAAAAAAATGAGATTAGGAAGGCAAATGGAAGGGGAGGAGAGAAAAGGGAGGGATGGGACCCTGGGGGGAAGTAGAATGAAAGGAAAGGAAAGGTGGGAAGAAAAATGCATCGTGGAGGTGGGGAGGTGGAGACGGAAGGATTGAATTAAAATTCTGCCTTTTTGTCTGCGTCGATATGCAACTTGAAACGAAGACAAAAATACGAAATAACTGATAATATAAAATAATTGTAAAAATGTTTTAAATTCACTTTTGATATGAAACCACCCCCAAAATGATCCTGGAGGATGTCATCATGGCCTGAGGGGAAAAAAGGAAGAACATTTTTTTAGGAATTTGCCGATTGGTAAAAGTGTAGTTCATAATATGTAAAATAAAATAAAATAGGACTTCCCTTACAAGGAACTTTAACATCAGAGGAGGTGATGACACCCATCTGGCCTGTGCTATTGTTTCCAACTTTTGGTTGGTTTTCCATGCTCCATTCTGTTTAAATGCTAACAGTCAAGCAAGGAAGCAGCACGTACCATTTTTTAAGTTTTTGTCATGACAGGGCCAAGGTTCAAACCACCAGGCTCCCAGCCTCAGAGAAGATACACTAACCATTACACCACTGCATTAATTAATCTATTTCTCCTGCAAGCAAGAAAACAGTTGCAAGAAAGGTTTCACCACAACTCCTCTTTTGCAAGAAATCTCAGAATAATGGTCTTTCACCAACAATAATGGGTTGGCCTGTTTATGTTCCCATCTGAATCCCTGTCTATTGTCAGGCCAGATCAGATCTGTGATTTGCTACTGGTACCATGCAAACCTGTACTAAACTGTTTCATGGTCTTGTTGTCCGTGACTAACCCGTCTCCCCAACCAGGTTTCCTGGTGAGGAGGGTGTTTGGATATGGACACCCAGCAGGATGAAAAACAAAACCTGTCAAAGGGCGGAGGAGCTCCTTGTGAGCCAAGGGTCATCCGTATGTGGTGCCCAACTGTGTATGCGGACGTCCTCCTGCAGTTGGGTTACTCCTTTTCTCGGAGGTTGGTGGCAGGATATGAACGCCGGCCATTATAAAACACTTCATTCCGCAAAACACGTAAAAAACACAAAGAACACTGAAAACCCACTTCGTGGGAGTACCTCCTCTGCAGCTGCCCTTCACAAGGCAGCTCACCAGATGATGGGATTGGGTAAAGGCTTCGGGAACCCCATTCTTTGATGATAGGGGGAAAAGCATGGGACAACCTTCCTGGGTCAGATTACAGTGATGTGTGTTAGGGTGGCGTTGACGTGTCGTCCAGCAGACGGTGGTCTCCTTGGGTTAACCTCAGATGGTCCTTTCATGTGGGTGACTGGAATATCCTATCCCTAAGAGAGGATGATCACATGTCTCTGTTATCATCTGAGCTCAAGCGTTTGAACATTGGTATTTCAGCACTCTCTGAGGTCTGGAAACCGGATAGTGGTGAGATCATGGTGGCTAGTTACACCTACGCCTGGTCTAGTCGCTCTGATAGTTACCATACCCAAGAAGTTTCTGTAGCTGCGTCTAAAAAGCTGACTCCCATAATAATTGAGGGAACACCAGTCAACGACCGTATTACGAAACTGAGGATTCATCACTCCTGGGGTTTCATTTCCCTGGTCTCTTTATATGCTCTAACTGAGGTGAGTGATCGCAACATGAAGGAAAATTCCTATGCCGTGCTCGGAGTCTGTGGTTGATCAGTGCCACAGGCGAGATACTCTTCTAGTTTTGGTGGATTTCAATGATTCACCTGGAACTGATATGGATGGTTATGAGACATGTGTTGGTCCCCATGGGTCTGGAACTATGAACCAGAATAGCACTGTCTCTTGACTTTGCAAGAAGTTGTGGACTTAGGGTAGCTGCTTCATGGTTTCGGCACCCACAGGCTCATCGCTGGACTTGGTATTCCAATGCTGGTGGTGTGGCCAAGGCGATTGACCATGTGCTTGTTGATGGTCACTGGAGGATAATTCAGTCTTGCAATTCTCCTGGAGTGCTCAGTTCCTCAATACCGACCACAAGCTTGTTGTAGCAACTCTGAAGCTGCAGCTTAAATCTGGGAGAAGGGTACCATCCCATTTTAGGCTGGATGTTGGTAAGCTCAAGGATGAGAGGGCAACTGAAGAGTTTGCAAACCGGCTGAGTGAGGATCTGGGGGGGGGGGGGTCTGGGTGTTATGGGGAATCCTGAAGTGTTGTAGAGTGCCTTCAAGACGACCATCCTTGATGTTGTCAGTGGATGTCTTGGAACCCACCACGAGGTGAAGAAGAACTTTGTCTCCCAAGGGACACTGCAAACCCTTGACCAGGGTCACAGGGCCAGGCTTAATGGCAGAGCTGAGCTGTTCAAGGAGTTGAGGCATAAATCTGTTTATGCACTGGGGCAGACAAGGGGTCTATGTGCGAGGAATCTGAGAAGGGGTAGAACATCACCTGTAGTCAAGTGATTCTTGTCCTCCTTTCAGAGGAATTTGTGCATTGCGTTCCTCCATGCCCATCCTTCGGTGTACTACAGTGAGAGCAGAGAGTGGTGGGCTCTTGATAGAGGAGTCCAAAGTGAAGGCCCGCTGGAACTGTAACTTTGAGCGGCTGTACCAGGCTGACCCACCAGCAGGGATGGTGGTGGGTATTATGGGGTGATGGTTGATGGGGGATTTTGGAGGGATGGTGGAGGGGAGTTGTGGGATGGTGGTGGGTATTGTAGGGGTGTTTGTTGATGGGGGATTGTGGGGAGATGGTGGAGGGGGGTGTGGGATGGTGGTGGGTATTATGGGGTGATGGTTGATGGTGGATTTGAGGGATGGTGGAGGGGAGTTGTGGGATGGTGGTGGGTAGTGTGGGGGTGACTGTTGATGGGGGATTGTGGGGCGATGGTGGAGGTGGTTGTGGGATGGTGGTGGGTATTGTAGAGGTGATGGTTCATGTTTGATGGGGGATTGTGGAGGTGGGGGTGTGGGATTGTAGTGGGTATTGTGGGATGATGGTTGATGGGGGTTGTGGAGGGGGAGAGGGTGGCGGGGGGGAGGGGGCTGAGGTGGGGCCCTGAAAGTTTTTGTGTCCTCAGTCAAATCCTCTCGCAGGAGTAGATGATGATACATACATACTTTCCACTATAAATAGATGGTGGTTCATTTGACTTGTAGAAATTTGTGTTGATAATAGAAAATTATTTTCAGGTGCTCTTGTGGTAACTGCTGGGCATTGACACAGGTGTTTGATTCACCGTTCACATCGTCCATGTACATGTGCTCATAGCGAGGTAGAGTAGAGATGGTGTTACAGTTTTGAGCGACGGCTGTTTCTTCCTCTTAATTATGGGAATCTCATCCTCTCTCAATTGTGGTGGATAACCACAATATCTAGCCATCTCTGTTGTTTCATAACAGTGTTCTGTAAAATGTTTCGACAAAAAAAGGGAACATTTTGTCGGCCCGATCTACACGCGGGTATTTTGGACTAACCTCTTCCAATTTCTGGGAAGAAGAAGAAGAAGAAGAAGAAGAAGAAGAAGAAGAAGAAGAAGAAGAAGAAGAAGAAGAAGAAGAAGAAGAAGACTTTTAATCACAGATTTACCAACTTTATAATTCAGAAATGTGAAAAAGACACATTATATCTATTTTGTAGGTTATCAAGACATAGATTAGCATCGCGGTGGTTCTGAACATTTGTGTTCCCCTTTTAGCATAACTCAGTTGGTGATTTTCATCAGGGATCTGATGAATAACCAGAGAAAGATGAAATTAAGTTTGATCAATTCATAATCCATTACAATACATAATTTGTTGGAGAATAAGGCTTGTATTAATTTAAAGACAATTGTTTTTACGAAAAGCCCATTCCAAGCATTTATTCCCTTTATCAGTAATGGAGCTACCAGGGAAGAGTGACAGCTGTGATGGAGATTCCCTGAGGGTTTAGCAAACCATGTAAGTGCTGTGGATGGCAGATTCTTAATGTACACCTGCTCAGCCTGGGCCAAAATACATCTTGAAATTGCCAAAGCTAAGCCCTGTGGGTATATGTATTATGAATGTAGTTTACAAAGAGTAAAAACAACACACAAAAAAAGGATTTTGGTAGGAAATAGGTTTGCCAACCAGAAGAACAAGATTCGAATGTAAGTTTAGAAAATAAAAAAAAGTTTTGAACCATGTCTCTGAACATATCCCAAGGCATTCAGAAAAGCTTGGCACTTTTCTCTGCTGGCCATGCCACATTATTTCTTTGAAATAAATGGCCAACTTCTTTCCTGACTTACTGATTTCCCCCAATCATGCTGTCAGTGTAGCTCTCAACAGAATTCTCCCATCTCTTTCCCAAGTCTAGGCTGGAATGCCCCAAGACAGCTTGATATATATATATATATATATATATATATATATATATATATATATATATATATATATATATATATATATATATATATATACATATATATATACATACATATACATATATATAGTGCTATGAATGTTTTTTGGTTATTTTCACTTTTGTGGTGCAATTCTCCATTAGACTTTGTGGGAAAATAAAAGTGTGCAATAAGGGTAGATGATAATTCAAATTTTTGTGAAAGTAAATTGAATATCACAGTGACCTTTGAGTATATAAAATAAATTAGGAAATTAAAAAAGTTATTTTTTTCTATACGGATTATATTATCATATGGTAGTAATATAACATACACTCATCCCAAAGAAAATATGCAGAAAACAGTTTATGGATTTCTATAGTCAGTAATAATAAATTATTGAAGTAATCAACACGAGTTACATTAATCTGAATGATAAGAAGCCACAATAAAGGTTGCAAATTATTAATCTGTGAAATTAGTTTGAATCAGCTTGTTCCCTTGCTTGAAAGTCTATTCTTGGGTTCAGAATGGTACCAAGGAAGCAACTTTCAACAGAACAGTGTGTGAAGATCCAAACTCTGCAAGAAGAAGGGTACACTATGAAGAAAATAGCAGAAAAACTAAAGATCTCTGACAATGGTGTGAGGTACAATTTGTAACGCCTGTAAAAAAACTGGCAAGACAAGAAAAGGCCAGGAAGACCCAGAAGTACAACACAGTAAAGGACACAGAAGAACTTCCCCAAGGCAAGACAATCACATGTAGTTGCTTAGCAACTATGTATATATATATATATATATATATATATATATATATATATATATATATATATATATATATATATATATATATATATATATATATATGTGTGTGTATAGTTGCTAAGCAACTCAGCAATGTTTTATGTATTTTGTTATTTTGGAATGGATTAAATCCATCGATGTTATTAAATTGTTTTAATACTTGTTTCAGTTGATTTGGGGGATGGTTTGAATATGTATCGCTTTTGGAACCGTACTCCCCCCCCCCCCCTCCCACAATCTTGGCCTGGTTTGGTTGAATCCACATTTACATTCAATTTATTTTCCTAATAAAACGACTAATGTTTTATGTATTTTTAAATTTTAGGGTGCGTGCACTCGCCAAGAGGTAAAGTAATTTCCTCGTGTTGGCATCACCATCATGGCTTCAGCGGTTATTGGGTTAGGTTGGGCTACATTTTTACATTGTTTTGAGAGGGGAAGAAGCAGAAGTACAAATTGGTGTTTTAGCGATCTCCTGATGTGGTACTTAGGCGATGTATTCTGGCATCTTTTAAAATCTTGGTGGTTCAGAAAACACTCAAGAATAAAAGGTATGGCTTTTAAATGCTTATGACTTCACTTATCATAGTTTACAAGCATATCATTGTGTACACATTTGAATGGGTGGCCAATTTTTCCCGTATCATCCCTCCATGTAGAGTACAACCGTGCTCCATGATGAGAACGAAAAATACAGTCTGTCCATACATCCGGGAAGCCATGTGACTATATGTCGATTAATTATGAAGCGTTTGAACATCAATTGCAGGCGGACGACACATACGTCTATTAATTATGTTCTATTGGAATATACCTTTTAAACCTTTTGAGCCTTCAGACTGCTGAGACCCCTTAGACCTTTGAAGAATCTTTAAGACCCCCACCATCCCAAAAGACCTCTAAAACCCACTAAAACCCTGAACCAAACACTTCAAAGATCCATACGATCCCAAAGACCTCGAAGACCCTTTTGACCCCAAAGACCCTTAAGACTCTTTAAGACCCCAAAAGCCCTTAAGACCTTTAAGGCCTCAAAGACTCCAAAGCCCCATAAGACCCCAAATACCCTTGAAGACCTCGACGACCCTTCAGACCCTTGAGGCGCTTTATACCCCAAAGACCCATAAGACCCTGCAAGACCTTGAAGACCCTTGTGACCCCGAAGACCATTTAAGACCCCAAAGACTCTGAAGATCCTTAAGACCCTTTACGACCCCTCAAGACCCTTAAGACCCCTTTTACCTTTAAGACTTTCAACGCTTTAGACCCCTTCACCCTTTAGACCTTTTATACCCTTGAGATCCCTCAAACCTTTAGACCTTTACACCCCTTAAGTCCCTTTAGACCCCTTTGACCTTTTATACCATTTAGACCCTTATACACTCTTTAGACATATTAGAGAGCTTGGATCCTTGCCCATTTAGAGGTTTAAACCACTTGGACATGTTTAGATGCTTTTTATATGCTTGAGAAATTAGACCCTTTTGAACCCTTCGACATGAACTACTATTGGAATGTACCCTTTTGACCTTTTGATTGTCCAGATTCCAAGAGCTTTTTAAGCACACACCACACAAACATCTGCATTCTTCTTGCAAAACACAGACAACACTTTTTTTCAGAAAGTAATGTGCAAACTCGACCCAGGGTGAGCACTTTGCTATCTAATATACAGTAAAAGAAGAAAGTTTGTTTGTTTGATCATTTATGCATTTGGACCCTGCAGAAACCAATGCAACCAACTTTGCATGGCCGACTCTTTCTTCCCAAGGAAGGTTGAGGGCTATGTTTGGATAAAAAAGAAGACTCCAGATAAAATCAGATAATTGGTCTTCACGCCTCAATAGGGTCTTGTGCTTATACACTGCCTGGGTATTTCTCTCAGGAACGATCGAGTAATATGTATTGTGAAGATCTCTGTTGAGGTTGTAATGATTTGTTGTCAATAACACAAATTTAATTATTGCAGTATTTACACATGCGTCTGTTATTAAAAATATTGCTTTACAGAGGTTTATTATAGAGTAACACCTCCATGATCAGGCCTCGAGTGAGTGTGTTGCTTATACACTGCCTGGGTTTTCCCCGAGAGCGATTGAGTAATATGGTTTGTGAAGATAGTATGTTGAGGTTGTAGTGATTTGTTGTCAACAACATAAATTTAATTGTTATCATATTTCATTGAATTTCCCCAGGCAATGCCGTGTACCTCAGCGAGTTATCTATAAAACATAGATACACCTTCCTTCCCTTGCTTTTTCCATGAACCACCTCAGATTTGCGATTTGATCTCAAGTACCTCTTCCTCTTCTGATACCTGCTTGCTCAATGGGTATTTCTTGCTAGCTGAAGGTTTCTTTTCTGTGTTGAATAATCTTTAGTAATATCTTGCTTGCATATAAAATCAAGGCAATGGTTCGGTTATCAGAACATTCTCTTTCATCCCCTCTTCTTGGCAATGGTATGTGGGCTGACTGCTTCCACATTTTACGCCACAATCCTGTTCCAGATGTGTGTACAGATAGCTGTTAAAATATTTTTTTTCCTCCTCCCCAACTACCTTATAAAGTTTGATTGAAATGTCATCAGCTTCAGATGCTTTTCCATTTGCCAGCTCATTCAGGCCTCTATGTACCTCACATTCAATCACTATCGGATCTTACTCATATTCTCTTTCTTTGAAGTTTGCCATTATGTTGCTATCCCATTTGATAAGAGTTTCAGTATCATCCTTCCATCTTTCTTTCATCTGGGTTTATTCTGTCAGATCTTTTCCTGTTCTACTCTTAAGGACCCCAATTCCAGACCTTGACTTTCCTGTGATCTCACTAATCTGTTTTAAACAAGATCTTGTATTTCCCACTCCATTGTCCCTTTCTATCTCTACGTATGCCTCTTTGAAAGATTTCTGTGTCTTTCTGAGCTTGGTGTTGGAAGTCGACATTTAGCCGCTTAATGTCCTCTCTTGAAGCACCTTTGGTTTTCATCTCTCTTCTTCTGTCTGCAATATTTATTGCCTTTTCTGGCAACCATTTAGCCTTCCTCTTTCTGCTTGCATTTGGGATGTTGTTTTTGACCTCTTCTTTTACAATGTCTTCAACCTCTTGCCACAATTTGTCTGGCATTCTGTCAATCAAGTCCAGCTCTGCAAATGTTTTTGATTGTTTGTTTTTTACCATTATTGCATATTGTTTGGATACACATTCAAGTCCATATATGGTCAGGGTTTTTGATTTCTTTTTTCACCTTTCTCAGTTTGACTCATAGCTTTTCCACAGGAGTTCATGATCTGTCCAACAGTATGCACCTGGCAGTGTGTTGGCAGATTGCACAGCACTTCTCCATCATCTATTGATTAGAATGTAGTCAATCGATTTCTTTGCTGCCCATCAGGTGAAGTCCAAGTGTGCAGTTAATGCTTGGGTTGTTTGAACCATCTGTTTACAATTACAAGCTCATTCTCCACACACAACTCCAGCCTTCACTCCCCTGGCTCATTTTGGACACCGAGTCCATGCTTTCCTTCAATCCCTGGTGCTCCTGCTTCTCATATTTTTGCATTTCCCTCTCCCATAATAATTAAAACATCTCCTTCAGGCACCTGTTCTACCAGTTTTTGAAACTTTCCACAATACTCCTCCACTTTTTCTTCATCTGCTGCAAAAGTTGGAGCATATAATCTCAATGTTTTTAGTGTTCACTGTGTGTCCTTTCCACCTGATTGATATTAACCGACATCATTGACTAACATATATCCCAGTGCTGAATCTGCCATTCCTTTGTTGCAAATCACTGCCACTCGATTTATTTTACAGGTTTCCTCATCAGAAAAGAACACTTTGTAACCATCAGATTGAAACTGCCCCCAAACATGTCCATCTTAGCTAACTTATCCCCAAAATTTCATTTCTAATCCTCTCTATCACTCCCTCTATTACAAACATCCAACTTTCCCTGATTAATTGACCTTACATTCCATTTCCCAATTTTGTGAATGTTTGAGAAGCTCAGAGTTCAGCTTTCAGTTCTGATAACCTCAGTAACTGGATTTCCTTGCAGGTTTGGATTTCCCATAATAACTAGAATGACATTGCTCTTCCATGAGCGTAGACTTTGTGAACAAAACAAGGGATGGTGAATTGAAAAGGTAGCACTTGACCTGACTATAAGGATAGCTCATTCACAGGAAGGGAATACTGAGTTTGCCATGATGGAATGTAATTTCTTCTGTGGTTCTCACATCTCTGCATTACTCATCAAGTTCTAAAAGGAGATGAACAGGAACAAGTTATGTTGCAGGTTGGTATGGTTAGTCCACAATCTTTTTATGTCCACAATCTGTTCACAATACAGAAAGTACTACTTGAAAAATGTAACCAGTTTTTGAAATTGCTGTATTATGCAAGCTTAGATACGATTTTCTGCTAATGCATTTTAAATAAGCTTTATTCATTAAATAGTAACATTTATCGGCAGTTTGTCTCTCAATGGAATGGACAAGCTTCAACCGATCCATTAAGATGGCAAAGCATATGTTGTACATGCATTATTTTAATGTCTCCACGTCTAAGTCCCAAGTGCATAAAACTGGATCCCTGTTGTAGAATAACATGAGCAGTGAATATACAGTGTTTAGAATTTAATGATTCAGTTTTAGCAAAGAAAATTACTGTGATAAGTGATATCCACCAGTAATTTCAAGCCTTGCTCTTGGCTCCTTCACTTGGACACTATGTTGGATTTTCATACCGACACTTCATTTCTGCTGAATTCCTTCGACACAGCTCATCTCACAGCTCCGGCAAGAAAAACGCCTCGAAAGTGACTAAATATTATGTCAAGAAATATACTATCTAAACATCATTTGTCCTGGAAATATACCAGCATAATGGAAATCCTTTATTTCTGCCAGGCTGTCTATGTCTGTGTAATAAATGTTGCACAAAATCCCATTAAATACTAATGTTATTATGGCTCATTCCAAACTCATAAAGCCATGCATTTTACTCTTTCCATTAAATTATGTTTATTGTTCTGTATCCCATGGTCAACATCAGTGTACACATGTCAGAAGTCGGTGTTTTTTAAGTAACTTTGAGATAATGATAATTTGCCTCAACCACCACTAACCCTCAACCCAATTAAGGTTGTGTGAGAAGATCGTTGTGAAGCTTACTTTGTTTGGTTGGCTATGGTTTAATTAACACTAGCATTGAACCCGTCGCTTCAATGATGGTAGTTGAAAAACATAACATATTGTTACAGCTGCAGTTCATTCTGGTTACCTGGTTCAAGTCCTGTAGATCGTGTCAAAAGGACCGCAATCACTAGCTAAGTTCCCAGCGCTGAGTAAGTTCATGGGCCTGTTTTCCACTTTACAATAATTGAGGTGACTGTGGAATTAACCCTCAAAATTAATCAGTGGTTGAATTCAGCAACCTCATATGCAAATGGTCTTCAAATTTCAAGTCAATCGGATGAAAATTGACAATTTTATAAAACGATTTAAAAAGTTGGCCTATCTTGGGTTGACCTTTGGACCAAAGATAATCTCAAAAATAATATGAGGTTGAATTTACTCACCTGATCTGCAAATCCTGTTCAAATTTCAAATCAATCAGATGAAATTTGAGGACTTTAGAAAATTTAGCTCAAATTGACCTTCTGGCCTATGTAGACCGTTTCAATCGAGAGAATTTTATGAAACTTCAATGTGGGGCTGTCGCAATGTCGGTGACATGAATCTCTCAAAATTTCAGAGCGATCAGGTTGAGCGGTTTGGGCTGGAGGCGAGCGGACAGACAAACAAACATATAAACAAATGGAGGTGATCAACATACTTGTCAAATTTTTTTTATTTTTTTGCCAAGTAATAAACACACAAACAAAAAACTGACCCAAACGCAATACCCATTCCTTCGGCGAGGGTAACTAGAGAGTTCATGGAACACGTTACCCCATGCAGTGTTCACGTTTATACTAAAATTTAAATTAAATAATAATTTTAAAGATGGTTAAAAAAATTCCGGAAGTTTCGGGCTATTGGAGCAGCTTATACATCATCCATATACTGTTATACACCATCCTTTTTAATATGTCCAAGTCCTGTAAAACTGGAAGTCCTTGGAAGTGATAAGAAGGTGATTTGTGTTTTGCAATATTCAAGTATATAATTCAATTTAAATGAAATAAAGATTGTAAAAGTCATATAAATTAATAAACTGTGGAATTTGCTGCCATTGATGCGGTTTCGATTAACGACCCCATCACACTACATTGGTTCTTCATTCCTGTTGTTTGTTTCCTTTATAACGTCCTTAAAAACAGCAAGTTTCCTGGTTGGAATGTTTTTCAATTTTGCTTGACTGCCAGACAGACAGACAGAGTAAAAAATAAATAAATAAATCTCCCTCCTCTCTGCGTATGTACGGTATAATCGGGACAAATTCAGATACAAAGTACGTACTGTTAAATGGCAAACTTGTCTTCCTATTCATTTTCAAAATATAACATTCAAGTTAAATAAGTTGTTCCTCGATCATAAACTGGCATTTACAGACCAACGGAGGGACATGAACCAATTGCTTAAGCCTGCTTTTCGTATCACGGTAATAAATCATGAAATCAAAAAATTAATTAACCCCAACTCAATATATGCCCTTGAAACAAACCAAGTGAACAAATGGCAAATTTCTGAAAAAAATTGTCATCTTATGGCCAGCTCTTTCATTAATTTGACATATACAGGACTCTGCGCTCTCGCAGCAGTCTCAAATGCACTTTCCTCTGGCAATCACAGGTGTTTTCAGCTCTCCACACTCCTGCGTTAAAAGCTCTGCACACTCCTTTCTCAGCTATACACACTTGGCTGTTCTCATCAAAACTCTTTCTTCTCTGGTGCTCTCAGGTATTAAATTATCTTTTCATGAGCCCCTTTAACTGTCAACTGTGTGAGATTAGCTGATAATCCCCGTGCTGCACCGATCTGAGCTCCCGTTGTGAAGCTAATTTCCGGCTTTTACATCGCAGATTCAACACACATTCTCCCGTGCTTTGAGCTGCAAGGCGCTTGTGCCTGTTTTGAAAGGAGATATAAACAAAGGAAAAGAGCATAAAATCATACAGTCAGAGGTTCGATGTGGGGGACAAAACAACAGTCTCTCTCTCTTCTCCTTCTTTCGGCTGCTCCCGTTCAGGGTCGCCACAGCGGATCACCCGTTATGATCCGCATAGTGATTTGGCATAGGTTTTACGCCGGATGCCCTTCCTGACACAACCCTGGTCGCCTCTTACGACACAGGGATATGGTACACCTATTTTAACCGGGGTATACACCGGCCCAGTGCACTGGTACTCATTTCGCCGACCTCGGAAGGATGACAGGCTGAGTCAACCCCCTGGTGTATTAATTCAGTGGCCCAACGGGGCTTGAACTCTGGACCTTTTGGATCCCAAGCCGCTGCCCTAACCACTGCGCCAACACCAGGCTTCGGGGACAAAACAACAGTACGGCAGGGAAAATAAACCTCTTTCTTCACATTTTCGTGACGCATATCTAACCTCACAATTAATTATGCTTATTCAAAAATTCCTTCAGGTTATTCAAAAAAATTATGCTTATTCAAAAACAAATCATAAGGAAATAACTGAACTATACTAAGCAGTTTTTATTAACTCCTAAGAATCATTCCCACCACACTATGTAACATATATATATATATATATATATATATATATATATATATATATATATATATATATATATATATATATATATATATATATATATATATATATATATATATATATCCCCCGCGATATCACGGTTCACCAATCGCGCCCCCGGGTCATTGTGGGTTTTCCCTTGGAATCCAACTATTTTTTTCTGCGGATTACCCCAGTATATCGTGGTAATAATATATAAAATATAAATTATTTAAGCAATAAATTATAACGCGTGGCGCTCGACCACACAATGCACGAGACAAAGTTTCGCTTGTGAACTTCCAATGTTTTTTCTATGAACTATGTTTTTTCTCCAAGCCCCACGATGCCGCCCAAACGCTCTGCACCTTCTAAGGCTTCTGGCAAGGAACCGAAGCGCCAGAGGAAGGTCCTGACGCTCCAGCAGAAGGTTAAGGTGCTCGATATGCTTCGGGAAGGAAAAAGGTTTGTCGCGGTTGGACGAACACTGCCAAACCGGCCAGACCAGACAAGTCGATCTCCGGCACCTCAAACCCGATCACTGCCAAACCGACCAGACCAGACGAGTCGATCTCCGGCACTTCGAACCCGATCACTGCCAAACCGACCAGACCAGACTAGTCGATTTTTTTGGGAGGCATCCATTCATCGCGGATTTTCACCTCTCGCGGGAGGGGTGGGAGGGTTTGGAACGTAACCCCCGCGATAAACGGAGGATGACTGTATATATATATATATATATATATATATATATATATATATATATATATATATATATATATATATATTACTGTAAAGTATTACAGTTTACTGACAATCAATATTTATTCCAGAAACATTTTGTTTTGCATTAACAACCCACTGCAAATTTTAGTGATACACATAATTATTCACCAAAAAACAATATTATGAATTCGTTTTATGTTTTTAGGGATCAGACGTTGTAGTTTTCTTTGTCAAGTTGCCAAATGCAATTCTCATTGAGTCATGAACAACACACCACTGTAAAGGCCTAGCCTTGCGCTAAACTTATTAAATCTGTCAGCCCAGGGCCTCGTGTCTCGTAATCAGCTTGTCACCAACGGAAGTCAGACAGTCAGATCGAGTCAAATATATCTAGAAAGTCAAAGAACTTATGTGTTGAGACTTGTCTCATAGTTTATTTCGATATTCATTTTTGGTTTACATGGTTGAAGGCTCTATACTCTAGCTGCATACAAAAACATGTATACAAATACGTGGGACAACACAGAACTTAATGTCAGACAAACACCCACTGAGTTTGGGGCAGGGGGGGAGTGATGTCACATCCCAGAGCACTCTCGGTACCAGCAATGGCATGCTTTATGATATCACCTTTCCCTCCATACTGAGTGGGGAAAGTAAGAAGAAATATCCTCTTCCCCATGGATGGCAACCTATGGGGTTTACAAGAATGATTAGTTTTTTCTTCTTGGAAATCCTTTTTGGTATATATTGTCAAGGCTCATGGAGGAGCTAGAACACAGAATGGACCAGGATGTAACATAATGAAAACAACAGTAGAAATAGAGCAGGGTTGAGGGACAAAATAGAGGAACACTTGGAGAAATAAGGGAATTGGGAAAGAATGAGAGCGAGCGGAGGACATATTTGGTGAACAAGATGGCTACAACCACAAACTCTCCATTACAAAATTAAAAGTAAAAACTGGAAAATCAGAAAGAAGTGTGTTTGAGGAAGGTGAATTGGGTAGAAAAGATCATGGTTGTGGGTGGGGGATGACCTGAAAGTGTGGTGAACAGCTGTGTTGAAGCCTTGAGGGAAGAATTAAATTGAAGAGACTGGGGAAGTTTGTTCCATAGGTGGGGAAAAAAAGAGGAACACATGAGTGGAGGTGTGCAGTGATCCTGGATTTTGGGAGTTTCCTCTGAAGGAAGTTACTGGCAGACCTCTTTTGCCCTACAGATCCTCGACTTCATCCTTGATACTCTTCTTGATCAGGGTGGCAGTTGAAAAGGTACTTCCAACTGTGAGACTGATCGCATTCCACTACTCAAAACTAAATGTTAAGCTTAGCCCAATCGTAAATCTTACACGAACGCTAAAGCTGGCTACATCGACGCGAGTTGTCTTTGTAGAATTTAAGTAATAATCAAGACACTGTTTTGTTGCAATTTTAACCCCATATATCCCAATAAAAGGAATGTACATGTAGTATTTTCAGAAAGGTCACTGCAGAAATGGAATAACTGAGATTATGAGCTCGCAGAATAGTCTAGAGACATGCTCACTTATTTCTGACTTGTCTAGCTTGCGTTTGAAATGCAGCCTAGCTGTGAATGGTCATGTTGGAATTTTGCAGGCAGGGCAATAAATCATGGTGTGTGTGTGTGTGTGTGTGTGTGTGTGTGTGTGTGTGTGTGTGTGTGTGTGTGTGTGTGTGTGTGTGTGTGTGTGTGTGTGTGTGTGTGTGTGTGTGTGTGTGTGTGTGTGTGTGTGTGTGTGTGTGTGTGTGTGTGTGTGCCATCCCCTGCTCCGACATTAAACTGTCTACAGTCTGCTGACATTAGTTGGTGGACGTTAAAGTTCCCACAGTGTCGTTCACAAAAAGTTGGCACACTGGCCGAATTCCAAATTCATACTTTAACCTACAGGGAGCACTGCATCAGAGGCACAACCCTGCTCCTCCCAGAAAATGGTGCTACCTGCAGCCATGTGCTCACCAAAACTAAAAACAAACAAAACCTAAATCCAAATCCCAACACAAATACATAATAAATATCATCAAAGTGATATCTTCAGTGAGGGATTTAATTGATGCAAAATGTTCCATGGCCAACATGACCAATTTCTATGTTCAGAGTCTTTTTTTAGAATCTTCTTTTTCTGCTTTATTAGAGTACCTGAAGCACAACAGAGATCAGAGAGAGGAGAGGAATAAAATAAATATTTATTAGCTTAAGCTTCTTTCAAATACAGATTAGTACATCAATATTTTTTTTAGGTTGTACAAAGTAGATAGCAGGTATTAGTTTTCGTATGTTGTAGTAGGATTTTTAGGTAGTAGGTTGAAGACAGCAACCACTTTGGTTAGTATTACCGTTCTGACTTAGGAACGTTAAAGTGGTGCCCAGAACCATCTTACACTCTCCGTGTCAGGATTGCTGGTCTTACTTTCTGTGTCACTCAAACTCTAGCTACCGGGCTAACTTTAATACCTCTTTCTTGCAAACAAACATCACACTTTTCTTACTCACTTTACATTATCTCTTTTATTTCTCTATATTTAAGGCCTGGCCTCAATGAGGACTATTTCGTCCGTGACTGGCGCCTTCAACATAAAAAAACAACATAATTATTTGAACCTTGTTTGACTTTTGTCAGTTCATTATCATCGCAGAGCTGTCTCTGACAAAAAAAACTATTGATATCTTTATAGCCCATGCCTCATACACGAGTTACTCTGTGCACTGCAGCTGTCTACCACTACATGCTCAGCCAATTTCCGTTTCACATGTCGTTTTCAGAACATTCCATCCATCCATTGGGACCATACTCTGTGCAGAGCGTTGGTGCTGCCAAAGCTGTCTTCTTGACTATTGGGCACAATCCTGGATGGGTCGCCACTCCGACACAGGATACCAGCTTGCTGGCACTCATTTTGCCGACCTCGGAAGGATGACAAGGCAGTCAACCCCACCTGGTATTAATTCAACAGCCGAGTGGGATTTTAAATCAGGATCCTCGGATCCCAAGCCCACCCCATAGGATTTCAGCTTATTATGTCCATAATATGTTGTTGCGTTTATGGAAAAGAACCATATATGCATTCAGAGACACGTTGGGTTTTTCCCAGACAGATATTTATTTAGTTTATGTGACATAGAATTCCTACATTTCGTGTAGAGGGGATTTGGAAGGGAGATTTGTCATGAGCTAGAATGTTCAATTCCTCTTTAGTCCCTTCATCTATCAATCCATCTTTTGATTGTCCTATGGTTCCGGCTGTCATTCATTGCTGGTCCCTTAACATGTTCGCCTTTCAAGCTCATAACTCCTCGTAATTCCATATAACCCTTCCTTCTTTGCCCTTCAAACCTACCCCTCCTTTTCCGACCCACATCCAAAATCATCCCCCTCCCACGCACATCATGAATTACCCCGTCGTGAGTCCACACGGCAAGAATCACCTGTTAGTTTGAAACACTAGACCAGAATTACCTGTCGATTCATACAACAGATTATTAATCGGATGTGGAAATGAATAGATTCGTTCTTTTCAATTCCTGCAAAAAAAACCCCCATTTGGACACAATGGAGGCAATCATCAGCCCTGCAGTGGTCTCTTGATTATTTTACCTCTTGCAAAACAACACATTAAGATCGAAATAATAATTAACGCTGCAGCTGTTGTCATCGGGCACATGCATTCAATGGACGGTGTCATCGTGCATTCCACAGACAACAACAACCCAACCCCTTCTAGTAGGTTTTGAAAGCAGATTGGTTTGACCTCCAGAGCGAGAGAATGTAGGAACCGAGTGAGTGAAGTCAGTTGCGGAAGGCAGAACAGTTAAACCCCCATACAGAGCAGATAGGTTTGACCTCCATAGCAAAAGGATGTCGAAACAGAGTGGATCAAGCAGTTGCAGAAGGCAGAATAGCTAAACCTCCCTGCAGAGTGGATGGTTTTGACCTCCGCAGGAGAGACTCTGAACAAGAGCCAAACGGGCAGCCTTTGTGTGTGGATCGGCAAGGGCTCTCATCTCAATTCATCACGTGTCTTGATCTGCCGAGTGTTCGATACTCTACTCACCCCATCTCTCAGGAGGTTTAGTCTTGTTGTGCTCCGATCCACCACACGTCGCCAACGAGAAGTGATCTGGACGCGTCTTGTTTGCCGGGAAGTCTCAACCCATCTTCACTGCAAGGAGTTGTCTCGACTCCGCTGTTGACTCATCTTATGTGCCGGGGCTTTTGATTCGTCTCGCCCTCGTCCATCAAGCTCTCCTTACCACGAGTCCTCTGGCCAAGCCTGTACTCACGTCTGCCTGTTCAAACTGTGAGAGCTACCAAGGAGAAACTTGCATGCAGTGCAATTTTGCACATTGTATGAGCTTGCATGCAACACACTGCATGAGTCTGCAAGCGGTATGAGCGTACATGCATCTGTATCAGGTGAGGAGTAGCTGTTCCCATGCTTTGCTCTGCACTTTATCTACTCTCTTCGTCCTCTCTACATTTCTCCAGAATGATTGATGGCCAAGTCTTGTGGATCTAACATAAATAAGAACATATAAGTGAGCTCCGTAAGCGTGATGAAATAATTACTTTTCTCTTGTGCTTTGCCATTGTGATTTATGTACATCCATTTTAAATACATGCTCATCATTTCTGTTTTAAATACCTGCCATTGCCGACTGAATAAACCTTGTGCTTGATGAATAAATGTGCCTGTTAAACTTCTAAACGTTTCCGGCATGCTCGCTTTTGTCCTTTCGGCCATTGGTCCGACGGCGACATTGTGCATAAACTTTAGTTGGACAGGAAGTTTTTCCCCACTGATTGACTCCGTGATTAGCCAATAACCATCCATGGTTCACTCGGTCGTACATGATAAATATACAGATGACTGTTGAGGGGGTGACGCCCAATTAGGGTTGCCGTGTCAACGGTAAGGTAACGCGTAACCAAGGAGCGAAAACCCTGCTCGGCTCGGCGGTTCTAATCAGCAGTCACAGTTGCATAGTAAGGCCTAAGTCACATTTGCTCTACGGCGAGGATACGGTGGCCGTACGCCCTCTGAATTGACAGAAACGTGCGGCAGCCGCAGAGTTTCTGCGGTGGCCTCAGGGTGGCCCTATGCCGTTTGGCTATCTTTTACAGGCCGTAGGGGTCGCCATGGTATTATAATGCGGAGTTATAACTTTTTTTCATTTCTACGTTCGCGTAGCAATTCGACAAGCCGAAACAAAAGAAATGGTAAAAAAAACAACAAAAAAAAAATTAACCCATTCGTTACCGTCCGTCTGGCCACACGTTCGCCTTAGGGCCCCCTGCGGTCACCTTGCGGGCACCTTGAGGCTACCTTACGTCTGCCTTGAAAATTATATGGCCGCCGCAGGGCCTCCTTAAGGTCACCGTGCGACATCAAATCAAAAACAGTACGGCAACCCCACATTTTCAGTCTCCACAATTTCTAAGTACGCCGTGCGGCTCCCCAAAAAATAAAAACATATGTGACGGCGACATTGTGTGACCGTGGAAATACTGCGGCCGCCCTATAATTGCTAATGGCCGTAGATTTTGGAGACCCCACGGCCACCGTGGCAAATGTGATTTAGGCCTAACCCGTCAGACTGCAGAATTATCTGTGGCCGGCAGATTCAGGACCGGAGGACGGGTCTGAGGAATCCCCCTCGTGATAACCCAAGACCTTCGGATTGGTAACAATATTTTCATCAAGGGAATTATCTTGCATCGTTAAAGTCCTTATGTATGAGTTTTCAGCAAAAGAAATCCACCAGCACTGTCTGAACTGTTGTATACTCTACGCGTACTCAACTCATGTACCCAACTCACGTTTTAATGGACATTCCTTTTTTGTAGATGTGGCAGCCCCGAAGGTGGAAGGACGTTGTTTTCACCCCTGTCTGTCTGTCTGTTTGTTTGTCTGTTTGTGTGCAGGATATCTCCAAAAGTTGCAGATGGATTCGGATGAAATTTGATGGGCAGGATGGGTATGTGACAAGGACAAACTGATTAAATTTTGGTGAAGAGCCAAATCCGAATCCAGCTACTAGAATTATTAAAGTGATCTTTCACCTTTGAGAGATAAGGCCAAAAATGATATATAGCATGATATTTCAAAAATGTATTGGGCCAGATATGTTCTTGTGGATCAGTAATTACGTGGTGGAGGTGTGTGCTCCATTGAGTGCCCTTCTAGTTTCTAAATGCATTTGGATGTTCTGCCTGCTATTACGTTTGTGAGTGAAATAGTAAATAGCATTTGCTTTTTAATATGATAAATTTACTTCGACTACCTGAGTCATGCAAAAGGAGACATGGCAGGTTATTTGCGTCACTCATACCACTATATATTCATAAATAATTAATTATTGTGTTTCAGAAATCATGTATAATGTATTTAAGTTGCCTTCTAAATATGTGCCAAGCATGCATCCTGTGAATCATGATTTCATTTGTCAATGATCCTTGTTTCCCATTTGCAAAGTTTTCAATTGATATTGCGTTGACATGACCTTCTTTCAGAAAAGTGGATGTGGCATTGCCAGTGTAAGGAACTACATCACTGTTGTCAGTCCGTCTGATACTAAGGGCTGAAACACTTGATGCGAGAAGCTGGATGTTTAAAATGATTACCCAGTGATGAGTGCCAAATATGAATTCATACTGAGGCAAATCTGACCTCATTTGAACATTAAATGGAGGAAACAAAGTGAATATACACCACAGAATGACCAAACAAAATAAGGTGACCAATGCTCAATCTATCTGGGATTTTAGAACTTGCAGGGTCCAACAGTGTTTTTTAAACAATCAAAATCCATCTAATGTGCCTGAAGCACAAGGACTTATGAGATTAAATGTGAGATCAACAAAATGTTCAGGACATATCTCAGGTGGTGGAAAATATGAAAAAAAAATTTAACTTGAGAATCAATTGCTTATTAACCAAGCCTACACATCTCCATGGATACATGTCTGTTCAGTTACCAAGCAGCCAGCGTTTTGTTGGGGTGCTTGCTTGATTGCTTAAGCCATTTGGCAAGCGCTCTACAAGGTTATCTGTCTGCACTGTCACTGATGATTCTCCAATAAGCGTTGAAACCGATCCGGCAGCTGAAGTGGTGTGTAGCATTGGGATTCTCATGTGTGTACTATGCGTGAATGTCTTTGTAGCTGTGGAGGAACTCTGGGAAGGGTTTGATACAGCATAGCGCTTACCTTGGGTAGGCCTTCTTGGTTGCTTTATGTAGCAGTTTCTTCTGTAGGAGCATGGGAGGTGTTTATATATATATATATATATATATATATATATATATATATATATATATATATATATATAATTGTGTAGAGCATGACAAAACACTCCCAACTGATCTCCAATGGACGTGAGTCCCGCACATGTGTAAATCAAAGTGTCGCCTCTAATCCAGAGGGTTCAGCCTGGCCACTCATTTCAAAAGACAGATATGAAACGTCATGAAACGTCATGATTCACATGATTCACACGAAACTACATGACACGAGGTGTAAATCTAAACTACACAATTCTCATGGTCCACAGTTTTCTGAAGACAACCTATTTATGGATTCCCCACCCCCCTCCCCGCCTCCTTACAATGTATTAATTATGTCCAATGCAATGCATGTCCGTGATCCAACTTCATTAAATGTCATGCATGTCTGTGGTAGTAATTGGCAATGCATCTTGTTTTAATTGCAAATACATTTGGCACAATTATGCCCAAGCCATTCCACATTAATAATAACGAGTGCGTACCCATACGTGCAAAAAAAAAAAAAATGAAGAATTATGACGTCAATCAAGATGTCATAACACCGTGTCTTGTCATTGGTTTGGTAAATAAATGGCCATAACTTGGGAACCACTTGTCCGATTAATATCAAACCTTGAAAAGGCACATCCACAGGGCCCCAGCAATATACCTGGCGAGTTTCAATTAGATCGGACCAGTGGTTGTCGAGAAACAGCGGTCACAGACAGACAGACAGACAGAGATTGCTGGAATTATAGATAATAATAATAATAATAATAATGTGATTGTCTCTTAACTATAAGTAGATTGGTGCAAATTTATAATTATGGATTTTTTTTTTTAATCTTTGCATCAGCAAAGTATATATATATATATATATATATATATATATATATATATATATATATATATATATATATATATATATATATATATATATATATATATATATATATATATATATATATATATATATATATATATATATATATATATATATATATATATATATATATATATACATACATATATATATACATACATATATATATATATATATATATATATATATATATATATATACATATATATGCATATCATATACTGTATATACACACATATATATATATATATATATATATATATATATATATATATATATATATATATATATATATATATATATATATATACAGTATATGTATATGCATATATTAAGACTGCAATAAATAACAGATGCAAAGACGTTTTATTGCTTGAAGCTCAATCTACAGCAATATACTATGAGTTGATACAAACAATTGGTTGTACATGCTGGCAATAGAAAAGGATGTTGGTCGAATTCAGAAAAACTCCTCTCCTCAACCCATTTGTTCCTCTTTTTCCAACTTGTGGAATGAACTTCCTCAGTTTCCTCAGCGTCATTCTTCCCCAATGGTCTTCAAGACAGATGTTCTCCACCATCTCACATCATCATCCATCCATAAACTATGATCTTTTGTTCCCCCCATTAATCTTCCCTTATGCCTGGTGTTGGCTTAATGGCTGGAGTGGTTGGTTTGGGATCTTAGGGTCCCGAGTTCAAATCCTGCTTGGCTGTTTAATTAATACCAGGTGTGGTTGACTCAGCCTGTCATCCTTCTGAGGTCGGCAGAATGAGTACCAGCTTGCTGATATCCTGTGTTGGAGTGGTAACCTGTCCAGGATTGTGCCCAATAGCCAAGGAGACTGCTTCTGCAGCACCAACACTGTACAGTGTATGGTCCCAATGGATGGATGGATTAACTGTCTCTCAGTCCACCACTTTCCATGTTTCCAGTTTTCCTTCCTGAGACTGCACCTGAATCCATCTCATTCACAACTTGCCTTGCCCTCTCCCTTGCCCTCATTCTTCCCCACATGCCATATTTCTCCAAGTCTCCCTCTATTTTGTTCCTCATCCCTGCTGTTGGTGGGGTTTTTTTCTCCCTCTCTCCTTCAACTGCTCCTTTGTGTTCCATTACATCCTGATCCATTCTTTGTTCTCTTTCCTCCATGAGCCTCAACATCGCTTCCCCAAAAAATTGTGAAGAAACTAAGTTTTACAGAAACAGACAAACCACAGCTCAGTAAAACATTTCCACTGCATTACCTACATATATATTTTTTTCAGTTTTCATTGTCACAAAATGTGTACCCAATATGAAAGGGGATGTACTGATCTCTTCTCAATTATCCTTACAGTCAATCAATGTCGAGGGGTTGTGTAAATTCCTTTAAAACCGAGATCAGAAAACAGTTCGCTTTCTCACACAAACAACAAATTATTGCGTTTTTATACACGTGCTTACATGCATACACAAGCACACACACGCGCACACACACACACACACACACACACACACACACACACACACACACACACACACACACACACACAAACCCCAAAGGTTACAAACACCCTCTCAGAACAGCAAGTGCAATGACTGCAATAAGTTAGATATTTTCCATTTTTATCAAGCACCAGACCACACAAACGAAGATCACACGGACTTCGCACAACAAATTTACTGGCCCCTTCCCTTCATCCACCATACCCCTCCAATTTCTCCTTCCCACCACTCCCCCTTGTGTTATTGACATTTACTGCATTTGCAGCTTATGTGATCACTAAATCATTATGTAGAAGCAATCTCCAAAGGTTGACTGCGTTAGTCAATGTTCCCCAGGAACTGTTCCGGGAAAAGCTTAAAACACGGTTTGTGCTTCAACCCAGTGCCTGATTAATGCACAGTGCCTGCCAGCTTACCATGCAGTTCCCTGAATCATGAACATGCAGGTAATGACCAAAAGCAAAATTCTCCTTGTGGCTGTATTGGAGAGATCGAAGCGTATCAGTTGTCTGTCCGTTCAAAATAAAATCGACTTGGTATAAAATGTGTGCATTATGTAACAAATAAACAGATGAAAAAAAGCAGGTTCTATTTTTAAAAGCTAAAAAGGGTTCCTTGTTTACAAATGGCCATGAGGGCAAAGCTACCGCTTTTGTGTTGTGTGGGTTATGAGAATGCAAGGGCAGAGAATGCAGTGTCTGAGAGGCCATCCTTGAAGATTTGCCGTATAATACATACATTTGCTGTATAATACATACTTGAAGATTTGCCATATAATACATACTTGAAGATTTGCCGTATAATACATACTTGAAGATTTGCCATGTAATACATACTTGAAGATTTACCGTATAATACCAACTTGAAGATTTGCCGGATAATACATACTTGAAGATTTGCCGTATAATACATACTTGAAGATTTGCGTATAATACATACTTGAAGATTTACCATATAATACCTACTTGAAGATTTGCCGTATAATACATACTTGAAGATTTGCTGTATCATACGTACTTGAAGATTTTCTGTATAATACCTACTTGAAGATTTGCCGTATAATACCTACTTGAAGATTTGCCGTATAATGCATACTTGAAGATTTGCCATGTAATACATACTTGAAGATTTACCGTATAATACCAACTTGAAGATTTGCCGGATAACACATACTTGAAGATTTGCCGTATAATACATACTTGAAGATTTGCGTATAATACATACTTGAAGATTTACCATATAATACCTACTTGAAGATTTGCCGTATAATACATACTTGAAGATTTGCTGTATAATACCTACTTGAAGATTTGCCGTATAATACCTACTTGAAGATTTGCCGTATAATACATACTTGAAGATTTGCCGTATAATACATACTTGAAGATTTGCTGTATCATACGTACTTGAAGATTTGCCGTATAATGCATTCTTGAAGATTTGCCGTATAATACATACTTGAAGATTTGCTGTATCATACCTACTTGAAGATTTGCCGTATAATGCATTCTTGAAGATTTGCCGTATAATACAAACTTGAAGATTTGCCGTATAATACATACTTGAAGATTTGCCGTATAATACATGAAGATTTGCCGTATAATACATACTTGAAGATTTGCCGTATAATACATACTTGAAGATTTGCCGTATAATACATACTTGAAGATTTTCCGTATAATTCTAACTTGAAGATTTGCCGTATAATACATACTTGAAGAATTGCCGTATAATACATACTTGAAGATTTGCCGTATAATACATACTTGAAGATTTGCCGTATAATACATACTTGAAGATTTGCCGTATAATACATACTTGAAGATTTGTATTATACGGCAAATCTTCAAGTATGTATTATACGGCAAATCTTCAAGTATGTATTATACGGCATTATACGGCAAATCTTCAAGTATGTATTATACGGCAAATCTTCAAGTATGTATTATACGGCAAATCTTCAAGTATGTATTATACGGCAAATCTTCAAGTATGTATTATACGGCAAATCTTCAAGTATGTATTATACGGCAATTCTTCAAGTATGTATTATACGGCAAATCTTCAAGTATGTATTATACGGCAAATCTTCAAGTATGTATTATACGGCAAATCTTCATCTATTATACGGCAAATCTTCAAGTATGTATTATACGGCAAATCTTCAAGTATGTATTATACAGCAAATCTTCAAGCATGTATTATAGGGCAAATCTTCAAGTATGTATTATACGGGAAATGTTCAAGTATGTATTATAGGGCAAATCTTCAAGTATGTATTATACGGCAAATCTTCAAGTATGTATTATACAGCAAATCTTCAAGTATGTATTATACGGCAAATCTTCAAGTATGTATTATACGGCAAATCTTCAAGTATGTATTATACGGAAAATCTTCAAGTATGTATTATACGGCAAATCTTCAAGTATGTATTATACGGAAAATCTTCAAGTATGTATTATACGGCAAATCTTCAAGTTAGAATTATACGGCAAATCTTCAAGTATGTATTATACGGCAAATCTTCAAGTATGTATTATACGGCAAATCTTCATGTATTATATGGCAAATCTTCAAGTATGTATTATACGGCAAATCGTCAAGTATGTATTATACGGCAATTCTTCAAGTATGTATTATACGGCAATTCTTCAAGTATGTATTATACGGCAAATCTTCAAGTTAGAATTATACGGAAAATCTTCAAGTATGTATTATACGGCAAATCTTCAAGTATGTATTATACGGCAAATCTTCAAGTATGTATTATACGGCAAATCTTCAAGTATGTATTATACGGCAAATCTTCAAGTATGTATTATACGGCAAATCTTCAAGTTAGAATTATACGGAAAATCTTCAAGTATGTATTATACGGCAAATCTTCAAGTATGTATTATACGGCAAATCTTCAAGTATGTATTATACGGCAAATCTTCAAGTATGTATTATACGGCAAATCTTCATGTATTATACGGCAAATCTTCAAGTATGTATTATACGGCAAATCTTCAAGTATGTATTATACGGCAAATCTTCAAGTATGTATTATACGGCAAATCTTCAAGTATGTATTATACGGCAAATCTTCAAGTATGTATTATACGGCAAATCTTCAAGTATGTATTAAACGGCAAATCTTCAAGTATGTATTATACGGCAAATCTTCAAGTATGTATTATACGGCAAATCTTCAAGTATGTATTATACGGCAAATCTTCAAGTATGTATTATACGGCAAATCTTCAAGTATGTATTATACGGCAAATCTTCAAGTATGTATTATACGGCAAATCTTCAAGTATGTATTATACGGCAAATCTTCAAGTATGTATTATACGGAAAATCTTCAAGTATGTATTATACGGCAAATCTTCAAGTATGTATTATACGGCAAATCTTCAAGTATGTATTAAACGGCAAATCTTCAAGTATGTATTATACGGCAAATCTTCAAGTATGTATTATACGGCAAATCTTCAAGTTAGAATTATACGGCAAATCTTCAAGTATGTATTATACGGCAAATCTTCAAGTATGTATTATACGGCAAATCTTCAAGTATGTATTATACGGCAAATCTTCAAGTATGTATTATACGGCAAATCTTCAAGTATGTATTATACGGCAAATCTTCAAGTATGTATTATACGGAAAATCTTCAAGTATGTATTATACGGCAAATCTTCAAGTATGTATTATACGGCAAATCTTCAAGTATGTATTATACGGCAAATCTTCAAGTATGTATTATACGGCAAATCTTCAAGTATGTATTATACGGCAAATCTTCAAGTATGTATTATACGGCAAATCTTCAAGTATGTATTATACGGCAAATCTTCAAGTATGTATTATACGGAAAATCTTCATGTGTTGTGTGGCAAATCTTCAAGTATTCATTATGTGGCAAATCTTCAAGTATGTATTATACGGCACATCTTCAAGTATGTATTATAGGGCAAATCTAATACATACTTGAAGATTTGCCGTATAATACATGAAGATTTGCCGTATAATACATACTTGAAGAATTGCCGTATAATACATACTTGAAGATTTGCCGTATAATACATACTTGAAGATTTGCCGTATAATACATACTTGAAGATTTGCCGTATAATTCTAACTTGAAGATTTGCCGTATAATACATACTTGAAGATTTGCCGTATAATACATACTTGAAGATTTGCCGTATAATACATACTTGAAGATTTGCCGTATAATACATACTTGAAGATTTGCCGTATAATACATACTTGAAGATTTGCCGTATAATACATACTTGAAGATTTGCCGTATAATTCTAACTTGAAGATTTGCTGTATAATACATACTTGAAGATTTGCCGTATAATACATACTTGAAGATTTGCCGTATAATACATACTTGAAGATTTGCCGTATAATTCTAACTTGAAGATTTGCCGTATAATACATACTTGAAGAATTGCCGTATAATACATACTTGAAGATTTGCCGTATAATACATACTTGAAGATTTGCCGTATAATACATACTTGAAGATTTGCCGTATAATACATACTTGAAGATTTGCCGTATAATACATACTTGAAGATTTGCCGTATAATTCTAACTTGAAGATTTGCCGTATAATACATACTTGAAGAATTGCCGTATAATACATACTTGAAGAAAATAGTGAGTTGGGTTGGAAACTTCACGATTGCACAGAACTGATTTTTCATAGCATGGGAAATGGTGAAACTCATTGCATTTACTTGCAGAATTATTCATGTATTTTAAGTGCAAGTGCTTCAAGTTTTCAACTGTAATGAATAGCAGTAAATCTGGACTCACGGAAGCTTGTTTTTAGTGAACAACAAAACTGCCGGTGTAACGCTTCTTTTACTCTTGGGAAAACAGCATTTCCCCAAGATTTCCGAACCAAAGCCTCACCAGCAAGTGGCAGAAGTGAAAAATCCCCAGGTGAGATGTTGACAAACTTGATATCATTAAATAGATCTCCCTGGAATTTGCTCACATTCAGCATGACAATCAGGCCGGTGTTGGCTTGACGGTTAGGGTGGTTGGCTTAAGATCTTTGGGTCTTGAATTTGAGCCCCTGTTGACTGTTGAATTAACATGAGGTGGGGTTGACTCAGCCTGTCATCCTTCTGAGGTCAGTGAAATGAGTACCATTGTACTGGTAAGAGAGGCACTGCATCAGCGGCACAGCTGTGCGCACAGAAAATCATGCAATCAGCAGCCATGGCTGCACACAATATCTAACTGGAATGACAATCACATTCCCAGATTTTGTTCTGCAAATGGTTCATTCTTTATGACATTTGAGTGTTTTCCTTTCATATACAGTTGTACTTCAGAATTCAGAAAATGTTCCACTCACCGTTGCAATTCGTGCTGTCATGGAGCATCAAAAACTCCATCAATGCTTTCCACGGACAGTTCATCATCTTTGATGGACATCGAACATGCCTCTGATCTGTTTGGTTATCCTACAGTGTCTGCAACTCTTATCCACTTATGTCTAAAATCAAGAGGTGTCCAAAGTGTCGAAGGCTCGTCATCACATATTGGACAAAAAAAAATGTTTGTTTGTTTTCAGAGCTCTGTCATTTCACATGAATTAAAAGGACATTAGTACATATTAGACAAATCAATATGGTATATCGGATTGCAACCCTGGTTTCCCAGTACAATACTCGTCATGTACTAATAGGGGAATGCCAAACAAGTCAATATGCTAATGTGGTCTTTCAAGAATATCATTTCTCATACTTTGCTTTCAACAACAGGACATTCTATAATGGTGGTGGGAATTTGCTACGGGGCAATCTATTTATTATATATGCAAATATGTTGGAAACTATGATCTCCACTTCTTATGCATATCCCCTCTGCTATGTGGACCAAAACCAACACGACTTGGCCTCTCTCCCCTCCCGACCCACAACCTACATCTCTGTATGAAATATGCATTGTAACTTTATCTTCATTATTTCATAAAAAATAATTTATATGGTTTAATAAAGCATAATTAAAATAATTTCACTCAGAGGAAAAGGCATTTATATCAAGACCAATGATCTTGAGAGCTGAGGCTGTGGAGAAAAGTTATGTGCGTTTTTTACCCTTGCCAAAGGAGAGGGTATTGCGTTTGGGTCCGTTTGTCTGTGTCAGTTTGTTACTTGGCAATATATATATATATATATATATATATATATATATATATATATATATATATATATATATATATATATATATATATATATATATATATATATATATATGTTGTTGTTGTTGTTGTTCATCTTTCGGCTCCTCCCGTTAGGAGTCGCCACAGCGGATCATCCGTTATGATCTGCATACCGATTTGGCACAGGTTTTATGCTGGACGCCCTTCCTGACGCAACCCTGGTCGCCTCTTACGACACAGGGATAAGGATTGGGTTTCGCCATGATTCCGGGATGCTCTACACCCTCTCATAGCGTGGCCCAGTGCAGAGCTCCCGTCCTCAAGCGATCCTCCAACCCAAGCCTCCGAGTAGCCGGATTACAGGCGCACGCCACTACGCCCGGTTATATATATGTATATATATATATATATATATATATATATATATATATATATATATATATATATATATATATATATATATATATATATATATATATATATATATATATATATATATATATATATATATATATATATATATATATATATATATATATATATATATATATATATATATATATATATATATATATATATATATATATATATATATATATATATATATATATATATAGATCGTCTGTTTGTTTGTTTGTTGGTTTCTTTGTTGGTTTTTTGTTGGTTTGTTTGTTAGTTTGTTTGTCTGTCCACTCGCCTCCAGCCCAAACTGCTCAACCAATCGAAGATCATATTTTCCTCAACTGAAATTTTCGAAGATTATGGTCATCGACGCTGCGAAGTTTCATAAAATTTGGTTGACCAAAAAAGTCGACATAGGGGAAAAGGCCAATTTGAGCCAAATTTTCTGAAATCCTCAAATTTCATCCGATTGACTTGAAATTTGAAAAGGATTTACAGATCAGGTCAAAAAATGTAACCACCTATTATATTTGAGGTTATCACAGGTCAAAAGGTACACATCGGCCATAAGGTCTTTCCAAAATAGGCAAAAATGTTAAATTGTTTCTGAAATTGTCAATTTTCATCCGGTTGACTTGAAATTTGAACAAGATTTGCAGATCAGGTCACTGAATTCACCCAGCCAATTATTTTTGAGGTCAATTTCGACCAAAAGGTCAACATTGCCCAAAGGTCAACAACTTGGTGAGATTTCTAAAATCCTCTATTTTCACCCGATTGACTTGAAATTTGAAGAGGATTTTTATATCAGCTCAGTAAATTCAATCACTAACTATTAAGGTCAACATAGGCCAAAAGGTCAACATAGGCCTAATTTCTAATATTGTCAATTTTCATCCGATTGACTTGAAATTTGAAGAGGATTTATATTTCAAGTCACTGAATTCAAATAGGCATTTTTTTTTAGGTCAACATAGACCAAAAGGTCAACATAGGCCAAAGGTCAACATCTTAGGTGAGATTTATAAAATCCTCTATTTTCATCAGATTGACTTGAAATTTGAAGAGGATTTATATTGCAGGTCACCGAGTTCAACCAGCAAATTATTTTTGAGGTCAACATCGATCAAAAGGTCAACATAAGCCCAAGGTCAACAACTAAGGAGGTATTTCTAAAATCCTCAATTTTCATCTCACTGACTTGAAATTTGAAGAGGATTTGCATATCAGGTAAATTAATTCAACCACCAAATATTTTCGAGATCAACTTTGGCCAAAAGGACAGCATAGGCCAAATTTCTAAATTGTCAATTTTCATCCGATCGACTTGAAATTTGAAGAGGAGTTGCATATTTGGTCATTAAAGTCAACCACCAATTATTTTTGAGGTCAAATTTGTTTTATGGATTTTGCAAGTATCGTGCTCTGCATGACGTCTTCTTATTGTTTGTTTGTCTGCCTGTCTGTTTGTTTGTTTGTCCGCAAAGAACTTTCGTGTTTTTCTCCACAACCGCTCTGCGGATTGAGATCAAATTTGCACCATATGTGTAACTACTCATGTAGAAATGTTTTTTTTCTTCATAATTATGACATCATAGGTCATGTGCTGTGGCAGCCATGTTGGAAAATGGAAAACCTTTGGACCTCTGTGTCTCTGAAACTGCACTGAGGAAATTATTGAAACTTGGCAAATGTCGAGTACTCCTCATGGGGAATAAGTGTGATTTATGGTATGATGTCATAGGTGCCTTCATTATTATGTCATAATTGCATATGTAGAACGCCATACCTGATCAGTATGAAAATTTTGAGGGTCATCTCAGTATTAAATGGGACACAGAAAAAAAATTGATGATGTCATCGGTCACGTGAATCGGCATCCATATTGTTGTTGTTTTGTTTTTTTATCTTCTTCTCTGAAGTGGCTGAACAGATCGAGGCGACACTTTACATATATGACCACCCATCCATGAGGAACAAAAGGTTCACACATATGATATCATAGGTCACATGGTTTGTCAGCCATATTGGATTTATTCTTAAACCTATAAAAAAAATCCTCTTCTCCAGAACGGCTGGACAAATCGAGGGGAAACTTCACACAAGTTTTCCCCCAAGCCATGGGTGTACAAGTTTGTTTCGGAATAATTGATAGGTCACATGGTTTGGCAGCCATATTGGATTGAAGAAAAATATTTAATGCTTTCTCTGGAACTGCTTAATCAATCTATGTGAAACTTCACATTTATGATCGAGTAGTGATGCTGAATACAAGTTTTAAATTTCAACTTGATCAGATGCATGGTCTGACAGCCATAATTATTAAATTTTTGATTCGGGTTCTTTTTGTATTTTTTCTATTTTTTTTTTTAAAGGCTCACTTGGCTCTGCCTGGATGGGTTTGAGGGTAGAGGAGTAGCAAGTGAAATGTGAATCCTATCCAGGTTCCTCCTGATGACTTCAGCCTTGCTTTTGCTTGTTTGAGTTCCTTCTGATTAGTCCAATGCAGGACTGTACCTATTTGATCTTCCATTTGATTTGAATTGAATATATTTTAATCGCATTCCAAATTCAATTGAATAATGAATAATCATTTTTTTAAACGTCATGGGTCAGGGTCAGGTATCCGATCAAAGTGTGTTTGCATCAAAGCGGGATGTCTTGGTACTCGGTCATCACTGCCAGCTGTTATAAAGTGGCAGTTCTAATTATGTCTCATGAATTATGTAACAAACCAGTACACAAACACCACACAAAAATACACCACACAAAAGCAGTCCTGGCGAGGCTCTGCAATCTCTGAATGCTCTTTTTCTTGTTTGGTTGTTGGTTATTTTTGGACGCACAGTAAAGTCTCGTGGAACTGCACACACTTTACGACAAAAGAAAACCTTCAAATGTCATCAAGTTAAGTTCAATAGTTGTCATTTCTGCAGTCAACTGCCATCCTGTATCAATGGAAACCGAAGGAAAGTGATACATGCATTTTATGTGGTTGAAAAAGAAAAAAAGCACATTTTGTGTGCTTCTTCAATGGCATAAACACAAGCACATTACTTGTTCCATTATAATTGGATTATGGAAGTCCATCAGCCTGCTCTCGTGTGTGCAGTTGCAGAACAGATCACAATTTGATCACATTCCAGAAAAATTTGCTTTGGGAAAGAGGGATATAAGGATAGAGGCAAAGTCATCATCATGAGAGTAATCAAACAAGTCTCAGGCCTGGAAGATGGAAGGTACTGACAGATTTCGGATCCAGCATTGTTTTTCGATCAGATATTGTTACGACCAGCCTGCGGCCTGATCTTTTGAAAACACCAACCTTCTGAAAAATGATGATCAGGGTCAAGTTCACTGTACTTCGAGAAGAAGGGATTTATGTAGTAGATTAAAGAAATGCACAGTGTCTGGAGGCTCTGTGTTCAGAATGTGAATATACAATGAAAGTCTGTGGAGATTATTGGAAAAGAAGATGGAGGTAAATATTTTGTTGCACACTCATTCGTTGGATTCCTGAAAGATGTTGCATTTTCTTGTAGAGATGTGAAAAAGACTGAAAATACTGGCAGAAATGTAAGCTGTAAAATCAACTTGGACAGGCAAAAAGACAGAGGGGGTTTGAAATGTAATCCTTTGTCTGTCTGTTAGTCTCGAATTTTGTTTTCCTGGGATTTTTGTCATCAGTGTCATTTTACAGGTTTATGTTAAGCCTTGCAGTTGGTATCAATGGAGCTTAAAAAAATATTTAGAAATTCATATTTTATTTTTGTTTTTATTGTGTCATGTCATTCACCTGTGGTTTCCTTTTTCTTTCATTTATTTTTTTGGTATCCAAAGTCAAGGCTTGTGGAGAAGCTAGAACATACAAGGGCTCAGGAAGTAACAGAACAAAAGGAAGAGTAGAAAGAGGGAGGAGAAAAAAAAACACCAAGAGCAGAGATGAGGGACAGACTAGAGGAAGACTTTATAGAAATATTGGATGTGGGGAAGACTGGGGGGGGGGAAGGGGAGGACACAGGTGAACTGGAATTACACTCTGTGGAGTGCATACATCTGCCAGGCGGAACAGTTTACATTCCCACCGATAGGCCTGATCTGCATCTGGACCTTAACCAAAATTGAATCGGCTTGTTCTCTTCATCCACCTAACTCATCCACCAAGTTTTGTCATAACTTGTCCACAACGTTTTGAAATATCGTGCTGTATATCGTTTTTGGCCCCATATATCAATGGTGAAGAATCACTTGGTAATTAAAAAAAGTTCTTGGATGCAGATCCAGATCTGGATCTAAATCTAAATCAAAGCAATTCGTCCTTGTCACACCCCCAAGCAGTCTACCAGGTTTCGTCCAAATACATCCATAACTTTTTCAAATGTCGTGAGATATATATATATATATATATATATATATATATATATATATATATATATATATATATATATATATATATATATATATATATATATATATACATACAGCTCTGGAAAAAATTAAGAGACCACGACAAAATTATCCGTTTTTCTGGTTTTACAACTTAGAGTAAAGTGTTTGAGTAAAATGAACATTTTTGTTTTATTCTATAAACTACTGACAACATTTCTCCCAAATTCCGAATAAAAATATTGTCATTTGGAGCATTTATTTACAGAAAATGACAACTGGTCAAAATAACAACAAAGATTCAGTGTTTTCAGACCTCAAATAATACAAACAAAACAAGTTCATATTCATTTTTAAGCAACACAATACTAATGTTTTAACTGAGGAAGAGTTCAGAAATCAATATTTTGTGGAATAACCCTGATTTTCAATCACTGCTTTCATGCGTCTTGGCATGCTCTCCACCAGTCTTTCACATTGCTGTTGGGTGACTTTATGCCACTCGTGGTGCAAAAATTCAAGCAGCTTGGCTTTGTTTGATGGCTTTTGACCATCCATCTTCCTCTTGATCACATTCCAGAGGTTTTCAATGGGGTTCAGGTCTGGAGATTGGGCTGGCCATGACAGGGTGTTCATCTGATGGTCCTCCATCCACACCTTGATTGACCTGGCTGTGTGGCATGGAGCATTGTCCTGTTGGAAAAACCAATCCTCAGAGTTGGGGAACATCGTCAGAGCAGAAGGAAGCAAGTGTTCTTCCAGGACAACCTTGTACGTGGCTTGATTCATGAGTCCTTCACAAAGACAAATCTGCCCAATTCCAGCCTTGCTGAAGCACCCCCAGATCATCACCGATCCTTCACCAAATTTCACAGTGGGTGCGAGACACTGTGGCTTGGAAGCCTCTCCAGGTCTCCGTCTAACCATTAGATGACCAGGTGTTGGGCAAAGCTGAAAATTGGACTCATCAGAGAAGATGACCTTACTCCAGTCCTCTACGGTCCAATCCTTATGGTCTTTTGCAAACCTCAGCCTGGCTCTTCTTTGCTTCTCATTGATGAAGGGCTTTTTTCTAGCTTTGCACGACTTCAGCCCTGCCCCAAGGAGCCTGTTTCGAACCGTCCTCACCGTGCACTTCACCCCAGCTGCCGTTTGCCATTCTTTTTGGAGGTCACTTGATGTCATCCTACGGTTGTTGAGTGGCATTCGAATTATTTGGCGGTCATCCCGGTCAGTGGAAAATCGTTTTCACCCTCTGCCAGTCTGTAGCTTTATTGTCCCCAATGTCTGCTGCTTGACATTGTTCTTATGAACCGCCGTCTTTGAAATTTTAAGGATGGAAGCAACGTGACACTCACTGTATCCTTCTGCTAGTAAAGCCAGAATTGAATCCTTCTTTTCCTCACTCAAAACTTTTCTTTTCAACTCTTTTGGCATGGTCAATAGTTATTTTTTTGATTCCAATTACTTTAAAGGTACTACTAGCACTGTTTTTGCCATCCAGCGGGTCCTATTGCAAGAGGATAGTGATGACCACAGCAGTGGTATTTATACTTTTCCTTGTTAAATAAGATTCGGATCAGATGATCACCTAATCAGTACCTCACTAAGTAGAATGAGGTGTGCCTGTGTTGGAATTCAACAGACACTGGAATGGAATGGCTACCATACATGTAGAGATGCAGATTTAAATTTGTTTTTGTTGTGGTCGCTTACTTTTTTCTAGAGCTGTATATCCTTTTTGGCCCAATCATTCAATGGTGAAGATTCACTTAAAAATTATTGGATCTGGATCTAGATCTTCACGAAAATCTCATAATTTAGTCCTCGTCACACACCCAACCTGTCCACAGAATTTTATCCGAATCCGTTCATAACTTTGAGATGTCCTGCTCATAGGTAGACAGACAGGGATGAAAACATAACCTCTGTCCACTTTCGGCGGCAGAGGTAATAAAAGGGACAAAGCTACAAACTCTCAAGAATTAAAAATTTGAAACTTGGAAAGAAGTGGAGTTGGGGAAAGTTAAAGTTAATGGCAGTTAAAAAAAGATCATGATTACAGATGGGTGATGATCTGAGATGGTGGTAAACAGCTGTCTTGAAGACCTGGAGAGAAGAATGACATTGAAAAGAATGTGGAAGTCAATTCCACAGGTGGGGAAAAAACAGGAACATATGAGTGGTGGTGAGCAGCAATTCTGGATTTTGGAAGTTTCAATAGATGGGGGTTCCGAACAGACCATGTGTGCCCTGCAGAAACATGGGGGGGTGAGGGAGGGGCAGAGCATGAAAATAGCAGAGGAGCCAGACCAGAGAGGAAGCAGTAGAAGACAGAGACCACCGAATTGTCTCCACTGTGAAAGTGATGGGCCAATTGACTCAGCTTCATTGCAGGAGATTCCAATGATCTTAGCAGTCTTGGTTTCCACTGTGTCAAGCTCAGTCATGTGTGAGGCAGGAGTGCCTGCCAAGAAGGGAGAGCAATATTCCCTCAAACTGCTGAAGGCCTTGTAGGTGGATAAGCGACAAGAGACCAGGTGTGCCAATGAAAGACTGCATGATGAAGGATGCCCAGTGACTGGCTTTGGAGGCCAACTTAGAAGTGTGGATTGCCCAAGAAAGATTGTGGCTTGAGGCACAAAAGGCCCAAATTGAGGACCTAAAGTATGAGTGACTGAACTTCTTCGAGAGGATTGTTAAGAAAGTAGATGAGAGGGTTTGTCAGATGGTTCTTTCAGAGAGGCAGAGTGAGAGTGTGACATTCATCAGGATTGAAAGACGTATTCCAAGTGTTTGACCAGCTAATGATTATATCAAGGTCTGAAGAGAGGGAAGAGGCTGCTAATGATGGGAAGTTGCTCGGCTGCATCTGATTAAATAAGATAAGGCAAGTACGTATTGATGGTATGAGCCTCCCTTGAAACTGGCAATCCTTTACTACAACACTTAAAGTAGTGAGAACCCTGCCAGGATTGGCGGTACCAATCGGCAATCATGGTTGAGTAGCAACCCGCCGGCGAGTGGAGTTATCTATGGTGGTGGTGGTGGTGGCCCCAGGAGCGGGCGTTCGAGAGGAACTCGAGTGCTTCCCCTCATGGCGAACCTTGAACCCCGGCCTGTAACAATATATACATATATACATATTTTTTGACTTCTCCCACACACCTCTCGCCAAAGAAGCTGCATAAATCAACCCTAGAAGACTTAAACAAGGTAAGTGCTAACGCTGTTTTGAACCCTTCCCAGAGTTCCTCAACAACTATAAAGATGTTCACACGCTGTACACACATGAGAATCTCAATTCTCGGTTTCATCACTTGTTGGCGAATCATCAGCGATAGCGAAGACAGCAATACATACCAATGAGGCTCCTAAGCATGTACCAGGTGCAAACGTCAAAAGCAGTCAATATATAAATTAAGAAAGACCCACCCACATCTCTCACCTGTGAATGGAGGGAATAGCCAATCAGCTCTCACCTAATCAAATAAATCAAGATGGCTCGGATTATATAAATAATTGGTCCTCCCACACTCTTCTATCTGAAGAAGCTGCATAAAGCAATCCAAGAAGACTTACACAAGGCTTACAGCCGAGACTCTTGGAGATCAATGCGCACGCAGGAAAGAAATGGCGGAAAAGGACGGAGGCACACGGGTTGTACTCGACCCACAACAGATACATGGACACAAGCAAATGAAATAGAACAAATAATAATTTAATAACAGTCATCAAATATGTACAATGACAATATTTCAGATTATAATAATGAACGAAAAACGTGAGGTAAACTAAATCTAAATCTAATTGAGGCGACTCCACGCAAACTTAAATACAGACAAGGGAACAGAATAATAAAAGAAAAGTCCTTCCTTTATCCCGGCACTTAGCTGTGTGCCAGAGATGGTCTTTATAAAACATGGAATCAAGGCGCTTCGTCGTGCACGTGCAAACGCGCCCTCCAAAATGGCACTCGGCCGCTCTCTCACAGTGGGACGAATGTACGTCAGGCAATTCGTGAGTGGAATTCAACACCAAGGCTCAGAGACCCCATGCAGCTTTCTCGTGCATCGATATTCCTCACCGACTCACTGCATTTCAGAATGGCTACCCTCCCCTTCAGTGACATACATGAGGCTCGGGGTCCGTTCCTCATGACCCAACCAAGAGCCGAAGGCCAGCGTCTTGCTTCGCCACATGACCCAAAATCGGCTTCGCACGAATACGATAATCATGCCATCTTCGTCATGCATCGAAGGAAAGTCATTCAGTTGTGCCCTGATATTTCACGCCATCTCCTGACCTTTGTTCTCATCTCTCGACCGTGTGTATCCTTAACTCTGCACTCAACCCCCCTCTTAACACTGACCTCGTGCGTGCACTCCCAATCTCTTGTGATTACTGCCAACAGAACCAACAAAGCCACCACCTCTTGCCTTCTCGCTCCCTGACGTGACACCCATCAATCATCAGCTTGGGACAGGTGACCTCGGCTGCCGTCACCCTTGGAGGCGGGGTTTCTCCCTACTTTGTCATGCAGCTCGGTTGCAATGGCTGTTGCCATTACAAAAACGTAATTCTATCATTGCTGGTTTGCAATTTAAAGAACATATGGAAAAGTCACAGGGGAGTGCGATTACATACTGTGGGAATTATCCTTAATCCCCATGTAATTAAAACTGCACCACCCCCCCCCACCCCCCGTGTGGTGACACGTAACACTTAAGCTCACAGTTTCCCTACTTATTTACATCGAGATGTCTCCTACACATCCACCGACCAAGCCTATGAAATTTATCCATCTACTCCACAAACATAACTATATATACAATATAAATATATGTATATAAGCAGTATATGTATGTGTGTATATATATATATATATATATATATATATATATATATATATATATATATATATATATATATATATATATATATATATCAAGTTCTTTCTAATAACCATAGACTGACTGATATTAAAGATCGGGACCTTACGGGTGACGTAGAAGGCTGAAATTTTGCGTGCTAATGGACATCAAACATGGTAAATCGGGGAGAAGGGGGCAGGAGGTGGAGGGGGGGGGGTCACAGAATTGTCAAACAACATCCATGAATGATAATATAAATAAATGAAATAAATAAATAAATTAAAACTCAAATGCAGGTGAGCGACCCGAGACAATGGGAAAGCATGGTTCGCATGCTTACACAATGTGTAAGCACACCTCGCTAGTGTATACATACATACATACATACATATATATATATATATATATGCACACACACACACACACACACACACACACACACACACACACACACACACACACACACACTTTCTTCCATTAACTTAAGCCTTGTACTTGCGATCGCACATAATTTACATACAGGATAATGACACTAGTCGTCATCATTGTACTTTCAAAATGAATTACAAGGCTATTCGTAGACAATGGACATACAAACACATTTAGTATCATGGATTTGAACCAAGATTCCCCGTGCTTCATATGAGCACGAACAGGCCAGCTCGTATTATTAAATTTTACTGCAAGACATGTAACATCAATTATGCTTGAAAATAAAGTTAAATAGTGCAGGGAATGAGAATGTGTAGGGGAGCATGGTTGAGATCATTTCAAAAGCATTACTGCTGTGTCATTGGTAAAATAAGGGAAACTGATCCATTCGTCTAATTTGTTGGACTGTATAGTAAAGTCAGACCTCAGATAACGACTTGGGAAACAAAGGTACCTTGGGTTGAGTTAGCACAGATTTTCCAGCCTGTGGTTTCCAAGAAACAATTACATTCACAACACAGGCAATTAGCATTTCCATATGCCAATGTACCAGCAGAGATGGATTCAGGGTTTTGTGCAAGTGTGTCATCAAGCTGGCAGTTCCACTCCCAGGGGAACCCACGCACAACGACCAACGAAAAGGGACCATGTGTGCTTTACAATGCCCCGTGCTCACAATGCATTGTGCTGTTTCGCTTTTCTCGCAAGGATCTGCAAACAATTCCAGGCTCGCCAGCACTAGTTTAGGAAATCGTGAAAAGTATTAGAGAGTGCACCTGCTCCCTGTGTGTATGATCAATATCCCAGTGAAGTAACATCAAACGCAAATCAAAACTGAACGCACATCATGAGTTTGTTTGAAAAAAAAAAACAAAACATGAGTGATTTAATAACTTGCATGGAGGACCATAAAAAGGTATGTTTTTTGTTTTTTTTTAAAGATGATACACACACACACACACACACATATGGATCTACAGACACATGCGAACTAATCTCCCAATGGAACAGCTGTGGTCATCATTCTTGTACACTCATGAAATAGCGAAGGTGGCTTGAGACCAAGAACAATTTTAACAAGACAAGGAGGTTAAACATGCACTCAACTCACGGAAAGGATGGAAAACTTGACCGTGATTCCCATTCAAATTGGTCAGAGGACATTCAAATGGGAGATAGCACAATTTGCAACGGATAGTGATGTAAAGTCAGCTCTTTACATGACTGATCCACCAGCATCTTTTGAGAGGATGCCATACCCTGGCCAAATACCAAATTTCTGCTGGATATACCACTGGGACAGATAATGGTATATAATTTGCCATAATGGTGGAGGTAACTCAACAACAACAAAAACAAACACAGCTGAACTCCAAATTATTGTCCTTGCTTTATACTGTGAAGTCGATGGAAAACCACCAAGAGTACTGCTTGCTGTACAGGTAAGCTATGGTAGGTAAGCACTTTCTCCTCATTCAGAGGAAGATGCTTAACGACACCTCGCTAAAGGGTCAAACCTTGTTCTCAGCCAGGGATCTTTAACGTTGTTAATAAAATACAAGATGTGATTTAACATCTCCTTTCAGACTTATTAATCCTGAAAAGCAGTTAGTGCAGTCCCATCCCATTAATGTATTTATATTGAGGCTCCCTGGTCTGGCAGGATGGCCAAGAGGTATGCTCATTCAACTCTAAACTGTCTTGCCTGGGTTTGAATCCAGACCCAGCTGTAAACTGGGTCGGGATTCAAACTCGAATGCACACATTGCTAAATCACCCTACCTGTATCACAGGTAGGGTGATTTATCAATGTGTGCTACTATCACTTGGACCGATGTTAAACTTGGCGTCACATCTGCCGATATTCGATAGTGGACGTTTAAGATTGTATGGTATCCTTCGCAAAAATGCATCGATGCATCGCCCTGCTTCTGAAACAACAGAGTGACAGTTCCATCTGGGTCAAGATTCCAACCCACACCAAATCATTTCTCTGGCAGTCGGCTTTCTGCTCGTTATGCGAGTCAAAACCCCTCATTCTATGTTGCTTTGCTCATCCATGAGTCTAGATCGTGTAAATGAAATAGTGCTGAAGGTTTCGAAACATAGCCCAGGAGGATTTATAAAGATGGTTTCAAACATGCACAATCCCAGCGATGAACATCAACGTTCACTTTTGTGGACAATCAGAATGACGTGAGCATGAGCTGAAAATTGAAGTCACAAAGCCTGTAAGTACACCTGTGTGTATAGTTTGTCCCTTTGTGAAACTCAAATTTCAATCCAATACCTTCATGCATTCATTCATCCAAGCAGAATCGACATTTCATGAATCACCCAGGGATGAAGGATCCAGTCATCAATGTTGACCATGAAATGCAATCCCAGAGGGCCTATCCTGGTGTGCAATAAATAATTAAAAAGTTTCCATTTATGAGCATTGAAACATTTATTTATTTATTTTTGCAGTTTCCGAACTGAAATGTTGTTGGAAATATTGAAAGGAAGAACTAACTTTTGACAATCGCACTCATACAAAACGGTCACTTCATCTTGTAATTGTCTGTCTGTCTGTCTGTCTGTCTGTCTGTCTGTCTGTCTATCTCTATCTCTATCTCTCTCTCTCTGTGTGTGTGTGTGTGTGTGTGTGTGTGTGTGTGTGTGTGTGTGTGTGTGTGTGTGTGTGTGTGTGTGTGTGTGTGTGTGTGTGTGTGTGTGTGTGTGTGTGTGTGTGTGTGTGTGTGTGTGTGTGTGTGCACGGAGTGAAGGGTAAAGTGAAATGGTCATCATGATCCATCGAAATACAAAATGGTCACTTAATCTTGTAATTCTCTCTACTATCTCTCTACCTGTGCACGGAGTGAAGGGTAAAGTGAAATGGTCATCATGATCCATCGAAATACAAAGTGGTCACTTCATCTTGTAATTCTCTCTACTCTCTCTACCTGTGCACGGAGTGAAGGGTAAAGTGGACTTCATCTTGTAATTCTGTGTACTCTCTCTACCTGTGCACGGAGTGAAGGGTAAAGTGAAATGGTCATCATGATCCATCGAAATGCAAAATTGTAAAACGACGACTCTTTCAGATGTTAATCCGTTTTCGAACTCAATATACTGATATAATTATACTGTATTCGGTATATAATACTGTACTCGAACAGTAACACTTGTACTTGGTGTTTCCAAAACGAGTGTAAGTTTCAAAATGATCAGATCGACTTCCATCGTTACCGGGTGATTTACATATTATGTTTTTACAATACGAGACGGATAATTTTTTGTCGAGTGATGCCATTATGGCATAAGGTCCGCGTGTGTGTGTGTGTGTGTGTGTGTGTGTGTGTGTGTGTGTGTGTGTGTGTGTGTGTGTGTGTGTGTGTGTGTGTGTGTGTGTGTGTGTGTGTTGAGGCTAATGTTCATACACACGCACACAGAGGTGGATAGTTTGTGGTCTGGGAGGGCTCCGTTCCACTTTCTGAAACCCGCACCTGGAGTTAACCAATGACACACACACACACATAGTTTGAAACCTGGGAAGGCTCCATTCCACCTTCTGAAACCCGCATATGGAGTTAACCAATGACAAACACACACACACACACACACACACACACACACACACACACGAATTGTTCCCTCCTGCACAAACTAAAAAGGTGTGAGTGAGAGAGAGATTGTGTGTGTATGTGTATGTGTATGTGTATGTGTATGTGTATGTGTATGTGTATGTGTATGTGTATGTGTATGTGTATGTGTATGTGTATGTGTATGTGTATGTGTGTGTGTGTGTGTGTGTGTGTGTGTGTGTGTGTGTGTGTGTGTGTGTGTGTGTGTGTGTGTGTGTGTGTGTGTGTGTGTGTGTGTGTGTGGATATATTAAATGTTATATATACATAATACGTGAATGTACTGCATATGTCCACGGACTACCATCGCTGGCAGAGGAAAAGTGCGCACACTTGGGTGTTCGAGCGCAGCGCTGTCCGTTCAGCACCAACCACACGGGGGACTACAGGCGTCGTTCTGCATTCTTTGGGCAATGGCTACACGACGCTCACCCCAGCCTGATATCAAAAAACTCCCGTAGTGGGAGTAATGGCAGTCGAGTTTCCCGCCACGAATTGGGGTCCAGACCAGCCGCCCCGGTTGGAGCGCGTCGTGGCGGGTTTATATTCCCGTACGACTGTTCCTGGCACGGCTCACATCAGCCGGTCGAGATCACGCACAGGTAGGAGGTAGTTTTGGATTGAGAGTGGTTCGGGATGGCACATTTGGAAGGGAATGGAACAAGGAAAGGCATAACGGGACGTTAATATGTGACGGGACGGGTCATACCTTTCGCACATAGAAGAGACATGGCTCTATTGGGCACAGTTCATGCACGTGTCCGCTGTGTCAATCCGCGCTCATTGCCCGGCACGGCTCTTCTGCTTCGCAAAACTCCCGCTCGCTCACACCTCTCGCAGCCAAGTGAAGAACAAAGTGAACGGCACTGCGCGCGCCATGTTGCGGGTTTGAACGCGTGACGTCAGGATAGCAGCCCCGTGGGGGGCAGAGGAAGCGCCATATATCGGAAAAGCCCCCACCAACCCCACTCCCTACCAGGACATTCCCACTTTTCCACCCTGCACCTGATCCCATCTAGCCTTCTTCATTCAACTGCCCGACGGTCAAGGTTAGGGCTACCTGCTATACCCTGTGTGTTGTGCCGTGCGCTGCGGTGGCTTTTATAAGGACAATGTCGAAAAAGAGGATTGAGGCACAGCCGGATAACTGATAAACTCGTGGGAATGACGACGCACTGTAGGGCCTACTTCAAGGGATAAGGAAGGTCGTTCTGGGAATAACGAGGTCGTTCCCTGATGAACGAGCTACTGTACTTCACAGGACAAAATATTAATTGCTACTAGGAATATCGATGAACTGTATTTTACTTGGTAAAGGATTCATCCATGGGAGGAAATAAATAAAGTATATACTGTAGCAGGATTTCTGATCCTGATTATAACGATGGATGTATATTTATCTCAATGCAGTAACTCCTGGGAGCACAAACAAAGCACTCACTGTACATACATTACAAGATTTAAATAATATTTCCCTCCAAAACTAATAAAACTCTACTTTCAAGGATAAAGAGGTTCGGTTTAACAAAGGAGACATGAATTACTCCCCGGTGAAAACAAAACATTTTCAGATTTGAAAACTATTGTTATAGCCAAATGTTGTGAAAACATTATTTTGCAGGGTTTTAAAAACATCACAAAAACATTATTTTGCAGGGTTTTAAAAACATCACAAAAACATTATTTTGCAGGGTTTTAAAAACATCACAAAAACATTTTTGTCGGGTTTTAAAAACCACAAAACATTATTTTGCGGGGTTTCAAAAACACCACAAAAACATTATTTTGTCGGGTTTTAAAAATATCACAAAAACATTATTTTGTATGGTTTTAAAAACATCACAAAAACATGATATTGCAGGATTTTAAAAACTTCACAAAAACATTATTTAGTAGGGTTTTAAAGGCATCCCAAAAACATTTTGCAAGGTTTTAAAAACATCATGTAAACATTATTTTGTAGGGTTTTAAAAACACCACAAAAACATTATTTTATAGGGTTTTTAAAACATCACAAAAACATTAGTGTTGGGTTATAAAACATCACATAAACATTATTTTGCAGGGTTTTAAAAACATCACAAAAACATTATTTTGTCCGGTTTTAAAAACAACAAAACATTATTTTGCGGGGTTTCAAAAACACCACAAAAACATTATTTTGTCGGGTTTTAAAAAATCACAAAAACATTATTTTGTATGGTTTTAAAAACATCACAAAAACATGATATTGCAGGATTTTAAAAACTTCACAAAAACATCATTTTGTAGGGTTTCAAAGGCATCCCAAAAACATTTTGCAAGGTTTTAAAAACATCATGTAAACTTTATTTTGTAGGGTTTTAAAAACACCACAAAAACATTATTTTATAGGGTTTTTAAAACATCACAAAAACATTATTGTGTTGGGTTATAAAACATCACATAAACATTATTTTGCAGGGTTTTAAAAACATCACAAAATCATTATTCTGTGGGGTTTTATAAACATCACAAAAAACATTTTGTAGGGTTTCAAAAACATCACAAAAATATTATTTTGTAGGGTTTTAAAAACATCACATAAACATTATTTTGTGGGGTTTTAAAAACAGCACACAAAGATTATTTTGTAGGGTTATAAAAACACCATAAAAAACAATTTGTAGGGTTTTAAAAACCTGCCTTTTGCCAGAAGGGGGGGGGTCAAAAATTGTCTTATCACATGGACGCTCAGAAAAATCTGACAACATTGCTGAACTCAGTGTATTGTAGAGTGTCAGACACTTCGAAAACACGTCATATCCTTTAAATGACAATAATTTTGGCAACGCAAGTCTTTTGGAGACAGATGTCGAAATTTACTCAAAAGGATTCGGTGATTCCAATTAATTCCGCCATCTATGATGGATGGAGTTTGTTTTCACAACTGTTTGTTTGTTACTTACGAAATCTAAAGATTTCGTAAGTATATTGATGACTTCCGTCCTCTGTTTGTGTGTTTGTGTGTTTGTTTGTAGGCACGATAACTCGAGAACGGAAGAATCTACCAATGTCAAATTACAACACTTGATTCAGGAGTGTGATGGCTAGTGCTGATTAGATTTTTGTCAAAATCGGTCAAAGGTCAAGGTCACAGTGAGGTCAAATATTCGATTTTTGATGGTTTGGTACAGAACCATCGAAGAAACTTCTGGTTTGCATTGCTACCTTCTCTAGAGACATCTTTTATTAGACAAGGTCAGAGGTCAAGTTGACGATTTCATAAGTACCAGTCTCTGACTGCTTGTTACTTACGAAATCTAAATATTTCGTAAGTATATTGATGACTTCCGTCATCTGTTTGTGTGTGTGTTTGTTTGTTTGTAGGCATGATAACTCGAGAACAGAAGAAGCTACCAATGTCAAATTACACCACATGATTCAGGAGGGTGATGGCTACTGCTGATTAGATTTTTGTCAAAATCGGTCAAAGGTCAAGGTCACAGTGAGGTCAAACATTCGATTTTTGATGGTTTGGTACAGAATCATCGTAGAAACTTCTGGTTTGCATCGCTACCTTCTCCAGACAGCTTTTAGTGGACAAGGTCAGAGGTCAAGTTGACGATTTCGTAAGTACCAGTCTATGACTGCTTGTTTGTATTTGTGTTTGTGTGTTTGTTTATAGGCACGGTAACTCAAGAACGGAAGACGCTAACAATGTCAAATTACACCACGTGATTCAGGAGGGTGATTGCTAGCGCTGATTAAATTTTGGTCAAAATCGGTCAAAGGTCAAGTTCAAAGTGAGGTCAAACATAATTCCATAAATACATGTGGAGAAATGGAGTATTTTTGCTTTGGTCGACATTACGAGTTCGTTTTAATGTTGATTTTAATTTTGTCTTCGGTTTTTGCGATCGATTAGGATACTTAAAACTCGGTTGTCGAAATTCTTGTAAAAATCGGATGTTTTGGAGACGTTTTAAGATTGTATAAAAATATTTCACTCGCCGCGTCACGGCTCGTCACGTGGTGCAGCGTGCTCGAGCAGACGCGTCGTAGAGTCATGTAAAGGTTTTGCGTGTGCGCGCTGACATTGTTTTCGATAAAGATGGTGTTTAAAAGTCATTTTTTTTATCCCAATAAAGGTTATCATCACATGCCTGACTCACTAAGCCATCAGATTATGTAAAGATTGTTGGTGGATGACCGAATATAATGGTTTTGTGACTATGATAAAATAATATTAAATAATTGCATGGAGAAATAGGGATTTTTGCTTCGGTCGACGCTATGAGTTCGTTTTAACTCGGATCGCAGTTCTGTTTTCACTTTTGGTAATGGCTCAGTACGCTTAACACTCGGTAATCGAAATTCTGGTAAAAATCGGATGTTTATGAGATTTATGTCGGGTGTCGTATCTGAGGCTAAACTGAAGATAATGCTAACGAGGGGGATTGTAACACACGGCATTACGCGCTCGTGTTAAAGTCAATTTCAATCCTGTCTTCAATTTTGGTAACGGTTAAGTATGCTTTACACTCGGTTGTCGAAATTCTGGTAAAAATCGGATGTTTTATGAGAGGTTTGGTACAGAATCATCGTAGAAACTTCTGGTTTGCGTCGCTACCTTCTCTAGAGAGAGGTTTTATTTGACAAGGTCAGAGGTCAAGTTGACGATTTCGTAAGTACCAGTCTATGACTGCTTTTAGATTTCGTAAGTATATTGATGACTTCTGTCCTCTGTTTGTGTGTTTGTTTGTTTGTGTGTGTGTTTGTTTGTAGGCATGATAACTTGAGAATGGAAGACGCTACCAATGTCAAATTACACCACGTGATTCAGGAGGGTGATGGCTAGCGTTGATTAGATTTTGGTCAAAATCGGTCAAAGATCAAGGTCACAGTGAGGTCAAACATAATTCCATAAATTTATGTGGAGAAATGGAGTACTTTTGCTTTGGTCGACGTTACGAGTTCGTTTTAACTTCGATTTTAATTTTGTCTTCGTTTTTTGCAATCGCTTAGGACGCTTAAAACTTGGTTGTCGAAATTCTGGTAAATATCGGATGTTTTGGAGACGTTTTAAGATTGTATAAAAAATATTTCACTCGCCGCGTCATGGCTCGTCACGTGGTGCAGCGCGCTCGAGCAGAGGCATCGTTGAGTCACGTAAAGGTTTTGCGTGTGCGCGCTGACGGTGTTTTCGATAAAGATGGTGTTTAAAATCATTTTTTATCCCAATAAAGGTTATCGTCACATGCCTGACTCGCTAAGCCGTCGGGTTATGTAAAGATTGTTGGTGGATGGCCTAATATTACGGTTTTGTGACTTTAATAAAATAATATTAAATAATTGCGTGGAGAAATGGAGATTTTTGCTTCGGTCGACGTTACGATTTTTGATGGTTTGGTGCAGAATCATTGTAGAAACTTCTGGTTTGCGTCGCTACCTTCTCTAGAGACAGCTTTTATTCGACAAGGTCAGAGGTCAAGTTGACGATTTCGTAAGTACCAGTCTATGACTGCTTGTTTGTGTGTGTGTTTGTGTGTTTGTTTGTAGGCACGATAACTCGAGAATGGAAGAGGCTACCAATGTCAAATTACACCACGTGATTCAGGAGGGTGATGGCTAGCGCTGATTAGATTTTGGTCAAAATCGGTCAAAGGTCAAGTTCAAAGTGAGGTCAAACATAATTCCGTAAATTAATGTGGAGAAATGGAGTATTTTTGCTTCAGTCGACGTTACGAGTTCGTTTTAACTTCGATTTAAATTTTGTCTTCAGTTTTTACGATCGCTGAAGACGTTTAACACTCGGTTGTCGAAATTCTGGCAAAAATCGGATGTTTTGGAGACATTTTAAGATTGAATAAAAAAATATTTCACTCCCGCATCACGGTTCGTCATGTGGTGCAGCGCACTCGAGCAGAGGCGTCGTTGAGTCACGTAAAGGTTTTCCATGTGTGCGCTGACGGTGTTTTCGATAAAGATGGTGTTTAAAAGTCAATTTTTATCCCAATAAAGGTTATCGTCGCATACCTGACTCGCTAAGCCGTCGGATTATGTAAAGATTGTTGGTGGATGGCCGAATATTACTGTTTTGTGACTTTAATAAAATAATATTAAATAATTGCGTGGAGAAATGGAGATCTTTGCTTCGGTCGACGTTACCATTTTTGATGGTTTGGTACAGAATCATCGTAGAAACTTCTGCTTTGCGTTGCTACCTTCTCTCAAGACAGCTTTTATTAGACAAGGTCAGATGTCAAGTTGATGATTTTGTAAGTACCAGTCTATGACTGCTTGTTTGTTTGCTTGTGTGTCGGGTATCTTAAAAAGTTGTGGATGGATTCAGATGAAATTTGATGGGCAGGTTGGGTGTTTGACAAGAACAAATTCATTCGTTTTTGGTGAAGATCCGGATACAATTATTTTAAAAGTTATTTTTCTCCATTGATTGATAGGGCTAAAAACAATATATGGCATGATATCCAAAAAATGATGGACGGATTCTGACTAAACTTGATGTAATGAGTTGGGTAGGTGACAAGAGCAAGCCAATTCGATGTTGGTTTAGGTCCGGATCTGACCTATTAATGAGACACAAAATGGAAACTGTTCAGCCTGGCAGAGGTACTGTATGAACTCTACTTAGTGCTGTGCTTGTTTGTCCTGTATCAATTGAGGCTATCTTAAATATCCAGATTGCCACCACAGGTCACGCTGTGCACACTTGAATCAATTAAATTCGACGATTTCTTTTTTCGTCATACGTACTTTCGGTGGTGTTGTCCATCATAACTTTCTACTTGGTCTTGCGTATTCAATAGTTTCTGAGAGTCTACTTGTGCTAGTTATAAGTTGTTTTCCTTCATAGTATTTTCTAGGAAATTCTCAAAATGGTGTTTTCATGTGCATCTGCTTTATGCACCTTGGATTCTGCAAAGAAAGTGGAAAAACTAATCGTTCATGGTGAGTATGATGTGGGTGAAATTTTCTTTAGGTCAGATTTCGCTGCATTACTGGAAGTGCTAAGATGTGGGGGGGGGGGGGGTGGGGGAAGGGAACCCAGATGGAAGGGCAGGGAAACTGATAATTAGCAAATGGTCACCTTTGTGTTCACAACATTTCAACTGTGATCAGATCACTCCTGATGGACATGCCATCAGAGATCCAAAGTATTTAGCTTGGAACAACTGGGGGAAACCTGTGATTCAACTCAGCAATGAAGCTGTCATCAAACGGTCCACAGCCACCAGTAGTGTAACTCCACAGCTACTACTTTGGCTGCTCTGCCTCCAGTAACTTGCTCCCTCCCTTGTGGCTCCGAACCGGTGCTCAGCAGTGAACCCAACAATTGCAACTTTGCAACCGAGGGTTTCGGGTCTTGCGACTTGGATCAGCGAGCCCCCAATGTTGGTAGTGAGATCACGATAGATTCAACATAATAATCTTCAAAGAAATCATTTGGAAGTGCATTAATTGCCCAATGATTGAAAAGGACTGAATTAAGCTGAAGTGAAATAATCTAAAATAAAAAAAGTGTATTGAACACTCACAATAGAAAGAGTAAATCTAAACTTACTGAATTCTAATTTTTCACAACTAATAAATCGATATAATGATACATGTGTGTATGTCTCTGCAACACTCCGTTCCACCCCCCATTGGCTATTGGGCACAATCCTGGATGGGTTACAACTCCGACACAAGATACCAGCAAGCCGGTGCTCATTTTGCCAACCTCAGAAGGATGACAAGCAGAGTCAACACCGCAGCAGGATTTGAACTCACGCTCCTAGGATCTCAAGCATACCACCATAACGATTTAACCAATATCCAGAATATCTTTTCTAACCCAGTTATTTTATGCTTCAACTCCACTGTCGGTGTTTTATCTCCTTCTTGCTGCTGTTCATTTTGTTCTGTTGCATCCTGATCCATTCAGTGTTCTAGCTTTTCCATGATCCTTGACTGTATACAAAAATGGAAAAAAAATAAAGCCAATGTAAGAACAGAGTATGGAGAGACAAGATAGTTTAGAATTGGAAAATTGTTCAGACAGGGGTGCATTCTCTCCCCTTACTGGTTCAATCTGTATAGTGAATACATCATGAGGAAATCAAACTCGAATGATGAAGAGGTTGGAGTCAGGGTTAGAGGAAGATGTACCAACAACTTAAGGTATGCTGATGATTCGACTCTGTTGGCAGAAATTAAAGAGGGTTTGATGAAACTGCTGCAGACCAAGAAGAAGGAAAGTGAAAAATCTGATCTTTCTTTAAACGTAAAAAAAAAAACCATTAAAATCTTGTCAACTGAGAAGATTGAAGTGTTCAGATTGTGAGATGATCAAGAGTAAATAGTGGAAAGTTTTATCTTCTTGGGTTCTGAGATTGAAGTGAGTGGAGAATGTAGAGGAGAAATGAATAGACGGTTCATGTTGGGTTGAACAGAAATGTCAGGATGGACAAGGATCTGAAAAGATGTGACAATACGAACTAAGAAGAGGCTGGCGAATAAATGCTCCGGTGAGTCACGGCGGGACATAAAAAAATCAAGATAGGATAAATATTGACAGTTTTGAAATGTGGTTTTGAAGCTAAATATAAAAACAAATCCATAGACTGAAAGAAGAACAACCAACCCAGTGGTTAAATAATTTTGGCCAGTATGTTCATTAGAAGCACTGTCAAAAACAGAAACCGTCATACTTTGGACCACATCATGCATGCACAAAATGTAAGTCTCGAGAAGTCAATCATGCTGGTTGTGATTGAGGGAAGAATAGGAAGAGGTCGACCTTGTACGTGCTGGATGGCTGGGGTAAAGGCTGCAACCAAGCCGTCTCTGCCAGAGCTTCGGAAAGCAGTGCAGGATAGGGATGTTTGGAGAAATCTGATCATGAATGTCACCAGAAGTTGGAGACGACTTGATAGAACGAGAAAACTAGATGCTATGTTGAGTGCCAGTATTCTGGCTAAATTCCAAACTCTATCCCGTGTTAAAAGCTGCCTTGGCATCACCCTGGTGATGGATTGGACCCTTGTTGTGTGCAAATTTCCAGTATAAATTCTCACCATTCATACCTCGTATATTGGTGGACAAATAAATAAGGAAATAAGAGTAACGGTATCGAGAGAAGTGGAGTGATTGTGCCAATGATTTCCAATGTTTTGCTTCTTTTGAATATGAACTAAATCAGTTCCATCTTCCCTACTTTCAGTGGATACTGAATGTGGTTCAGAATGTTCATGCTGGGAGTCCCACAAAATGATGGGGGTTTTATCATTTGTTTGCAGGTTTTTAAGCAGTGATTGTTCTCACCATACATTGTAATGTGTATCAGGTGAATGTGCAGTAAATCTGTTTCGTTTGTTTTTGCAGATGGTGACCGGAGAGGTCGTCTCTCGACAGAGCAAGAGTACAATTTCCCAAGACAAAGAGTGTGACTGGTGCAGCCATACTTCAGAGCTATATTTGAGGCAAGATGGTCACCAAGCAGTGATGCAGAAACACAATTTTTACACTTCACAAGTAATTTTAAGATACTGTAAAGTCTCTGTTTTTTGAACCAAAGAGGCCTCCACAGCCATCAGTATATTTGCAATGAGGGAGGACTTGCATCTTCAAGTCATGATCATTTACATCTCAGCTATATGAAGTCCAAACATGAAATGGTGGAGTCAAAGATTGGTCCATCCATCAATCTGTTGTTGTTGTTTTTCTTTCGGCTGCTCCCGTTAGGGGTCGCCACAGTGGATCATCCGTTATGATCCGCATACTGATTTGGCACAGGTTTTACGCCAGATGCCCTTCCTGACGCAACCCTGGTCGCCTCTTACGACACAGGGATAAGGATTGGGTTTCGTCATGATTCCGGGCTGCCCTACATCCTCTCATAGCACGGCCCAGAGCAGAGCTCCCGTCCTCAAGCGATCCTCCAACCCAAGCCTCCGAGTAGCCGGATTACAGGCGCATGTCACTACGCCCGGTTGGTCCATCCATCAATCTATTGGAATCGTACACTGTACAGAGCATTGGTGCTGCTGAAGCAGTCTCCTGGGCTATTGGGCACAATCTTGGACAGGTTGTCACTCTGACACAGGATACTCAAATGGTTCAATCATCCCAGAAAGCTGGTACTCATTTTGCCGACATCAGAAGGATGGCACACTGAGTCAACCCCACCTGGTGTTAATTCAACAGCTGAGCAGGATTTGAACTCAGGACCATAGGATACCAAGCCTGCCACCCTAACCATTAAGCCAACATCAGGCATAAAGATGGATATTTATGATGAATATTGTTATTTATGCACAAAAGGATTCAATCATAATTGTAAATGTGTCATTATTTTATGGGCCACCCTGAGCTTTCTTTGGAAACTTCACTGGTGTTCGTACTTTTAGTAACAAATATATAATTCTCGGAGTATATAACCTCATTACCAGTGCTGTGGTGGTATGTTAACAGAATGTTATGTTAATTGTCGCACTATTCAACAAGATGAACAGCAATTGCTCCAAAGATGCAAGGTGTGAGCTCATGTTCTTGAGCAGTATCTCAGGGCCACTGAACACTAGCCATGCGATGCAACAACATTGTCGGTGACGGTTTTTGACAATCGCGTAATGTGCCGCAGTAGATGATCCTCGTCAACTAGTTTTTCAGGTACGTTGGCGACAAGCAGAAGAGTTCAACATGTTCAACTTTTACGACAAGTTATCAGCGACAATCGTGCATCATAGAGTCGTGTGCGGCAGTGTTGTGTTTTAAACAGGATAGCAATCACCGAAGTGGCGCAATGTATTGACCAATTAAACTTTGTTTTCAGTAGCTTCTGGCCATAGTGTCATATCATTTGCAGCTATATTTTTTTTAGATAGTTGTAGCTTTTGTGAACTTTGAAGCCCAAAAAGGAATTCCTAAAGTTCAATGTAAAAGCCTTAACCCACCCTGTGTTTCCTGCATTTAACAAAACTTCAGAAACAATAAAATAGTTCTATTCTAGGTACATTATTTATAAAGAAACAAATTTTCCTGACAAATCTCACACTCTCACTATATCTCTCCGAAAGGACCGTTTGGAAAAACCCCCCAATCTACTTTCTCAACAATTCTCTGGAAGAAGTCCTTTCTTTCAAGCTTCTGGGTCTCACTTTCTGCCATGATCGTTCCGGGGAAAGCCACATTTCCAACCTCGCCTCTAAAGCCAGTCGCCAACTGGGAATCCTCCATCATGCAAAGTCCTTCCACGGACCACCTGAGCTCCTGACCACGTACAAAGATTTCGTCCACAGCCTGATGGAGTACTGCTCTCCCCTCTGGGCTGGTGTTCCTGCCTCCCAACTTTCTTGGCTTCACGCTGTGGAAACCAAGGCATTTCGGATCATTGGCATCTTCCGCGATGAGGCTGAGTCTTTGGGCCTGTCACTCAATCACCGCAGACAGGTCGGTGGTCTTTCTGTCTTCAACTGTCTCCTCTCCGGTCTTGCCCCCCCACCCCCCGCTCTGTCTGCGATTTGTCCCTACCATATCTTCACAGGGCGTTCAAGGTCCACCAACAACCCCCTTCTGGTAAAACTACCAAAATCACGAATCACTGCTCACCTTCACTCTATCATTCCTCTTTTTCCCCACCTTTGGAATAAACTCCCTCACTCTGTTCAAATCCCATTCTTCCCTCCAGGCCTTCAAAACAGCTGTTCACCACCACCTCTTATCATCCCCCATCCAAATCCTCGATCTTTTCTACCCCCGTTAATCTACCCCAAATCCACCTCCTTCAAATTCCCAGCTTTCCTTCCTGAAAATCCCTGTAATGTCCATCTTGAATACCTCATGTTCCCCACCCCATATCTCCTAATGTCTGTTTCCCACTGTTTTGTCCCTTCCACCCCCGCCCCTCTTGTGTCATGCCCCCCTTGCTGTGCGTTAGCTCTCATACGAGCCTTGACAAGGCATATAAGAATAATAATATTTAAATGACGTGTGTGTCTGTGTGTTTGTAGCAAGTTCTACTAGTAAGTTGTTGAACACTCCCTGAGCAGCCTTCTCTCAGCCCAGCATTTTACACACAACCACTTCTTTCTCCTGGCAAGACGTCGACAACACACCAAAACTAGTGCCAAAGCGGCGCTGCTCATAGGTTTCACGGTTCTCATTCTCCCCTGCATTTCTTCTTCATCGTCCATTTTGTTTCACGAAACTAGTGCCGTCGACAGTCGCAGCACGTATACGGAGGTTTCCGACAAAACAAGATTGTAAAACATTTGTCGCCGGCAATCTTGTTACGTTGCACCGGCGACCATCGGCAAGTGTGTGGTGTTCGTGATTATTGCGTGCAGTTTTTGGGTGCAGTTTGGATACTTGCCTTCCCCAGTAATTCCACTACAAGCAGCCATGGCTTGTCTAGGTTTGGACAAAATCCACATGATGATGTCACTTCGTGTTTCACAGTACCGAGTGTCACCGCAAGTGGCACATTTTCACAAGAACTACAAGGACAGGAGACAATTGACATCAATACAATGTACTGGATTGTCTTATCCGGTGTCATGACGCATGCGTGCTCAAACATGAAACTTTTTTTTTTTGCCGAATGTTGTGGTGCAAGGCCGAATGAGCAAGATAACAAAATAAATTCTCTCCTATTAGGGAGTTATGTTATATGATGACAAAAACGTGCTGAAAGGTCAAATCACAATGGCAGAGATTGCTTGCTTTGGACACCATTGCTCATTTTATACATCCGTCCATTCATCCTTAACGTGTTTGCGTGTAGTGCAGATAAGATGGAATTTCTATGAAGTCGATTTACAACTTTAGCTCTACAATGTACGAGTAAATATATGGGTTTAAAAATCAGTCCACGGCACTCGACTGTCTACAGAGATGTTGTGATGTAGTTGCTGTGTTTTCACCAAAAACGTTTTATTGCATTTACAATTGTTTTGTACTTTTTTAATCAATCGCTGGGACATCTTTACGTGAATGGTTTAAATTGTTAAGAATCCCCATTGCAGCCGTTAAACAGAACAGACTGCACAGGTATGGTCTGATAAGCACAATGATATCCCGCTGTAGCCTGTAAGACATGCATTGTTAAAGAAGATGCAAGTCTCACAAAGCACCGATGGTAAAGTAGGTCACCGACATGCTTTCAGCAACCTTGTTTGTGGTTATGGAACACGAGTTTATAAAGTGTGATAATAGCACATTTTTATTAACTTGTGTTAGATTTCCATTTTTACTTCTACAACAATTTCTGCCTGATGTCCTAATCCTGAGATGATGATGATGATGGAGACACTGTAGATGACCTCTTCTGTGATGCTGTTTTTCATAGATTGTCATTGCTATGGTTTTACTTGCATTTATGGAAATGGATCTCCAGCATAACTCATGCCTGTTGTTGGCTTAATGGTTAGGGTGGTTGGCTTGGGATTCTTGGGTCCTGAGTTTAAATCCTGCTTGTTTTTTTTTTGAATTAATACCAGGTGGGTTTGACTCAGCCTGTCATCCTTTTGAGGTTGGCAAAATGAGTACCAGCTTGCTGGGATGATCGAGCCATTTGAGTAACCCTTGTTGGAGTGGTGACCCATCCAGGAGACTGCTTTGGCAGCACTGATGCTCTGTGCAGAGTATGGTCCTGATGGATGGATCTCCAGCACACTCTATTGGCTGCCTTATCTTGCCAGCTGTTCAGCAGTCCTGCCTTTGATCTCATTTTGAGGGAGTAATTTCATTGTGGTCTCGACATGCCAACTGGGCAGGGTATATGCCCGTTTCAAACTCCCCCTCGAGTAACTGTTTTGTGAGTTGGTGTTCTGGCAGACGGTGAACGTACCCAAACCAGCATGGTCTTGCAGAGCATTTACTCTTAGCTGGGGGAGTGTTCCAGTGGCAGAATGTTATCAACATGTTGGTGGATAATGCATCCTGGTGCTAATGGGGTGCAACTCAGGATTTTTGTCAGAGATTGAACCCTTAACTTCAGGCTCAAAAACCTAACCCAGAAAGCAAATTTAGGTTCTCGTATTTCAAAATAGAATTTAAAAATTCAAAATTGCATTACAAAAATAAATAATTAAACTCGTGAGTGACACCTGATATTATATTACAGAAATGTTTCGATATGGGCCACTGTTGAACATTTCTGTGATTTTAACATTCGTTTTACACGATGCTTTTAATACACTAGTGCAGGCCCATAGGTGCGTAAACGACGACTGGATTGGGGCATTTTTTCATCCCCCCTCTCGCCCCCTCCTCTCTCCCCCTCTCTTATGCCAGTACCCTCTCTCGTGGGTGAGGCGTGCCAGTATGTGCAGCTTCGTTCCTTCGTTTTCGTAAACGACGACTGGATTGTGCCATTTTTTCAATTAGATCGGACCAACCGTATCATAAATGGCCATAACTTGGGAAACATGCTCAGGTCCCCAGCGTCAATTGTGACGTCATATCAAAGGAAGAAGAATTGTGACGCCCCCTCTCTCTCGCCCCCACTCTCTCGCCCCTCCTCTCTCCCCCTCTCTTGAGTTGTGACTCCCTCTCTCTCACCCCCCCTCTCTCCCTCCCCTCTCCTCTCTGTAAATGTATTCACAAAAAAACAAAAAATAAATAAATAAACATTAATTGTGACGTCATAGCACAGTGTCCTGTCATTGGTTGACAGATAAATGGCCGTAACTTGGGAACCGCTTGTCCGATTAATATCAAACCTTGAAAAGGCACATATTCAGGTCCCCAGTGTCGATTGTGACGTCATACCAAACGAAGAAGAAGAATTGTGACATCAATCGTGGGAATTAATAAATAAATAAATGTTAATTGTAACGTCATTCGTGACGTCATAGCACCGTGTCTTGTCATTGGTCGACAGATAAATGGCCGTAACTTGGGAACCGCTCGTCCGATTGATATCAAACCTCGAAAAGGCACATCCGCGGGGCCCCAGCAATATTCCTGGCAAGTTTCAATCAGATCGGACTTGCGGTCGTCGAGAAACGGCGGTCACATACAGACATATAGACAGACACACATAGATTGCTGGAATTATCGATAGATTAGGAATTAATTATGATTCAGTCAGTAATAAATGAGCAAATGCCTGAAGGTTTCTGCTAGCTGGAGAACGTTGTCCCACAGTTTATCCAGTACAGGTCTTTAGAGAGTTTATCCATTAATGGGAGCTTGAGGGAGGAGAGTCACGGGCTTGAGAGGGTCTTTATAAATACCTTTGTCCGATTAGCCACCTCTTGAAGGTAGAGCAGAGTTGTGTGAGCTTCTACTATCACACTCTTTGTGAAGTCACTTCGCTACTTTTGTCGTGATATGACAAAAGAGTGTAAATGACTGACATTCTTCACACCAGGTTTTGTTTTACAATATTGAATGTTCAATACTTTCTAATGTCTCACTCGCATATAGAAGTGTACAAGATAACTTTATTATTACTTAAATCAGGAGCTCTTCCAGACAGGATTTCAAATCTGCTGCCAAATGTAACCTCATGTTCTGTCCCATTTTGACTACCAAGTTATTAAATAATATAGCTCACCATTGTGGACTAGTGCTTGTGCTACCCATTGTCATTGTGCCCACTCCCCCCGAAGGACATGGGATCTAAAGCTCTCCTTGTGGTTATAATCTTGCACCAGGAATCTCCAATCCATCTCCAAGGTTGCATCCATTCTGTCAGAAACCCTTCCCTTGTTCCCTTCAATTCTCAACTGAATGCTCACCTTCATTCTTTCATACCCTGCTCTTCTCTCACCAAATGGAACCGTCTTCGTGGGTGAGTTTCACGACACCGTTCCGAGACCTCGTTCTCCAATTCCATTCCTCGCGTTGTCATGTGTCCGTTTGTTGCTATCCCACTGTTCTTACCTTTTTTCCCCCTTTTTATCTGTTGATCCATTGTCCCCCATCATTCTACTATTCCATAGGCCTTGACAGCTATATAAAAGAGCTCTTTAGCTTTACAGAATAAATTTCCATCTCTATTATTAAAGCAGCAAAGCTGGAGCTCTCCTCGTAAATGAGCAGATGCAAAGCTGTCAGGGACCAATAAGGACTACATGAGCAGAAGCAAGGCTATCAGAAACCATTAAACTGAACGAGCAGAAGTAAAGCCATCAGCGGTCATTAAGGACTAATGAGCAGATTCAAAGCTATCAGGGACCCATAAGGACTATGTGAGCAGATGCAAAAAATATCAGGGACCAATAATGATTAAATGAGCAGAAGCAAAGCCATCAGGGATCATCAAGAACTAAATGAGCAGACAAAAATATATCAGGGAGGGATTTTTTTTTCATACAGATTTTGAGGTTATGCATGAGTGGAATGACATGTGACATGTTTTAATGGGAAATGCCACACAATAACATGAAAGCTTCTTTATGTCGTTTTGTTGCACCGAAAGCTGCTTAACTGGAGAAGCAGATTTATTTGGGGTGAATGAGTTTTTTTCTGTGAAGTGAAACACTCTCCCCATCAAATGCTGGTTTGTCATTTGATTTTAAACAATTGGGGTTCGACTATTAAACCCTTTGTGAAGTCTGAACTAAAGACACAAATAGACGTCATGAAAGTATTTAGCATTGGTGTCATATCAAGGCCATTATGAACCAAAATGGAACTCCAAGATGGCCTCAACTGGGCAGGCCTCAATCAAATTGATGGATTTGCTTTTTAATCTTAAATTCAATACTCCAAAGATATGTTTAAAAAAAAAAATCACAGCACTGTTGACTGTGTAACTTGGAGATTAGGATCACATTCATCTTTGAGTAACCCAAAGCATGTGCGATGTTTGAATGTCCCACAAAATGATGTCGTGGGTGCAACACAAGGATTGTCACCAAAATGACTCACAAAGCTTCTAAAAGAAGCTGAAAATACTTGGAAAAGTACCTGATTAAAAGGGCTGTGCCTCTGCTCAATGAAAGAGTTGATAACTTTGTCAGCTCGCCAAATGGGCAGCTGCCTGTCGTGGAAACTCCCGACCATGTGGGTCGGTGCAAGGCCCGAGTGGATGAGCATATACTACACAACCCCCCCCCCCCCCCCGATGGATCGCTACCATTGAATGGACTTTGAACCTTGTGGGAGTGCCTCCTATGAACATGGCAGGCTTGGTGATTTATTTAATGGGAATCTACAATTGAAAAGATGATGCTATGCGTCATTACCAAGTAATGCGAAGCAACTCTTCGGCAAAGGACATCTTCGTGACGTGAACATGCACAAAGCTTGTGCCAACTATATTTACATGGGAGCTGGATGCATCAGATAGACTTCGCTGTCGAAGACGTCGTATCTGCGTTGGGTGCTTCTGAACACCAATGAGAAGGACATATATGGTGCATGTGAATGTACAGGGTTAGTGTAAATGAAAATGTTTACTATTAATCTTGTTGGGGAGGAGGAGGGGGAGGGTGGGAGCTATGGAACCTGTGAGGGCTGTTATAAATAGATTGTTTGTTTGGTTCTGTGGCCACAAGATGAATTATAGTAGATTTTTGTATTCATTGCTAAAAGGAGAAGTGTGTGGGTGTGTGTGTGTGTGTGTGTGTGTGTGTGTGTGTGTGTGTGTGTGTGTGTGTGTGTGTGTGTGTGTGTGTGTGTGTGTGTGTGTGTGTGTGTTTACCTTATGTGGAATTGCAATTCCAGGTAAGGTATTGTCATCATGCACCGTCCGTCCATCTCATATTTCAACTTATCCGGCCAAACCGCTGAGCCGATCCAGCTGAAACTTGGCAGCAACATTCCACTCCTGACTGGTAATGAAGATTGCAAAGCTTGTTCCAGTCACGTGACTTTAAATACGTCAAAATGGCTGACTTAGTAAATTCCTTAAAAATCTTCTCCAGACCCACCCGTCAGAATGTCACCAAATTTGGGTACAACATTAGACCAGGGCTCAGATTAGCTGCACGTCCAGTGGTCCTATTTTTTATTTATTTAAAGTAGCCTGAAAAAGTATTCACCTCCTACAAATAATGCCACATTTATATGAATTATGAAACATGCAGAAAAACATTTCCCAAATGAACTTTTTTATTCATAACTGAAGAGATCAAATTAAACACTGTTATAGTTGAAGGAGGTTCCATGTCAGGGATACCTACAAAAACATGTACAAATCAAAATTCACTGGTTGCAAAATTATTCAGCTCCTAAGGTCAGTACTTGGTGGAAGTACCTTTCACAGTAATGACTGCTACGAGCCTTTTAGAGTTGGTCTTTACCAGCTTTTCACAGTGAGATGGTGAAATATTTGTCCATTCTTCACGTGAAAATTGCTCTAGTTCTGCCAAGTTTGATGGGGATAGTCTATGGACTGCAATCTTCAAGTATCGCCATAAATATTCAATTGGGTTCAAGTGAAGACTTTGACTGGGCCACTCGAGAACATTTATTTTCTTGTTATTCAGCCACTCCAGTGTGGCTTTAGCTTTGTGCTTCAGATCATTGTCCTGCTGAAATGTGAATCACCTACAAAGTTTCAGATTCATAGCTGATTCAAGCAGGTTTTCATCAAGGATTCTCCTGTATTTTGCACCATCCATTGTGTCTTCTATCCTGACAAGCTTGCCAGGCCCTGTTATTGAAAAGCAGCCCCATAACGTGATGCTGACATCATCATGCTTGACAGTAGGGATTGGGTTGACTGGGTGATGTGCAGTGTGGGCTTGCGCCAGATGTAAGTTTTGAATTTAGACCAAAAAGGTCAATTTTTATCTCGTATGACCACAAAACCTTTCTCCACATCCCTTCGGTATAAGATGCTTTTTCACAAGCTCTATACGAGCTTTTAGATGCATCTTTTTCAGTAATGGATTCTTTCTTGCCACCTGTCCATCGAGGCCAGGTTTGTAAACGGAATGGGCTATTGCTGATTGATGAACACTGATCCCCATCTCAGACATAGAGCCTTGCAGATCTTTCAATGTCATTGTCAGGGATTTACCGTGACATCCAAAACCAGGCTCCTGCTTGCCTGGCTGCTGAGTTTGGATGGGTGACCTGATCTGAATGGAGTCTGTGTGGTATGATACAAATTCCACTTCTTAATGATGGATTTCACCATACTTCAACGAGTGACTTTGAAATCTTCTTATAACCCTCTCCTGAACGGTGCTTCTCCACCACTTGATGTCTGACTTCTTTGGAAAACTCCTTCTTCATGTTTGCCTTGTTGGTTAACCAAGTGAGTTGCACCTTAAAACTCCTTAGATAAGTGGGAGAGCTTAATTTTAAAATTAAACCACTGATTTACATTCAGGTTAAACCTATTACACTTATTTTGGAACAATTAAAACAAATAATTTGCTCCTCAAGTGATTTAGGGTTCATTCAGCAAAGGGTTTGAATAGTTATGCAACTAAGAATCATCAGATTTTCTCTGTCCATCTCACTTATTCACATTTTATCTGCATTTTTTTTTAGCTTCATCACCTTGGAGTAGTTTGTGAAGACTATATACAATATATATTTACTTTGATTTGAAAGCATCATGAAATAAGCTCAGATGGCATCAAAACGTGAAAACAATGGAGGGGGAATATACTTTTGCAGGCTCCTGTATCTACTGCGGCCGCTCGCTTTTATTAACAGGAAATGATAGGAATTCAACACCTCTCAGTCTCAACCACGGGTATTTCTGATATTTCCATGAGTCCGATTTGCAACAAGGAACACAACAATTATTGTTAACCATTTTTGAATTGCCAATAAGCCATTTAAATGCTGAAAATTATGTTTAAAAGACTAATTGACTTGCACATTTCTCCTGCTATGGCAGGATAAATGTGCTCACCCTAGCAGAAGCGAGGCACTGAAAACATACGCACAGTGCACGCGTCAAAGGCCTCGTTAGCGACCATACATCATTTCCAAAATCTTTGTTGAAAATGCTGCAAGCTGGGCCCATGATCCCTCTTGTCTCTAATATAGAAGACCTTATAGACGTCATTGTATTGCATTGATGAGAGACAAGGGAGAATGAAAAGTTGCTCGTCAAAGCTTGACCGTGTTAAACTTTATTTGATGATAAAACCCCATGAATGTTCTGATGCTCTGAGACCCGAAGCAAATAATTTTAAGCAGATCGCAATACCGACGATATTTGTTATGCTGTTTAGATATAAACTTTAACATGACACAAATGAACCATGTTTGTTAGGTGAACAGTTGCTGCCATCTATCGGACTAATCATGACCAATGCATGGCAACAGCCATTGGCATGATGTACATTATGGGGACAAGGTATTTTGAAAAAATTATTTGACATGGACACTTTTACCTTGGCTAGACGGCAAACACACACTTATCATCTAAGAGGAGTTGTCCGGTTTGAAACATCTACAGCTAAATTAGAAATGTGAATCAGGTGTTTAGAACAACATAAAAGGGGAGTTTGAATGGGGGTGGGGAGTGGGGAGAGTGGGGGTTGGGAAATCTGGGGCTGGAACTTCATTTTAATATATGAGCAAAATAGTATGACTTGTGACTTTTCAAAATGTAATGTTACACGTGCATTTCTTTATTTATTATTTGCTTTGGAACAGAACGATCTGCATATTACATACAAAGATGGGTGAGTGGTGGAGTAGTCAGAGATTTGTTTTATTGTTGTTCATAGCACACATACAAATCTTGATCATTTAAAACAAAGGATTTTTTTCCATGTCCCTTGTATTTTTTTTGCTTAATCTCTCAATCAGGTGTTTTGGAATGGCATTCAGTGCTTGGAGCATGCACACTACATGGCCAAAAGTATGTGGATACCCATTATAATTTGTGGATTAAGAAACCACGACATCCATCCATGAGGACCATACTCTGTGCAGAGCTTTGGTGCTGCCGAAGCAGTCTCCTTGGCTATTGGGCACAATCCTGGACAGATCGCCACCCTGACACAGGATACCAGCAAGCTGGCACTCATTTTGCCGACCTCGGAAGGATGACAGGCAGAGTCAATCCCACCTGGTAATAATTCAACAGCCAAATGGGATTTGAACTCAGGATCATAGGATCCCAAGCCCACCACCCTAACTATTAAGCCAACACCACGCATAAACGACAACAACTAGAGAGTTGAAGAGAACACTTTACCCCACAAAGGTTTGAGAAACAAGGACATGGGTGGCAAATTTGATTGGTCGTGATGAGGTAAAATGCCGTAATATTTTGTCCGTGTACTGCTAAACGGAAGGGTTTTTTTTTCCAATATGGCGATTTGTATTCGATAGTGTTCAAGTATATAATTAAATTGAAATAAAGTAAAAAAAAAATTGAAAGGTTGTAGAAAAAAACAATTTTTGGAAGTTCACCGCCGTTGATGCAGCGTCTTTTGCACCACCTGATTTAGCAGATTACATTAGTTCTTCATGCTTGTTGTATGTGTCCTTTATGATGTCCTTAAAAACAGCAAGTTCCCTGTTTGGAATGATTTTCGATTTTGTTTGACGGCCAATCAGGCAGACAGAGTAAAAACTTTTTAATTTTAATTCTCTTCATCTGTACACACATGATCGGGCCAAATACAGAGCCAAAGTACTGCTAAACTACAGGTTCATTTTCCGATTTGTGTTCAAAATATAACAATCAATTGAAATGAAGTTGTTCCTGGATCATAAACTGACGTTTGTAGACACAGACAGATAGACAAACATACAAAAGTGAACCAATTGCGTAACCGGTTAACCCTGCTTTTCACTTCGCACGTGTGGGGTAAAATAAAACGTCAAAAAAATTAATCTATCCTGACAATCACAAATAGTATTGAACTAAACCCCAAAGCTAAATAATATCAAACTATAGAGCAAAAGTAGCAAAATTCAAAGCAAAAGTTTACTGCTGAAAACTCGACAGAGATTCACTAAACAATGGTGAAGAAAAGGAAACTAAACCGAGAATGGAACCAAAGAATTATATAATAAGTACAGTACTCCAAGAATCAGGGCACTATCTTCATGGTTATAGGAGAATCGGAGAATAAATGTAACGACAACATTTGCACATTGTGCAAAAAAAAGGAAAATGAAAGTAACACTTACTTCAGGAATGGAAGTGCTAATGATAAGAAAAAAGAAAGTTATAAATAAAGACGTCACTGTCAGAATGTGGACAGCAATTCATTGATACACCTGTTACCTCTTTGGAGTTCCACAAAACTGTGGAAATGTGTCCTAGCTACTACGTCCTTCAAAGCTGATCTCGAGAAGATCAAAAGCTGGTCCAGTATCTGTAACACGACTCATTGCCCAGCTATGGCTCACATTCTCATAAGGTTGCTCCAGAAGGCATGAAAGTTAAACCACATATATATATATATATATATATATATATATATATATATATATATATATATATATATATATATATATATATATATATATATATATAATTGTTTATCAAGCCTCCTTATGACAACCCTTGAACCGATTCACTAAACATAAACTGAAAACTATACTGACATACAAATTGATATTACATGAGTACGGTCAACTTACCTTAAAATTTGCCAAAAATATGAACCCTCTTGTCTGCCGATCCAGTTAAAAACTTTGTAGCAATGTCTTGGGGGTCAAGTGCAGTCAGACGATCTCGGTGAACATGACAGATCAAGAGATGGTTGAGGTGTTGTTGGGTCATTGTGGAACGTAACCAAGTCTTCATATGTCCGAGTGCGCTGAATGACCGTTCAGCTTCGCATGAACTTGCTGGGGAAACTCCATAGGCCTAAGCAAACGTTCTACCTGTGGGAACATTCGACGGACTTCCGGCACCATGTCTACAAATATCTTACGGTAATCCTCAACAGATGAACCACTGAACTGGTTATGAAAGAAGCCAAGTTCTTGCTCTAGGGAATCCGACAGTTTGGGATATTTGCGGACTATTTGTGGTTTGAATGACCCAGACAGGAGCATTTCACCCAAGTCCCTATACGCCATGAGTTTGGTTGATGTGAAGTACTCGTTCAAGTTCTTGGATGCGCTGTCGATGATTTTGAAAAATTCAACTCTGTATACCTCCTCTGCAGAATTGGCAGTGTATTCCTGCGTGCCTCCATCAAGTCTCTTCGGAAGCTTGCGCTTACGAGGGAGGGTCACTGGATCTAGTTGGCACTGCTGGAGCTTCTGTTGTGCTGCTTCGAAAACCTCCTTAAACGTCTGGTCGGTACGGAGAGATTGGAGATTCTGTGCAGTTACCTTTGCAGCAGTAAGCACACCAGAGACGGTAACTTGTGAACCCTGAAGTGCCTTATTGAGGTATTCAAGGGATTGGAGAACGGGCAATGATGCAAACAGACAGAGAACACACTTTCCTGATGAAAGGCAGCTTCGAATACCGTTGGCTCGCGATGCCGTGTTCGTACCAAAGTCATCACTTGCTTGTTGAAGGGCATCCAGTACCGCTTCATAGTTATCCAATATCGATTTCACGGCAGGAGAACGAGTTAACCAACGCGTCGGGCAAATTGGCCTCAGGTGTGTAGGGCAAGGAGTGTCAGCATCGTCAGCGTGGATATTCAAGTACAGATGCTTGAATTTTCCAGAGTTGCTGTAGATGTTGCTGAGTACCTGGACATAATCAAGGGCGTCTCTTATGAACGGTGCAGTATGTCGGGCTTTGGATGTAATGAGTTGGGTGACATGAGCTCCAGAGTGAACGTAATTGGCCAGCGGTTGGAGATTTTTTTAGCTGTGCTTGACAGTCCTTGTACTTTCCGGACATGTTGCTTGCCCCAACGTAAGTCTGCACTCTAAGATGTTCAATCGGGAGTCGACACCGAATTAGGACATCCTGAAGCATCTTACAAGGTGATACTCCTGTTGTTGACGATACTTGGTGGAGGCCGATGAGATCTTCTTGAACATCAAAGGAATCCATCACATAGCGCACACACACCGACTCCTGCTCATTACCCTGAATATCTTGCGTTCCATCAGTTACGAGTCCGAACTGAGTGGACATTTCATTCACGTTACTGCAGATATTTCTGAGGATGGCATGACTCATCAACTGTAGAATTTCGTTCTGAATTTCTCCACTTGTGAACGTCGTCTTCCTTGACAGCCACGTCTTGAGGTTTACATCATGCTCGGCCCGCAACTGTAAGAGCATTTTGAAATTCCCTTCAGAGGCATCCTCCCCACGAATTGCAAAACCTTGTCGGGCTAAATATTGCAGTGAGGTGATAATCTTCAGACCGTGCTGACCATGCAGATCTTTGCCCTTCTCGCAGTTTTCTGCTCAGCTGCACATTGACACCAGGTTGACTTCTGCGACATTTCTGATTTTCAGAGGCAAGCCTATGCATGGCCGTACGTGCGTGCCGTAACGTGTGTGCCCGTAAGTGGAAAAAAAAAAAAAACACAACTTTGAAACCGCGAGCCTTTGTTTAAGTACAGTGCGATATAAGTTAGAAAGGTTAAATAAACCATTTTGGTCGCTAAAGGGCCCAGAACCGTTGCGGGGTCGACATGGTGAAGAAGCTGGCAATCCTCTATTTTATTTTCGACGCTACATTTAAAATCTCTAATGTAATCATTCTAAATCACACAGTTTAATGAGATACCTTATTCTGTCGGTGTATCCTTCGTCTTTGTCCTCGTGCAAATGGAAAATTATTCGGATGATGGCGGAAGAGAAATTCCTTCCGGAACGTTATTTTTCCGAGTAAAAAATGCAAGTCGTGGCTAAGCTACTAAGCCTAAGCCTTTTTAAATCGGATTTTCGAGGTAATCTCATTACTACCCTATAGATACTGTATAATCCAAGAACAGAATTCAAAAATATCTTTCCGTTCGTTCGTGCGAGCCGGTAGAGTGAAACCGCATCATCCTGCACAAGCTCCACCATCTCAATCAGCATACCAGACCGCAAAATATTTTATTGGCTTATAACTCGACGGTGCAAAGTCACAAAAATTAAACACACACACACACCATCGTGCAGGTAATAATATCAGGCATCCGGCGATATAAGTTAGAAAGGTGAAATAAACTATTTTGGTCGCTAAAGGGGCTCCGAGCCGTTGCGGCCTAACATTAGTCGAGGCGTGGCGCTCCGGGCCATGAAGCCGCGATTTCTTTAAACACTCATAAATGACGATACAAAGTCCGAAGACGTCCCAACATACCTCAAAATGTCCAGGTCACATTCCCTGTTAGTGGGTGAACAATCCAACGCTTGGCGAATTCTGCTTCGCCATGATAGGAAGAGCCGACATCGAAGGATTAAAAAGCGACGTTGCTATGGACGCTTGGCCGGTGGGAGACCATGGCTTGGGAAGCACAGATTCTCAATGTTGAATTGCTAGCCTATTATCTTTAATCGAACTATAATAGACCAATAAAACTAACGGTTCTTTTTCTTTTGTTGTTTTTGGCAAAAAGTAAAGATCCAGAGAGGCTCTGTATTGGGCACCCCCTCCCCCCCTCTATTTACGTGAAATGGTTTGGTCCAACTCCCAAAGCCAAAGCAGACGCGAACGGCTTGCGAGTACGGAGACCATAACTTGGGAACCACTTGTCCGATTAATTTCAAACCTTGAAAAGGCACATCCTCAGGTCCCCAGCAATATACCTGGCAAGTTTCAAGTAGATCGGACCAGTGGTCGCAGACAAACATGCACATAGAGATTGCTGGAATTATAGAGAGACCAGTGCATGCCCGTAGATGCGTGGCCATACGTGCAAACCCTCCCCCCCCCGCAAAAAAACTCAAACAGAGTGCCAGAAACAACAACCACACAAGCCATTCCTTCGCTTCCACGTGCCCAAAAAAAAAAATATATATATATATATATATATATACTTTAAAACCGCTTGCCAGAAACAAACACACAGGCCGTTCCTTCGCTCTCGCATGGCCGTACGTGCGTGTCCGTACATACAAAAAAAAAAAAAAAAAAAAAAAAAAAAAAAAACTTTCAAACCGCGTGCCAGAAACAACAACCACACAGGCCGTTCCTTCGCTCTCGCGTGCCCATATGTGCGTGGCTGTACATGCAAAAAAAAAAAACTTTCAAACAACCACACAGGCCATTCCTTCGCTCTCATAAACGACGACTGGATTAGGGCATTGTGTTTATCTATAAATGCGGATAAGAAATCAAGATATTATTGGAATACAGTAAGTCATCACTATTCAAAAGTAGTGCTTGCCCGTATGGAATGTTCACATCATTCCACGAATTATCGCTTGCATTGAAGTAACAACTGCTGTGATACTTACACACAGAGTTAATTAAAATCAAGTTTACCTCCCTGTCTTTGCTTGCCATGACATTCGCTGCCATTTACCATTGGCACTCCTACCCCACAGTAACTAAGGCACCGATCGATCCCCATCGTAACCAGCACGGAATGTGACATCATCGTCGGCCGGCCGTGCACCGGCCTACGCAGCCACGCCCACACAGCAACGTGTCCTGTGATTGGTAACTAAATGGCGCATCGGCCACGCCTACGCAGCAAGTGTCCTGTCATTGGTTGGTAAATAAATGGCCATAACTTGGGAATCACTTGTCCGATTAATATCAAATCTTGAAAAGGCACATCCTCAGGTCCCCAGCAATATACCTGGCAAGTTTCAATTAGATCGGACCAGTGGTTGTCGGGAAACAGCAGTCACACACACACACACACACACACACACACACACACACACACACACACACACACACACACACACACACACACACACACACACACACACACTGCTGGAATTGTAGATAGATGAAATGAGGTCAATGAGATGACAAATGAAGGGGTTGAATGCAGACTGCAGAGCAATGAGTAAGGAAACCCGTCGTTGTGAATCGTTTTTACCACCAAATTGAGATGTATTTCATTGGTAAGCATGCTGAGTGGAGCTGAATTCCTTAACACTTCCAAAGGCCACAGCGTTTTGACAATTGGAAACAAAAAAACAGTTGTGCACTTTTTTTGATAAATTATTTTTGGAACAATTTTTCTTCAATAAATAAATAATAATAAAAATCGTCTCCATGTACATTGTACACACCTTTATCTCGTTCGCACCTCTTCATAAACAACATCGCTGAGGAAACGGCGCTTCTTTGTTTCCTCGTCCAGGGCAAGAATACGGAGGCTTTTTATGGCCAATTATTCAATTAGCGCCAACATATTTTGCCTTTTAGCAAGGAAAAACACGAAGAGGACTGGAGAGGACTGGAGAGGACTGGAGAGGACTGGAGAGGACTGGAGAGGACTGGAGAGGACTGGAGAGGACTGGAGAGGACTGGAGAGGACTGGAGAGGACTGGAGAGGACTGGAGAGGACTGGAGAGGACTGGAGAGGAGAGGAGAAAAAACCCGTAATGGCGAACGCGGCTGAGTTTCTCTTCACCATCGACCACGGGTACGCAGCAACGCTTCCTGTCATTGGTTGATATAAAATGGCCGCAGCAACGTGTCCTGTCATTGGTTGGTAAATAAATGGCCATAACTTGGGAAGCACTTGTCCGATTAAAATCAAACCTTGAAAAGGCACATCCTCAGGTCCCCAGCAATATATCTGGCAAGTTACAATTAGATCGGACCGGCGGTTGTCGAGAAACGGCGGTCACAGACACAGACACAGACACAGACACAGACACAGACACAGAGATTGCTGGAATTAGATAGATAGATAGATTACAAAATTTATTCTTGTATTTGAGGAGCATCTCGGCCTGGTTGTACAAGAGCAGCTCGTTTTGTGTTACGTAACTTACGTTCAATGAAAAAAGTGGGGGGGGGGGGTGACAATCGATATGTTGCCCCCCCCTTGATAAAAAGTGGGGGGGGGACATGTCCCCCACCAAACGACGCCCATAATGCCTTGTAGAAACAGCTGAGCAGGAAGGATTCGTTTTCGACAGCAACAAGTGCCGAATCAAAGTGAACCAAATCAACTTCTTCGGATTAGTGTACTCCGATGCTGGCATACGCCCAGAACCTGGATGATAAGAGGATATCTCTGCAATTCCAAATCTCCAAGATAAGGAAGACCTAAAGAAGTAACTTGGGGTCATGAATTACATCTTAGCATACATACCCAATTGTGCTGATAACGTTGTGGCTCTATGAGAGCTACTGTTCAAGAACATCCCATACCTGTGGCAAGAAGACCACCAGGCAGCATTCTCTGCTATCGAGCACCCAATCACCACTGAATCATGCCTGTAACACTACAATCCAGAAAGACCGACCACACTGGACATTGATGTATCTCAGAAAGGGCTTGGGGAATTTCTTCGACAAGATGGAAAACCAGTTGTATTGCCATCACAGACCTTATCCACTGCCCAAGTCAACTATTCGAACATCGAGAGGGAAACTCCAGCACTCATGTCCGGGGTTATACAGTTCCATACTTGCTTGTTTGGCAGCAACTTCCATCTCCATCCAGATCACAAACCATTGGAGATGATCTGCAACAAACTGTTGAAGAGCACCCCGCCACGTCTTCAAAGACTCCAAATCAAGATTCAAGGCTACAACTTCTCCATTAAGTACAAGTCAGGGGCCTCCATGATACTCGTTGATGCACTGAGCAGGTTGCCTGAACCAGGTAAGAAAGATGACATATTCCTTGACTTCCAGGTCAATGTCACCCTCAAGGATGGCCCAGATACCCATAACATAGACTGTCTATTTTGAGTGTAGCAAATGCAGGAGACAACATGCAGCCCTGTTCTGGAAGCACTACAATAAGTAATCCATGCTGGATGTCTGGAATCGATAAAGGAACTCCCACAAGACTCGAGACCATATTGGCCAGGTGAACTAGAAGCTTCTAGTCGTGTCATCTTCAAGGGAAGACAAGTCTTTATACATAAATTGATGTGCATGCCGACATACAATGCTCAGCCAACTTCACATGGGATACTTTGGAGGTGGAGAACACCAGACGTTGAGCTCATAACTCTGTAATATATGGGATATTGCCAAGTTTGTTGGAAGATGCCATACTTGACAAGAAAGCCAGAATCTACAGCATAAAGAACCACTCGAGCTTCACGAAATACACTTCACCCCTTGAACAAAGCTGGGAACTATCCCATTTGAGGTGAATAGGGAAGACGTCCTCATCACTGTGGACTATCACTTTAAATATCAAGTCATTCACAAGTTAGCCAGCACCTCAAGTGTATCAGTCACACAGATCACCTCATCAACAGTCAGGCTTCTTGGAGCACCTGAAGAGATCGTATCTGGCAATAACCCCAATTCGTTGGGAAAGCGTACAATGATATGTATGCCAACTGGTCCATCAAGCACACAACTTCCTCATCCTGATATCCTCGCTCCAACGGATTAGCAGAATTAATGGTCCAGCCGATCAAGTCGATGTTGGAAGAAGTACCACAAGTCAGGTCAAGATGTCCACAGAGCTCTGCTCAATTTGCGAATTACACCCATTGACACAAACCTACCTGCACAAGTAGAAATTATTTTCAGGAGACCAATCCACACCAACCTTCCAAGGCACAATGTATATGACACACTGCAGAGGCCTGCAAAAACTTTCAAATGACTGTAGGAAAGGGTAGACAAAATGAAGCATGCTGATGATGAACATGTTGGGACAAACATTCCACTTTTGTGTGTTCGATAGAAGGTCAGAGTTCTCGATCATTCGAACAACACTTGGTTTTCCAGATCAGGTCGAATAAGCCATAAACCGTAAAGATATGCCAACTGAGGAATACATTTCAGTTTTCTTCCCCAAACTCAGGAGCAATAATTCCCCAAAATAATCCCCAAACTCATAGAAATTGAGGGCAGCAACGATATGTAAATTTGCTCGAGGAAATGTTAACTGATGTGACATTATGTCTGTTTCCAGATTTGTTCACTGCATTTTTCTCTGTAAGTTTTGAACTTTTGTTGTTGACGACATGTTTGGAGAAGAAATTGTGAAAAATGTTTAAATTTTTTTGTTGCAAAGAACATGGGGAATATGGATGTTTATCTTCAAAAGGGGGAGCATGCAGTGACACCAAGGAGCTCCTTGAATGCGGCTCTTACACACCTTTATATGTAGCTGGATGTGGGTCTGTTGGCAGACTACTTTGTGACTTCAGGGCTTGGAAGTGAACTACTCAGAGACTCTGTTTGCCTTTGTCCATGATTATCTTATTCACCTGATCACTTCATGTGCGAGTTGGCAGTGCTTTCACATTTGATTGTTGAAAATCGCATGACATTAGTTATATAATTAAATATTTTTTGAAAAAGTGGACCATTATGTGGTACTACCCTGGCCAAAACCCTGCACAACAAGTTGAAGTATCATCAGATAAATAATTTCACTGACAGAAACTAAAATTACAGTTCTGCTAAGGTGTTGTGAGATGGAACACTGCATTATTGAGCAAGTCGTTTGGAAGTGATGAAAGCCTGCTGTCCAGTTTGATATCATGTGAATCTTGGAAAAGATCATGTGAGGTTCTCTCAACTGCTTGAAATACATCCTTCTCTCACTATATTATCCATAATGTCCCATGTTTCAGTGACTTCAAACCCAGATCTCGACAAAATGTAATCTTGTAAACTGGATCGTGGAATGACTAAAAACCTCCAATACTGACCCTTTTCCTGCAAACCTCCAATACTGATCCTTCTGTTCCATATTGAGTGGCTTCTGCAATCATTCCATATGAATCTATCAATTTTTTAAGTTTTATTTTATTTACTTTAAGGAATGCCTGGCTTTGTGATTTTTCTCCACATATGCAACGGTGTGCAGCTTTTGATGGCATCGTCTCTTTTCCCATTCAGAAAAAATTTGCCTGAGGGTGAATTGTGAACCAAATTATGTTCTGGTTGAGATAAATGACATCTCCAGAAACCTGGAAATCTTTTATTATGTTTTTGCCAAGATTCTACCTTATGACAAATTGTTCCTCATCCCAGAAGCAGATTGGTTACAGCTGCAACCCTCACAACCAAACTAGCAAAGATAAGAAGGTAGTCATTTCTTCACACCAATTAACCTCTCATAATATGCAAGACATTTATAAATAGTACAATGGAGTATATTGTTTTGCCTTGTGTGCCAGCTTCCATAAATCCCATTCCTTACTCCTGGATTTGATGGAACTTAGATGTCTGACCATCATAGAGATCATCTGCCAAGAGGAATACGCACAATGCCACATTTCCCCCTCTCTCACGCGGGCAAATTTACAGCCTCATGATCTGCTACAATTTAATTTTCCACTCCCTATGTTTTCAGCCGAGGATGTACCACATTCATCCAAGAAAACCTTGCAAAGTCCAGATATTTTTCTCACCAACATTACTTTGTCAACCTTTTATCCCCATACCTACCAATGTAAAATCTGGAGCTCGTGCATCAGAGAGTTGCGGCATGGCATCTCATGAAAATTTCTGGTCACATGGGTCATGGACGCCATTTTGTTTCCATAATTTACCACAAACTACAATATTCATCGCTTGCGTTATTTGTACATCAGGCAGCGCTGTATATAGTTCTCCTATTTATCATATTTATATGTATACAAGTGGGGTGTGCTTACACATTGTGCAAGAATACGAACTGTACTTCCCCCATTGTCTCGTGTCGCTCACCTGCATTTTATTTTCATTTATTTATTTTATTTTCATTTATGGATGCTTTCCGACAGTCCTGTGATTTTCCTGGTGTCTTGGCTTCAATGGCCGCCGGCCACAAAATTACCGTGCTTCCCCATTGTCTTGGATCACTCACCTGCATTTTTTTTCTTCATTCATTTTTTTTCACTTATTTATGTTTTCATTTCTGGATGTTGTCCGATTCCGTGAATTTTTTCCGGTGTACTGGCTTCGATGTCCATCAGCACGAAAATTTCAGCTTTCTACGTCACCTAGAAGGTACCAATCTTTAATAACAGTTTGTGTCAGTCAATGAGTGAGTCAGTCAGTGGTGAGAAAATAGCTTTATATATGAGCGAGATATGCTTACACATTGTGTAAGCATCCGAAATGTGCTTCCCCCTTGTCTCGGGTCACTCACTTGCATTTGATTTTTCATTTATTTGTTTTCATTTATTTATATTTTCATTTACTGATGCTTTCCAACAGTTCAGTGATTTTTTTTTCCTGGTGCATCACCTCCAATGTCCTTCAGCACACAAAATTACCGTGCTTCCCCATTGTCTCGTGTCGCTCACCTGAATTTTTTTTCATTTATTTATAGTTTCATTTATGGATGTTGTCTTACGATTCTGTGAATTTTTCTGGTGTAGCGGCTTCGATGTCCATCGGCATGCAAAATTTCAGCTTTCTACATCACCACCCGGAAGGTACCGATCTTTAATATCAGTGAGTGAGTGAGTGAGTGGTTAGAAAGAGGTTTATATATTAGATTAGATGTATGTTATTCTCACAAAATGTAGAGATGCTGTACCTTTTGGTGCATCAATCGGTTGGAAAAGCGATTCAGAATGCACAGAATCCCCCTAAATGCCAAAATAAGGAAATGATGGGAGAACAGAGTGAGACAACTGGGATGGATATCGACTTCATCGTCATTTCTGTGCCAAGTTAGTATCGTCCCTTGTACTCGTATATATTTATGTGTGTTGCTTTGCTTGTGTTTGTCGTTTCGAACTGGATCACAAAGGTTTTTCACTGCCTTGAGATTTTAATATCGAATACTAAAGAATATCTAAAAAATATCGTGAACAATTTCAACTGAAATCTCAGCTCAAAAAATCATCATAGCTGTTCAACACCATCTCATGTCTTCCCCCATCCAAAAGCATGATCTTTTATATCCCCATTAATCCACCCCAAACCTACCTCCTTCAAATTCCCTGTTTTTCTGATTGAAAAGTTCCCTCTCTCACCCCCTCTTGTCTCCTGCTCCCTTTGTTATATGTTCTGTGTGTTAGCTGTTAAACGAGCCTCAACAATGTATACAAAATAATAATAACAAGTCTGGAGACGGTGATGGTTCACGAGCAATGTGCACGGTGCGCCTTTTTTATTTTTTGACCTTCGAGGGGACGCCAAGGGCAAACTAGCGGGAATCTGGAAAAACGTAAATGATGAAAGTTGTAGTACTCGAAGAGCACTACTTACATACCAACTTTCATTCAAAACAGTTGAAAACTCGAGGAGCTCGATGCCCAATTTATTGATTTTTTTTGACATTTTCTAAGTTCATGACCTGTGACCTTGACCTTGGGAGGAAAATGAAAAATCGAGCTCTGTGGGGCTATGCAGGTTTCATTGGGCTAACCAAATACTGAAACCCCTGCCAGATTCAACAAACCCCCTCGGAGAAGATGTAACTTGAAATCAGCTACCCCCTAAAAACCAAAGATCGCAAAGCACAGCAAGATAGCTCACTCGTGCGCAATCGCGTTCAATTCTGTGAAGTACTCAACGGAGCAGAATGGTGGCCATTTTCGCAAGCAAGCTGCTTTCTTGGTTGTAGTTCGACCGCGGAGTAGGAGGCAGGAGAGGGGTGGGAAAGAGAGTAAGGCGATGATACATTAGCCGTGTACAAGAAAGTTTCTTTTTATCACAAGTGAAATTACACAAATTAAGAGATGAGGTAGAAGAAATGGGAGAGAGAGAGAAATTAGGATGGAGAAATAGAGAAGAAGAGAAGCTAACAGATAAAAAAAAAGAATAGGCAAATTGAGAGAGGAAAGGATAAAAATCAAAGCCCAGACACACGCAGAAAGTATATTATTCTCACCTGGAGATGTGTGTATATTATATATATATATATATATATATATATATATATATATATATATATATATATATATATATATATATATATATATATATATATCAACAAAAGAAGTCATGCAACACAATCTGTATGATAAATATCACCTTCCAAGAAAGTATCCTTCGAAGTAACTATTTAGGCATGGGGAGAAATCCGGGGAGGGGAGGCAAGGGTCACCCCCCCCCCCCACACACACACACAATCACAGAGGGACACACACAGCAAACATTCAATATGCAATAACCTGTTACAATATCAAAATAATAGCTGTACACGTAAATATGGAAGAATTTCTATGTAAACTTCATAACTTTACAAATGTCTTTGTATTCCAAGTACAGTATTTCTTTCTTTTCCTTTCCTTTACAAGTCTGCATTTTCCAGTGTCTTCATTCATGCATATGGATTTACTTTACGAGAAAAAAAAAATCTATGTGTCATTGGCAAATGTACTTTTAAACGCTTACCTGCAATGATTTTTCACACATTTTACAGGTGGAAATGAAACTCGCAGTACCCATGCTGAACATTGCATCATCTCTTGACAATTAATGAAAAGATAAATTATTTTCAATTATTTGCACTACATCAAAATATCAGATGCACGGGTGTCCATGTATTTAAACATTCCAGTGTTCATATACATTTCAATGTCTTGTACAATTTTAAATCCTATCCCAACAATGTACTTGTATGTAATGCATCATGACAGCAGAAATGAATGATCTGTTTGTTTTCCTTCGTTTTGCGACAGAGCCATGTGCTTGAATGAACATTAGATTCTATAAAGGTCTGCAATATATATTATTACATGCAAATATCATGAAACCATTATTAAATCAGATTAATGATCTTCATTAAACAAGAACTGTAGTACCCATACATTTGCATGTAGATCAAAGATAGATAAATGTAGGCTGTAGTTCAAATAATGCAGATCACAGAGTATGAAAGAACTTATCCCAGCAAGCATTATGAGACATGAATCCCTCCTTCCAAGCATTTACACTGGATATTTTAGTACATGCATATGAAGCTCAAAGAGGTTAAAGGGATTCTGTTGGAGTGAAATCCATGTTTACGGATGTATGGGCTGTACTATACAAAATGATGATGGTCATAACTGAAATATGCAGTAAGCTTTGACTTTCCAAAAGTGCAAATTCATTATAATGTGTTTTAATGTACCGTGCCCCAGGCAAAAAATTAAGAACACCAGAAACAAAATAAAAATTAGTACTCATGTTCACAAGCCATTCTAGTGGTAATAATTCCGGGTTGTTGGCGAGCGCAAACTCGCTCTGCCTGCCTGCTAAAATTGCCGCCAAGGGCGTCCATTGGATACTTCACTGTTTCGCATGAGTGGGCTATCTTGCTCCGCTTTACGATCTTTGCTAAAAACACATGTTTTTTGGGCATGGATCTGCCCATAATGGGTGCACCACGCCCATTCTCAGGAAAACACAACTAGATCATGATATAAACCTCCCACCAAAATTTTATCAGGATCGTTTCAAAACCCACGGAGCTATGCTTGGGACAGACAGACAGACAGCAATAACGAATATAGTGGTCACTTACTGACTCGTGAACCAATTATTTAATATTATCTTCCTTTGGGGCACAGAGACGAACAAACACCCCCCCCCCCCCCGTCGTTTTGCTGATGGGAATACTAAGAGAGGGGAGAAAGAAAAAGAGGGGAGAGAGGGGGAGGGGTCGGAGAGAGGGAGGAGGTGGAGGGAGAAAGAGAGGATATATATATATATATATATATATATATATATATATATATATATATACATATACATATACATATTTTTTTGGTGCGCATGTGTGCGCACACACACACACACACACACACACACACACGCGCCCGCACGCACACGCACGCACACGCACACACACACGCGCACGCACGCGCCCGCACACACACACACGCACACACACACACACGCACGCACACGCACACACACACATACACACACGCGCCCGCACACACACACACGCACACACACACACATACACACACGCGCGCGCACACACACACGCACGCAGACGCACACGCACACACACGCACGCACGCACACGTCTCGCGAGACTAATAAAGGAACACGGAAGTTCTGGGAACGGACTCAAACATTTTTTTTTTTTCTACATTTGCACATTCCGGTTTGAACCGTCCGTCCAGTGAACATTTGCGTGACCGTCACCTCACTTGAGGTGTATAGAGACACAACTATTATGTCAACTGTATATACCTCTCCTTTTTACGATATCGGATTATATACAGTATTACAATAGTTTCATCGTTTGTGTCGATCTGAAGAGCGAACGGAAAAAAAAAACGTGCTCCACCAGTCATCTCGACCCGGAAGTAAAAAGTGGTCCAACAGTTTACGTTGACCCGGAAGTAGTAGGTGGTCTGTGCGTTGCGCAGTATGGCGTTTACAGGTAATGTGGGTAAACAAGAGTTGTTGGAACGTTTACGACGCCAGGAAAGGTTGCTTGACAACAGGTATGGAAACAATGAATCGGCGGTGTCCGGAGTTGATATAACCTGGTTTATTTATCAAGTCAGACGGGCGTTGTCTCGGCTGAATTGTAACTCGTAACCCTCCAGCGTCTCTATCCGTCAGAGAGTTCTTGAAAACCTTACCGGACGGTGGAGTCAAGGTGGAGGAGCTTGTTTACCGGCTGCGAACGGCGGTGTCGAGGCTGAGCGAGGCCCATCACCTCGCCGGGGTACTCTCTAATGCAACCCATGAACGCACCGTTCCTTGCCCCGTACGAGGCACCACGCTTATTGGTTGTGGTGGTGGTGGTGGAGAAGCTTGTTTGGACCCCGAGTCACCGAATCAGGTTGTACACGTGTCTTTGAACAGGTGCATCAAATCAGGTGGCACTACGTCACCCAAGGTGTGTGAATTGGGCGCAGGTGTGAGAAAAGTTGGGAAAGATGGAGATAAGTTCCACAACGACGTGCGATTGGTGCAGGTAATAAATGATAATGATAATAATCGAGTGCAGGATTGTTTTGCTGAAAGCACCAACGAACAAATGTCTGAAAATTTTTCAAGCCACATGATTGGTGGAAGACCTCAGGTGGATGGCCCAGAGCCGACTACCGACGGAGTGTCCCCTAACGAGGATGCACTGATTGAAGGTCTCAACAGCGTTCACCTTTCAAACGATGATCACCTGCATCACCTGCTCCCGTGCTCTGCTGTTGACGACATCTCCCAGGTGGATGCATCGGGTGGCTCAAACCCCTTTGTTACCTTCTCCCAAAAGCCTCACTTCATTGAAGTCATTGAGAACAGGCAAAGGAATCCGTGCTGCAGAAAAGAACAGTTCAGACCATACAGGTGAACCTTTTTTTGAGTGTTTTTATTTGGCGTGAATGTTTAAAAATAATTATATGTATATATATATATATATATATATATATATATATATATATATATATATATATATATATATATATATATATATATATATATATATACTGTGCATTATAATTCGATTCATTTTTTTGTTTTAAGCTCACCTGGAACGCAGTTCAGGTGAGGTATTGGCGTCGCACGGAGTCGGTCGGTCTCTGTATGTAAACATCTCCCAAGTTGGATGCATCAGGTTTGTTGAACACGACTTGGCCACAACCTTCATCATCGTGATGTGCTGAAACGAATACGGTCGTCCTATTTTCTTCAAACTTTGTGGAACTTCTGAGAACCAAGGCCTCCTGATTCCTTGCAAATCCCATGGAAAACAAATTGCATATCAAGTTAGTAAATTTTGAAGGTCGTTCTGATTCCAGGATCGCTACTTTTGACTTCTTTTCAAAAGCTATTCGCCCGATGTAGACGTAACCTGGTAGGAATCGTCGCTGCACGGTGATTTCACAAGTTTGTTCAAACCATCGGCTAATTTACACATTTTGGGGGTCATCCACATCTACCTGTGTTTCCCCGGTTCAACCAGGTGAGTGCAGGGGCATTTCCCTTATTTTTCATTTTCAGTACTGTATTGTACAGTGCCCTACCAAAAGGATGGAGTGAATACTTCTGATTTTTAACAATCTGGGATATGAGCAATCTCTTCATTCATTCATTTTGTACATAACCTGTGACTGCTGGTCGCATCATTGCTGAGAGCATGGCTGTGCCACTAAGGCAGTGCCTCTGTAGCTTAGGGTAGGAATTTAGAATTTGTTCAGGGTGCCAGCGATAGCTCGTCTTCTCTTTGCAAAGAACACTATGGGATCTATAATGTCCATCAACTAACGCCGGCAGATGGGACGCCCAGTTAAATGTTCATCCGAGGGACGGCACACACCTTGATGAATCGCCCTGCCTTTGCTGAAGCACCAGGACGACAGTTTTTTTTGCTTGGTCGGGATTTGAATACAGGCTAGGCAGCTCAAAGGTGAGTGTGCCTTCCTTTAGAGTTTAGACCATCCTGCCACCTCAACACAATATTCTGAACTATCTATATTGGTATCTGGTAGCATGTTCTTTGGCATCATACGGTGCTCGAATCTGTGAAGACTTTGAATCGATGATGTTCTGTATGATAGCCTGATCCAGTTTTTTTTCCAAGCATGGCCGTAGGTTTTCTTACATCTCATGTATTATTTAGCAGAGGTCGGCTTTTCCGCAACTCCCAATCCACGTTCGCAGATCTCCAATGGCATTCATGCCAGGAATCTGTGGCGCCCAGAGAAGAAACTGTAACGCATTCAGTCTCGGGTAGGCAGAGGTGGTTCTCTGCATATTGCATGTGACACCATTTTCTCACAGTAAAAGTTTTCCAAACTGCAAAATGCCTTGCTGGTAGAGTGGTAAGAGGGTTTCTTGTTAACCATTATGGTATTTTGTAGGATGTAACATATTTCCTGCAGGAAGACGGTGCCACGTGCAATCCACAGAGAACCACCACCATTGCTTGGAAAGGAGGAATGAGCTGCTGCTTGTTGAACGTGTGTTTTAGACGTGTAAACCTTCAGAGCCTTTCACGTTTTTGACACTTTCACCTTTTAAACTCCTGAAGACAATTTTAAACCTTTTATACCCTTTGTACCTTGTTTTTTTTTTTAAGACAATCTGTACCCTTCACACCTTTACACCCTTTCGACCCTTTCAGACCCCTCTGGCCCTTTAGACCCTTTATAATTAGACCCTATAAGACTCTGTTCTGTTGTGTATGACAACTTGGCTGCCGGGGTAGCTATTATTTATTGGAAGCGTGGCCGTGCCACTGATGCTGTGCCCCTCTACCAGGATACTGGTACTCGTTTTGGCGACAGAAGGATGACAGGCTGAGTCAACCCCACTTGGTGTTAATTCAGCAGCCAACAGGGCTTGAACTCAGGACTCTAAGATCCTAAGGTAGCCCACCCTAACCACTAAGCCAACACCAGGTTGTATCGTAAGACCCCGAAGACCCTTTAAAGACCCTCAAAAACTCCAAGACACTAAACCTTTTTTTTTTCTTTTAATCCCAAGACCCATTTGACCTCTTAAAACCCCTAGGACACTTCAGACCCCGTTAGACTTTGGCTGAGGGCCTTCAGAAATAACACTTGAGGTTCACCAGTCATAATCAAAAGGCTATCCATTGGTAAAACACCTCAGTACTGAGATAAGAGGATGAAAAAGAGAATTAATTTATTGAATTTCTTTCTTTTTTCAGGTTTTGCTCATCTTGGTTTAGTGGCATAGGAAAAAATCCCACCTGGCATCGGAAAAAGTCCCACCTGGCATAGGAAAACGAGGACAAATGTGTCCAAGAGCAGCATCCTAAAGGTTTTGTCGGCTAAAAAAATAAAATAAAATAAACTTCCGATATTTTGTCACATGCCTTGATTAAGCCAATAGCGAGACCAGTCATAGTGTATTTACGAAATAAATAATGTATTTACGAATTTACAATACATTAAATGGAATAATCTTTAAATAGTAACGTCAACTTTTCGAAACTTTAAAGCAAATGTCCAAATATATTTAAAAGTTCATGATAGACGCTCTCAAAAGGCACCCTCAATGCGAGGATGTGTAGAAGTGCTTAGTATTTAAGGAGATCCAGATCGTGTATATAAAAGAGCCGAGTCCGAATATAAAGGTTTTGTCTTCACAAGAAGAAGAACAACGCCGAGCGTTCCTCGAGCAGCGTTCGCTACGCGAGACGCTGCTAAAAATCCCACCTGGCAACAGCACATAGCAAAGAGAAAACGGTGTCCATGACAACAATTTCACCCCATTATCATCAAATGGGATATTTTTATGATTTTATTATTGCCCAACCTCAGGAATTTTTCAAGATATCAGATTAAAACTGACACAGATTTATTTGTTCAGAGTTGTAGTATACGTGTATAAAATCTGGTCAAAACTAGTCAAAGATCATGGTCAATGCCATCCAAAACATGTAAAACACATATAGGTGGCAATTAGAAAATGTATCAACTTGATTTGTTGTGCACAACATTCAATCATGTAAACCAATTGATAGGTCAAATTTTCCAAATTTCCGTTTCTATGGCAACTATCGTATATTTTCATTTCGCAAGTATCGTGCTATGCACGACATCTTTCTTGTTTGTTACTTGTGAAATCGAAGAAATCTAAGATTTGCAAGTCCTGTATATTGGTTGGTCTGGTTTATGATTCTGTCTGTCTGTCTGTCTGTCTAACAGAATTTTCATCGTATGTCAGTCTGTCTAGTTTGTGAGTGCAATAACTCGCGAATGCTTTCAGCTATCTTCGTCAAGCTGTACCAGAGGATTCCGACGGACAAAGGTGAAGCTGTCAATGTTTATTGACTCTATAGGTCAAAAGGTCAACAACATCGGCCCAAGGTTAACAACTTTGTCGAATTTCTAAGATCCTCAGTTTTCATCCGATTGACTCGAAATTTGAACAGGATTTGCATATCAGGTCACTGAATTCAACCACCAACTATTTTTGAGGACAATATCGGCCGAAGGTCAACAGTCAGTCTAAAGGTCAACAACTTAGGTGAGATTTCTAAAATGCTCAATTTTCATCCGATTTTAAATTTGAAGAAGATATATATTTCAAGTCACTGAATTCAACCACCAATTATTTTTGAGGTCAACTCGTTTGTTACTTGTGAAATTAGACCAAAAGGTCAACATATGCCAAAGGTCAACAACTTGTGTGAGATTTCTAAAATCCTCAATTTTCATCTCATTGACTTGAAATTTTAAGAGAATGTGCATGTCAGGTCACTGAATTCAACCAACAGTTATCTTTGCGGTCAACTTAGGCCAAAAGGTGAACATCAGCCAAAGGTCAACAACCTGGGTGGAATTTCTAAAATCTTCAAATTTCATCCGATGGACAAATTTGAAGAGGATTTGCATGTCAGGTCACTGAATTCAATCACCAACTATTTTTATGGCGAATTTTTTTTGGGGGGGATTTCATAAGTATCATATTCTGCATGACATTTTTCTTTGTTTGTTTGTCTGTCTGTGAGCAGGACATCTCAAAACATTGTGGACTGATTCAAACGAAACTTCATGGACAGGGAGGGACAAGGACAAATTGATTAGATTTTGGTGAAGATCCGAATGTGATAATTTTTTTAAATTTTTTATTGAGTCTTCACCATTGAGAGATGGGGCCAAAAACGATATATAGCACGATATTTCAAAAGGTTGTGGACGAGTTATGACAAAACTAGGTGGACGAGTTGGTGAGGTGAAAAGAACAAGCCAATTTAGATTTTGATTGAGGTTCAAATCCAGATCCGGCCCACCAGTGGGATACAAAACATAAACTGTTTAGCCTGGCGGAGGTATGCATTCTACCGAGTACCGTTCTAGTTTTTATTGCATTCAGAAGTGTTCATTTTGTTCTGGGAGGGCATTGTACTATTTTTTTTTTTTTTTGTATCCTTTTCAGGTCGTTGCAGAAAAACTTGCTACAAAGTCTGGAAAGGATTGTGCCTGTGACACCTGCAAAGCAGCCTGAGGTCCAGGAATCCTTGGCTGCAATGACGTCAGCACACTTACCCCCTCTACATAATGCTCCAGCAAAGATTCTATCTCTAGAAGAAGCAGCAGCACTTCTGCAGAAACAAAAACGAAGACAACAAGTGGGTGTTAGGAGTGGATTTTTGCCTCCACCGGTCATCAAAATGTCTTAGTATGGAAGAAAAAGTTTGTTTGTTGAACATTTCTGTGTTATCGAGCCATTGTAGATGGGATAACCAATTTGACCTCGCTTTAGAAGCTATTTTTTAATTTGTCTACTGAGCCTTGTACATGTCCATTTTCTCCTTCATTATGTTCGCACCATGTTGCTGAGCTTTCCCATCAGTGTTAACATCATGGAGTGATAGGATAAATCAGATGTAGGATGGCCTGGACGGGGTTTTCCAACATAATAGGATCTAATGCCAAATGTTACTCCCAGTATTCCTTAGGCATGGCGTTGCGTCGTAGAGTAGTACACTGCTCATTCAAAGGGTTTGTAATCCGGCTGTCTCCTCTGCTCAAAGCTGCCAGTTTCTGTGTTTGTTCTGGAATGATCCAGGTAAGCTATTGAGTACTCAGACCTTTGTTCATTTAAAAAAATTTTGATCTTCATGCATTACAGGATGGCGGTTCACTGTGGCTCAAATGCAAAGTTGGATGGGCATACTTCTTTGTTTCACCAACAGTTTGCTTTCTTTCACCAACAGTACATTAGTTTATAATGACGGGAGTTTGATAAAATGGAAAGACAACATGTGGGCCGTGCGGAATGAGGGTCTTTTTTGAGACTCTAGTTTCATGTGCTCTTTTGCTGTTTCGTTTGTGTCTGCACTGGCATTCTCAAATCTGTCTTCCCAGGCTATAGTTTCCAGGACACTTGTTCCTTTCTCCATTAGCAGGTTCAAGCCATTTTTGCACAAGCCTGGATGCACCTCCATTGACTCCAATTTGAGGCTCTAACTTGACCGAATCATGAAAACTCGGCTCAGGTTGAGATTTGTTTTTTTTTTTGGTTCTGGTCATGAGACGCGTGACGTAACCAGTAATGGTGCCACCTGTCATGCCATATTTTGAGTCCGTCTCACTTGGCTTCTGTCCTCCATTTTTGTCTTCTGCAATTCCTTGGTTTTCCTCATCCACTCTGTCCACAAACCAGACCGCAAAAGGAAAGTATGCAAGAATAAGGATAGGAGGATGCATCTTTCTGAATGATGTCCCAATAATGTCTGACCTTACGCATGTATGCCCATACACTACGATAATTTTTTTTCCCAAGGTATAATGCTCACAGGGGATCTGCAACACATGATGCACAAACATGCAGGGAAATATATGAGCCAATACCAGACTCGACCAGACAAACAGCTGCTGAGCTTGTGCGAAGTAAAGTTCCTGGGGCACTCTGCTTTTATCTCTACATTAAGTGGGGGCAATTAAAAAGGAATCTCATCCTTCCAATGCTTCCAAATTGATTAGGTTTGTCCATGCTCCATCCACTAAAGAAGGAAAGTAGCATATACCATTTTAAAAGTCATTGGTATGACTCGTCCAGGGTCAAAATCAAAGTGCAGATCTGCGGCCAGGCACTGACATGCAGGGACCTCCGTGCCTCTTCAAATATACAGCTGCGTACACCCTACCCAAATAAACAATGTGATGACATCTCCTTGGGTTCAAAGCTACTAAATGAGGACGCAACCCTGGCCAGAGCCATCAAGACCAGGGTTTGTCCCAAACAGCTTGAACCTGATAATGGAGACTAAAGAAATTAATTGTTGTATAGTCCTTTCATATATATTTCCAAGCCGAATCGAAAACGAGTCTTAAGCTTGAAAAACAGCGACTTGATTATGAAAGCTAGTGTCATCTTTTGCTTCAATGATTCCCATGCTTCTCCTTGCTTTCCACTGCGGTTCAATCAACGTTCTGTCAAATCTTTCCATCTGTGAGCGAACCAACTTATGACCAGCACTTGAATGAACTCACCTTCTGTTTGTAATTGTTGGATTCTGCTTTTCTGTTTTTGGGCTCTGCTGCATATTTGTAAAACTTGTGTCACTAATACGCAGGAGTAACTGTACAATGGGCTGACAGAATGGCTTGGAGGTACACACACTCACCTCAAAGCTTTCAAACCTGGGTTTGAATCATGACCAAGCTGTAAACTGTCTTCCCGGTGTTTCACCGGCAGAGTGATTCATCAACGTGTGTTCCGTCCCTCGGACGGACGTTAAAATGAGCGTCCCATCTGCCAGCATTCGTTGGTGCATGTTAAAGATCCCACGGTGTCCTTCGCGAAGTGTCGGCGACATATCGCCGGCACCTTGAACAATTTACAAATTCATGCCCTAACCAGCAGAGGGCATTGCATCAGTGGCATAGCCACGCCTTCAGCCAATGACACTACCCCTCAGCCTTGTGTTCAATATGATCGAAGAACTGTACAATACTTTTTTCGGAGTTATATTTTCTTGACATGTCGAGTCTTCCCAAAGGTTTTTCTGCAATCACATAGTATTCCAATATTGCACGTAATCTCTGATGTGTCTTGTGATGCTCTGTCCGGTCTGGTTTAAGGCAGCCAAAGCTGTCTCATGGTAAGGATTATGTTGATTAGTTTACCCTTGCCTTACGAGTGGAGGTCAGAGCAGGAATTTGGAATTTGTTCAAGGTGTGGGTGATGACTCCACTCTTTGTGAAACACACCTTTGGATCTTTAACGTCCACCATCTCATGCTATCGGAGAAGACACCCTGCTTAACATCCATCGAAGGGACGGTGCATTTTGTTGGAAGCCCTGCTTCCTAAGCATCGATCCAACAGTTTACAGTAATGTCAGAAATCAAACCCTGACTTGAGAGCTTGTAGTTATATGGTGTTCTATAATTCTCAAGGTAGTTAGGCTACCTCTGCATTCTCCTGTCAGGTAATCTCTCATATCATGAAGTTCATTTAGTTTATACTTTACAGCCCATTATTTTAGATACTTAATGCCATTGTAGAAGTCTTCTTCAGTATTATGAGCAAATGACTTGGCATTACTTTGTTGTCCACATCAGCTGATCTGGAAATTTATGAACTTTGATTTTTTGAAGATAACCATCTTCTGTACAAATAAGACCTCGGAATTCTGAACATTTGAAGATTCCTCTTTGCTTCATCCTCATGCTTAAACTGGCTTCGGGTGGTTGGAGGACAGGAGGGATTTTGGCAGTGACCTAATTTTTGAGATGGCGGTTGCTATTGTTGTTCGTAGTGTTTGACAATCATTTCTAATTGTTATGTCCATGTTATAGGAGTTGCAGATGAACCTTGCAGCAGCCAAGCTGAGCGAACACACGAATATTCACATGGACCCTTTTGAGGCCAACCTGGGAAAGAACAGCTGTTATCGTGATGCACATTTGCAGCAGGAAGAAGATGATGATGAAGAAGAAGAAGAAGAAGATGTGGAGAGAGAGGATTATAACTAATAATATTGGTGTTTGTCACATCTGCTTTCCACTATGACTAAACTGATAAAATAAAACAATTTTTTTTATCTGTATAAATGATGTTCTATTATCCTTATTATTCTGTCCTTGATTCCATTTAGTTGCAAATACAATTTGCAGATGCACCTGTTATCATTTTGTCATTTTGATTTTAGAAATAGACCTTTTATCGAAAGTATCAAATATAATAGGAACAGGACATGAATTTTTTGGTGAATCGCAAGGGTAATTTCAAAGGAAGGAATTGTTCGATTTGATCATTCTTACACTGAAAAAAAAAATCGACCTTTAAGCGGTTAATGCAACTTTGGTGAATTTCCTGTTAATTTGTTTGAGGCAGCCAAGTCTTATCCCCAGCAGGGGATCTGCGTGAACTCGGTGTGCATGTCCCGAATTAGACGGCGCTGCTCGGTCTCTCAAAGTCGAGCGTTCAATATGACACTTCAAGGAGACCGAGATATCGAAGCCACGATTGCTC